>NC_086199.1:66404720-67029720 GCF_035770615.1 Melospiza melodia melodia | reverse complement strand
TCCTTCAGTAGGGAAAGGAATATCCGAGAAGAATCTCAGGAAGGGAATTGTGGTTTAGTCACAGTTCAAAATCAGACAATGCCTTGATCCATAAAGAAAACAATTTATTGCAATCTATTCATTTTATTGCCTTCTTTACATCAGCCTTTTTCAGCTTTCTCCTGTGCCGGCAAAACAGTGCTAAGGCTCTCCCTTCCACTTCTTCTATCATTTTTGCTGAAAATGAAGTTTTTGTAGACTGTGATCTGGGTACAACCTGCAGGAATCAGGACACTTTGCTGGATCAGGACTAGATCTCTCTGCTGTGCAGGATTGAGCCACTGAAGAGAAATACAAGTTGCTATAATAAGCCAAGTGCAAAATAGGATTACAAAGTCATTAGAGGCTGGAGTTGTTCAGCACCTTTTAGACCCTTGGGAAATGAAAGTGGGCTTAGAACTACTAAGCATTCTGTTTTTCCATAATAGTGGTTATTAACTGTAAAAATTTAATTATTTTGCACAATATTGGATTATACCACATATAAAATAGAATATATGATACCTATAAAAGTATATCCATTATGTAAAAAATATTAAACCATGGATGGTGTTTTTCCCCTATATCTGTTTCTGTAAGTTGGACATTTAGATAACAAAAAAGGGTTTTTTCTACTTTTTTCTAAGATTTATGGACTTTTTTTCCAACATGAGTGCCTAAACCCCTCAAACTACATAAAATTGTTAAACTTCTACTTAATTCTTGCATATTTTAAGTTTTTAATTAATTTTATTGTTTATTTAAGAGAAAATATTTGTGAATATGTCTATGCAAGTGTTGCTACTTTTATAATTCAATAAAGCCAGGAAATTTTTGTATGGAAAGGACTGTTAGAAATCAGCATGACCACCTGCCCTCCCAAAGTAGTCAGTGGAAATGCTCGTGCTCAGCCTGGCATGCAGTGGGACCTCCCAGTTCTCTCCCTCAGAGTTTCCCTTGAACAGTCAGTGTGCCTGTACTGAGCTCCACTGGCTGCAGACATTTGCACTCCTTGAACTTTCAGATATTTCTGTTGACTCAGGCCTTAAGTATTTTCAAAATCCCCTTTTATTCAGGAAATCAACTACATAATGGCATTTGCAAATATGGTTCTGGGCTTAGATGGCTTTTTTCTAGATTCAAGAAATTGAAGCTAGCTTCCCTTTTTCATTAAAGAAAAAGAATAACTGTCTTTTATAACATATTATTTTCTCTGCTTTCCTTGGTAGACTCACATAGTTTCTCTGGTTTGCATGTGTATGATAAATATACAGTAGTTTATTATGACTGATCATTCTATGGCAAGCATGCCATCAAAGGTAAATATTGTGGATACCCTTCCATTTTCAGCCAGAACTGAGTGCCTAGGCCCAGGACATGGCAGCTAAATGATCCAAGTGCTGCTGTAGTTATTTAGCTCCATCTCTCCATTAGAGCAAGGCTGGTTTTCAATCATAACTCAGTTTTGCCACTCATACTGTGCTCAGAGGACTGACTCCTGGTTTCCAAAACATGTTGAGAATAACCTGATCAAATAAAACAAAACTCCAAAATCTGTCAAGTTGGGACTTATTGTAAAGCAGCTTTTTTATCTGTTCTCAGTGTTCTGTAAAGATAACAAAAAAACCCTTTTCCTATAAGAAAATATTGAATGTTCAGAAAACCTCCTCCTTATTTATACATAATAGACATAAAATATCACTGGGTATTATGCTCGTTCTAATTGCCCTAAAATGAGCCTGGTTGGAGGTAATAATTTCTTATTTAACTGTGCTTTAAAAATGCTGGAGCCTTTAAGTAAAGTTAGGCTAAACCATTTGTTCTTCCAAGGTAATTGGCCACTTATCTCACAGTCCCTATCCCAAGAGGTGGTAAGGGTTACCAAGGCAAGAAACCTACCAAGTTCTACTTGACTTCAATTGACTGCCTTAATACTTCTTCCTGTTCATCAGAAATGAATACAAATATTGTGATTGGGTTAGGGTTGTTTGGTTTTTTGTTTTAGTTTTTTGGTGTTTTTTTTTTTTGGTTTTTTTTTTTTTTTTTTGGTTTTTTTGTTGACTGGTTTGGTTTGGCTTTTTTGGGGATTTTTTGGATGTGGGGGGGTTTTCTATGGTGTTATTTTTAATTTCAAAGTTTTCTTTGATGGTATTATAAATAAGAGAATAAAAACTCTAAGATGTCCTTGGAATTCAAACCAGATTGGTGTTTAGTGGGAACCAGCAAGACTTCCATAGTGTTCTTTGGGATTTTTTTCCAAACTTAGCTCAGTACATATAGTTTTTCAGGGATACAAAGCTAAATTTTATTCCAAGTACTTTTTGTACATTCTTCTGCCTAGGGTTCCTGCATTCTGCAGGTTCTTATGATATACAAGGTATCAGTGGGACATGAGACTGTAGTACCACAAATTATTTGTTTTACTTTATAATTATTTATTATTTATTTTAGTCTTAATTTATTCATATGTATTTACTTATTTGTTACTTGTTTACTTTTTATATGTTTTATTTAGTGAACTTTTCTATCACTTCTTCTTACCCACACAGTCCCAGATATGCAGAGCCCTTGTTATTTCATTCTTTTGTGTCTTCAATCCATTCTGCCAATTGTTCAATTTCACCAGAGTTTAGGATGAATTTATTAAAGGATGTGAAATATATGAGTTTAAATCATATTTTCAGACTATCAACCAAAATTTTTTGTTTTTCCTGGAGCTGAAGTGAGAAGGATGATAAGAGCTGCTGAGAATTAAAAAAAAAAAAAAATTCAAATTATGTCCTACATGAAGAAACAAATGGGCAAAGATTTACTTCCTTTTAAAGAACCTGCTCTTGCACACCAAATACCATCAAGTCTGTTAAACAACTCTCTATATAAAGATTCTTCTATTGCACGTACCCCCACATAAGGCAGTAGATTTTTCATAATTCCCCGACTGCAGACTAAAGTCAAGTTAATCAAACTAAAAAAATGGTTTTGATTTTTTTATTTTTTAATTTCTTTTATTTGGACCAAAAACTTGGGCATTTTATTAAATGACATTAAATTTCTATTTCTTAACAGAGTGTAATAGTGACAATATTGAGAGGACTGAGATATAAAAATCTTTTATTTCAGACACTTCTTACAAGAAACTGAAAATAGATAAATTTGGTATTGAAAAAGTAATGAGTATTTCAAAGAGGCATAACTTCTTTAAAATAATTTAAATATTAGCAGCTATTGGCAGAAAATATGCTATTAGGATACTAGTAACTATCTTTGTATTTTTCCTCCTTTTCTCTTCGACATTTAAAAATGTCTGGAAAAAATTATTGGAAAAATTGAATATTACTAAAAACTTGGTAAAAATTCATGACACATCCCCTTTAGAAGATATAGAGCATTTCAACAAGCATGTACAGATACTCTTGTATTTGAAATAGTTTCCCAGCAAAGCCAAAACTGGTTTGAGGTTGTTTTTTTTTTAACAAGGAGAGAGAAGCATTTACTTTCTTCTGTCATCAAGAGCTTTTGAATACTATTTTCTAGAATTCTATTAACATTAAATCTTTTCTCTAAAATGCTTGCAGGCTTCTAGGCTTTTTCCTGTCTTTTTGGAAGAGCCTTAGTCTATTCTTCGTGAATGAACTTTGTATATGAATGTATGCTTGTGGTAAACAGTCATGATACTTAACATTTTCTCCAGCCCAAATCTTTCCTCACTCATTCATCTACTTTTTTATAAGGTCATTGACTTTTGTGATAGGTGACCTTATAAAAATCATGTGACTACAGAAAACTACATTTTAAGAGAGGAATGTTGAACACTATGTCCAGATGTTCCTTAAAATAGGTTTTCAGATATAAAGAACCAAATGTGAAAACATTTGGGTAAACATAGTGATTATACAGATTGTTCCTTTAAAGCCAGAGGAAAAAGAAGGGAAATGAGGTCACATCTATTTTGATAGTGCTTTCAAAGGGAAGAGGAAGGGAGAAAGAAAATGAAAGAAAGAGGTGTTAAAATGTAGTGGTGCTCCAGAATGATTGACTAGAAGAAGTAATCTCAAAGACAAAAAGGGAAATATAGATGATTTAGCCTTCTGTGTCATCAGTACACAATTTGTTTCATGCTGTCTCATGCTTTGTCTACTCTGTTTCCAAATGTTCCTGCCTTACAGAATTATGTCTCTATTGGATAGATTTTAGTCTCATGAAGTGTTTTGCTGCTATTCAGCTTATTACCTTCATTTCATACTATTGTTGTTTTATTGGCATTTCATTCTTGCTGTATCATGCTGAATTTTCTTTCTCAAGATCTGTAACCTTCAGATTTTCAGAAAATCATGTGGGGTTTTTTATTTGCTTTTGATTTTTTTTTTTTTTTTAATTTAGTCATGTTTGACTGGTCTGTCCTTCTAAAATGAGCTTTTCTTGTACTCTTTCATCTCCGAGTATCCTGCTCATCATTATAATTTTGGCAGCAAGATTGCTTAGACTTAGGGGGACTTGGCTGCCATGACTGCATCAGACTCGTGTAAGGTGTATGAAGGAGACAATGGACTAAGATAATGCGAGATATACTGGTAAAATTTCTTTGTCATCCAATAATGGATCCAAAATTCCTTGTGGTACCAGCCATATACATGATCAAGGCTGTGGTGATTGGCAGTATCTCCTTCTCAGAGGCCATCATTCCTTATCGGTGGAAAAGAGGTGGAGCAAAGGACAAGTTTTTGGTTACCCTCTGCCCTGAAGGCAAATTTGAGAGAAAATTTGTAGTTTTGTCTATTAGCTTTGAATCATTCTTCTGGAGATCTTCTTTACACTTAGGCTGCCGCTAATGCAGCTTAGATAAGATTCAGTATATCTGTATTAACAATGCATATGTAGTTTAAAGATTGAAAGTCATTCAAAAATTCATACCCACTTTAATTTTTATTCATTTAAATATAAAATAATTTAAATAACAGTGTAATGAAAGTTTAAAAATCTGTAGAAATCCATTTATGAGATGAGATATTGTATTGATTTTTCACTGATTACAATCATTCCACTTCTTAGAAAGTGGTTAAAATTATATAGGAGAGTGGATTGCCATACATTATTTAATATTCTGTGTTGGATGTGTTGGTATGCAAGTAACCAAGTTTAAATACCTGCAAAGTCTGAATTTACAGAACACTGATGATGCCTAACTTTGAATTCACTGCGACTTCAGCAACCCTGAAGTTCAGGCCGTACGGTTTCTATCACTGGGTACTCAACATCAGAACTTTAGTGCCTTAGTTTATTTCTTTTATTTTTAAAAAAAAATCCCAAACAGCTAAAACAACAACAAAAAATCCCTTTGGCTATAATTCAGCCCTTTAGACCCCCTAGACTTTCAGTAGAGCACCAAGATAAGATTAGAGATGTTTCATTTATTATATCACATTTTTATATGATTTAATGCATTCAGATGAAGAGTGTTATGAAGAGTTTTACTTGTGAGGTTAATAGACCCAAGCTGCAGTGTTTTGTTTTGTGTATTTTTTTTTTCTCATAGCAGCATTTGTGATGATACTTCCCAGAAATTAAGAAAAAAATTCAGTCTCTGCTGAAAAGACACATTATGCATATATTATTGATTGAGTAAATGGTAAAAGAAGGGGAAAGCATTAATGGTTTTGCATTTCACAGGAAGAAATAAAGAAAAAAATAGGTGAAGTCACAAAATTAGCAGTGTATTAAACAAGTGACCCAAGAATGTGTTCTGTATTCAGAATGTTGTGCTGCTATCCAGAGGGATCTTGAAAGGCTGGAGAAATGGGTTGACAGGAACCTCATGAAATTCAACACAGAGAGATGCAAAGTTTTGTATCTGAGGAGGAACAACCCCTTGCACTAGTGCAGGGCCAGAGGCAACTGCATCTAGGGGCATGAGAACGGGTTTTGTATCAGATGATTTACAGAGGTCCCTTTCAACCTCAGCCATTCTGTGGTATTCCAACACACTGCTCTGTGTAAGAACTATACTAATGAAATTACTGTTTCACTGTTTATGGAACTCTCAGCGACTGCTGGCATCAGATCAGGCCTTTTGTAGCAGCTGATGACCTTCTGGAACAGCTGAAGCCAGTTGTACTGAAGAATTGCCAATCTAAAACTCTTTATTGGTGTTAGAAACTAATATAATTAACTGAAATTTGTAAATTGCTTCTTTTTTTATTATTTTAAATATTCTCTGTTTCAGAATAAGTTGCTGTTGGTATTATAAAGTTTAGTTTATGGTGGTATATGACATGTACAAAAAAAACCCAGAAAAGTGTATTCTTTTTTACTGAAAAATTAGCATTCTTTTATACTGAAAAATTAGCAATAGGTATTCTATGAAGCACCATCACCAAATGAAGTTGCAGGTGATAGGTTATATATGCATATATTAAAAAAACCTAAGGGTGATAATGATTCTGTTAGTATTAAAGTTCATATTAATGCCTTTCCATCAGACCAGTTACCAGTAGATGAGAACAGCTGTCACAGGTGCAATTGTACACATCACAAAGTTTTGTGTGAAAGAGTTTCTTATTATAGAAAAATTAAATGCTTGCTGGGTTTGGCTAGCAGATGACTTCTGTTCTGGAAAAATTAGTTTTTTCAAGTGTGATCAGGAGGCTTGTCCCATCACCACATAACTTCTCTGGCTTTATTTCCCTTAGTCCTTATCTCACTTTATATCAAAGGATCAAGAAGTCCAAGACAATATTTTTTACACAAATTTATTCTTAGTCCTTAATGTTCTTAAGATGATTACTGAGATCACTTACTGGATTTCTAGGCAGACTGCTGCCTTTATTATTATCTCATTATTGTCCAGCAAGGACAAGATATTTGTGAATTCTCAAAAGCTACCTTTGGTCTGTGAGAGGGATTTTCTATTCCTGTTCTGTTATTTATCAAACTACTAGTTGTCTTCACACATAGCTTAGTTCTTATTGATAACTTGGTAGTATTGGAGTGACATTTGAGTTTTTGTTTCTTTTTTTTTTATTGAATGGTATGTTTTTTTATCATACAGACTTAGTTTTAGCTGATACATGGATCCCAGTGTGTCCTAATGTGAGTCACTGGAAATGTCTGTGTTTAATTGCTGCATCCGACTTCCTGTGATTGGATATACAGGTGGGAATACCACAGATGTCATTAATTTGCTGAAACTTGGTTTTCAATTTTTGTATCATTTCAAACTCCATTGATTAGCTTGCCTATTATACTAATTGTTGATTATATGGTGTGTGTGCTGAAAATGTATCTGCATTGTATGCAAATGTAAAGCATCAGTATAGCTATTTGTATATAGATATTATATAGAATAAATATCAGAAAGATATGAAATTCAGAGCTCTGATTTTCTGATTCCCAGTTGGTTGACCAGTCCACTGGAAGTTCCATAAGCCTGAAATTATTTTTAAATACAGAGATTTCCTTTTTAAATGAAATTGGTTTTGATGTTGCAATTGCAGTAACTAATGTCTTGGTCTTGTGGTAAGTATGGTTCCCTCTGCCTGATTTTAAAGATCATTGAGGGCTGCTAGGATTCTGAGTAAACAGTTTTATTAGGAATTTAATTCTGTTGAGTGCTGAGAATCTTCTCTTCCTCCTGAACGCTGCTGAGGGTTGCTAGGCACCTCAAAGGGTTAGTGACTATCACAGCTTGCTTAGCACATGGTACTACATATGTCATTTGCAATCTCTGAGTAGAACAAACTTCTACTGCTGTCACTGTAGATTATTCTCTGTGCTTTTGGGGTTGTTTTGCTGTGCTTAAAATGTGAGTGTGTCCCTCATAAAATGGTAACATTCTGTGGATGGGGACTGCTGGATCCAGCAAAAATAAATCACTTGAAGACATGGCAACTGAAGAGATTTCAGATTTTTTGTATAAAAGCAATAATAATTCTTCTGAAAAATTCATAGAAAACCTCTCCAAAACATCAAACCAGCCAATGACAAGCACAGTGTGACAGTAATAATAAATCTTAATTTTCTTACAGTCGTTTTTAGGCCTTGTTCTTTTTGTATTGTTTGTTGTGACATGTGGGTTCCCACATACTCTATGTAATGCCAGCAGTATACAGGATGCACACGGCACAACACAAGCAGATCCCCAAAGCCTCAGGGTATTGAACTGCCTTTTTGTTTCATGTATCCTCTTGCAGAACGACTCACAGAATGACATGCTTTACCGCATGTCACCTTCGTGCTTTATTATTAGCCTTTGTAAAGGTCAGATGGGCCTGACTCAAATTCAAGAAGAAACAATGCTGTACAAAGTTTTCCCCTCATTGAAGGACCTGCATATTTTTCTGAGCTCTGCAACAGTATTTTTAATATCATGTCAAAAGCAGAGAACCATTTTCAATTCCCATTGTGGTAATCAATGAGATGTAAAATTGCAGCAGTTCCATGCTGCCTAGAGCCTCTCCTGACAAACCTCGTTTGGTTTGTCAGAATGCATAAAGCACTCATAGGAGCGTAGCATTAGCTCTGTTTCTCTGTGATGTGAACAAGCACAGAAAGAAACCTGCTCTTAAGGAGACATTTTCATTTGCCTAAATAGCTCTGCCCTGGCTGCAGTACAGCAAAATCTTCCTTTGCTATGCATATTTCTTAGGATGGTAATCAGAACCATTAGCTAGCTGTATGTGTGATTCAGAAAAGCGATAAACCCATGGGCTAGCTCAACAATTATTTAACTTCTGAGGAGTAATTCACAGATAGAAAGTCAGTCAAGGTAACAGTCCAGGTATGCTGTATATGCTGTACTTTATTAGCATATTTGTGATTACTCAGGAAGGTTATGTTTGTCACTGTGCTGCTGTCTGTGACCATCTGGAACTTAATAAGATACAATGTAGAATTTGCATCCTTCTTTTACACAGACCAGAGAACTCTTTCACCTGAAATAAAATAAATTTTCTAGGTACTAGCAACTCTAAGCCATTGAAAGAAGTAAGCAGTCAGGAATCCACTGAATTATGAGCATATAAATTCATCTGATAGTTCCTTAGAAACTCTTTCACAATATATATTTAGGAGGAAGAAATGCTCCATGCTGGATGTTTTGAAAACATGCAGAGTATGGTCCCAGATTTTTTCCTGTGGGTGTCATTATGGATGGAGTGATTGGGTAGCTTGTGGCATTAGCTCCTTGTCTGTGCCTCTGATGCCGATAACTGCAGTCATCCCTTATCAGTTCCTTGGAGGTGTTTATAAAGTGCTCTGTTCTCATTCCCTCTGCTGCTGAAGCAAACATGAGTTTTGTATAATGACATTTCTCCTGACTACCTTAGCTGATAAGCAAAGGAATGAATGAATGTTTGTAAATTAGGTATTCTTTCTCTGCACTGATTGTTCTTTAAGCATAGAAATTAAGGGGATTGCGAGTTTCCATCTCATTCTAGAACCGGTTTTCAGAACTATATGCCAATTTTCTTTGCTTAATTTTGGTTTTTCTAATGAATAAATATGAGTAAAAATGCAACAGCTAGCATTTCCAAGCTTTCACAAATTGTGTTAAACTTCTTGACAGGACTAAAAACAACAAAAAAGTTTAGTAATACATGCTTCAAGTATTCCATCTACTTTCTTAATTAGCAAGTCAACAAAATATCAGTTTTCACCTCATGACTGTATTGCATGATTCAAATTGAAGAAAACACAGACTTTAGAGATAATTATGTGTAAGCCCTGACAAGAGAATAGATGGAGAACTGGTTATGTTGGAATCACTGTCTCCATGTGGCTGTGTCAGGAGCTTGGGTGCTGTGCTCATCTGCAATGAGATTTTTGCCACAGCCTAGGGGAAATCAGGGAAAGTGTGGAGAATGATCTGGAAAGAGGAGGTCTGAAATTCTTCATGAGAGAATTTAATATTTCTCTAAACCACTAAGCCCAACGTTTTAAAGATGTGTCAAAAGTATGATGGTCTCTGAAGTCTAATAGCAGAATAATTTGCTGGGATTTTGAGTTTTCTTAGGGATTTTTAGTCGCTTGGGTACAATATCTCCTTCTTGATTTGAAAGTTAGACTGATTATACTGGATCTCAGCCAAAGACTAAATTTTATTTCTGAAGAGTATTTGAAGAAAGGGGGGAAATCATGGGAATTTGCTATCAAATTTCATATTTATAGGGGTTTTTTGGGTTTTTTTGTTTTGTTTTTCTTTTAGCAAAACTGAGATACCTTCTTTAATACATTGATACCTGTTGAATTTTTTACAATGTAGATTGTCATTTGAAGTTGTGGTTTGACATGTTTGCGAAGTTCCATAATTATTTGTTTCTGGATGTGTTTTTTTACTTTTTTCCTCTCCCCTCCACTCAGGAGTTCAGTATAATTGTTGTGCATTTCCTTAACATTACTGAATACAAGCATAAAAATGGTCCAGGTTTTATTTTATACCTTGTATTCCAAACTTGGTCCCCTGGTCAATCTGTGCTGCTGCTTGACAAGTTAAGCAGTGGTGCAGCACAATTCCCTTTCCTGTGGAGAAATTGCCTCACAAGTTCCTGCATAGTCCAGCCCTGGACAACTGCAGTCACACAAGGTGTGATTATTTTTTTTTTCTTCCTTTTTTACTTTTCCTTATGTTGGATAAAAATGGCCTTTCATACAAAATGTTATGAATGTTCAAGACAGAAATTCAAAAAGTGATAAAGTTTGTAGCCTAAAATCATTTAGATAAAACTTGTAACAGGCTTTTTTTAGGTGGGAGGCTAAACATTTGGTAAGTCTCAGCAAGGTGTTCTCTTCATCCTTCTTGAAATATGACTAGGCAAGAATACATGCAGGGGTTTTGTCTACTGTAGATTTAATTGAGCTGAAATCTCTTCAACTCTGTTCAAAAGGTTTTCATGAGTGTGCTGTTAAGGAGAACAAACTTGTTTTCTAGGGTGTATTTCAATATACTAATCAATATATTGTATCTAATATCCATAGATAAGGGTCTTTGTAATACTCTGGTGAGTAGTGTCTAAGGTAGACTACAAAGGCCACAATTGATTTCCAGACCAGCTTTGGATTACTGATCTTGAAGGTACATTTTATATGATCTTGTTACTATGGTAATAATCCCAAATAAACAAAGAAGAACCCAGTTCTGAACCAGAACTATCTTTCCATGTCCAGATTCACCACCATGTGTGCTCCCTCTTTTCCTTTTGTCCCCAGAAATTTTATATGGTTAGCAAGTGTGGTTCTGCTTCAGGGGCATGAAGTCTGCCTTATCACTTCTGCAACCACCTGAAAAGAGGTTGTAGTGAGGTGGGAGTTTCTCCTCTCTCAGGTAACAAGTGGCAGGAAGAGAAGAAGTGGCCTCAAGCTGTGTCAGGGGAGGTTTAGACTGGATATTAGGAAAAAATTTTTCACAGAAGGAGTTGTTAAGCATTGGATCAGACTGCCCAGGGAAGTGGTTCCATCCCAGTCACCATCCCTGGAAGTGTTCAAAAGACGTGGTTTTGGCAGCTGAGGCCATGGTTTTATGATGAACATTGTGGTGCTGCTTGTTGATGGTTAGGCTTGGTGACCACAGAGGTCTTTTCCAACCTTAGTGCTGTGAAATAAACTTCGTTTCAGGAAGAGCTTCAGTTCAAAATGAAGCAGGAATTGAACTGAGTATCCCTCATTCCTCGCAAGTAGTTTATCTACTAGATTATATGCAAAAGATGAAAGTTTGCACTGCTGCTCTTTCAAATAACCAATCTTTTTTTCCCTAGGATGTGTGGGCACTTTTAATTATGTTTAAAAAAATATTATGGATTATTACACATTCATTGCACTGTACACAAAAAATTAGACTAAATTTAAGTGTAGAATTAAAAAAATAAAAAAGGTGAAAGGGATATTTCTGCAAATTTCACCATTCTTTATTTGCAATAAAAAGGTGATATTAATGCAGGTACAACTGTAATTCCCAGACCATAGAAATTAATACTTGAGATGATAAAATTCTGTTTGCAAATATTTATAAAATGCTTAACCAGATAACCTGCTTGCAAAGTCTAAGTCTGCTCTGAGGCTTTACAAGGCCTACAGGTTACTACTTTTATTTGATTCCAAATTTGCCATGTGAAAATGGGCGCTGCATATTTTGGAGAGAAAAATATACAAGCAGAGTTCATGTATCTTAATGAGGGTTCATAAGCTGGGCACCACTGCCTGTGGTTGTCTGTGCCATTTTCTATCAGATTGGTTCATTATGCTTGCGTGGATACTTCTTTTGCATGAGTACGATTTTGACAGTTTTGGAAAACTGGAGTACTGAGCTGGAACTGATGGTATTTTTCACATCTTGGTAATCAGTGTAACAGGAAGCAAATGTTCCTGGTAGAGATCTGGTGACTATTCCCATTTTACTCTTCAGAGGGAAGAGAACTTCTTTTAAACTGAACATAATTTCCAAAACACCTTCTCTTTAAAGGAAAAAAAACAAACTATTTTTATGTCCTTTACATGTTTAAAGCCTCCGCTTCTTTTCCTGAAATGTTCAAATATTTTCTTGCCTCTTTCTAGCTGTTAAGGTTGGGTCATCCCATCTGAACCATCAGCATTGCACTAGATGACCAATGACACATAATAATCTGTAATTTATAGGTTTTAATTGCTTTTAGCTGTATTTATTTCTGGAAATTTTAAAAAAATATCATTATTAGCAGAGAAATGCATCAATAATTTATGAACAATTTCCAGATAAGAAAGCAGCTGACATTTTTAACTGCTTTGCTTTGTACTAGTAGACTACACTGTTGCAATAGCACTAAAAATATTTTGATCTTTAATGGCTCTACATCAGTTGTTTGGTGGGGTTTTTTCAGTTTTCAATAACAATTTTGGGGGTTTTTCCCTGTTCTTTTGCGGGTAACAATGCATATCCCCTTCCAGCAATGCAAGATTAAACTATTTCTATTCAGTATGTTGCAGGGAATAATATTAGCTGTGCTTCAGTCCCTGTTTGTCAGCCTCCACCTTATGTTCACCTCAAGAGTATCAATGATAAGTGACTATGCACATATACTGTAAATAAATCACCTTCTTCATTAGTATAAGATAAACCGTATTCTTCAAATCTTCTGAAAGAAGTTCTTCAGCTACAAAGCAGGCACCTTTCAAAATCTTTCTTTTTCATGACTCGGGGAATAAGTTTTTTTTCCCATGTGCAACATCAGCAAATGATGTCACTTTCTTTCACAATACTTTGAGGGTACAAAGGGCAGAAAATAAATTAAATAAGGGGATAGGTCTTTTGCATTATTAATATAATTGAAATTTTCTTTATTTGGAAACTCTGTGTTGTGGGAAATGAATTGTGATTAGGAAGTATCCACGTGAACTAGTGAATAGGAACATCCTGTAGTTCCTTTCATATAACAGAATTAAAAAATTGCTTGGATCACAACAGATCTTAAAGGTTATTTAGTGCCAGCCCTTTGTCTTCCATGCTTTGTTTCTGAAACTGATTTACATAAATTCACTTCTAATTAATGATTGAAAACTCTATAACATGGTATTAAGTTGGTAAAAGATTTGTAAAATTTTGGTATAAGCAACATATACACCAGCAGGGGAATAGAAAATAGGAATAATTCACATAAATAATAACAATAACAATACTACTAACAATAGAGAATTTCTGTTTTCATTTTGAAAAGAAAAAAAAAAGGTTTAGCTGCTCTTTAAAAATAGTGACTTGTGTCTTACTGTGATTAAAATAGTACTCTGGAATTCAAAATTTCTTTCTGAATTTTTCTGCAGCTCTAGATCTGTTAAGATAAACACCTTCCTTTTTTTGTAGAGATAAAGATCCTCACAGACTGCTTTGATGATATTACCTTCTGGTATAGCAAAATTCCTTATAATCATTGCTAAGCTGGAGCTACATCAGATATGCTCTTAGGGCAGGGGAATATAAGTTTAAAATTACCAGTTCAGTAGAACTCAGTAGCACTCATCCTATTGCTTTGTTGACAACATGGGTTGTTTTTCCACCTAACATGAAGATTTTTTTTCTCTCTGGCCCAGTCTCTGTTTCATTTCAGCCATACTGAGTTTAGCACTTGATGAAGTAGGCACTAATTGTTTTTTTCTGTATTTAAAATGCTAGAAAACACTATCAAATGTTCTTCGATCTCTTTTCTTTCTGTTTGTGAATATCCTACTGTGTTATACAAACACAGCAGGGATGAAAGCTAAAATAAATGCATATTTCTGTCTAGAGTACAAAAATGTGTATTTATAGATGAACAAACCAGGTCAAATCTTTCACAGTAAAAAAATAAATTAAACAGCCATTTGTCAGATGAGTATCTGGAGACCATTATTAAGAGTCAATAGAACTGATCTTAAAATGGGGGAAATATTGTCAGGGGAAAATATTTTTAATGACATTTTGTGTTTGTAAGCACACACAGACACTCACATTAAAAAGACACCAGTCTGGTTTTCACACTGTACTGCTGCTCTGAAATGAATCACTCACAGCTTGGTATTAGTTAGGCTGAGCAAGACAAAGAGTCGAGAAGATTGGTTTAACACATATTAACTCGTTTATTGATTAGATGTACAAAAACATTTCCAATCAATAGTGTATGAGTGAATATCTTTGCTGCAGAAGATCAGAGAAAATTATTTTACAATGTAGAAGGTGCACCTTATTTGAATTGGTTTTGGAGAGATAACCATGCAGAATTACCTAATCCTCATCTGCTAAACTCAAATGCAGAAATATTAAAATAATTAGCATACCAGGCATACAACTATTCTTTGGTTTTCTTCCATCTGGCATTCTTGAAAGAAGAAAAAGGAGAAGTGCAGTATATATAGAAAGTACAGGTTTTATGCAAGAGAATAATTCTTACTCAGCGTTTAATTAAGATAAAATATCAGGAAAAAACGTAGTTATGACCTTGGCCATAAATAATCAGGGTTTTGGAGGTTTGGAAAATTCTGAAGTCTAGAAAAGTTCTGCTCTTTTAAGCATGCTAAATAAAATAGAGCTCTGAAATGGCAGAATATGTCAAAAACTGAAGGGAATGAAAGCTAGTAAGAACACCTTTTTGAACCATCAAGGAAACACCAGTAGCTTATGTTACTGCACAGTGAGTCAGCAGTCAGAGGTGAGATTTAGCTCTAAATTCTTCATATTTACTGCTAGTATAGAATTTGTGTACACACACCTTTCTTTAAGGAGCTTTCTAGTATTTTCTCTCTGTATCCTGAAGTTAAAGTCTTATGTGGGCATAGCACACTATGATTTTCTGTTTTTTTGATTTTACTCTTGTTATTTAACATGTAAGTAACCAGCGCTCACACACATTTCTACTAACAGCTTGCAAGTGACTCAGATTCATAAATAACAGAATCTAAGGCTATTTCACACATCCTAGCCTACCCAAGACTTCAGGAGCAGGCAGATAAGGCCTTGAATCTACAAGAAACTTGTGCCCTTCTGGAATGGCGGCTCAGGGCCAGGCGTAGTAACAGAGTATAACAACCTCCTTTCTTTTGGCAGTTGAATGTTACCCTGTTAGTGATATTTATTAAAAATAGCAGGAACTGGGTAACTCATTTTTCTCTTCTGCTTATTTATGTTCTTTACTATAATCATGGTAGCATATGTTACTATGTTTAGTCTTTCATGATAAATACTCTTTTTACTGCAGATTTTTTTCATCCATTTGCAATCTGTAAAAATATCACTGCTTTGAGAACAATGACTAAAGCCCAGTTATAACTTCAATGAGTTTTTCTTACTTATTGCCATAATGAATTTTCAGAAAATATTTAAATATTTTAGACCAAATTTTGATCAGTTACTGGCCTAAGTCTGAAGTAAATACAGTGCACTTGAAATGAGGAGATGAGTATTTGAATAATAATATTGATTGTTTTGAAAAGGTTTCTTGTAATTCTCGTTGGTGAGTTAGTTATTCAAGCAAAGATTATACTTTCATGTTGATGATAATTTTCTTGTTCTGTTTTTCCCACTAAAGTTTCATTTGCTTTGTAATTACCTTTTCCCACACCCTCCCTAGCATTTCATTATTCTGTAGTCCATATCCAGAAACTGAAGGCATTTTGTATCTCTTTCTTGGGGAAAGAAGGGAGGAAGGAAGGTAGGGAGGGAGGATTGTATCTCTTTTTAGTATTCTCTTCTTTTGGGACCATAAGTGCATGGCAGGTGAGGTTTTCCAGTCTAAATGTAGTAGATTTAGTACCTAATTATAGTCTCTGAAATTTTGAATGGGGCTGCATGGAACTTATTTTTCCATATGCCCTGAGACAGTTCATTTTCTCTGGTTGAATTTCCTTTTCTAGCTGCTCTAGCATGGTTTAACTTTATTCATTCTGTAGAAAACCCTATTACACATTTTCTTAAATAAAAATGCATGAAGAAGTTTTTCTCTATTGTCTATTTACATGCCCTTGAACTTATTAAAAGCAGACTTCTCACAAAAGTAAGTGAGAAAACAGACATGTGAGTCTGTGGTTCTGGTACCCTTCAGTAGGTTTATTTTCAGAGAGTTTAACTTAACATTTAAAAACATATGTAATTGTGATCATACTTTGTAAGGGGAGGAAATACCACATGCTCAAGTTTTGCTATAATAATCATGCTCTGTGAAAAATGAACATACGTATGGAAACTCATTTTCAATAAGCAACTACTTAGTTTTGGATTATGTTTGGAATTTATTTGTATTACAATAACTCAGAGGAGTACAGATTGAGATATTTGCTGCTAACTACAAATTTACATTACTGTGTGAAATGACAGAGGGAAAGGAACGTGAAAAATTGTTTATTGTTAGTCCATGAATAGAAAAAAGAAATCCTAGGCCTCTGTTTACTTCTAGTAACTTTCTTCCTCCTGTTTATTGAATAATTTTGCTTATTTTAGTTTCTAGGAGTATTTTCACTGTTTGTAAGTTGCTCTACAAAATGTCTTTCTTTTAACCAGCAGATAATTTTTGAATAATTCCTATCATTTGTATTGTTACATTTATTTTATTTAATTGGACACCGATATACCACCCAGCCAATATACCAATATTTTTGTTGCCTTTTACAATATTGAGGAGATTTTTAAAAATATATTCTTTCCCTACTATTGAATTGGGAGTAAATTTTTACTGATTCGTAAGTATATGTAAACACCAAGATTTAAAAATGCTTCCATAATCCTACGACTTACAACAACCTAATCTTTATGTATGTAGCCCTGTTGGTAAGAAATTGAGTGGAAGTTAGAAGATCTGGTTTCAGATTTATGTTCTGTCACAGATCCCTTGCATTTCCTTTAAGGACAGAACGTAGCTAAAGGTCAACTTAATCAGAAAAAAAATGGAATCAAGTGATTCAGGTATATTGAGATATCTTAAGACATATTGATTTGTTGTTTTTCAGGCTTCAGTGTGATCCAGAAGTAAATGCAACCTCTTTTGTCGGAGCTCAGGGTTGGAAGTAGTGAGACACAAACCCTACATCCCCGCCATGGGGCTGCAAACTACGAATACTGGCATTTCTTTGCAACATCATTTGAGAGAGCCTGTTAAGCTTTTCAGGGCGCATATTTGATGATCCCTTCCTCTCTTGTTTTTTTCCCCTTCTTTTCGATTGGAGGAGATTGCTGTGTTGATAAGGGCATAAAGTATTTGCAAAGTGCTGGTTGAATAGAACTGGCAAGAGAATATGTATTTTGTTAATGTAGCATAGAGATATTTTCTGTGAAATCCCCAATTTTGCACTTATAATGAAGGGGAAAAAAAAAACCCAAACAACAGAAAAACCCCTGAGGAAATAGTCTTTTCCATGCAAAGCTGATGACTAGCTCAGGGAAAGACAGTCCATATCCTGTTCCAAACGACTTATTATAACAAGCAGTCCCATCCAAACCTTCCAGATTGTCCTGCTTTGAGTCACAGACACAGCAGATCATCTTTAGTCTCCATTTCCCTCTAGAGCTTGGTTGATACTGGAACTGTTGGTGACCCAGAGCAGTAGCACAAACTGTCTTCATGTTAAGAGCTGCAGGCTGCATGAGCGCAGTAACCTTACATAAGGACCTAGGAATCCAGGGTGAAAATCTTATCAATGAATAAAACCAACAGGGAGGGCAAGAAATACCAGTGCCTGTTACATCAGTAGCCTTCTACAGAGGTGAAGCTTTTGTCTAACAGAAACAGCTTTTTCCCAAGCAAAATCAAGGAGGCAGGTACCTCTGCAAAACTGTGTCCTTCACTGAGACACTGAGATGACATGTTTGGAATCCAGTGTTAGAAGGAAGGAACAAGCAGCTCTTGGTTCTGCATCCTCCTTATAGAC
Organism: Melospiza melodia melodia; assembly: GCF_035770615.1. Taxonomy (NCBI): domain Eukaryota; kingdom Metazoa; phylum Chordata; class Aves; order Passeriformes; family Passerellidae; genus Melospiza; species Melospiza melodia. Next base: position 67,011,354 of record NC_086199.1, on the reverse strand, counting down.
ATTCTCATAAATAAATATATAAATGAAAACTCTCCAGAATTAGTATAGACTAAGAAAGCTCTGTGGAGGTTGCTAGGCAGCCAAGGCCAAAGGAATAGAAAGCAGGCAGGTCTTTGAAAAACAGAATCAGTGACTTATGGGTTATCTGAAATCATGATTTGCTCAATTGTCTTTTGTCATAAACAAGAGAGAGTAGAATTTATTTTTCTTTTGCAAATTAATTTTTTTTAAATAGTAAAAAGAAAACAAACGCCTGTTTTATATCTCATACCGATCTGTGTTTTGAAGCTATGAAATTTTATGCATGATTATTTATAATCTTTACTTATTACTGATACAGAAATTTGATGCAGTATATAGAGGCTATAAATTGAAAACTATTTATCAAATTAATTAATTTTTAAACTTAATTTTAATTTTTGCTATGGTGTGCATATAAGGCTCTAGAAGAAGATAGTTTTCATGCTGGAAGGAATGCCTTGCCCTCAAGAGGTGTACACAGACAAGTTTCACTGTCACTAATGACAGAAAAAGACCTGAATTCTACCACCTTGCCCTCTATGGTGTATGATGAAGCTACTTATTACAGAAATACAGAAGTAACCACCCCCTTCCTATTACTGCTAAGTATGCAAAAATACAGGCATTTCCAACAGGCAAGGCAAGGTTGTCATCTGTAAGATTAAGTGATCACATTATTGACTAATTGCTGCCTTTGAAATCTCTGTTTGTATTTGTTCCTTAAAAGTCTTCCCAAAATAACTGTGCCTTCAGCAGTTCTGCCACACCTACATATATTGAGGGGGCACTGTAATCCTGCAACTCCCCTCCCTTCTCAGACTGTGTGTGACAGCTATAGATCATGGTTTGTTCTACCTGAGTTATTCTCTCTCCATGTCATCAATTTATGTCTAGGGAAAATTTAACTGCTGCATCACAGTTTCTCAATCTGTGTTTCTTCCACAGGGTGGATGCTGTGGGGGGGTCCAGGCAGCTCTGTGGAACAGTCTCCAATGGGCTAGTAGGATGAGAAGGTCCAGGGGTAGTTTGGGAAACGAGGAGAAACATCACCTCCCGAGACGGTAATCCTACTGAAAAGGTAATTCACGTTAGGATATTGTTATGCAAGTCAGCTTTTCAGGCTCCACGGATGTGTTGGAATGCATGGCAGCAAACTGGTAGGGAAGGGGAGCACAAACCTTTGTTGTTGTCTGACTCTTCATACAGCATCCCTTGAATATCTTTCCTGAGCTTCTTAAACTGTGCTGAGTTTCAATTCCCATCCTTGTGTGAGAGAGAGAATTTGGATGCTGTATCTTAGAGGGGTTTTCTTGTTTTCCTGTGGACCTGTAAGAGAATACAAATCACGAATTTACAGTAACTTTCCAAGAAATTTATAGAAATTAAAATTCTTTATAGGGATTAAAATCCTGAAAATGCCAGTTTATAAGCCCTATAACAATTTAGCAGAGTAAAATGTTCTTTCACAGGGAGAGCTAATATTTGAATTTTTAAAAGTACATAATCATGTTTTATTGGGTTCTTTCAATCTCACCTTAGCTACTGTGCTTGTGGAGACTCTCTTCCTACCCTGAAGCTTTAACTATGGATGCTTTTGTTCCCAGCATTTCAGAAGTCCAAGACAATGTGCAAACTAAAAACGTGTCATCCCTCAGAATTACTGTAATGCTTTCTCCTTCGTGTTGAAAGTTGAGCCATGAAGCATCAAAACATTTTCTGCAGTCCCAAAAGCCCAGCTATATGGTGTATTTTTGAGCCCAGTTAACTTATCATATATCCATGCTATACACATATTTCTTGGTTCTCAGCTAAAATTAAGTTTGCTGAACAAACAGATTTTATTCACTCATCCTAAACCAATCATTTCCCTTGGTACGTTTTGAAATATCTGACAGGCTGCCTTGCTTCTTCCCTTTATTAATGTGCCTTAATGTATGCAGAGTGCAAGAAAAATAACAATGGAAAATCACACTGGTAGAAAATAAAATGGGATTTTTGATGCAAAAGTTTTCATAAGGATCTATTCCCACATCTCATGAGACCCTGAAAAACCATAAAATATTGTTTAATGGGGAAATATTTTTCTTTGCTCAGTATAGATGTTTTGGCTGGTTGAATACTAGGTTAGGCTTTCAAATGTGCCTGGGAGATACCTTCCTTTTGTTGCTGATGAGCTCCCTCCGGCTCCCTGACATTCATTCATTAAAACAGTTCAGAGAATCTACTGCTACAATTCACAAAGTCGTCACAGAAGAAAGGTTTGATACAAGAAAGGGAGGCATTGCCTCCTACATTTATAGATGGGATAGTTTTCAGCTTATAATCTACTTTTCAACAACCTAGCTTCTCCAGACCTAATTTGGTTTTCTATTATCTAGTAGAAATGAGTTTATGGGGCTTTTTTTAGTAAGGGCCCAGTAGTCTTCACAAAAAATGACACCAATTTGTCTTAGATATTTTACAGTAATCAAAAGACAGGAAGAGCCTGCTCATGGTTGGATCTGGTCTGAGATCCAGAGGACCCAGAGTCAGTCCTTTACTGTGTTTCAGGCGTCTTGGTTGCATTTTTGTACTTGCAATGTGGGCAGGCTCTCATGGAACTCCTGTAATGTTGCTTTGCTGATGCTTTAGTGATAATCCTTTCTTGAAGGGGAAAAAGGATCTTTGCCCAATAGTTGATAGGTGTAATTAAAAGAGCTTTAAACTAGATTTGAAGCGAGAAAGGGATGAAACCAGGTTCACTAGTGAAAAGCCTGAGGGTAGCATGCCGATGTTTGTGGGATGGTGTGCTAGCAGGTCCATCAGTCTGCTCAATGATGTTCTGAGCACATTTAAAATGCCTTTATGCTAATATACACAGCATGATCAGTGTAGTGGGCTTGATCCTGGTCAGATGTCCAGTACCCACCAAAGCTTCTCTGTCAATCCCCCCCACACCTGGACAGGAGAAAGAAAATATAAAGAACATTTAATGGGTTGAGATCAGTACTGGGAGAGATCACTCCCCAAATACCATCATGGGCAAAACAGACTCAAACTGGGGATATTAACTGAACTTGTTACTAACAAATTCAGGGAAGGATAATGAGAGGTAAAGTAAATCCTAAAAACACACTCCTCCATCCCTTTCTCATTCCCAGCTCCACCTCCCCACATCCAGCAGTGCATGGAGACAGGAAATGAGGGTTATAACCAGGTTATCCTGGGTTGTTTCTGCCACTGCTCAGGGAGAGGAATCCTTCCCCCGATCCAGTGTGCGGTCCCTGAACTTCTCCATTGTGATTCCATCCCACAGGCAACAGTTCTCTGCAAACTTCTGCAACTTGAACACAAGAGCAAGCGCAGGATTCTCCACTGGGGACAGGTCAGTGTGGTAGTATGTACAAATCAGAGGAAGAGTCTGGAGAGCAGCCCTGCAGAATGAGATCTGGGAACTGGGTCAGTGACAAATTGAATATGCAGTGCCCTGGTAACCAAAAGAGCCAGCTGTGTCCTGTGGGGGCATCAGGCACATCATCATTGGTTGGTTGAGGGAGATTATTGTCCCACTCTACACTGCAGCCCCACCTCAAGTACTGAGGGCAGTTTTGGGGACCTCAAAAGAAGCACATTGACCTATTAGACTCTGTCCACAGGCAACCAACATGGTGAAAGGTCCTAAGAGCAAGACTTATTAGAAGCATCTATGGTCACTTGGTTTGCTCACCTTGGAGAAGGAAAGGCTGGGGTGACCCCATTGCAGTCTAGAACTTCCTTCTGGGGGCAGCAAAGGGGAAGGTGATGATTTCTTCTCTCTAGTGGCCAGCAACAAGACACAGGGAAATAGAATAAAGCTGTACCACGGGAACTTCAGATTGGAGGTTGCTCACCCAGTGGGTGGTTGGTCACTGCCATGGGCTTCTCCACGGAAATGGCTGTGGCCCTAAGCCTGAGAGAGTTCAAGGAGCATCTGGATGATGCTGTTAGTCACATGATTTAGTTTTAGGTAGTCCTGTGAGAAGCAGGCAGTTGGACTTGACGATCCTTTCAACTTCAGATATTCTATAGTTCTATGAATCCAACAATGCCATAGAGAATCATTTGTATTTCAGGCTTTACACTGGAAAAAGACATTACAACCCCTCAAGACAAATAGGGAAAGAAATTGAAATTAGAGGGGATGATATTGTGATATCTTCATCTGCAAGAGATTAAGTGAAGTTTGAACTTCTTCACTCCTAAAACTTCCTGAGAAATAGGAAACCTAATGGATTGATGTTTCAGTCTCCGATTCCCTGCTTGAATTGTGTTTCATGTGAACTATTCTTGAAATGCCATTTGGACTGAAGGTAGAAGATAAGAGTGCTGTTTTAATAAAACTTGAGATCTTGATGTTAAAGGATAATTTATATTTTCAGTAAGAGGCTTTCATCTTCATTGGACTCTAGTGATATTGATCTGATATCAGTACTAAGTATATATCCTTGAATTCTGACCAGATTCTGTTTCTGGTATGAATGACAAATGTTTCACATTGTCCTAGCAAATAGAACTCTTTCTGTGCATTTCTTTGGCTGATCAGTTTACAAGTGGCTGCATTTTGCTGGTCTGTTTGATCAATATTTTCTTTTGGTGCATTTTAAGATTAATGGGTCTGAATTTTCAGTCTCTGTGCCCATTGAGTGTATTTAGAGTAAAGTCATAGTAGTCAATGCAGGGTTTGATTTTGTTTCCTGTTTTGTAACAGCTGAGGAACCAGTTGTCTTCCATGATTTATGGAAAAGTCCAAACTTTTCAAATTAAGTGAAGTGTATACAGCTTCAGAATTAATTGTGTTCTTAAACATAATGAAAATCTCCATTTGAAAATGAGGCATGCCCCAGAGTTTGAAACAGAACAGAAGAAATGAGATATTCAAATCAAAACAGAAGTTCTTTTCACCTAACAAATCCCATAGCCATGCTTAGAACAAAGCTTGTCTCTTGAATGTCTGTGTGGGCAAAACTAACTCTACACAGCTGGAGATTAATAAGACTGCAGTCACAAAGCATGAGCATGCAAAACTGGCAGTACCCCTTGCTAGCAGGCAAGAAAGCACCAAGAGATCTCGAGATTTTGTCTTAGAAGAAAGAACCCTTAGGCAGAACCAGTGTCAATAACCCTTAAGAGTCAAATAAAGACAGGACAGCATCAATTCCTTCAATATTTCAGGAAAGAGCTAAAGCCTGTGACATGACAAGGATAGACCATTGGATCTCTGAAATTATCTGAGAAATCAAATATGAAAGGGATGAGCTACCAGACAGCCTTCACCTTCATCACTGAATGCCATTTAAATTACTCTCTCCACAGCTGATAACAATGTTTATAATAGTTTTCTTATGTTTCATATTCTTTTTATTTAAACTTACTGTGTAAAATTCTTCTTTCATTAAAAATAGTTGAAAAGCTGGTCCCCTTAGTGTGCCAGAATGCCAATGATTCAGTCTATCAAATTACTTCTTTATTTTCCTCATGTCTGTAGAGTTGGGCTTTGTTCATCTGCCTTTTTTTTCTTGTTTTTTCTCTGCTATTATGTAACTTCTTACCAATTATGCTCCTCTTAGTTTGATAAATTATGATTTCCCTTTTCAGTTCTCAAGTTCTGTTGTGATAGGTAGCAGAAAACTGGTCATCTGATACTGAAGGAGGGCAGTTTGTGGTATTTACTTTTTGTAAGACTGGATGTTCAGATACCTTCCTTTGAATATTGTGGTTCCTGCACTGTTCCAGAATTATGTCCTGCAATTTTTAGCATTTCCTTTAACAGAAATTTTGCTTTGACTACAGTAGAATAAAACTGGATGTGGAAGAGTTGATCTGAATACCTAATAGAATTTTTTTCCCCTTATTCCCTTGACATATTGGGAATTTGGAAAACACAAGTTGTTGATTTGGCAATATAAAATTGATAGATAAAAAACGATCAGCTTCAAATTGCTTTAAACTTTTACTTGCAAAAGAGAACATATTTAAGCAGGGTGAAGGGGAGGGAAAGAATTTACTCTCAAATGCATCAAGTAGATCACTTTTTATTGAGGTGACATTTGCATCTGCTGAAGAAGGTGAGATCTCGGTGAGAAATTGTTAACATACCAGCAATCAGATGCATAACATCTTTTGTTTATATCCAGTGTCTGATGAAATATTTATCATGAAGCTATTGAAATCTGAAAGATTGAAGAAGTGAATATTGAACAGTCTGGATTAGGCAGTGTGACTATTAAAAAAGCAGATGAATACACCTTACATACACAAATTACCTGACTGCAGCTAGAGCTTCCCAGGACATTTAAATCTACCCAAAGTAGCAGTGATGGAAGTTATTCTTGTGGAACCTCATAAAGTGAGGGGAAGGGAGAGAATTCATGTCTATATGGCCTTTGAGCATATTGAAAGAAATGTGCATGAGGGATGTGAATGAAGCATACTTGTAAGGTTAGAATAGAATGGTGATTTATGGTCAGTTTTGGGGTTTATTTTTATCTTGCAATGTTCTGTTTGCTTGCTTTACATAAAGCAAATCTCAAATTAATCTCAAATTTTTCTCGGTACAACTTTTTTCTGTGTAAGCCTGTCTTATGTTCAGGATCAAGATGCACCACAGTGAGACAGTAGGGCTGTCTGCAGAGCTAGAGGTGAAAGGGCAGAAGAATGTGAGAGCGGTGGAAAAGGAGCTGCACCTCGAGACACCAGTGCTGAGAGCGCTTCCTGCTGCTCTGTCAAGCATTCTTATGGGAACTGTGAATGCCAAGTATCAGCCTTTGGGAAGGAATTCCCTCTGGCAGAACAGTTCTCTGTTCCTCCTGCTTAGAAGCAGATGGCAAAGAGGAAACCCACGTCACCAGGCAGACCTGGGTATTCTGTGCCTCTGTAGGCTGAAGATTGCTTTAATCCAGTAAGTCATTGTTCATTTCAGTCACATGGATATTTGAACTGATTTAGAGAAACCTGAAAATTATGTTGAGGGCAATCCCTGCACTTTTTATATAAAGCAAATGAGCAGTACAAACAAGGCTGATTTTATGCCGCATGGAACATAGCAGCTAACAGAACTAAACTGTGAATGTATTTCCAATATATTACAGCATTGCTTTATATTGGCCAAGTTGATTATTACACTTTGTCATAATATTATTTCTAATAGTCTTCTAACATTGTTATATTATGGCAGTGCCTTTGATATTTTATGAAAAGAGCTTTTTGAGCCGAATAAAAGAGAGGTCTATGTCATTCAGATGCTGCAATGAGGGAGGCAATATATTTAATCCTCTTGATTTACAGCTATTGACTTCTATTTCTTTTAAAACTTTTTTGCTGGGATGAATAGAAGAGTATTTGAGTTCAGAGTCATTTACTCCTTTAGATACATGAAGTAACGCTGTAAACAATGAGCCTCTGATGAATAGAGAAAAATATGCTACATCAGAACAAAAGTGACAGTGCATGGGTTAATTTATTTAATAACTGAGCAACACAGAAGTGTTCAACTTCTCTGAATATTGCATTTGAAAATGTGATTCTATAGCAAAATTTCATGTTTAGAAGCAGCATAAGTGAAAATGAGTAGGTAATTTATCTTTGCAACTTTTGTTTGATCATTACTTCAGTTTTACAAAGACACAGAGATGCAGCATTAAGAAAGTTGCAGGGGGTAGAACCTCTTCCCTAGTGACTTTGATCTGGAAATCTGGGCCATTTTCTCCACAGAAAGCTCCACTTTGAATTTATTATTGCATATATTTATAGTTCTTTGAGGATTTGAGACACTACAATTGAAAATTACCTTAAAATGTCTAAACAGAGAAAAGCTGTCTTAGTAATGGACATTGCATAGAGAGAGGCAAGGATGGTCCTGTCTCCAGTCCTATACACTGCCTTGAAAATAAAGTAGCCCTTTTTATAACAAAGGATTAATAGCTAAACCAGAAAATATTGTTCAGTGGCATAAGTATCCCTATTTAGTTTTGCTAGGAATACTAAAGTTTTGGCAAGATGCAGTCCACTATGTTTTGAGTTATAAGCAAGAGATCTTTCCATTTCCCAGACAAATCTGGGAGCCACCATAATCCATTCCTTTGCTGCAGCTAAAAGTTAACTTTAAAATTACCAGTATGAGGAAGAAGGGCTCTATAAGTAGAAATTGTCATTTGATACAGAATTGCTGGTAATTTAAAAATGTAATTAAAAAAAAAAAAAAAAAAGGTGTCATGGTCCAAAAAGAAAAAAGTGAAAAATAAGGCTTGCACACTGAATTGGATTGATCTGTGTGAGCAATAACAAATTCAAACTGCATATAAACTTTGTGCATCCTGGATGGTTGTAGAGTGAAATCAATGATCATTCTTGATTGCATCAAATTTCTTATTTACCTGATTAGCAGCAAAAGAGTGGAAAATATGGGTTTAGGTATTTGTGCAAAGCAATGACACCATTGCTGCGCCTCTGCTATGTCAGAGTCAGGTGATCAGAGAGTGATAGCTGATTAATCTCTTGAGCATTGGATCAAAATCAGATCATGCTTTGCATCCTTCCTTAACTCCATGTTTGTGAAGTATGGTTTCATTGCTATTTTCTTCTGTACCACTCCCAGGCTTTTTTCCTTCTAATGGTTCTGTTCAGACAAAATGCCACCAGAAATCTTTTTCTGATGACCTTTCCCCTGTCCCAGTATAACAGGCTGATGTGATTCAAATGACAGCTGAAGCTTAATTAGAAAATCTGCATAAACAAAATGTACAGCCATTCACAATAGATGTATTTTTTAATATTTTTATTTTCTACTTTTGCTTGATTAAAAAACTTGATAAGAATAAGGTTTTATAAGGTGAAAAGAGAAATCAGATTTTCATGGGGTTTAATCTGATGTGTGAGAAATGTAAAGCTAATCTTCTATTTAGGAGTGCTTTGCTTGAACTTATTGGCATGCATCCTCCTTTCCACTTTGATAAAAGTGTTCTTCAGCTTCCTTCTTTTATGAATATGGAATATTAGACTTTACTTGTCTTACTTGCCAAAGTTTCATATATTCCTGAGCCAAGTGTGAACAGAGAATTTTCTATAGTAGAGACTAATGTGGAATTTGGTGAGAATTTTTGAGTTAATACTGTAAGCTATGCTGTCTACAGAATGAAATAACAAGAATTTGTTCCATCAAACTTGAAACTGACTTCCAAACAAAAAGTAGTATTCTATGTTCTCATAGGATATCATATTATTCATTCCTCTATTTTAAAATTATTAATATAATCAAGGAACATGTAAAAACTAACTTAGGGGCCATTCGGTTTGGAAAGTTTTGTTATTATAATGAAGGATATAGCTTCCAGTTTTAGTCTCAGAAACAGATTTCAGCAGGTTTTCCAGGCATTTGTTACTTTTGATCTCTGAAGTAATCACAGAACAAACAAAAGAATAGGAAAAATTGAACATTTTCAGAACACACTGGACTATGGTAAACATAGCCTGATTTGAAACCTCTTCATTCTGATGGAAAGATACTCTCTGACTTTCAAGAGGAATGTTGGAGCTTTGCCTTTAGAATATATTGCCTATCCATTCAGGTATATGAAGATATATACACACTTGATTTTTTTTTTTATTTTGCTGTCATGCTAGCTTGTACAGAAAATTATTGAGTGTTGATTAAATTGTATGTATGGATTTTGATGACTTCCACATAACTACAGGTAAAGGAGATGAACTTCATAAGAGTTGGAAACAAGTGAAATTAATACAGGATGGGCTAATTTAGAATGCAGAAGAGCTGGGGTTTTGCTACAATACTTAAGTTTTATTTGGAAAAAATATTATTAAATTATGTCAGTTCAGAGGGAAGCTTCAGAGCCGTTGACATATGGTGCTTAGAACCATACCTGCCATGCTGTCATTTCAAAGACATCACAGTTATTATCTCCAGTGCCCTCAGAGGAAAAGGACAAATTCAGTCTCATTATTATACTTTATGTTCTTCACTTGAAAAGGCTCCATATTCCCTAGTCATGCCTATGAATTTAGTGCATGTAAGGAATTACATTGAACTGGATATGTAGACAATTATGTTGATCCTTACCTTTATATATATATATATCTTAATTAATTATGCTGAGAATTAAATGAAACTAAATTTATGAGGTTCATGAAACTTATTAATGGTAAATTACATTGGATTTCTTAGCTTTATTATTTTACTCAAATTTTAATGTTTTTTATGATTTTTGTTGTGTTACCTCTATGACAATTGCAATAGAAGTGTGCATGCATAGTCCATTAACAGCTCTACTTTTGACTTTCTTCATTTTCTGAACCATAAATTTGCCATGCTTCACCTTCTTTGGTTCCCCACTTCAGAAGGAATGTAGTACATATGTAAGGATTGCTATGGTAGAAAATCCTTTGTATTTCCAGTAAAATGTGGGAGGGATAGAGTGGTTATACTGCGTACATCAATATAAATATTATTATATTATTCTCAAGTGTGTGATCATGTTTTAGTCATTCCTTCCCTTACATTCACCATCCATTCAGACCTTGCCTCATGTTTTGCAGAGGATGACTTGAAAAAGGAGCTGCAAAGACATTTTGGGATTTTTTTTTGAATTGAAATAATTGAAATAAACTTTTTGTTATTTTTTTGGTATTTTTTAGTTAAAGCACATTGCTTCTGTTTTAGATATAATACAATTTTTCCTGCTATTATTAGGAATTTAAAACCCTTTCACTGCATACTCAGAACTCCCAGTATAAGCAGCTGGAGATCTGCACATGGAGGGGAAGCAGACTATTGAGTTGAGATCAGCAGTCCATCTGAGAAGGGAGGGTTCTTCCCTAGACCTGATTTTTTTCCTCTGACAGTAGGTAGTACAAAAAGAAGGTATGTCAAGGACTAAATACTCCAGGTGCCCTTACTTGTGCTGCTATTTGCATATTTTACACTCCATCAGTTTCTCTCCAAAAGAAAGATGTATACATTTAAAATATGACATTTGGTTTAACTTGGTATTATTTATATAAGCTAAAAGGAAAATTGATTAGCTTTCCATTGCTTTCCTCCTGCAATTCTGAAGAGATGTTTTTGGTCTCCTTTGATGTACTCTTACTCTGCATTTAATCAATGCTTCTGTATTTGCTTTGTCTTGTAGTTCTACCCTTGCAGTCTTCAAGAGCCTCATCATGTTTAGTTCTTTTAAAAACCTCATGGAAAACTCTGAAAGCCATTCTTCTTGGAAACAATTCTGCCATCATCTTATTGATTTTGTCTGCATTAAAAAGATTTAAAAAAAAAATATATTGCTGACTCACCCTGTCCTTCTCTACTCCAGATATGAACAGTGGTTTCCGTAGACCCTCTGTCATTCTGTTTTCCATATTGGTGTTCTAGTTAGTAATTAGTCCTTGTCCTTGTGTCCTCTAGCTCTATTTCCACTCCATCCTGATAGAGTAGTACATTTTGCTTAAGTTTATTCTGTCCCTGCTGTTTACCCCTATGACTGTTAATGGGGCTGCATGATGAAATAGAAAGATCTATTTTAAACTTATTCTGCCTTTACGGGAAGGCTTGTGATTAACCTGAGAGTTGTTACCTTTTATTCCAGAAATCTCTGCAGTGAGTGGAATTGTACTAGCACAACCAAATGTGTGTTCAGGGGATGGAAATCTGGCTGGGGACACAGAAGGCAGGATCTTCCAGAGAAAGACAGAGTTGCCAAGAGAAATGGCTGTGCAACAATGGTCTATTCCCTTGCCATCTCTCCTCAGATCTTTTACTTTATTGATTACATTTAGGTAACTTTCTGAAAGTTAAAGACCCTCTCAGCTCGTCTGTTTTGGCGTGATCTCACCTAATCAGTATTAACAAGTCCCCTCAGGACAGGAAAGTAAAAAACAACTGCACTTATTGACTTCTTCATTTTAGAGGAGCTGAACTGTTTCCAGCAATTAAAGGTAATTTGAGTTTTCTGGGAAGTGTAAAAATTGTAGTAAGTAATAATAATGTCTCCTATTTCACAGCCCTGCAGGGACTGAGCTGTTGCTCATTGATAGCTCTCTTTTTAACCTCTGTGTGACCTTCAGGGGATTTATGACTCACAGTCAGAGAAAACTGTACTAATCTGGTGCCCTACTTGGTCTCAGATGTCACCTATCTGTGAATAAAATGTGTCATCTGCTCTTCTCTTATGCCTTTGCTCCTTTGGAACAAAATCAGGAGAAATACAACATGGAGTATTGGTACTACGAGGAGATTTATGGCAGGAATGTGAAGCCATGCATGCACAGAACTTGTTAAGCAGTTCAAGTTAACTGGACACAAGTAGGTAGGAGCCAAGCATGTGAGACCCAATCAGACAGAACCTCAGGACAAGGAATGACAAGTGATGACATAAAAATGGCGCCTTCTTACCTAGTTTTTGCTCTTAGCTATTTTACAGTCTGTTTTAGTGACAGAGATATATGTTTCATAAAATTGTGCCAAACCTGTGTTGCTACAGGAGGAGCTGGCTCCTGTTCCACTGTAAGGATTGTGACTTGTCAAGAATTTCATATTTGGGGAGGATGATGTAAGGTGCTGAAAACTGTTGGGCTTGGTTTCCAATATAGAGTTTGAGATCGTATCACTTACAAAGAATGGGTATTCTTCCCCATCAGTGGACAAAAAAGACTGCAGTTTCTCCCTGTTTTTCATTTAAATTTTTTTTTAATTTTATTTTAAATTTTTTGTTTGGTTGGTTTGATGTGCTTTGCGTCATTTTTACTTATATCACCCACTGAGAGATATAGATTTAAAAGCTTATTTAGTTTTTTCTCATCATCTTTTGGGATCATTTTGGGCTAATTCCAATCTGGCTTAATCTCAAATGTTCTTGCTGTTATTGCTTATCAAAGAAAATCATTAGTAAATTTAAAGTTTTTTCAGGTGCAGCAAGACATTCCTCAATATCAGAATGTGTGGTTGGTAAGATGAAATAAAATAATTTTCTGATTTTTTAAAATCATTTACTGCTTTTTTTTTTTTTTCAAGTTTATAGCCAGGTAAAATTTGATACTTACATGGTATGACTATAATTTGAAATTAGTTCAACCATGCAGTATTTGCCTTCTCCATTCTAAAGAATACAAGGGATTCTTCTTTTCTTATTTTTTATTTCCTGGTTTCTTTTCTGTCATTGTGTTCATTCATATAATATGTTCACATAATGAATGAATTTTACCATTTTGGCTACTATGAAATCCATATGATGTGGAAAGTGTTCCAATATAGCATAGAGGGAAGAGGAGTGAAGCCCAAGAAAATCAGACAGAAAGGTTAAACCTTAGACCAAAGTCAGCTCCTGCAGGACATTTTACCACTCCAACGCATCCCTCATCTTTTGACTACAGTTTATGTGCTTTTCTGTTAAATACCTGTTTTTATGAGCCCCAGAGCATTCCCAGAAGTTTTATTGTACCACTTCAAGTAATAACTGATACTGTGAGGATCTAAGTACTTTAATGTTCTGTTCCAAGTCGTGAGGCTTTTGGGGTGACCAGTACTTTCCAATATTTGGACCTCTAGCATAGTGCTGCAATCGTAACCTTTATGGCTGAAGGCTTAGATATTTGGCGTATTATAAGTGTAAGAGGAAAAACTAGCTGCATTTTGAAACCAAGGTTATAGAAAATTATTTTCAAATAATCTTGCAAATGCATTTCATTCTCTTTGGTTATAGTGCCTGTTACACTCTGAGCTCAGAAAATACCTGGACAGATACATAATTGAGAAGTTAATCAGTAGCGCTGCTTTACTCATGACACTCATATGAAAAAAGCTGGCTATTGGGGAGCTAGATCCTCTAAGATGAATGATGAAAAAATAATAGGTAGTATTTAAAAATACTGCAATTTGCCTTTTTTTTTTTTCTTTTGGATGAAACAAGAAAACCTAATGTGGAAACTTTGATTTGATATTATTGTCTTAGTGGTAGCTTGCTTTAATACATGTCTTTAAATAGTGGGGTGTTTTGAATAGGAACTATGACCAGACCTGTGTGGGAAATAAGCAACAAGTGGTCAATGGTGAATATCTAGAATTGAAAAGAGTGAGAAAAGATCACAAGCAGAAGAAAGCAAGATAGGCATCTATATGGTTTGTTAAAGAGCTCTGTGGTAATCAAGTTTTAGAGATTCTTAATTTTAAAATTTTAGCTGCTTTCTTAAGTGATAGATCTAGTGTGGGAGATGCAGTTACATTGCTGCAAGCAAAGCTGCAGCAGAAATATATGCTGTAGATAAGTATTTAAAATGACAGTGGTGTGTGCATAGAAGAAACCTGACAAGTTGTGAAAATTGGAACTATATCTCTGTATCACTTCTTCCATGATATTCTGGGAACTATGTTAAAAGGAAACAGGAATAATCCTAATGAAATATGATCTCTTCTCTATTCTGAACTACTATAATCTGAGTCTGACTGCTTACTGCACTGGTGACATTTCTTAATCCAATGTAATGGATTCCAGCACTTGTCTGGGCAGCTGTTGAAATCCCCCATTGATTGCAACCTATGCTGTCTTTTTAACTGCCTGTTTTGCATTTCAATTATCATCTCCACCTCATTTTACCTCTTGTGATCAGGTGGATATCTAGCAAATTTCTACTATGAAAATCATAGTTCATGTTAGGCTGTTGTCTCAGTTGATAATCAGAGGAAAAACTTATTATTTATTTTCCATGTTTTCCAGGCTCAGTATGCTCATTGCTCCTCACTGAGTTTTGATCCTTTGTTGCACTTTTAAATCTGTAATGGTCAAAATCCTCTTTCATGGATAGAACATATATGTCTCCTTACTGTCTTGTTCATATAAGAAATTTGAAGTCTCAGCCCATAGTCTTCAAGGGAATTGAGGGGCCCAATTTGATCATTTACCACTGTTTTGTATATACACTCTTGGGTATGTCACTTGAGCTGCCTAAATTTAATGGTGTTTAAAATGAATACCATAAACTTAATTCACTGGATTATTGTGATCTAATTAATGAATCCTTTTGAAAACCCTTTGAAGTTCCCATTTATAAGGTGCTTTATAAATATGCAATAGTCATAGCAATATGTTTATTTTATTTTCTATGTTTCAGCCCAATATCATGTGAATTTGGGAATGCTACTTTGTTTTACTCTCCCCATACACAGAGCTTCCCTTTGTGGGTCATAACTAAGTTCTCTCACTTCTCAGATGCACCTCTAAATAAGGACTGTTTCTTGTGCAAAGATGTATCAAAGAGAATTTTAAAGATTTATTATTCATACTCCATATGAATCACCCGAGTTCTTCATTCTAAGATAAGCCTTTTGAAAAATGTAAATTATTTTCCTTTCAACCTTGTCTGCAGTTTAGAAGCATGCAGTGAAAATGTGCTGTTTACAGGTGAGGGATAGATCCTGCACTGAGAGTCTTAAAGAGGCCTGAACATGTGGACTATTATTAATACTGTTTGGTACCATAAAACATTACCCAACAGCACTGCAGGTGGGGTCTCTCCAGAGCAGAGCAGAGGGGCAGAATCTCCTCCCTTGCCCTTGCTTTGGATGCAGTCCAGGATATATTTGGCTTTCTGGGATGCAGGCACACATTGCTGGGTCTTGTTCAGCTTTTCATCCCCCAGTAGCCTCAGCCCTTCTCAGCAGGGCTGCTCTCAATCCTTTCATCCCACAGCATGTATTGACACCAGGGGTTGCCCTGACCCAGGTGCAGCAGCTTCCACTTGGCCTTGTTAAACTTCATGAGATACATATGGGAGCACTTCTGCAGCAAATTGTCCATTTCAATTTGCTTTATATATTAAAATCTACTTCAGTTTTGTATGTGACAGGAATCTCATGTCATGATGTAAGTACATCTCATACATAAGTAAGAACATGGCTGTATTAAGTACTTTTATGATCAGGATCCAAAAATCCAAGGCATCCTCATTCTCTGTTAGAGCAAAAAAAAGAATTTTATTTATATCTTATTTAGACTTCTAGATCATCTTATTTTCAAATTATTCCCCTAGCAAGTTGATGAGAATGAAGAACTCGGACAATTTAACGGCTGAAGTGGCTTTTCAGAAAATTGCCAAGTTATTGGCATCACTGACAATTTGCCTGGCACTGTTATATCTAATGCAAGATGACTAACTTCATTAAGGCTGGAATATTAGCTGTAGGAGGGGCAGACAAGTGAGGTGATAGTTCTTCACCCAACTATTGCTTAATCACTTCCATTTATTGGTCAAAAAAGGATTAAATGATATTTATCTATACAAATATAGTTGACACCAATTTATGTGAGTTTATAAATCTAAACAAACAGAATAGGCAGAACCTTTGTAATATGCCTGAGAACAATATTAGCATTACTTGAGTTTAAGGAATAAAATGGGGAAAATATTAATAGACTGTCAGATAATACACTTGTAATACTGTAGTAAGAATTATTCTTCATGTCTTTTGCACTCTTTTCCAAATATTGGAAACACAGCATCTGCAAACTTTAATTATATCCTCACTGCTCCACTGAAAGTTAATATTTTTAGCCCTGATGAAAAGTCATGTAGCAGGTTTGGGTGTTTTTAATAAATTTTGAACTGTCTCTTAGTCTTGGAAAAAAAACTCAAACAAGCAGAACAAAGTCTTTTTTCTCCTGTGCTTATATTTAATTGAAATAATACATCAGTCAATATAAACATTTACTTATGTAACTATATAAAACACTGAGATAAGTTTATAACATGATCAAAATAAGTATAAATTAATGAAATCTAAAATTTAGGAAACATTTTATACATGATGAGAATAAATTCTAAAGTCTAGATTTTTATCCTTTATTTATTTAGTCTCAACTAAGAAATTGCTACTTGCAGGAGTTTTATAGTAGGAATATAGTAGGAATTGTGTTTGACATGGGGTTCATGTAATAGTTTCACATGTTGTTGCCTTTGTTGCTGAAGGGATATATGTGGTATTAAAGTTCTGAATATTTTTCTCAGTTCCCTGTAATTTAGGAAGCAATCACTCAAAGAATAAACAAAAGATTGATTTTATTGTATCAAGGCTCTGATTTCTGAAAGTGCTTATATAACAGCATCTCTAAAAGGTGCTGATGTCTGGGCTTAGGCAAAAGCATCTGTTTTCAAAATTCTGACCCTGGTAACTCCTGTGAAAGCCCATAGGGATAGACATAAGAAATACTGTAGCTTGAACCTTGATCTTTTGCATTTCTTTCTTCTAATAGCTCTACATTAAATACAAAGGAATATTTAAAAGGGAAAAGTACTGTTGAAGAAATGATGGATATTAAAGAAACAGAGAACACGAAGAAGAACCATGCAATTGGTAGTTTAATTTCTAAGTCTTTCTGCTCTGGTTTTATTATTCTCTGTATTTAAATATTAATAGAGTCAATGCTACTTAACCAAAGTCATTCGTATCATCTCACTAGCCTACATGGAATCAAGGCAGAATGAACTTCAGCTCTCTAAGTGAGCAGGAGATAACAATGCAGCATGACACAGAAATGATTGAATTTGCCAGCAGTGTTTGTGCAATGCTTGCTAATTTACAAGGGCGTTTTCAAGTGATTCAGTGGCTGGGATTCCTTGGGGGCAGTTCTCTTGGGCACTGAAACTGAATCAACATTTAAATGGTTTTACTTTTGGAGTAGCTTAGAAAAATCATAAGTAAATAGATTTTTTAAAAATATAATTAATACAGCAACTGCAAATCATGCAAGGATTATTTGCTTTTTGAAAGGAAAGAAAACTGCTCTCATTTGGCTGAGCATTTTGCACTGTATTTGTTAAAACTGTGAAGAAATGTAAAATGCAGGTTGCTGGAATAGGACAAGTCCAAGTACTCACTGATCTGGATGAATCAACTCCCCGTTTAGTAAATAATGAATCTGCTGTAGAAGAAATAAATCGAGCTGTAATCAAGCTGAATTCAGAAATCTAAATTCTTCCTGTTTTGCCACTGATGTGCCTGTGCCAAGGCATCCCACCTTTCCCTGCTTGAGGTCCACTTTGGCTAGAAACAGGGGAGGCAATGACCCCTTCCAAAAGAACATCCAAGTAAATAATTTTGAAATCACAATGTGTTATTTCCAGCCTCCAGGAACTCCTATTGTTATTTTCCTTTGTACCATCCCCCAGATGTTTTAAAATATGACTATTAATGTTCTGCTGCAGTGCCTACATTTCAGTAGCAGAGCATAAGGAGGATTGCCTTACTCCTGTAAATGTACTTTTCCTGTGTACTTGCAGCTGCTAGACATTTGCCATGTTCGTGCAATAAATACCTGTGCTCACTTGAATGCTGTAACATCTAATAAATTCAGAATTTCAGGGCTAGATATCTCTTTTCATAACTAGAAGGAAGGTGACGTTTTGGCAAAGACACAGAGTGTCAGCAAGAAGCAAATCTCCTGCTCTTGCCTTCTTGATTTCCTGTATATTATTGGAAATCTAGAAAAAGTCAAATCAAAAGTCATTTTAATTAGACAATGACTTTGGTAAGTTTTTGGCTTCAGTGAAACTGCTCAGATTTCATTTTTGCTAGTTGCCACCCATGGGTCTATATTAACTCTTTTTTTAAAAAAACTTTCTCACTCTATATAAGATAATATTATGAATAGAATATTTATGGAGTACTTGATGATTAAATGTTTTTTTCTCTTACAAAATCTCTGGAAGCAACATTATAAAATTCAGTTCTAGAAGCCTCTAGGGAGATAGAAACCCCAAAATGGCAATCCTTTGTAATCAAAATGAGAAAAATGTATTTTTCTCTTTGCTTTTTTTCTAATGAACTCTTGAGATTTTAAACATTGCAAAAGAGTTTCTTGGAACAAGCAGAGTTGCTGATTCCCTACAGTAGCACACTAGAAAATTCAGAAAAAACAGGTATGTTTCCTCTGATTCCTATATAGCAAAACATTTGAAAGTTAAGCCATTTCTCTTGCTAAAGAAGTAATTCAGATTCTAGGGTGTGAAGACTGTTGCTTGACTCTTAGTGTTGGTGTTACTGTCTATTTTACATGCCCTTCCCATTCCTTGAAATTTCCTTGACTGCCCTAACTGTGAAGTAAAGATAAATTCTCATAGTGTCCTTTGGCTGAAGCTGCATCAGGCCCCTCAGCTTCTGCCAGTCTAAAGATAATAAAACTTTGTAGGTTTACCCAATGAAGCTCCTTCCCCAAATCTGTGTCCTAGACACAATCTAGTAGTGAAATTTCTAGTTGTACTAAACTTTTGAAACAGCAGGCAACTTCTGTCTCTGAACTAATGCTTCTTTTTGCTAGGCTGTTACCTAGAGAAGAGCTGCAAGATTTTAATTTGTTTTAAGCTTTTTTGCACATACTTATTAAGATATGGGTTTTGGGGTTGAGTGATTGGTTTGGGATTTTTTGATTGCTTTTTTTGGTTGCTAAACCAGTTGGTTTATCTCTTTGTACAAATAAATCAAAAGTAAAGCTAAAGAACTAAAGAACTGTAAGGACTGCTGGGAATTGAGTGGCATTGATGATTAATGGCCTCCTGCCTCTGAAAACTGCAAGTCAGATATGAAATTTCTTTGATAACAAAACTGGGATTTCATATTTTAGTTCATATACACATTCAAACTTATATTACTATGTGTGCATGCTTTCTTCCTGACATGTACATGAACTTTCTGTCAAATTTTTTGTTGTTTACTAAAGTGCTTTCAATTAAAAGGGTTATGTTGTAATTTCTGTTGCTGTAAAAGCCTTGGAGGTTATGAAATTACATTGGATTTGACAGGAAACTCAGATACAGTGGCTACATATACCCACAATGGTTAAGATTCAAATCAGAATATGTCAGTTAAATTTGGGGAGCTAGTAGTAAACATATTGAACTAATCTCAGAAGGAAAGTGGTTAAAACCAGATGATGCTTCCCAGGAACAATAACAATGTTTGTGAATATAATTACGGGTGGAGCTCCTGAAGTCTGGCTTGGCTGCAAAATCTGTTTAAAAACATAGGCTTTTAATTTTTCTTTTTTTCTTCTATCCTTACTCCTATTCTCTTGACACTGAAGTGAATTTCATTAGTTCTTTACTTTGGAATCTGCTTTTATTTATTTCAGGCTTATGAAACCATATTATCTCTTTCTGGGTTTGGCTTCAGAGGCACCCTGTGAGAGCCATTATACTTGGGCTACTGGAAACACTTTAATATGAAATAACTGGAGATTTCTACCCTACCCAGGCAATTGTTTGCAAATGTCCTCTTTGGCAGAAGATATTTCTCTCTGTTGGAGGTTATTGCTATGTCTTTCACAGTAGTGAGAAGTTTGAAAATACTCAAAAAAATAGGGGATGTTTGGCAGCAGTGTATGATCATAATTAGCAGCTAATTTCTTCCATTTTGAAGATGCCACTCTATAAAATAATGGGGAAACTGTGCTGGCTCCAGGGCAATGTATACTGCAGCAGTGTACAACTGGTCACTAACCAGGAGTGACACCAGGCAGAGCCATGCTTTAGAGTTTTTATCCACATCATTAAACAACTGGAGTTTTGCCCACAAGTTCGAACAGAAGACT
This sequence comes from Melospiza melodia melodia, assembly GCF_035770615.1. Lineage (NCBI taxonomy): Eukaryota > Metazoa > Chordata > Aves > Passeriformes > Passerellidae > Melospiza > Melospiza melodia. The sequence goes on along the minus strand of NC_086199.1, from coordinate 66,990,733 downwards.
GATGCTGGAGAGCTTGGGTCATAAATGTGCTCTTGATTTTTTTTTTAATGGGATTAGACAATTACTTTTGCCTCTCTTCTCACTTTTAAGGTCAATTTTGGGGTAAGATTCTCTCAGCATTACCACCATGATTTGCATTTCCAGATGTTACTACAATAAATGCAATATCTATGATGAAAAATATTGTTCACCTTTTCATAAACATTGTGTGCAAAGTATACATTAGCCTTGATTGAACAGCTCAGCCTTCAGTCAGTAAGACCTACCTATTATTCAGATAGATCTAAGAATATATTTAATGTGTCTCCAACCCATGTTATCAATCTAGACTGTTAAATCTTTCCTCAAAGGACACAGTTGCTGTTCTTTCTTATAGTAGGAAAAAGTGTGGAGTTTTCCCCGATCTCCTTTTCTTTTTAGGTGAGTCATTGCCATCAGCAGATTTATAGAGATTAGTCAGCTATTTGGTTTTATTTCAGAATGGGGATAGGCCTTAACGAAAAAGAAAACACTACTGACTTAGAGTTAAGGGAGAGCACAAGGCAGTGTCCGTAAATCTCATTGCAGCTCATTACTTTTAAACACTAGAAATGATGGCGTTTATTGAACATTAGAGATCTAGCAGATCTATGTGTCCAGCCTTGACTGTGGAACCATGAAGAAGCCCGTTCACTCAGGTCATTCAGCCCAGATTTTACACTAGCCTCAAACGTGCTGAGTCAAGGCTGCAGGAGCTGAGCAAGCTTGGCAAGAGCAGTCGTGTGAAGCAGAGCTTATTGCTAAGACTCAGGCACTTCCAAACCACAGTCTTACATATCCAGGGCAATGTGAGATACACAGCCAATTCTCTCAGCCAGGCTCCCTGGAAACTCTTAGCTTTAATGTAATTAAGCAGCAGAGTGAGCTCCATTCGCCTTGATGGTGCGAGCCTCACACACCTTGCTGACAGTTTCACTGTGTTGCTGCATTATGTCTCTACTTTGATTAGGCCCAGATGCATTTAATTAGCAGGTTGTTTGATCAATTAGATAATGAACCCTAAAGTCACCTTCTTGCTTAGATGTGCTTTGAAAAACAATTTTAGTCTTAGTGACAGATCCTCGAGAAAGAAAAGAGGAGAAACCAATGTAATTAAAACGTGAGTGCACAAAAATGCCTATTTGACTCTGGAGCATGAAAATGAAATTACTTTGAACTCTAAAACATAGAAGACATTGAGTTCAATGAATGTAAATGCCACGGTTTTCCATTGAGTTATCACTTGATTATGTCTATGAGTTCAATGAATGTAAATGCCACGGTTTTCCATTGAGTTATCACTTGATTATGTCTATGATGAATCCAAGAAAGATATTTGAAAGTGTCCTTGCTCCCACATCATTGATTTCTCTAACACCACAGCTGGGCTAATACTGAGTCAAAATTTAATGAAGTTTAGTGCTTATGCAGCACTCGCATGAAATGCTTCTGATTTTGTAATGAATAGTAGTAGGTAAAAAACCAAAAATGAGAAAAAAACCCAACCCAAACGAAACCAAAAATCTCATGACTCTTTACTAGAAAATATTTACCCAAAATATTTAAAAAAACCAAAATGAGAAAAAACCAAAATGAGAAAAAAACCCAACCCAAACGAAACCAAAAATCTCATGACTCTTTACTAGAAAATATTTACTAGCAAAATTCTGACACAGTGGGATGGAAAGAGATGGAAGTTTGCCTTCAGACAATCAGAAACTGACTCAACCGTGTTGAATATGTGGAATTTGGAATAAGGATGTATCAAGGTTCATCTTGGCTTGTGAGATTATGAGCAGGGCACATTATGCCATGAAATAAAAATAAATGATAGGGGGAAAAATGAATTATTTTTGGGGATTGGCTTCTCTCCATATCTTTAGGTTTTTCTTTGCTTCTGTATTTGTGCTTTGCAATTTCAGCTTCTTCATTTGAAAGATTTTCCTACCATACTGAATCCTGGGGTATTAGCAAAGAATTAATATTTCATGCAAAATAAGTTGCAGTGGCAATAAACATGTCAATTCTTTAATAGCTACAGTGACTATATAAGGATTTAAAAACTGATCAAATTCTACTGCTGGCACCAAAATTTTGGCCAAATACATAATCAAGGTACAAAGAGTGATTTTTTTTTTTCCCCCAAAGTGATTTAGGAGGTAGAAACAATCTAGAAGGAGTGGGAATGAAAAACAAGAATTTGTGTGTGTGCGTACAAATGTGTGCACATGTTGGAATTTATGTGTCTATAACATTCTTGTGTCAAATATTTCTGTTTGTTGTGCTTTCTTTTCATGAGTGTTAACTTTGAAGCCCACTTAATAGGGAAAGGAATTCACTGTTTTCTATTAATCTAATTTAACTGTGTAGCATTGGCAGTATGTAAGCTGTTCAAAACCAGGAAAATGAAGTATTTCTGTCTTTGTTCCTGGTAAATAGTGAGGAATCCTGTCATTATTTAGGTATTTTGTTTGTGGTAGAGCATGGTGTATTGTCTAGTAGAGTTCCACTGGAAATACTTGATAGAATTTTTTTTTCAGACTTTTAGCCCATCTGTAGAATTGTTTATTATTTAGCTCTGTTATTGGAAAACACTTCTACTGACTCAACAAATTTATACTCTGCTTGAATTAGGAGAGATATCTTGAAGATTGTCATTCTTATTTTTTAAAATATTGGACTTAAGGAAATCATAAATGTAACTAGTTGGTACTGACAGCATTAAAGCATCCCACTCCAAATGCAGATATCAATTCAATAAGGACAGGGTTAATTATCTTCTCTTAGCTCCAACTGCCGTCAATGCTAAGTATTTAAGAGATTGTTTTCTTGAACATCATTCACACTTTGTAGGATGTGTTCTGCATTTTCTTTTTTGGACTTTAGCCATACACTTGTTTTCATATTTAAGTCCCAAATTCTTGCAGAAAAGCAAAATTGTAAACATCCTCATGTCTAACAAAGTCAGTATTGTGTTTATTCTTTCCATTTTCTTCTCATATCAATGTCCTACCCCCTTTTTCATTCCTGTAGGTCTCTCACTCAGGACAATTAGTCGTTCAAAACATCTGATCAACATATTTCTTATAAAGCATGTTATTGTTAATATTTCTAGTCTCCAATTAGCTAGCAGGAACACAAGAAAGGTCTTTCCAAGTCAGACCAAAGGTCCATGTATTTCAGTATATTTTTCCTGTAGTGGCACACAGTAGATATACAGGAAACATTATAGGAAAAGAACAAAACAAAACTAACAACAATAACAATGTATTAATTTACTCTGTAGTATTTTCAACTTAAAACTTTGTTGGGATGTTATTTTTTTGATACTCTTGATAGTTTGTCATTCTGCTAGCTTGTCTCCTTGAATCAGATTTTGATGCAAGGTCACCTGGCTAACTGCTTTTAACATGATGAATGCCTCGATATAAGGGTGGTAATATGGCCCAGCAATTCTTTTTCTATAAGGAATTATATGAACATGCCAAAGACCTAGAGCTTGTCAACTGTTTTTACTTCCTTCCTAGCTAGGTTTTCTCAGTCTCTCTTCTCTCTCTGAACGCTTTCCAGTTCAGATTAATTTCTGAGCCTGGAGTAGATTTATGTTTATTAATTCCTATTGATTTACTCTTCCAAAAACTCACCTAGCATGCATTTCTGGATAACTATCTGCTTTCTGAAAAAATATTTATTTTTGTGTCATGATGCATATACTTTTTTATTTTCTAATGCTTGCATAGAGAGATGCAGCAAAAGCTGGACACAGTGCTCCAGGTGAGGCCTCACCAGGATAGAGCAGATGAGCAGGATCACCTCTCCCAGCCTGCTGGCAATGCTCTTCTTGGCATGCCAATGTGCCCCATCGGCCTTCTTGGCCACTGCTGCTCATGGACAGCTTGTGTTCCACCAGGACCCCCAGGTCCTTCTCCACAGAGCTGCTTTCCAAGAGCTCAGCCCCCAGCCTGTGCTGCTGCAGGGGGTTGTTCCTCCCCAGGAGCAGGACCTGCACCTGCCTTTGTTCAGTTTCAGAAGGTCCCTCTCTGCCCTTCTCTCCAGCCTGTCCAGGCCCTTCTGAAGCTCTCTGGGGTATGGGCCTGTGCTGCTGATGACCCTCAGGAATCTGCCACTCAGCCAGTTCTCAACCCCCCTCACTGTGCATTAATCCAGCTCACAACTCCTGAGCTTGCCTATGACAATATTACAGGAGTCAGTGTCAAAAGCCTTGTGGAAGTAATACATTTAAAGAGAGAATGGCAAGCTGGTTTTGTTTTGTTTTCTGGTTTTTCCCTAATAATTCCTGATGTTAATATGCTTTTTTGACTGCTATAAAATTGTTTCTGTAGAGTTAACCATCATCACATCACAATCCTCCTCTGCACAGCTGTTTCTCTGCATTACAGAATGCATTTATGTGAATTGTCCAAACCATCCTCTGACCATCCTGTTCTTCCTACACGTGCCTTCCTCTTACTGCAGAGGATAATGAAAGTCTTTACCTCAAAACTGTAAGGATGATGAAAGTCTTTACCTCAAAAATAAATAATAAGAGAAAAAAAAGGAATTGCAGAATAAACTTCAAATTCCATGTGTACTAGGAAGTCTAAGATACTGTTTCAAGCAAACTAAAGTGAGAAACATAACTAAAACATTAGGGTTCCTGAGCTGCTCAGGAAACCTGTGCTCTTTCTTACATAAGCTTAGGTGCAAAGATGGGCAACAAGAAGTTTGGAGATTTAGGTTAAGCCAGAGCTCCAAAGGAAGAAGCCCCAGGACCCCCAGGTCCCTCACTCTGCAGTGGGCAGAGAGATGGTCTTAGATAATATCTCTGAATAGGGCTGACACGCTTTCTGGACTTCCCACTCCTCTGGAAGATCTGACAAATTTGTTTTATTTCCAAGGATTCAGTTAAAAAAAAAATCTTGTAAAACTCCTGTCCAGTCTTATTATTCAGCCCACTAAGCATAAAATCAAATCTAGGAGGTGACCATTAACTCTCAGGGAAATCTGACTTTATTTTAATAAAAAAAGAAAAGAAAAAAAAAAAAAACAAACCAGTGGATATTTACACATGTACTCTAGCAATTTCTGCAGCAAATTCCAATATATACCTGTGGCCAGTAGTCATTTTAAAGAGCAGAAAGTATCATGAGTGTAGGATGGTAAAATAATTTGACATTTTAAAATAATACCTCATTATATATTGTGAGAATTGTCAATAGCAGCACGATGACTCACCAAAGCAGGTAACTCATTATCATGACCTAAATAGAAACGAAGTAGGATTGACTCTGTTAAAAAGAAAAGATTAAGGCATCCTGAGGAAGGACAAACACCAGCAGCTGAGTTTGAGGAGGTCTATATAGAAACATTCATATTTTTAAATGTTAAACTTATTTATTATTTTTCATGCAATAGTAAAGCCTAACCACAGGACATACATGAATTTTGAACTCTGCCTTGTATGTAGAGAATACTGGGAAGCATGCCTGCTCACGCAGTGTTACTAATAATAGCATAAATTATTAAAGCAGACAGAATTTTTATAGCTAATGCATGTGCACTTTGCACTCTGCCGCACAGACAATGAATAAACACCAATAAGGTTTTGTTTCTGCAGTTCATGTGCCAACACAATGCTATTATTTGTGATCAGAGCTTTGCAGGAAAATGTTAAAATAAAAAAAAAAATTGAAAAAGAGGCAAATAATCCCTAGTGTTTAAATTAAATTTTCTGTTGACAGTACCTTCCTGTAATAGTTGTTTCTTTAATGGAAAATATAAATAAATGAAGAGCACACATTTAAATATGTGTCAAATGGCTTTGATAATCTCATTCTTGATTTTGACATTGCTTTTCAAAATCTTTCTAATAAACAAAAATTAATTTTTGTATGTAGGAAAAAAATACATTTTAGACAGATCTTAAGCTTTAGAGAGATCTATGAGAACAGTAATTTAAAAAATGCTTTGTCTTCGAGCTGAAAAGACAGGGAACTAGGAAATATGAAAAATAGTTTTTTCAATAATTTCTGTACCTTGCTACCTTTTTGAATGCTTAATTCTTATTTGTAGCCACCAGCAATAAACAACTTTAAAATGTATTTTGACCATGTTATGTTCAGGCATTTGAGTCTTTCAAAGAATCAGCCTTAGAACAATTAATGGCATAATATCTGGGACCTGGGCATTGGTTTTAATGAAGTCAAACTAGCTGAGGTTAGAGTAAATTTGTAGAAATGCTAGGTAAGTTGGAAAATATAGAGACAGACTTTGACAGCTGTGGTCTTAAGAATTTTATGACAGTTTTATTCATTTCTTGTGTAACATATTTTGCTGAATATTTCTAATTCTTTTTAAAGGATGTTGATGATGCAAATGAAGTTGCAATGCATTCGCTTATGTTTAATCCTTATGCATATACATACTTAGTTTTAAATGTGGTACAGAAGGAAATGCCATTGGTTTATTTTTGAACTGTGGTCACGGGAGTTTTAATTGCTTCTTTATGTGAAAAGCTTTTCGTCAACAACTTTGGAACATGCCTTGTCCTCTAATTACTCTTTCTGCAAAAATTGTCCATGCTCAGAGTTTCTCTGACTGCCTTTTTCCTCATTACTCTCTGCCCACTTTTAGAGTATGAATAGCTATCAGTACGTGATTTTTCTTTCATATCCTGCCAAGGGAGGTCTCTACTGTGCACAGCAATGTGTTGGTGATTTAAAAGAATCCTTCTCTGCAGGAAGCAATAACACTAGAAATGATTTAAACAAAACCTAAAATGTCACCTTAGACTAATGAAATTCCTTCATCAAGCAACTCAGAGTTGACACTTCTGTGAGACACTTTAAAACTCAGATTAAGAAGAGAGTATTAAACTTGAAATGACAGAAAACAAAACCAGCTCTGTTTCCCCTGGAAATAGTTGAGAACAGTATGTTGATTATTCTCAGACAAGCTGATTTCACAGGCAGTGACCCTAACTCAGCATAAAGAACAGCTAACAACATGGCTTTAGATGGCTGGCAATGTTATCTGTTGTTCATCATTTAAAAAATGAAATAGCCGTCTGTCTTGGAGCTGGCCCATCTGTAGTTTAACTCATATGTCCCCTCATATGCAGGGAGACATTTGAGGAACTGCCTTACTGGCTCAACCTAAAGATTATTTTCTTCCATTTTTCCCATCCCGGAGAGTGGGCAGTACAAGTGCTCTAGAGGAAAAATATAGAATTCCTTGACAGATGGTAGTTATAAAATAACCTTTGTGTAACAGAGTTTTCTTTTAAATTCATCTCAATAAATATATCAATGTGTGCTGTGAATTGCAGGGCTTTGTCACTCTTTTATTCAGTTCAGTAAAGTTGTGTGTCTAAACATCTTGAGATATTCGCAATACCAGTAAACAGCCATTGATCCCCACATTTAAATCTAGACAAACCTCTACCCTTGTGATACCTTTTGGTGAATAGCAGAGACCAGATGCTTTTTTGGGAAGGGCATCAGTGTTTATAGAGGTTCCTTGGTTTTAGTGGAGCGCAGATGTGAGAGCACAGCACTGGGGAACTGTGTCTGAGAGCTGTAGCTTTCCTGAATAAGGACTTTTACATGTCCTATAGGGACACTATGGTATCACTTCACAACACCACATTTGGCTGCACAAGACTGCAAAAAAAAAAAAAGACATTCATAACATTTAGGCTGAATCCTGAGGTTGGAATCTTCAGCTCCTTTTAGGATCAATTAGAAATGGGAACTTAACTCACATAGTCCCTGCACACACCACCATTTCCCTCTCAGCTGCTCAGCTGCATGTGAGAGCTTAGATGTAATTTTGCCTTGGGCACAGAGCCAGTCCCTGCAACACTGAAAGAAGTGATAGTTCAGGGCTGCTCTTTTACGTCTTTTCATCACTGCTGAGTGTTGTTTTACTTTCCTCATTTCAGAAAGAAACCCATCATCCAGTGTGTGGGCTGTCAGCAGCTCCCTCGCGCTCTCATTTTCTGCTGCCGTACAGCCCGATGGGGACTGCTGGCCATCCACGATGCTTCCACAGCCCGCCTGCTCTGCCCCCAGCTTTCCAGCCTCCCTTGCCTGCAGGGTGTGCCCATAAATTCTCCCTGCAGACACGGCCCTGCACGCAGTGTGATCGGCACGGCAGCAGCCGCAGTTATCTAGAGGGATGTCTGCTTCCTGCAGGGAGAGATTTTACCACATTGGATCCGATCACACAGCCATGACATCCAGCATCTTGCTTTAAGCAATGACCAGTACCTGATGTTTCAAATGAAGCTGAAAGCACCTAACCCAATGTAACTGGAGAACTGTGTGTGGCAGAAGGGGAGCGTTTATTTGACTGGCTCTGGGTGCCTATGGAATTGAAAACCCAGCTATTTCCATAATAAACCATAAAGCCATGACTCCCTTCTGTGTCTGGAGCTGGACTTAGGAATACTTTAGCAATAATGACAAGCTGTCTTTAATTGGTCTGAGGAAAAAACATAGTAAAAGCCAGAGATGACATCTGCAGCACAGACTTGGAGAAAAAGGTATTTTCTATCTACTTGAATTTACAGGCGAGTTGGAATTTTCCTGGCCAAACTAACAAAACCATTGACTGACATGCTGCTAAAACTAGCACACTGTGCCGTTAACACTGGTTCATTATATTTTATTGCTGATTGCAGGGCTGCTGATATGGAACACTGTGTTCAGATAAAGCTCCTGTGAAGCACCAATGTGAAATAGGGGGACTGTGATAACTGTACAAATTAAGATACCTTTAATGGGTTATAAAAGCACAGCACATCCACAGCTGTTCTTAGAAACTGATAGTGATTTCCCTGTTCTAGTGATCAAGTAATTTTTAAAACCTGTGATCTTTGCTGATTTTTATTATCTGTGATAATTTTGATTGAATTGTTTATGCTGGCAATGATAATAAGACTAAAATGTTCTGTTTAATTTAATTTGATTTTCAAGGTTTCAGAAGGACTAAAACTATGGATGACAAATTTTTAGATGAAATATTTGATCGTGCAGAGTTTTAGGAGGTCATCTTAGTGCATGCTGAATCCCAGCTGCAGTGAGCTGCACATTTCTGTTATGCTGCTGGATGTGTTTTCAAATGAAACATTTAATCCAGCACCTATAGTATTTTTTTTTTCACTGATATAAGGGTACCAATTTCACTGCAAGAAGAGGTTTTTTTAAAAAGAAACAGGACTTCAACAAGGGAAGAATTCCCATGTGAATCCATCTTAGAAAAGCTGGGGTGAATTTTAGACAGACTCCACATGATCTGTCCCTCTGTTGATAGGCTTGTTTCCCTATGCTAAGTCCAAAGGATAAATTAGAACTAAAAATTTAATGTGATTAAAACACTGAGATATCAACTTTTTTTTTTTTTTTGAAGTGGGGTTTTTAGTCGCATGAGAACATATATTTGCCAATTCAACAAGACACATAAGAAGGAGATTTTGAATAATTCTCAGGACTGGAATGTAATTCTCTCATGTTTGTGTCTGGCCCAACACAGACACCACTAATTAAGGGAATGCTCTTTTGGTTCACTGTGCAGAGATTAGCTTCATTTCAGTGAAGGCAAAATCTTGGGTCCTTATTTAAAATTAGGTATTGCAGACATTCCACAGAGGAAAGCTCATTGAAATGTCTCCTTGGGTACATGCAGTTCCCTGCATTTGTGCTTGGTAGTAGAGCATAATTAGATTTCAAATTAATGGATCATGTGACTATCCTCAAACAAGGCTAGGCTAGGGTGAGTCAGTGGGCAAGTGAGTTAATTTCCTCTTTTGAGACCTTAATTCCAGTCCCTATCTCTTTTTAAGTATGTGTCCCTATGAAATATATATGTTTTGGTATATTTATATATTCACCTCTCAGCTAACAACAGAATAGTCAGTCAGCTGCGCTAACATCTTTGGAAGGATGAAACAGCACTTGTAAATGTCATGATTTGTCTGGAAGCCCAAGCCACAAACAAGTATCTGAGGAACTGGTCTCAGCAGCTTTAAGGCATGATTATTCTTTGAAATAGAAAATGGTAACGAAGACACTCATCTTCCCATTTCATTACCTCTCCCCAGAAGCAATTCAGTCTCATTTGCATGGCACAATATTCAGGTTGTTGAATCCTAGTCTCTCAGGACTGTCTCAAAGGACTGGTCATCGTTTCAGATCCTCTGCGTAAACATCCACTGCATACTATAATTCTGCACTTTCTCCACTCCATAATTTTTTCTTATTTCTATCTGCAGTACACACACTAATGAAAGGGGTGGATGACCCTAAATTAGAGGACATCACAACACGGGTCTCTTTCTAGCTTAGAAATAGATGATCTGTGTATTACTCAACTGAAACCAATAGAAGGCTTTTAAAACTCCAGGAAAATGACTATGAACAATGCAAAAACAAGTTGCAAAGAGTAGTTCTGGCTCAGATCCTCAAAATTAGGTAGACACCTTACTCCTACTTTAGGAATTAAAGATTTGATTATCATGAAGCATGCTGGCTTCAGTCCTTTAAATCTCTGTGTATTTGTGCTTATCTCTAAATGACTCACAAGAAAATATGTATGAGGGAGAGAGAACCCAATGTAGGATTTAACAGGCATGAAAAGAGTAGAGATCTACAAATTGAACAGGACTGCATTTCTTTTCTTATTAAAACATGTGGAGTGTAATGAACCTCTTGTGAGAATAAAGTATTTTTCTAATTATTTTACTGGGGCCAGTAGTTCCTGCCCAGAACCTAACTAAAATTATTTCTTTAGATTGTGGTTGGGGGTTATCTTGTAGGATGGATAAAACTCTTGTAAAGTCTGTAGAAATTAAATTCTTTAGATTTTTATCCCCAGGCTCTGCAAAAAGAATTTCCAGGCTTTTGAATAGTTTATTATCATCAAAACCACTGTGTACATTTCATGGTATTGCATAACAGTCTATTTTTCAGTAAGTTCTGTTGGCAGTAGTTCTGGATGAGTGGAAGAGATTAAGTAAAAATTTTTTAAAAATTAAAAGAAAGCAGCTTATTAAGAAGATACATTTTCTAAGTTTTTGGTTTTTTTTTCACAACTCCTATGTTTTTTGCATTATTTACCTATTTACCACTTAAGTTATAACAGATGGTCAGAGGACTAATTGACCATAAATCAATTATTCTATTTCATTTATAACTACAAAAGAGTATTTTTCATGTTTAGTTTGCTGGTGTGCAACCTTTTCAGTTGGTTTTTCACACCACATGAGTCAGTGGCACTAATGAGCCAGATATGGTGGTAGTAATTAGCTGAAATTAGCTTCTTGATTCCCCCCCCCCCCCCCCCGTGATTTCTTTTTATTTTTTTTTTTTTAATCTGACCCTTTATTGAGAAAGACTCTATAACTCTATGATCTTGAGTCAGGAAGCTACTCTGCTGAGTTTCAAGATCAAATCAGCTTTATCTCAGACTGAGTAATGACCTCAACAGCATATTTTAGCAGCAGGGTATAAATTTATAATCCTCAGTACTGCAGAACAAAAGTTCTGCTCCAAGAGCTACAGGAATTGCCCCATTAGCTGTGGCACAGGACATAGTTTTCTTCAACTAAGAGTTGCAAATAATGGCAAATGTCGCATACGCCACCCGGCTCTACTGTGAATGAACAAGGGGCGGGGTAAAAAATCCCTACACTGCTTGCAAAAGCCAAGTTTGAATTCTGTTTTTCTATAACAGCTTTAAGATTAACTTGTGAAGACTCATCTTTCAGATACATCAGGTATCTGATACTACATGTAGGCAAGGAAGTATAGGGGGGAAAAGTTCCTGAAAGACTGACTTGTTTGGACAAATGCTACTTTCATTTCCAGCAAACCTAGAGTTTTACCCTATGAAGTGAGTATGAATATTTTTTTTTTTCTTATAACAACATTTTGATTGATACTGAAAAATATTTCAATATTACATTTTAAATGCATTTTGGACAATAAACTACAGGTGTTAAAATACAGAAAAAATTTTGAAGTTCATTCTCTTGGCAAAGACTTTTTGCATTTTCAAGATTTTGCAGCCAGCTGCTTTAAGCTAAAGAAAAATGGTAGCTCATACTTGTGAGAAAGGAATAAGCATCAAAGATTATGGGTACTTTTTTCTAATACAGTCCAGATAGTTTTACGCATTTTTTTCCTAACTTAACTGAAGTGCTGTGAGGCCTCACTAAGATCAAACATTCAAAATAATGAAAGACTTTTGCCGTCTCCAATTGTTACTTTTTATGTTTAAGATAAATCTGTGACTTTAAACAGAAACGTGGTATTTCTGCATATTGCACAAGAGAATATGATACTGTTAAGGGCTATGACATTTGCCTGAAGAGACAAATGGGAAACAGCAGTGTCATAGAAACATTCCAACTTTTCTTCTGAAGTCCTCTTAATTGCCATTGGTCAGTGGTACATGAGGTATCCTTGAGTGAGGTGACTGGGAAAATAGGGGAGATGAAATGATTAGTTTAATTTCTGCAGTTCAAAACAGCTGATTTTTTAGTACCAGTTGATGAAACTATATCTGAGGTAGATTTAATATTATTGTGAAAACAACATTGTTTATACTATAAAAGAAAGTTTGAACCTGGGACTTTTGATTCTGATTTTGTTTGTTAATTTTGGCATGGCTTTGGTAAGTCATAATTCATCAGAAGAGGAGTGAAAATGGAATTTAAATTTAAGTACTTATAATCTAAACCTTTTAATGTCTTCGTTCCAGAGGAAAGACTCCCATGCATATCAAACACTGAATTCCTCATAGCCATCATCCGCATCTACTAGGAACCTCCTCTTGTTTATTCCTTGTGACAGAAATCCAATTGTCATTGCAAAGGACAGAGACAGAAATTGTTGTAGAGGATCTTTGTGACCCTGGTGTTGATTAAGTGGAAACATTTTTGAGAAATATTGCATTAAATATAATTTCCATAAGAATATAATGAACTAATACCAGACAAATATTTTAAAAAACTAATCTTCATTCTTGCTTATTAATAGTGAACAAAGAGAGATGGTACCCTTTGTTGTTATTGTTGTTTTTCTTAAATGTGTGTACTTTGGCCTGCAGTTACCTAAGCCAGCACTTGGACAAAAATGTTGGATCAGGAGTTTGAGAAACTATTTAAATGGATGCAGTGAGACAGAGCTGGTGCCAGTGAAGCTGCACTGATTTATACAAGCTGTGGATCTGGCTTATGAATTTTATTTTTGACAGTAGCCACTATTACAGCACAGTCAGGACTTTCTACAGGCATTCTTCATGACACAGAGCACTGGCTCAGCATCCATAACTAATTTGGTGTTGAATGAAGCAATCGCCATGCACTGAATTGATATTGAAACTTCCCATTGAGAGAACATTCCAAAAATAGCAAAATTCAGCATGTGTTCAGAAAAAAAGGACCTTTTACTTAGGAGCATAAAAAGTCAGGTCATTACAGTTGTAGTATGAAGTGTGGATCTTTGAATTTTACTCATGCTTTTGATGATTGTGCCACTTGTATAATGGGCTGAGTGGCATGGCCAAGGATTGTTGGATTGAAAATGGAATTGGTCATTATTCCTTGCAGTCTGCAAGGAAGGTGAAGCAAAGCCTAGTTCAAAATCCTTGAATCAACAGTCTGAAAATCAGAATTTCACGAGGAAAGCAGTAGTTCTTTACCCACTTCCAGGTATACTGTCTTCTGTTTTTGCATTGTATGTTCGTATTGTTCAGCAATGACTGATAAAATTCCTCTCATTTCCTAGTATGTTCTTACTTTGCCTTTTGGGAGATGAAGAATAACATCGAAGAGCAATTGAATATGATCTAGTAAGTGCATTTCTCACTCCTAAGTACGGCTTGTTAAATTTCATTTTGAGAAATGAAGCTGTATTTAGTATAAATGTGAGGGATCCTGGTGGGAAGAAAAGCACCCCAAACCATTAAAAGAAAAAAATCTTTTCTTTTTGCTGCTATATAATTTTAAAATTAGCAATTTGTGCTACACTTAAGGAAAAAAAAAATTGCTGACAACTTGGACACCAGACTGCAGGTAAATTAAATTTTAAAATAAGGATTTAGTATTCTTTAAGAAGGAAGGAGAAATGAATTTTGTCAGTTCTTAGAAGACCCTTAATTAAATTGAAAGGTGCCTTACTATGCTACTTTTACACATTAAGGAGGAACTATTAAACTGTTTTGCTGACTTCAGTATACTGAAGTCTTGCTGGGCTGCTTTGTAGAGCTGCAGAAAATGATCCATCTTTAAACAGCTGTAAAGTATTATGAAAAGATTTTAATATAGCTTTGTTCTCTTCTTGTGCTTGTCACTCTTACCTATGGAGTGCACTCTAAATGCCAGTATCTGCCCCTGAACATTGATTTGTTACCTGTTTTAGTAAGAAATGTTGCTCAGGGCAGTCTGGACAGCAGATACTGAATGCTAATAGATCCCACCAAATGATGGTTACTCTCTGAGGAAGAGGCAAGATAATTCATGGCTGTTTCCCAAGTTTTCTCTCACACCCTGTCTCACTCAGGACAAATGTCAGGGAAAAGTCACTGTCTGGAACACGCTTCTGCAAATACTGCTATAAAGATTATCAGTGTGCTTAGCTTTCTGTTAGCTAAAGGATGCAGGGTACCAGTCTCTTCCCACTGGGCACCTAGCTTTCTGTCTCTCCTTAAAAGGATTCATTGCATCTGCTGAAAGAAATGGAAAGTTGCAAGAAGCTATTTTGCCAAATTTGTAAAAGCAGATTGTTCTCCCAGTCTAATTCTACAGCAGTGTTTTAGTGTTGTTCTGACAGAAATAACTGTTCTTTAACATGATAGAGGTGAATGAGAAATCCACCCCACTTGGAGTCAAATCCTCTTCCAAATATGTATTTTCCAAAACACAAGGGAAGTTTACCGTAATTACTTTATGTCAAATTTGAGCATAGATATATAGCCCACTTTTCTAAACTTTCTGAAGTTTTCCTTTGATTTCAATTGAAGACAGCAGCCTTCAGTATTTCTTGATATAACATGGTAAACTATAAAAAACCTGCTGCGAGTCTCTCCAGAAATACTCAGGTTTCAGTGGGAAATAAAGTAACTGTGATAGATAGAGAGAGATAGATGGATGGATGGATATTGTTTTTCAGTGAAGGATGTAAAACACAGGGAAAACCTAAATAAAAGTTAATATATAACTTTAATCTATTGCCGTCTATTAATATAAAACTTAAATTTCATGTACACCAGACAGCATTGTAAAAGAGGAGATAAGAATCTCTCTTTCCTTGATGTGGATTATGTTTGCTGTTTTTATTTCATAATTTTGATTGAAACCCTATAATTTATTGCAATAAGGAAGAAAAAAGAGAAAAAGAAAGGAAATACCTCATTATTCAGAAAAAGGAAAGTTTATGTCTTGAGAACTAAAAAAATGGTCCACTCTTAATGTATGATTACTAATCCTTCAGCATTCAGCAATCAGAATTATTTCATGTTTAAAACAATTAGTTTTGTCTTTACCATTCTAAGCCTAATTTATAAAAGCTCCATTTTCATAGCAGTTGGCTGTCTGAACCTCTCGATAGTCAAAAACACATGAGATTGTAGAATAGTTTGGGTTGGATGGGACCTTAAAGATCATCCAGTCCAACCCACCCCCAACATCTTCTAGACCAGGTTACTCAAAGCCCCATCCAGCCTGGCCTTGCACAATTCCAGGAATGGGGCATTCACAACTTCTCTGGGCAACCTGTTCAAGTGCCTCACAGTAAAGAATTTCTTCCTAATATCTGATCTATGTCTGCCTTCTTTCATTTTCAAGCCACTTTCTCATGTTCTATTATTGCATGCCCTTTTAAAAAGACCCTCTCCCGCTTTCTTGTATGCCCCGTTAAAGTGTTGGAAGGCTGCTCTAAGGTGTCCCAAGAAAGCTTATTTTTCAAGAAGGGATAAGTTTAGTTTAGAGGCTACCAAGGATCGCAGCCTTCAACTGAAATAAAAATCATCTGGTTTCATTGACTTGAATGAAACAACTCTAGTTTATCCCATCTGGGAAATTGGTCTCAGTTCAGACAATTTCCTTGAATTACAGAGAAAAATGTTGCCTTCACTCTACTGAAAAGGAAAGAAAGTTATAAAGAGCAGCCACAGGAAAGGGTTATGTATATCACTTTCTTTTCCCTATATATTTTTTTCCATCATTCCCTCCCAGCTAGTCATAGCTTAGATTTAGATCTATGGCTGCAGTGTTAGAGGAAATTCTTAAATCTGTGCATGTTCCTTATCTCTGATACACAGCAGCTGTCCTGTCTTCCATGAAATCCTTCTGCGATTTAGATCCCAGCTCAGAAATCAGGTCTAGTAAAGGAAATCTCTGTGCTTCTATGTGAAGAATGTGAGACAGAACTCCCTGAAGTCTTTGCTGGTTCTAGTTGCTGTGATTACATTTTGTCACTTTCTGAGCATTCTTAAGCACTGAATATATGAACAGCAGTATGAATAAAGAAATTAAGGTGCTTTTCTGAAGATGCTTAAACCCAAGTTTTAAAACCATTCTTGCAGATCAAAGGCAGACAATGACAGACAATTACTTGGTAATAGCTGCCATTAGGCATTCTTGCACAAGTGGATACATCTAGAAATAGGCAAAGAACTGCATATGCCTATAGGCAGATAGCAAAATCCACTCTACAGTTAATTGTGTAATCTTCCAGTCTAAAAAGTGCACTATGTGATGCAGGTCTGCAAGTGATCGCGGTGTTGGGGATATACACGCTGTGTATCGTTGATATTTAATGCCAATTAGCACTTATACTCATCGTTGCTTTTAGTAGCTCACAAGTACATGGAACTGGTGTGAAATACTCTGGTGGGAGAGTGTCTGATGATGCCGAAAGTCTTTGGATACTTCACAGGAGGAAGTATCATGCATTATCCATATTTATTATAAGTGCTTACATGGATGCCTGCTAATGACACCTTGGAAATATTTCATGTCCTTGTCCTCATGCATCTTTCTGGAGTAGGAAGAAGAATACACAAGAATCCAGAAAATAATTTTGAGCCAAAGAGAACTAGATACATTAGCACTTTTGTCCTTCAACTGTATTTTTGATGTGGTCTGACTAGAACAACAGTTAGAATTCAAAAATTCAGAAAGTTCTTTCTTGATAGAAAGCAAACAAGTAGCTTTTTAAAAATAGCATTGAGGTATGTTTAGGTGTATTAAGTATAGCTATGCATGTAAAAATGCATAAGTTTCAATGAAAACTTTACTGGCTATGTTGTGTTTTATTATTATCTTTAACTATTGACCAGATCATGTGTTGCCTATAGTAACTCTGTATCTTTCAATGAACAGAATGAAAAAAATATCCTAAATTCAGTACTTGGGTCCTTATCAGTAACATTCTCCTTTGCTGGAAGCTATTTGTTACCATAAGGTATGACAGCTGCTTTAAATCAGCTGCATTAATATATTGACATTTTAAAATATTGTACTACTGGGTTTTTTTATAGCTGCCTTTTATATATAGGAACTCTTTTTTAGCTGCCTCAGTTACTATTTTTTTCTTTTATGTTCTCTGACAGTTTTAATTAAATGAAAATTATATTTTCATATCCTTGAAAACTATCCTAAAAGAATGTCATCAAAGCCCTAGTGCTTACATCAGCAATAATCTGTAGTTGGCACAATATAGCAAATTCTTATTGATATATGGCATGGAGTTGTGACTCCATTGAAACCAAATGCAAAACTCCCTTTGGTTTCTGTAGGAGTAAATTTTTACCTATGATTGTCTCTCACAGAACTAATTAAAAATGCAAGTGTGTGGTGAGGTCATGCACCTAGAATACTGCATCAACTTTTAAGAGTCTGAACAGCTGAACAAGCAGGCAGCACTGATGATGCTGAGCATTAGAGCCTTTTGGAAACTAGAAGCAGATACACAGCACTGTAGTGAAAATTATCATCTGCTAAAGTATTGTAAGCTAGCTTTCCTGGATCTGGTATGACTTTCACAGTAATGTAATAATATTTTGAATTTGGCCAGTGATTTTGGCAAGCAGGCTATAAGGAGCCTGTGTAGAGAAGATATTCCATTAAATAAAGGTGTTTTCATCAAATTTAAAACCATGTCTATGTGAAAAGTAATCTATTATTTTTCTCTAGAAGACTTCCTGTAGTATGAAGTTCCAGAGAGATAACATCTATTCTATCTTTATAATTTATGATTCTTATAGGTTGTCTGGACAAAAATAGAATAACTTATATATGTTGCCACATTTTCTCACAAATTCCTTTAAAGCCTTGGATTTTCACCAAGCTCCATTCAAAGATCTCTTTGTTAATCATCACTTGCTAGGCAGATCTATATTGCCAATTCTTGAATCAGATGACATTCTGAAAAGATATGCACTGTCTTGAATACCTCAAGAAAACACATTGGGAGGGATGATACAGGATTTTGCTAGTACCATATTTCAGCACATATTGAAACACAATATTAAGTTACTCCAGGATTAATTTAACATTTGAATAAAATTAATTTGAATAAAATTAAAACTGGTTAAAAAAATTATTTTGCCATGTTAAAGTGGTTGACGCAGTTAAAAAAACAGACCTAGTTCTGTCTCAATATTTTTGTTTCCAGTGCCTGACTGAGCTAGCTTGTTAAAGGATGTTTATTCCCTGTTAAGGTAAAATAAAAATGTCATCTTATATGTGCACGTATGACCCTATGATTATGCTTTATACAAAGATATTTGGGGGTTAATGAACTAAATATTGGAATCTAGAAATTAAAACTTTAGTAATTACTCACTTTAGAGTGAAACTGGTTTTGAAACTTATTCTTCAACATTACTGTAAAAAACATGAGTATTTTACCAGGTCAGAAGCATGTGTTTGTTAGAGAAAAATTGACCCTTGAAAGAATATAGCTAATGAAAATGAGATTTGTAGAGCTTGTATCAGTCTGACCTCATGGCAGAGAAGGTCATGGAGTAGATTGCTTGAGGGCCATTGCACAGCATGTACAGGACAACCAGGGGATCAGGGCCAGCCAGGGTGGGTTTGGGAAAAGCAGGTCTCGCTTCACTAACCTGATCTCCATCTGTGACAAGGTGACCCACCTAGTGGATCTGGGAAGGGCTGCGGATGTTGTCCTCTTGGAATTTAGTAAAGGCTTTCTCTTCTGCAGCATTTTCCTGGAGAAACGAACTTCCCATGGTGTGGACAGGTGAACAATTCATTGGGTAAAGTTTGGCTAGATAGCTGGGCATGGAGTGTGGTGCTGAATGGAGCTAAATCCAGTTGGTCTTCCCTTTCCTCCTTCAGCTACCGAAGCTAGTTCTCTGAAGGTGAACCGTTGTTCTTTTTCAAGGGCTTTACATTTCCTTAGTTGGATAGCAGCAAATTGTAATGAATGTCACATTTTGCCAGTTATACAATCTTATGGAAGGAATTTTCTTTCAGCTTTTATCACTTTAGTAATTTTATCATTATCATTGTTGGAAGGATTGGACTGTGCCTCAAGTGATCCAGACTGATGTCTGTGCTTTTTTGTTTGGGTAGAAGAGTCCCATGAGTTTCAAGTAAGAGTAGCATTATAAATTGGAGTTTCAAACTCCCAAAGTATTTCTTCAGATTTGCAATTTATAGTGGCAACAACTTGCAGCAAATACTTGATAATACATGTATTGCATCTGGCCAGTGTGGAGTGTGAAGCTCATGTTTGCAAAGTATCTTATATACACATCATAAATTTTGTTAAATAATTTAATCCATTATTGCCTCAGTTTCTTCAGCTGTAAAAATGAATAATATTACCTGTCTTTTTCCCAGAGGCCTTGTGAAGGTGTGTTTACATTTGACATCTAATACAGCAGTCCAGGGAAATTCAGTCCATGAACTGACGCCAAAAACTCCCATGTGTGCAAAGGGCCCTGGGGTCACTATATTCAAGCAATTCCCAATAACACAACTCTCAGGTCAAAGTTTGTTGTTCAGATCCAGGAAAATACATGTAAGTACTTGTTATAGTCCCCCTGAGTCACCACATAGTTTCACTCTTAATTTTATTTCACTAGCTGCCTCCTAAATTGAATTGAAACATTCTCCCACTTGTGATATTTAAAGGTGTACAAATGCTGTGCACAAGAGAACCTGTGACCTGCTCATTGCCCAGCAGTGATAGAGCTGGTAATAATGTGCTTGCTATTCTGGCTGTACTGCACTTTGGTAACACCTAGGGTTTAATTGAAATACACCCTGACACTGGTTTTGTTCATGAAGCATAGAATGGACATAATTACTATGAATCTACTGAGGGATATTATGGCAAAATGTCGTATTACTAATTTTGGCTCCTCACTCTCTTTGGGGAAAAAAAAAAATCACAGATTTCAGTAAAAAAACAATGTGCTGCAGTTTCATAGAAGTCCTAAAACAAGTAATTTTCCAAAAAATTAACTTCTTATATTTCTCTGTACCTATTTTTTCTTTCAAAACACTATCACAGTAGGATAATTGCATTGCCCCTAACAGTTTCATATTCCTTCATAATTAAATAAACAGCTTGTAAATTGCAGACCACAAAGTGCCTGTGTTCCACTCTTACCTTAAGGGGTTTCCATAGTTACAAGGACAAGAAGTTTAACCATCATTTGCCAGACTCAAGGCTATTTGCAGCCTTAACTTTTTAACTCATGTCTCTTTTTCTCTTTGTTGCTTTGTTTATTAACAGAATGAGGGAGTAATTTGGACTCAGTTAGCCACTACAAATGCAATGATGCAAAATGGACTCTGGTGCTTTAGTGTGTTGTTAGCTGGGTATGTTTTTCCCAGAAGGTATTTTGAAATAATACATATTAACAATACAGCCTGTCGTTATCAAGGTTATGAAATATCTACCAGGCCCTTCTTCAATTCAGCATCAAATAATTTAGCAGTTTAGCAGTTTAAAAAGGAAAACATTCTTCTTGGCATGTCATCATGGCATAGAAGTATTTAGGCAGATACCTATTTTAAATCATACTGCAAAAAAATATCGATGCAGATTTTCCATGGCTGCTTGAATATAATTTCCTTTCATCCCTCAGTCCCCTCTGTTTTACATAATACAAAGTTCATTTGGAAAAACTGCGGTTATTATTGTACAAACTCAATCTTCTCATGCCACTCAAATGGACAATTCTCTGATTTGCTAATATCAAAGTAATCTTCAAATTTTTTAAAGTTACTTCAGCTTTTACCAGGGTATCTCTGTTGCCAAATTGTAGAGAGGTATAGAAAACTGCTACTGCATTACATGTTCATCAAACTAAAATAATTTTGTCTTCTTGTGTATGTTATCTGCTGAGGTCCAGAGCTCAGCAAGGCTCAGAGGATGATGTGTATGAGTGACAAGATTATTCAGCATTAGCACATTCAGTAGACATGTGTAAATATTGTAATTTAGGAAATAATGTTTTGGACTTTAAAAACTAGATTCAAATTTTCTTGGGTTAGGATGAAACTTTCTTAAGTGCAGGTATATAATCTAATTTTTTTGTTGTTTATTTGTTTGTTTGTTTCTCTTCATTATACTGGCTATATTCGTATATGCATTCTTAGGTTTTTCTGACCTGACATTTCCCACATCTCTTTTTATCATTTGTGAGTAGTGAGAAAATTCTGAAAGTAATCAGGGCTAATACCTTGGATTCCATGAGCCTTACACATTTTCACCTTTTCCTTTTTTGAAAAGACACAAACTTTAATATTACATAAAGTAACAGATTTTTTGCCTACCAGTTTTGAAATGTTCTAGTACATTTTTTTAAAATGATGTTAATTTACAATTTAATGTTTCCATGTATAAAAATTGATAATATTATACTGGAGCAAAACTAGTTTGTTTGTAATAAAGTATCACTTTACTATGTCTAAATAGATTTTCAGTTGCTCCTAAAACCAGAAAATACTATGGTACTTTAAAAAATGACCCCAGTATGACAGGACTAAAACCTGTACTGTTTTGGACTAGTGCTTTTGAACAGCATATAGTTTTTATTAAGGGTTATTTTGTACTAATTTTGTTATGGTTCTCAGATGCCTTGGATCTGTGATTTTAGTTTGATAATGAATGAAAAAAGAATTAAGAAAACATAGTTTTAGAAATTGTGCAGTTTAATTATTGGTCACTGAGATATTTCTGACATAAGAGAGTCAAGTCTTGAATGTCTTGTTGGACTTCCTCTTATATCATGGTTGGCTCATGAGGTGCCCTGACAGACTTCTGTAATTAAGAGAATTTTATTATCCGGGAATTGTAAAATTTCTATTGTTCAGTTGCCCGTTTTCCCCTACATAAATATCTGTCCAGAAGGAGCTATAAGATGAAACAAACAACAAAATGACAGGGAAAATATATTTAATGAACTGAATTAGTGAAGCAAAATGGAACTTCAGTAACCTAGGGGGATCAGTGATGAGGTAGAAAACCTTTTTACCTTTATGTAATTGGTTTGAATCAAGCCCAAGTCAATACAGAACAAAAGTTCCTAATGTCTATACGGGGTCTCAAGAAAATGAATCCAAATTAACTTTGAAAAGGGACTAGCTAAACTATATTACATCCTTTTATGGACACTCTTAATTGAAGTTACAGTGGCCTTGATTCAATTTAGCTTAAATTAAATTCTAAATAAGAATGTCCACACTAAGATTTAATGCAATAGAATTAACCCACTTAAAAGTTAATTCCAATTAAAATTCTAGAATGTTTCTGGGTGCACTAAAACCAAACTGCATTGTGGTGGCTTTTATTGAAAGAATTTTAGCTCATTGTGAATAGTTCATAGATTGCTCCTATTCATACAACTGTGAACAGTCTGAACAGAGAAGTTAGGATTGTTCTGTCCTCATCACCCTTGGAGTGACTCCCTGGAGTGGCATCCAGGGAGAGGACAACAAAGAAGTAGTATAATTCCTCTTAAGATATCGAAGTTTGTCCTAAAGGAATATTCATTACTTATTATCTGATGTTTTCTGTGATTTTACAGTGAAATAAGTTTTACAGAGGATACAAACTGAAAATGATGCTTAAAATTATGTTCATAAAGAGAAATGCCAAACTGATTGAGATTCAAACACTATAAAATATCTTAATTTCTAGCTAAAATGCAAATATTTTTGCTTGGGCCAATGTGCACTCAAATTCTCATTTTTAAAAGGTTTATTTCATGTTATTTTCTTTTACCTGATGTTAAAGATAAAATTTTAAACCTTAGGAAGAAATGAGAGAGGAAACATGAAATCATGCTGGAAAACGAGGTGGGTGAGATAAAGCTGTTTTCTGTATAACAGAATGAAAGACAAGAAGAAAAAGGCAGACTGGGTCAAACTCACCCTTGATTGAACTCCACTGAAATCAGTGGTGATTCAGGAGGATTGAATGTGTCCAATCACATTTAGGTCTTTCAGATCAGTGTCTTAGTGATTCAGTTGAGTCTTGAAAGGCTTGCAGGAGAGAACTAGGAAGTGTCTGTGGTACAGCAATATCCGCTCTGCCTCCTACACTTGAATGCTTCAAGGGGCCACAGAACTATGTCCCAGAGCAAAACAGTGAAACATGCAAAGAGGAGAATAATTTGCATTGTGAGTGTTTTGATTGTCTGGTCTCATGAGTAATCAGTTTGCATTGCAGGGCTGTCTATCTAGCCTGCTTTGGCCTCCACTGTATTTAACTAAAAATAAAATAAAAAACAAATAGATAAAAACTGCTGGGTTTTGAAACCTCACAGGATTTTAGACATTATTGTAATGGTTCCCTTAACTGCTGTTGAGGCTTTTAAAGTCCTATAGCAGTGAAAAGGGAAAACGGGTTTTTAACAATGTACATAAAGTTACCCAGTCCTATAGTCATAGACATGGGGTTTCATTGCAGATCAATCTATTAGAAGAAAGCCAAACACCTCTGACCAGAGTCAACCCATGAAGAAATAAAAAATAAGATTAGGAAAAGGAAACCATTTTAAAAAGGTAAACTTACTATAAACCGTTTCACTCATTTTTCGTGATGCATTGTAGTTGTCTGTTAAGAGCATAGCATGTGTTCTTTGTTAGTGACAAAAGCATCCTATGGAAAAAGAGAATGGTGTCATTGTACTGTGTAGGGGCGGGGAACAGCATGCAAACTGCTTGCACTGCTCTTGAACTGAGAGCTCAAGTCCTTGAGGGTTCAGCCAGGTGGAAAGGTATTTCCAGAGAGGAAAGGGGGGAGGTGAGGTGGGCAGGAGATTAGGGTGAGTGAATCCCTGGCAATGTGGTTCCATTGGCCCAACCCTGCGCAGCCATATGGGGACACACATGTGAGGCTGCTGGAGCATTTGCAGAGCAGATGTTGGTAGAGCATTTCTGACCCCGGTGGAACTCCCAGCCCACAGCTCAGTCTCTATTCTGGGATGAAGGCTAACCCTCCTGTGTTTCAGTACTTTGTGGAGCTAAAGCATATTGTGTGCGTGTCTACCCTGAAATTCCCTTGGCTGCCATTGCTGCCAAAAGGGGGTCAGTCTCAGGCCCTTGGAGCATTCAGACTTCCTGAAAAGAGAGTCAAAAGAGTTACTTCTGCATAAGGTCATCCTGGGATTTGGACCTATTTTTACTGCTGTACTCCAAGCTCTGTTCCATACAGAAACTATTTTCAATTCTCTGGTGCTGATGCTACCGGAAGAGACTTCCCAGCATAATTAGCTGCTTGATGCACCTAGCTCCTCTTCACATGTTTGGAATCTGCTGTTTAATTTGCAACTGTAGAGTGGCTTGTTCTCTGAAAAAATGCAGATATCATTGCAAAGGGTTTTTCTCTCAGAAAACCTCTTTAAAAGGGTGTGAGGTACAGCATACATAACTGTGCTATATAGAGTGAAGCAAAGATGAATTTTCTGAATGCATCCACATATTTGTCAACTTGAAGAAAATTGAAAAAAGTGATTTGAATGCTTCTTATCCTGAAATTTTCTGGGACACGGCTGAGGGAGAGCTTTTGTGATTTAACAGTTCTTCAGCTGAGACTGAACTGATGAATTTGTGATGATGTAATTTTACTGTGATCATTTAAACACCTGATACTTGATTAATTCTGTCTGTATTTTCAATGCAGCACGAATAACATCACATCTCAATTTTCTTCATGGCAGGGGTACAGCATGAACCAAAGTGTGCTAGATCATACTGTATGTTAAACCATACATTGGGATAAAGTCATGGCCTTTGCAGTGCACAGCTCTGCTGCTGAGACAGTTTTTCCTAGACCCACAGACAAGACAGAAAGCAAAGCACGAGTTGCCAACAGCAACTAAACTGCCAGCTAAGGGTCACTGGAGCTTGGGGTCACTGGAGCTTGGGGAAATATCTTTGCCACCTGCCATACCTCATTAGGCAGATCTTTGCAAATGGCATGGAAGTTCTCTTTTGTTATCCAAGATCCCCATTACAGGAAAATCCTTCAGCAATCAGAGGGAGCACAGTCACCTTCTCCTGGTAGTATAGCAAAAGGAGAACAAAGCACATCAGACCCAAGATCTCATTAAAACAAACAAACAAACAAACAAACAAACTAGTAGGTAATATTACAAGGCCCATAAAGAAGGCACCTCTGCATACACATTTGGCAAAGTTACATTTCAATAGGGTAACCACTGCATCCTCCAAGCTGAGGAAAGTTGCACTGAGCATAGTTGCAGAGGTAGATTAGCTCTGTCATTCCTCGCTTCATCTTCTATACTGGATCTTAAGAGGGCAGAGCTTTTAGCTCAGAGGGAAATGTGTAGTACATTAAGAGTAACAAAGAGTCAGATAAGCTATAGAGAGCACAACATGCACATCAAGTGTCAATTTCAAAAAAAGATTTTTTATTTCTGCAAAAATGGAAAACAAAATGAACAGCTCTCCATGTGTCTGGGAATGTCTCTATGGCCTTAAAGAGAATATACATTACTGCTAAAAAACCAGATGACTGCGGTAATTAGAGCAGTGCCACAGACAGACTAAAGGCCATGTTTGGAAACACATTTGATAATTGTACTGTGTGTAGGGAACCAACTGTGCAGTAAGGAAATTCTGAACATTTTAAACTAAATTTTTAGTCTATACAGCAGAGGGCACTAGTGATATTGAATTGACTGTAGAGTTGCTATTTTGATACTAGAGAAATCAAAAAAAATAATACTTAGAAGACAAAGAGGTGTCAACAAGGACTAAAGAAGCTGGTTGATGGTCTGTGTTCCATGTGTGGGCTTGTAAAGCTAAACCTTCAGTGTTTCTAGCATAAATAGGAATTGAATAGCAAATTACTCTAGTACAGAACTCCAGATGGATCTTTATGTAAAGCCCATTAAAATATTTCCATAGCACCCTTCAAGGCTTTAAATTAATTTTCCACTGTTATTTTATGCTGGCTAATTTTTTTCCAGGGTGTTTCCAAGATATTTATGATTTAAAATTGCCCTGATATGAAATACCTGCATCAAGAGTTCCTGATTATTTAAGCTCTGAGCCCTGAAAAACAGCCAACATACAAGAAAGGATCTTTTTACTACATTCTTCCAGCCACCAGGAATCTTACTGCCATATTTCGGCCTCATGCAAACCTCAGTAGATGGAAGTGATGATTAGCAAGGTATTGCCTAGTATATTTTCTGCTGGTCATGGCCATTTTTTTGAATCATCATCTCCCCTGTGTTTTAGCAGCACCAAGTTCACTTAGTGTGGTCTTGTCCTAAAAAACAGGAGGCATTTTGCTTCCTGAACTAACAAAGAACAGGGCAAAAAGACAAGTAATATAAATAAGTCCAAAGTTAAATCAAATGGTGTTTGCAAAAGCTAAGATTTGCTCTCACTGCCTCCTGGAAAATGTTACAGAGGGATGACTATATAGATATTATGTACTTATATATTAAGCAAGATACATTTTAGACACAGAAAGATCAAACATACCAATACATGTGAAAACATATCTAGAACTAAGTATTCACATTTCACAAAATGTCACAAATCCTGTCTTCAGAATTATAGACTCAGAGAAGCTATCAATTAGTCAGTAACCAAACTTGTATTTGAAGTATGCACAGACTTGAATTTTACAGAAACCTGTCGGTGTCAGATTTCCCTGGAGGACTTTGATAGATGGTTGTACTGAGGCATATGTTTGATTGAGACATCCCTAGCACAGGACTAGGGAGAACAGTAAATGTAAAAGCCACAGGCAATTTTGGCTCAAGGAAAAAGCTGTTCCTTGTGAATGATTCATTGTTTCAGTCAATAACCAAAACCAGGAAGAATATAGGGAATTTATCATAAGAAGATAAAAGCATTTCTTTCAAAAATCTTTTTGCAACTGAGACAGGTAAACACTTTGGTTTTGGTTAGACAACATTTACTGATCAGTCTCATAACTAGGTAATTTATTTGTTGTAATAATGTACTCAAGTAAAATTATTTTTTCCCCCCATGGAGCATATGCGTAGTGATGAAAAGGGAAGATTTTCTGGATGAAGAACTAGGTAAACGAAATTTTGGGAGATACCCTCAGGTTCAAGTAACTGGAACAGGAGAAAAGTGCCTTGGAGTACTTGCAGCATGGCTTGGGATCATCAGCTTCACGGAGGCCAGAAAAGAGCAGCTGAAGGGACTTGGTGCACTCAGAGCCGGATGTTGAGGGTGTTTGCTCTCCCACGGCCTTTCTAATTTCTCTGTACTGTTTTGTTCTACAAATGTTGCAGTTTTCCTGGTCCTTCAGGGAATCCAGGATACAGGATTGAGACCAGACAATGACAAAAAGAAAGATAGAGAAACTGTATCACATCCTACAAAGCTGGCCTTTAGTAGTGAATTGGTCTAAGATTCCTGTGCCTCTGCAAACCCAATGTGCTGCCTGTGCCTCACCAGCCTTGTGCACAAGGATAACTGGCAGCTCTGAAGGCAGACATAGCAGCCTGTGTTCTCATGCCAGTTTAAGTGAAGACAAAAATATTGCACCAGTGCAATGGTAAAATAATTAGTTTGTTGCGTTTCCGTGTCTGTTTTATTACTTGTTAGTGGAATTCATTATTCAGTCCAAATCCTTAGGGTATAAGTTTTAGAAGAATTTTGAAAATGAGAAAGGAAAAACAAATTACTGCACAAAAAAAAAAAAAAAGTAAAGGGTGACAAAAATGCTAATACAATCACTTAACTATCACAGATGATGGTTAATTACTAGTCAGCAGCAAAATTCATGGATCACAGGTCTTAACTAAGAACGCTAAAATTGATATAAGGCTCTAATAGAATTCTTTTGACCACAACAGTAGGTTTTTCTTCATAACTCTGTAGGAAAGATGGGAACTATGGCCTTTTCACCTGCTTTTTGAATATAGTTTCACTGCAGATGGACTTTTGCAAGCAAACTTGAATTTTAGTGGTTGGAGTGTTTCTCCATACATCCTGTTCAGCGCCTCTGAAGAGATAAGTGGCCTTGTGAGCCTGCAGTGAAAAGGAAGGTGTGTAGAGCAGCCACCCCTCATCTAGTCCAGTACATTATCCTGAAGCTGATGTTCAGGAGTGCAGGTGTTGGCAGAGGGAAGGGATGGAGGGGTGGGAGCTGTAACATCTAACACTGCAGCCACAGGGCTCTCCAGAGCCAGGGGACAGAAGTGTAAGCTGCAGAGACAGAAGTGACTTCCTCAAGGTTGCAAAACACATCAGTTTCATGAATCTTTCATAACAAGAATGATGTTTTATAAATAGCACATATAGAGAGATCAAACATAAGATACAACCCAGAAATTCTAGTTCTCTTCACAGTTTTTTAACCATTCTATTGGTTTTTTCTGCAGTAAATTACTAAAACTGAGATGAGAACACTTGCTAGCTCTGAACCCTTATAACAGGTTGTTTTTTTTTTTTTTTAAAAGGCAGAAATGAATTCTCAAAAACACATTGTCTGAATATACAATTAGGAAAAAAAAGTGTTTCATTAAATGAATTGCTGTGAGATGAAAGTTAATATATTTTCCTGGTTTGGTGATTTTTTTTGTGGGTTTTTTTTTTGGCTTTTTTTTTTTTTTAATGAAAGGTCTCTATTTTTTACAAAAAATGAATCAGTTTGGAGCCTGGAGTGGAAAACTGTTGTCTTATGGTATTTTGTTTTAATGAATATATATGTACTATTTATCTGGGTGCTCTGGGTTATAAATATGTTTTAAGCTTGCTGTAATTTTTAAGACTTCACTTTTGGCTGATTTATAAGAAATTTCATTAATCTTGGCAACAGAGGAATCTTAAACTGAGCAGCAGATTGAAAATGAACTGAAGGCTGGGGACTATAAAAACTGCCACACATGAATCAGTACTGAAGTTCTTAAAATGGTAATTATCATTTGTACTGTGAAGCTCTTTTTTCCCTTTGCAGTAAGAATTTTTTGGGAGTTTTTTCAATGTGCCAATGAAACTGCCAACCCTGCACCTACAGGGATATTTTTCAGCATTTAAATAAATGGCTATTCTCATTTCTGTGTTCAGTACACATTTGCTAATGAATGTTTCTCTGCTGCTGGCGCAAAACAAAAGAATTGAAGAGGCCATATTATTAAACTGGATGATGCTCTGTATGCTTCTTTATTTTAATTTTTAATTTTTTTTTAATTCTTATAGGCAAGATCTTGCCCTGTCATCTGCATGACATTCAGTTTTAGAGATTTACTTCTAGCTAAACTCTGATTCAGGAATCATGTTTGTATAGACAGAGATTTTTACTCATTCCAGAAACTTGCTTTTCATATTATCTTTTCTCTTTCAATGTGTAAAAAAGGTTAACACCTTGAATACTCTGATAATTCCTATCTTAGTAGATTCCTATGTTGCTAACTTTTGCCTTTGGAGATGCTTGTCCTTTCTTTCAACTCTCCCCTGAGTTATATTTCTTTTCAGTATTCATTGTGATTGAACTTCTTATCTGCCATCCACCTGTATACACTGTACATTGGAATGTGCAGGATAACTAATGTATGGCTATTTCTTATCTCATTGCCAGTTGCAGCTGACATACATATCTGTACGGAAAAGTAATATTAGAAATTCTACACCTGCTCTCACTATCGAATTTCAAGAAATTGGTAGAGTTGACTGAAAGGACTTGAAAAGCCTTTGTTGAGAGAACACAATTATTTGAGATTAATTTAATGTTCTCCTTCTCATTTCTTCCTTTCTTTCAGACGATTCAAACTCCAGAAGGACCAACACCAAATAAATTATGAATGTTGAACAAGATGACCTTACATCCACAGCAGATAATGATAGGTCCTAGGTTTAACAGGGCCCTATTTGACCCCCTGCTTGTGGTGCTGTTGGCTCTTCAACTTCTTGTGGTGGCTGGTCTAGTGAGGGCTCAAACTTGCCCTTCGGTCTGCTCCTGCAGCAACCAGTTCAGTAAAGTGATTTGTGTACGGAAAAATCTTAGAGACGTGCCAGACGGCATCTCCACCAACACCCGGCTACTCAATCTCCATGAGAACCAGATTCAAATCATTAAAGTTAATAGCTTCAAGCATCTGAGGCACCTAGAAATCCTGCAGCTCAGCAGGAATCACATCAGAACAATTGAAATAGGGGCTTTCAATGGTCTGGCCAATCTCAACACTTTGGAACTCTTTGACAATCGTCTGACCACTATCCCAAATGGGGCTTTTGTATACCTATCAAAACTGAAGGAACTGTGGTTGAGAAACAACCCTATTGAGAGCATCCCTTCTTATGCTTTTAACAGAATCCCTTCTCTCCGGAGGTTGGATTTGGGGGAATTGAAAAGGCTTTCATACATCTCAGAAGGTGCCTTTGAAGGTCTGTCCAACTTGAGGTATTTGAACCTTGCCATGTGCAATCTTCGAGAGATTCCTAACCTTACTCCGCTTGTAAAACTGGATGAGTTAGATCTTTCTGGGAATCATCTGACTGCCATCCGGCCAGGTTCTTTCCAAGGGTTGATGCATCTTCAGAAATTGTGGATGATACAGTCCCAGATTCAAGTGATAGAAAGGAATGCTTTTGATAACCTTCAGTCACTTGTGGAGATCAACCTGGCACACAACAATCTAACACTACTGCCTCATGACCTGTTCACACCGCTCCGCCTAGAAAGGATCCACTTGCATCACAATCCTTGGAACTGCAACTGTGATATCCTTTGGCTCAGCTGGTGGATTAAAGATAAGGCACCCTCCAACACTGCATGCTGTGCCCGTTGCCACACACCCCCCAGTTTAAAAGGAAGGTACATTGGTGAGCTGGACCTGAATTACTTCACATGTTATGCTCCAGTCATAGTGGAGCCACCAGCAGACCTCAACGTCACAGAAGGCATGGCTGCAGAGATGAAATGCCGGGCATCGACCTCCCTGACCTCCGTATCTTGGATTACTCCAAATGGATCTGTAATGACACATGGGGCATACAGAGTTCGGATTGCTGTGCTCAGTGATGGCACATTAAATTTTACCAAGGTAACTGTGCAAGACACGGGTTTGTACACATGCATGGTGAGTAACTCTGTTGGGAATACCACGGCTTCTGCCACGCTGAATGTGACCGCCCTGGATAACCCTGGTTACACCTACTTTTCAACCGTCACGGTAGAGACTGTGGAACCTTCTCAGGATGAGGCACAGACCACAGAGCAGGTTGGGCCCACACCAGTTACCAACTGGGAAACCATTAACATGACAACCTCACTCACTCCACAGAGCACAAGATCGACAGAAAAAACGTTCACCATTCCTGTGACGGACGCAAACAACGGGATCCCAGGAATAGATGAGGTTATGAAGACTACCAAAATCATAATTGGTTGTTTTGTGGCTATCACTCTCATGGCTGCTGTGATGCTGGTAATTTTCTACAAAATGAGGAAACAGCATCACCGGCAGAGCCATCATGCTCCAACACGGACTGTAGAGATCATTAATGTGGATGATGAGCTTACAGGTGATACACCCATAGAGAGTCATTTGCCCATGCCAGCAATAGAGCATGAGCACTTAAATCACTATAACTCTTATAAATCTCCTTTCAACCACACAACAACAGTTAACACAATAAATTCAATACACAGTTCAGTGCATGAACCGTTATTGATCCGAATGAACTCGAAAGACAATGTTCAAGAGACTCAAATCTAAAACATTTATGACATTAAGGGGTGGGGTGGGGGGACAAAAAAGATGGTTTATAAAACAAATGACACAAATGACTGGGCTAAATCTACTGTTTCAAAAGTGTCTTTACAAAGAAAAAGAAATTTATTTATTAAAAATTCTATTGTGATCTAAAGCAGACAAAATTATGTGTATTCCTCAGAACCTGTTTTTGCTGCAGTTATTTACCCTCCTCGTTCCCGTTTTCCTGCCCAACCTACCCTGACTCCCATTTGCCATATTTTTCATAGGAGATCTTGATTGCCTAAAAGAACTGATCTAGGAAATTTTGTAAGAATTCTGTTACACTTTGGGAATTTTTATGGTGAATTCTAGTGGTGAGATTCGGTCTATTTTGTCACTTTCTCTTTTTTCTTTTGTTTTCTCATGCCCTTTTTGAAATTATTCAACAGAGAATGGAGTAATAACAGTAACTTTGCAAGTGAGAAAAACAAGTAAACCTTCTTTTTCTCCATGTAATGATTTGCTCTGTACTTACCGAAAGCACCATTCTGTGGAAAAAATGGAAAAAAAGTAAAAAAAAAATCAACCCAAAAATTAATTTACTTGTGAAAGCCTATAAAACCCATGATCTTTTAAGCAATTCTAGAACCAGAATTTGTAGTTCAAACACTAAACTAAGATTATAAATAAAATATTGGTTTTTTTCTGTACTTGGATATAGCTCATTCTTAGTGTGGCTTTAAACATCAAAAGTTTGTTAAAATTCTTATGATAATCTGCTCTGATGGTCCAAAACACAATCACTTTAAAGAGAATAATTAAATCATTTTGGATCATTAATGAAGGATATCACAGTTTTCATTTTAGTTTGTGAAAACAACATACTGGCAAACAAGGGTGTTTGATTTCTAATGCAAGATTGAGATTGTTCCTTCTAATGGTGTGTGCAATTATCTCTATTATATCACAAGATGCTTTTCACAATGCCAGAAAAAGCAAGGAACTTCAGTTGCCTCCGAATTTATTAGACAAAACTAAAAACTTTTTTTCTGTTTTTTACTGTTTATAACTGTCAATAAGAAAATTCATCTTTATATCAAAGGTAGTGGTTTCCAGTTCAGTTGTTCTGGGACTTCTAGGCACAAATATGAAAGAAGCTTAGCCATAATAATGCCTGTCATAAGAGCTGTATCCCTATGTGCAAAATCAAATCAACATTCTCTTCATGGAGTAAATCACAGGAAAAAATCTGAGGATTTTGGTTTAAAGAATAGAAAGAACAAAGTCAGATAAATCAGAGGATATTTTAAGTTACTGTAATTTGCATGACAATTAGACTCCCTGTAGAGTACCCAGTTTCCATTAATTTAAACTCAGACCCATGTACCATAGGGAAATGCACACCCTCCGCCTTTCTGTTTATATACGTTCTCTGGATTTAGCTCATTGGTATAGGACTGGTGCATACTGTGCTTGCTGAAAGCTAAAAGGAAAGCTTTCCATAAGAAAACCCACTTCAGGACATTGTGTTCTTCCAAGCAGAAATTCTGCCAAATTAAACTTTATGCATTGGCAGCTGAACAGAAGCATTTTAAGATTATTCAAATTAGGACCAAAAAAAAGAATCTTATGTATGATTTCTGAATGCCTTTTCACCTGTTCTCTTTCTTAACCACCCAAACTGAGGGTTTCTGGGGCCTTGTGCCACATAAATAAAATTCTTAGCAAAATCTGTTTGCATCTTTCTAGTATGGAACAGCATGCAGGATGAAGATCCCACTGAAAAATATACTTCTATTCTGTAAGTTTAAGATGGAATTCTGATAGGTTGAGGAGGTAAACATCTCCTGTTAGATGCACAGTTCTCAAGGTTGCAAGTGAATGTTGTAATACAAAGGCCTGATTTAAAGAGGACACAGTGGAGATAGGTGACAATGAATCACACCCTGCAAGGAGTCTGATAACTATAATACCGAATGAAACCCAAAGTTCTATAACAATCTCTAAGAAACATTTGGCAAGGCATTATCCTTTGATGTGCTACATGAAAAATAATATCTACTCAAAGGGAATTTTAATAGAGGGCAAAGATGGACCTGAATGTAAAATATTGCAGCTGTGATTCTTAGGTTTTCCTGTTTCTTCAAAGTGTAATCGAGAATTTCATTGGTTTCATTTCTTTTAAGCATTGTGATAGATTCTGTACAAAACTACTACAGTTGCACATTCTTATGTATTCTTTGCCCACCTGGCTAGGAACAGTCTGTTCATGGCAAATGCTAATCTGAAAATTGAAAAACAATTCAATTCAGGAAACCTAAAGCTGGACAATTTAAATCTGTAATTAATGGGTTTATGTTAACAAATTCTGGCTATGCTAATCAATATTTGGGAAAGCAGTTATGGTCAACATGGTTTTATAAGCACAAAATATTTTACTAAGCCCTAAAGTAGGCTAGTTGGAGGCCTATAAGAAAACAGGTATAGTTATTGTCAAGTACAACACTGGGTTAGTGACAATCTTTGATCCTTTTTGCAGTAATACAAAATATTATCAGTGACTATTTTAAACAATATATTAATTCTTATTGAGTGTTAATCCAGTTTTATGGGCTAATCAAAAAATCAGATATTTCTGCTTGCTCATAATAATCATAAAGGAGCATCATTGGGGTGTGTTTGGTTGGGTAAGTATATATCTGTTACATGTCTGTGATATTAGGTATGATTTTCCCATCGTGTTCCCTATCCTTCTTGGAACCACAGATATTATTTCTGATTCCTTCCTACTTCTACAAAACACTCAGTACTTTTGCCGGTGAATTAAATACCAGAGTTAGCAAAGATCACAGTTTAAATTATGAACTGAGCTCTGTAATAAAGTGAAAGGAATGCCGTGCTCTCTAATTTTGATGCTCAAATCACATGCCAATGCCTCCTGTTACTGCTCCAGAGACAACAATGTTAAGAAAGAAGCCTCTATCTCCTGTATGACAGAGCATAACTGACAAAAATTCTAATGAAATTTCTCTTGCAGGTGACCACGTTGAGTGTGATGTAAAGGGATTGTGCAAAAGAATTTGTGTTCTTGATTATGATCTATTGCTTTCTAGTGGGCTCATGAGAAATTATGATTTGTTCTTCAGTTCATTTGATGGAGTTTGAAGATGTTTATCTGCTGTCCTATGCAAACAGAAATTGCAATGCATTTTCTTTCTGGAATTTTCATCAAGTCTTGCTAATCCTGCCATATGCAGAAATAACAGGTGTAAAAACAAACCAAGTCAGTTCCATTCAATTCATCATAGAAGACGGACATTTTATTTTCCTTCCAAAAGGGCTAAATGTATGAAAAGTAATAGATTAATTGTATTTTTTGCTAAAATATTCTAACACATTAAAAGTTATATTTAATTGTTTCAAGATTCCCTGTCCCCACTGACACAGGTTAATCACAGAATTAGAGAAAAGACAAGAAAATTAATATTGTACTTTATTATAACAACTTTGTAGTCTTAGGAAAATGTTTTATAACAGCTGTTACAAGCTTTTATATGTCAGGTAGACCATTAATATAGTCTTTTCAACGAGGGGCAGGGAAAATCTCTTCAACTTTTTCACCCCACTCTAAAGGTTATATACCATTTTTACATGACCTAAATACATTATTTTTAAAATTCTCACTGTTTTTCTTTAAGACAAGAAGGTGAAGGTCTAAGAAATATTAGGAGCTACCTTGCAATTTCATACCAAAAGAAGTAAATGAAGAAATAATTTATCCTTATCTTATAGATGTAATAAAAGCAGTAAGGCTTTAGTGCCCAGGTTTCTGTTTTTCATTGTAGAACAATTTAATTTATCTTTTTCTCATTTGTGCAGGTGTTTTCAAGAAAAATCTCATTTCTAAAACTTAATCTGCAGTTAGTCCAAAGGTAGTAGTGGACATTTCATTACAGAGGTGAAATTATATATTAGTATTATAAAAAACTAACACATGGAGCCACCACTATTGACATAGCAGCGGTTCATCAGCAAAAGATGAGCTTGGGTAAATTCTGTGAAGCCTACCAGGTAAATCTGAAATTCCTGTTAGCCCTGCAACCTCTCTTATGGGTTGGTGGTGCCTTGTGAGAACACTGTGGTTGTATCTAGTTTGTGGATGGAAGAGCACAGCAGGGCAGAAGAGAATAGGGTTGGGAATAACTTCATTGACAGCTCCCCACTTAAGAGCAAAGATACAGCAGCAATCAGCGTAACAGCTAATAGCTCAGGTCCAGACATGCAGTGTATTATTAGAAATGAGGAAATTTTTTTTTATTTGTTTACCACATTTAATCACAAATTGGTTGTAAGGCTTAATGCATACTAAACAATGGAAAACTTGAAGTATAAAAAAAGTAATGGATTTACAGTGTAAGTTTTACACAAATGGCAAAATCATGCTTTGAAAAAATATGAATATTGTTTTGATTGACTCTAGAATAGGTTTTTCAGTATTAACTTGATTAAGACAGTCTCAAGCTGTGTCAGGGGAAATATAGGCTGGATTTTAGGAAGAAGTTTTTAACAGAAAGAGTGATAAAGTTCTGGAATGGCCTGCCTAGGGAGATGGTGGAGTCACCACCCCTGGATGTGTTTAAAAAATGATTGGATATGGCACTTGGTGCGATGGTTTAGTCGAGGTGTTAGGGCATGGGTTGGACTCGATGATCTTTAAAGTCTCTGCCAAATTAGTCATTCTGTGAATTCTGTGAAGACAAATGAAATCTGTACTTTAATAGTTAGATGCTATTTATTTTAATAAGAATAAAATATGATTTTGTTAGGTGAGAAATGTGTAAGGAAATATTTAGTTTAATTTGTCTTGGTTTTACTCCTTCCTCTCATGTTTATAACATACACCCAGATTGTCTGGTAATCAGCTCTCCAAGGGGCCAAATCAGTGAATTCTGACTGACTTTCGTAAGAGATATCTTTCAGGTAGTGTAACTCCAGTGAGGTATGATATTTTGGAGTGAGGGGGAGATACTGAATTGATAACATCATCAGATGATATTATGATTATCTTTTGTAAAATATGAAAGAGAAAAATAGCTTGTAATTTTTGAGAACTTGGAAAAAAAACCCCGACAAGCCAGAATAAATTAGATTATTATTGGATTTGAAAGGAACAGTAAGATGTAATGTTCAAAGCAAGAAGTTGGAGTTGTATATCTCAGATAATCTTTACATATTTTCTACCAGTACAATTTGAAAACTCAAAAATTAGTTACTTTTTTTGTGTATCATGAAGCTTCTACAAGGATTCCAACTGCTTTATCCATACTTTCCTGTTTTCTTCTTGCATTTTGCAGTACATGCATGGTAAAATCTGGTCTTTCAACTCTGCAACAAGTTCTTACACAGAGTGTGAAATGAAATTCTCTTAAATCATCCAAACTCCACTTATTGGGGTGTGTGTCTGGTACTCTCTGGGGCTTTTTTCAGTCTACTTGAAATGGCTTGTGCAGCAAGAGATTCCTTAGTTTCTTTGATTCTCTGCTATTATAGCAATATATTATTAATATCTTAGTTTGGAGAAGTTTTTGCAGGGATTATATTTTCATCAAATTTAAAATATAAACTGCAATTTTATTTTATTTTAGTAAAACATTTTGAACTCTATTGACTTGAAGAAATACTTTTGTTCGATTCACAGCAGCTCAGTTAAATGCAACTAAATTTCAAAAATGACAAATAAAAAAAAATTTAAAAAGAGAAACTATCTTGGACTGCTCTGCATGCAGATGGAGTCTATATATATGTATTTTTAAAAATTTGATTCTACAGGTGAGTTTAAATGAATAAAGAAAGATATTTATATAAAAGAAAATAAAGGAAAATAAATGAGCTAAGAGAGAATCTAGTAAAACAGAACTGGAGTTAGTGGACCACAGAATTAATCCAAACCCTATAACAAATTTAATCCCATAAAATGTAATTTGATAAATTTGATTCAATTTGCTCATTTAATTCCTCAAAAGGACAGTTAGTTGTCTAAAAAACGAGGTGGAAAGATGAGTTCTGGTTTTGTCAGTATCCACATGAAATCAAGCAGGTTTTCCCTTTCCTTGCCCTCCTCTGGGCTTGCCATTGCTGCTGAGCTGTTAAATTCCCATTTTCTGCTAGTGCCTTCCCGAGGCACCCGCCTGTCCAGCCTGTGTTGGGAGTGAGTTCCAGTGGTCAGTGAGACAAGCACAGGTCAGTGTTGTGCTCCTAAAGCAGGGCCCCTGCAGCACTTGGTGTTTTAGTTCACTAATTCCTAAACAACTCATTCCTATCTGATAACATGAAGTAGTTTCATAAATAATGCATAAGTTTTGAATATTTTATCTAAGATTAAGGCTGTTGATCACATGCCATGCGTTAATCTATCTTCCATGTTGAAAGAGTATTTTTTTCCTGTTGGAATATATGTTTGTTTGTGGTGAAGGAAGATCAAAATCAAGAATTTGATAAAATTATAAAGACTTGAAAGAATTATCAATGCTGTTGAATATTAAGACTATAAAAGGATTATGAATTGTATAAAACTACAATTAAGAAACAAAAATAGACAGTAAATAGAAATGCTTTAAGATTCATAGAAAACAAATACCTAAATAAATTATCATAGCCTTAACAGACTGAATAAAACAAAGAAACAGACAACTCTGATGGCTTTTGCTAAAACTTCCTGGGCAGAGATTGTTCTTTTCTCCTATTTTTATTTTCTAAATAAATTCTATTTCTTATGTTGGGAGTGTTTCCATCAGGATGGACATGAATAATTATTGTTGGAAATATTGTCCCCTGCTGTTTCTATCTGGAGAAACACTGGCTCTGGATGTTTATTTTTTCAACTTCCCGCTGATTTCTGACACTCCTGTGGGGAAGCAATCAATTCTGTACTGCAAAAAAAGCTTTTGTCCACATAACACAACAATAACATAATAAAGGGATGAACCTAGCAATGAAGAATAAAATGAAATGGAGTAGTAATGGTGAGGGAAGTGTCCCGAGAAAACAAACATTACAGGAGGAGAAAAAATATATTGAAAAGATGAAGGAAGTTGAGGGAGATTGTGAAGTTATGCTTTCCTTCTCATTTTGTGCACTGTGTTCCTTGGTATAGCTGGTTCATATTTGAACCCGTTGATGAATTAATTTTAAATGCATCACGCTGGAAACTCTTTTAGGGATTATTTTAAAAGTAATAAAAACAACATTCCTTAGACTTGTGTGGGTCAAAAAAGTCACAGGGAACCATTTAAGTTGTTATAATGTTGTACTAGGACACTTAAAGATTACTGTAGAAAGAGATTTAAGTTGGAATTCTGAAAAATAAACTGTTCATACTTTACAGGTAGAAAATAATTTCCCAAAAGAAAAAGTAGACATTTGGGAGACCCCAGTTGGCAATTTCTGCATGTAGGTATAATTTTAGCATTAACTTCTGCTGATTTTAAAATTGGATTTACAAAAATCAACCTGAAAGAAGCACTGGAATGCATAGACTGGACAAAGATGGCAGTAGTGAAATAATTCATTTAGTAGAACTTCCCATTTTTATCCTTTGAAGTTATTTTCAGTAATACAATATTTTTTATTAGGAACTAAGGAGGACCTTACATTTTTCTCCTTTATCTCCTGAAGTGGAGATAACATTTTAGGGTATTAGAATATTGGGAAAAAAAAAAAAGGAAAGATGCCTTGTGAAACACGAGGTAATTTTGTAACATGCTTTTGTTTTGTTTTAAGTTGTTTTTTCTTGCCTTTACAAAATAATAGAAGGAAATTGTAAAATAGAAAATTTATCTCTATGATTAAATTTTGGAAGGTGCAAGATATCCTTATTATTTTCATACAAAATTTATATGTCCCTACTGTTTTCTTAATTTCATTCTAATTTGCTGGCACAAAAGGGTAGAAAGCACAAATAAGTCTTCCTTATAATTTTTTCATCATCCTTTAGGTTATGAATATGCTGTTTTCTTTCACTAATCAAATTAATATTAAATGGATTTTATTATGTTTCAGATTAGAAGCCTTTTCCTTTGTCTCTAGTTACAGTTTCAATTTTTTCCCTGTACCTTCAGTTTTCACTCAGCACACTTTTTAATTAAAAAGCTGAATCGTTTTAATTATGTATTCTCTCCATGATGGAAGGTTGTAGGGTGCTGTGTTTCATCCCAAACTTTCTGGTAGGATCTGGTCTCACTCAGTACCCTCGCAGCATTTTTTGGTTGTACCACTCTCTGTCTCTAATTGAGAGTCAGTCTCTATCGTCATCAGGAATTTTTTCCTCCACACAAACTCAAAGTAAATGGAAGTGCAGAACAGCATGACTGCCCAGCACTTGTTTTGAGGCTCAGCAGCACAACAGGGTAAATTCAAACTTTCCAGGTTTCTGTGGCAGTTGTGGTTTGGCTGCAGCATGTCAGCAGAGCAGCCTGCCCAAAGTGAGGTAATTAATCTCTTGTGCATATCTTAACACAGGAAAATGTTACCTCTGAAGAGGAGAAGAATTATACTCTGTCTCCTCTAAAGTGTGTTTTACAAACCAAGTGGAAAAAAAAGCTGTTTGGTTTTTTGTTTGTTTTGAGGTGTTTTTTTGAATTTAAAAATTCAGAAATCTATTTAAAGTTTAGATTACTGCAACCATATTTCATGCATGGTTGATGGAGGTGCCACAAGACTGTCATTTAGCTGATATCACTGAAGAGTTGGATCAGCCTACTTCTAAATGGATTTTCCTTGTGCTGATCACAGATAATTACAGGTCTTTTTTTAAATGCCTTTTAAGTACTGATAGCACAGCTATGGAAGCACATAGCTAGGAATGATGCCAAAATTTTACAGTTGTGCAAATTCATCACATCTAATCCACTGGTAGTGGTCTGTTGCTTTAGTTTAATTTTAAAGTTGTGATCTGACATGTGTTGCTATATTGGTTCAGTAGGGGAAAATATTTTGTTCTTTTAAAATGTTAATTAAGTCCTAGGAGAATTGATGGGCTGAGAACCAAGTCTTTCACATTGCTTTGCTGTGACAGCATTGCAGCTTTGATTTTAAGGGTATACCAGAAGCACATGAAAAGTGTTC
The DNA here is from genome assembly GCF_035770615.1 of Melospiza melodia melodia. Lineage (NCBI taxonomy): Eukaryota > Metazoa > Chordata > Aves > Passeriformes > Passerellidae > Melospiza > Melospiza melodia. The sequence continues at coordinate 66,949,390 of NC_086199.1, read as the reverse complement.
ATCCTTTCCAAGTCTTCTGGGACAGATGCAGTTTTCTGTCTGGGCATTTACTCTGAGATATAAACTCTATCAGACACATACCAGACACATTGCAAATAGGCCACAGGATATTCACCATGGGGTAATAAGTATTGATACCTCTTGCTTCTGAGTTTGGCCTTGGGTTAAATTTCTGTATCTTCATTTAAGTTTCCATCAAGTGCTCTATCTTAGTGCAGCTGCAAAGTGTTTGATAGCTGCCAGCCTGTCTTTGCAGGGTAAGTTATGCAGAATTAAAAGTGTCATCACTCTATTTCTGTTGTTCAGATACAAACTGCTCTCTCCATCCCCTATGGAATCTTCCAATAATCTTGTTCCCCTGCAATCCTAATTGACATGATTAATTCTTTTTATTCCATTTCATTACTCAGGGTCTTTTCAAGGAATGGCACAAGTAATGGCAAGAAGAAAGAAGTTGGTGATTTAACTTCCAGAGCATATGTGCATCCAGATAATCAGAGAATCACAGAATGGCTTGGGTTGGAAGGGAACTGATAGATCATCTAGGCCTATAGATCACCTAGTTCCATAGGCAGGGACAATGTTTGGGTAAAGCGCCAGTGAAAAATAGTACTACAAGAAACAGGCCAGTCAAGACAGATAAGATTAGAAACAAATATAAGTCCATTCTATTGTAGACAGACAGACAGACACACACACACACAAAAATATGCACACACAAACCCATTCATTTTATGCTTTTCATCAGGTCTGCTTTGGAAAGGGAAAGCAATGCAGATGCAGAGGAAATGCAGCGCACTTCTCTTTGGGTGGTTAGGTTGCCCACTGTCATTTGTGACACAGGAGGAAAATGAGACAAAGAGGCTTTCACCAAAGGTGAAAGTTCTGGTGTGAACAGAGTCCCCCTACCCCTGAGGTAAGGGCTGACCCCATGTATACAGTGCAGTGAGTCTGGAGGATCTACTCTATTGCAGGACAAAATGGTTCCTCATGTATAAACAGTGGGAAAGAGTACTCAAGTTTATGTATCTGAAAGTTGGAGAAAGTGAATATCTCTTTCTGTAGTAATTCGAGTTTGCCAATGGTCTTTGTAATCAATATGAAAAAACTCTTAATTTCACTTTTTGTAGCAATTTCCCCTTTCACGAAATGTATTGGGAAACACAGACGTGAAAAGCAGTGTGAATGCTGGTTCATTACTGCTGTTGCTCTCTTTGCTGGGTTTGGAGTATTTTTCTTTTCTTTTGTGTTTCTCAAGCATTAAATGATCCTCTCTGAGAATTTCAAGTGGAAGGGTCAATGATTCACTGTCTCCAAGTACAACTAATACAGGATTTTATGGTATTTAAAGGATATGGCATTTTTGCCTGTTGTGTACCTGTGACATCGCTGCCGAAGACATTGGCAGAACAGTCATATGGAGTGAGATGTGAGCAAACAGTGGAACACCCTTGTTTCTCTTGTAGCTTTCTCAAACATTAGCTTTGACAGAAAAGGCAAAGCAATCAGCAATTCCATCCTCTAGGAAGAAAGTGAAGGGATGCAGGAAAGGTACAGGCACACATGGATGAAACAATCAGAACAGAATCAGAGATGGGATATATTTCATTTGGGAAAAGTTGTAGGGAATATCTACTCTATTCCTCAGAAAAAGGCTTCTCTTGAATAAATAAGCTTTTGCAGATTGTTGTGGGTATTTTTTGCCCTTTAAGAGCACTTTTAGGCTTATCTGTTTCAATCTTATCTTAAATACGGACTGTGAAGTGTTCCCTCTTCAAGAAAATTGATTCAACTAAAGGGCAGAAAGCCTTTATGGAAAGGAAACAACACATTAAACTAGAACTTAACTCTGTCTTGTAAACTGAGTGGAAATTCATGCTGATAGGGGTAAGGAGGAATTTCTGTCATTTACTGCTTCGCTAAATCTTTCCACGGGAGCCTTTCAGGCAGTTTACAAATACTTGTTCACAATTTCCCCCCTCCTCAGCTGTGAGAGGGAAGCTGTGATAAAGTCTGGGTTGTTTCCTCCCATGTGAAGCGAGTGAGGTGAACACCTGGGCCGGCCCTGGGGGTTCCTCTGCTGGGGCTTTTCCCCAGGACATATTGGGGCACATTTTGGGAGGGGGAGCTTTGGCAGCTCGTGGATGGGAGGAGAAACAAGCCTGCTGAGGCCTTGCAGGGATGTTGAGCTGAGCTGTGCCCTTCTTCGATGGAAAACCAGGTTTGCCCGGAACTCACAGGTGTCGCAGTTTGCAGCTAGCAGCGAGTTGAGTGAGGGGAAGGAAATAGATTTGTAAATAATTCTGGCATCAGTTCTGTTTCCTTTTATATGTTTAGACAACAAATTATTTTAGTATATTTGAAGACAAGTCAAAATCTCATTTTTGTATTTTAAATAATTTTTCAAGATCTTTGGGCTCAGTGTGGACTCAGAGCAAAGCTAAAAATAAACTCTGTTTTCTTTTTTTCCAAATAGATGGCTAAGTGTAAAAAAGCGTTATAAATGCTGAAAAGAATGAGTGATTATGGAAGTCATTTGTATTTAAAAAATTTTTAAAATCTTAGTTGAATAATAAATTATTATCAGCAGTAGAGTCACTGAGTATATCTTGCATAACCAGCACAGCTTAAAAATTTTAGTTGTATTTCTTTATCTGGTGATTAACCTTTTCTCATTGCTACTACCAGAAAACTGTTCTAATACCAAGAAGATATAATGAGACAAAAATATGTATGACAACAGTAAAATTACTTATTTTCTCAGACCAGCATATGATAAAAATCTGCCGTGGACATAAGGGGGAAATTTGACTTATTGTCTTCTAATACTGTCCATTTCTGGGAGCGGAGGAAAGGGAATTTATATTCTGTAGCTCTTTATTTCACTAACAAACAACCTCAAAATACCTAACCCAGAGAAAAATCTGGGAGATTGTGATCTTTTCCAAAGTGCCACAAGTTTTCCTGGCTCTAAAATTATTTTCCCAAGGCAAAGTAGAAAAGTTTCTGGATAATGTAATTGAAGAAAAATAATTTTGAAACAGATGAAAAGTCACTAACAAAATATTTGCATCAGTGTTTCAGTTCTTAATTTAGGAGAAATGAGTTGTATGGTTAAAAAAATCTCTTTTTTTGCTATTACGAATGATTGTCTAGAAGAACAACATGTAAGCAAATATGGCTTTCCTGTTGTCATTGTCTAAGTGAATTAAGATAGAAATGTCAATGACAAATGTGGGTAAGAATAGAACTTACTTTTGCAGTGTTTGTTTTTTTGAGATTAATGAAAAATTTCATGTGATTTCACAAAATATCTGAGAGGATTTATTTTCATTATGGTTATGGTTTCTGGGGATTCTGCTGACTTAAGAGCATTCAGATGTAATTTTTTTTTTAATTAAAAAAACCTTTTAGTGAAAAACTGTCCATGAAGTAGACTAAGCAGTTGTCAGTTGTCTGTGGTTACTGAACTGTGAGAAAAGGGGACTTCATTACAACAGTATAGTATGAGGAGAAAACCTTATCTTGGATGAAGATGGAGAGAATAGTTTGCAGAAGGGTTTGAGGGCAAGTTGTGCAGCTGCTCTGATGCAGAGGAGAGAGCTGTCAGGGCTGCAGGCTGTAGGCTACTGGATAGGTGATCTCATTAGGCACCAGTCTGATGTAATCACTGTTCATGCTGCTTTGCTGCTTGGTGCTGGACAGTGAATTTGTACTTTAATAGAGTCACAGTTTGAGATTCATGATATGTAACAATACCAAAGCTGTTCAGTGAATGCTTTTTTTCCTTTTTGTTGGTGGTTGCCCAGTCCTGTGATGCTGGGTCACATTGGTTTCACCTTCAAATGAGCTCTGCATATCCTGAGGTGTAAATGATGCTGGGGGAAATGGAGAGGGCAGATCTAGTGGCTAAGGGAAACAGCAAGTCCTCGAATCCAGTGGGATGCACATCTTAGAAAGCTAGAAAATATATCTCTCGACAGAGAAAAGGCCTGCAGGAAATCAGATTTGATGGTCAAAAGGAAACTAGTAAAGGAGAAGGATGAGAACTGCCCCTTCCTCCTTTGTCTCATGGGTCTTGTTTTCTAAAACAGTAGAATTGTAATATCTGATATGATATTGATACTTCATTTAAAAGAGTCCAAATCAAAATGTTATCATCTGTTAACTGCTACAGCTGGCTTAAACTCTTCAAGAAGACTAAGTCAAGTCTTAAGCAAAGAACCTCAAATACTTGATGAATCTGCACATTCTAACTTGGTAACTGGTAAGTGACATCAGTCAATTTCATTTTAATACAGTTCCTCAGGACTGGCTGTGAAGACTGCATAAATAAATTTTATGCTATCAAGAACATGCTCCTCCTACTGTAACTGTCATCTGTCTTCCAGCTTTCTCCAACAACTTCCTCATCTGTAGGATTTATTAACTGCTTCACATAGCTTTCACAGTATCATAATAAATTAACAAAATGTCCACAGATTGAAGTCTTAGATTAAAAACAAAACAAAACAAACCTACTCAAAAGTACCCCAAACCTTGGTGTGTGTATGTGAAAACCAGACAGAAAAGTGTGTGTGTGTGTGTATGTGTGAGAGAAGCAAAACACTGGAGTTTAAGGGATTTCTGACGCTGTTATATCTAGAGAGCAGACAAGATGCTTGCAAAAACAATAAATGTATTGTTCCTTCCCCCCATGCCCCAGGTAATAGATATTTTGTGAAAGGATTTTCCCTTAAAAAGCACAACGCACTCAGGGTAATGTAGCCAGGCCTTTTGAAATCAGAATCTGGCTGCTCAGGCAACCATGACCACATTTTAAATTGCTTGATTATTTGTCTATGGGGGATGACCGTTTTATTGCCTGAAATAACACAATTATGTTGCATCCCTCAATGCAATGACTGTCAAAAAGAGTAGATAAAGAAGTAGACTGAGCTAGTTTTGAGTATATTTTGGACAGTAATTATTTGAGGGTAGAAACAGGAATTGTGAGGCAATACCCAAGAGACGGGAAATCTCACTTCTGAATAAACTGTATGCAAAATGTTTTCGAGCTTCTAAGATTATTAACCCTCTTTTGTGCTGTAAGCCATGTAGACTAGAAGTGATTAAACTGCACCTGTTTGCCAATTAATCAATTCCACTGCAATGTGGAGGAAAGAGCATAACTCACCCATCAGAGAGTGTTTGTAACCAAAAAGAATTGAATTGTGTGCTCCTGAATTGTGCTGCAAAGGGCCACTTTCACTTCTCACTGAAATTCTGTAATTTAACTCTGTACATTTATTTGAATACATAAGAGTGTTACACCTGCCCTTTTATAATGGCTGTATAAAAATTTCCAGCAATAAAACCAGGGTGACTTTCAAGTCCAGGTAGCAAGATGCATGCCTTGTATTTTGGAACTGTCTCTCCTTCATCTTTCTGAGTTTTCAATTTACTTTTCCTCCCTGTGTTGCAAGTGGTTTGCAATTGAAATTTGAAGGAAGGTAGTGCCAGACCAGGTCTGTGATGAGGGCTGTTCTGAAATTCCACAGGTGCTGTGTAGTCTACAGGAAGGTTATCAGTGGTTAATTTGGCATGGGACTGTTGCCTACAAAGAGTTTAGAAAAAAATTATTCTTTAGGTTCCAGTTTTTTCTCCAACAGTTTGGTCTGTAAATTATAAAATTAGCCAAAAAGGAATTACAGAAGAGAAAGTGGTTCCACAGGGCATACACCTTTGATCTGTAACAAAGATTCTGGTTCCTTAAGTCATTGCTGTTTGGGTGTTCATTGTTTTGTTTTTTTCCAATGCATTCTAATTCCCACTCTCAAATCCCAATTTTTCTGTATATATGTACCAGAATATATATAAAAAAAAAATATATATATATATATACAAGAATATGTGTATATATGAGAGTAGATATATATATGCATGTATTCTTGTATATTTATAAATGACTTTGTGCATCTTTAGTTTCCTGCAGCTAAAATAGCTTGAAGTGTTTTTGATTAGAGCTGCCCAAATTAGAAAGTTGACTGCAGAGCACAACTTCCATATGTACGTGAGAACGAATATGAATATTATATATTACATAGAAAAACAGCATAATATTGGGAAGGAACAAGGAAATAGAACAGGAAACAGCAGACAAATTGAAAGAAAGCCCTGCTAGGACTGCTGCATTCAGGTGGTTAATATGGACAGATTGTTAACCTGGGCTTGAAGAGGAACTAGGGTAAAAACGAACTCAAGCATAGATTTTTACAAGTATGCAATTTGTTAACTCCATTTTCTGTAGCATGAAGTTGCAATATTGGAGAAGGTAGATAGAATTCTGCAGAAGGTGATGAGATCCAGCAGCATGATATCATGTCAGGTGTACCGCTTCTTCCAGGAAGAAAATAACTAAAACTTGGAGATGCATAAAAGGCACATGGAAGCCAACAATCTCCAGAACAGTGAGGTATCTTTTACATAACTGATTAAAACTGGAAGAGTGGGTCTGAGAACATAACTTTTTCATTTAACATAAGATTAATAACTTATTAGGAAGTTTGGCTTCACAATGAAGATAAATTATGAGTTTATACTGGACGTTACAGACTTTTTTCAAAGTGATTTTATTGAATTGTCAGTTTGTGAACAAAATTATTGATATTAGAGATTTTAATGAAGAGTACTGCTATGAAGAGGACTCACACAGATTTCATTTCTTGTAATATATGTTTATTTGGTTTGAGATTGATGATTGAGCCTCTTTGGGAGGAGGCTGAATGTGAATATGTATATGTGTGTGAGGAACTCCATTCATAAATGTCTTCAATGAAACCAAAAACAGTCTTATCAACATTCTTTTCTCTCATGTGCAGCATGTGAACTGAATAACATTTTTCTTTTAATAAGCCTATAAAGCTTTTGGGGCAAATCTGTAGTCCTTTGTCACAAAGTGAGCTCAAACTTTTAAGTGTAAATGAAAAAAAAATTTAAAAAATACCAACTTGGCCTTATTTATTTGTTCTTTTTGAAAGCGTACTCTTGGGAGAAGGCAAGCACTTTCAAATATCATTATAGAAGCAATGAAATAGATGCAATATTTATATATCTTAATGGCCTGATGAGAGCTGAATCATGCTGAAGGATGTGCCAACCCATTCATATATCATAAAGGAAAGCATTAAGCCCCATGCAAAATTCATCTCATGCTGACTCTTTAAAAGCTTATCAGGAAATTTTAGTGGTATGATTATTTGTTTTTAATTTGTTTTGGTTCAATTTCTTTGTTGTCAATGGAGAGCAGTTTTTCAGTGGAGCCAACACCAGAAAAAAGTAAGCAAAGGCATATGAAATTGTCTTCCAGTATATTTGCTGTCAAAGGCAAATTCTGCTACTATTTAAAGTCACTTTCACTGAGCTACAAATAAGTATTCATCTTTGAACAATCCACTGAAGAGTTTTCAAGCTTTTTCTATCAAGAGTTCTTAAATCAAATCCTATTATTTCTTCTGCACAATTCTACTAGTGAATGACTTCAGTTAAAAGGAATATATTATTTGGGTTTAACCCTTAATGTGAAATGCAGAAACTTTTATCTCACATAAATTCATTTTCAGAAAATGTACCTGAGGATGCAGTATTTTGCAAACTTGACTCCTGGATATGACAGCTAATATCAGTGTTTTACTGGAAATTGCTGGAAGTTTTTTGTTGACTATAGTAGGGTTTGACCATTTTATAAGTTTTCCAGTTCTTTACCCTACAAAAAATGCTTCTCTCTTTTGATTTAATTAACTTATTCTTCAAGGTTAATTCTGTTCTCTAAGATCTATGTAGTCATTTAAAAGCAGTTCCTTTTTTTGGGAGTACCCTGGGTTGAAGTGTACAATCAAATGCATTCATGGGTTTTCTGAAAACAATAATCAGTGACATATTGTTTAGGTCAGGTTTCTTTGTTTGAAAGAAAATTTTAAATAGAAACTCAAGTTATGATGAAGTTGCCATGTTGACACAGTGCTTCTCATATCCTCTTGGCAGATTTCTGCGCTTTCTGCACTAGAGTTATAAACACCTGTGAGTCCCAATCAGGAGAGCAGTTTGTTCAATACATGAGTAATCCTTTCCATATTTGCAATGCTCTTCACATTGTCATTGGAGCAAAGCCTTCCCCTGGGGATCACTGGAGCTGTGTTTGGTGCTCGGTGGTTTGCCTGTACTGAGACAGGCAATACTAAAAGATGACCAAGTCTGCTCACAATGAAGCAATGGGTGCTATGTCTTGGCACAAGGAATTTCTAAATTTTATGCTGTTGTTCTCTGATATTTTGATGGTGATACAGGTTTCTGTGTGCAGATTCTCAGAAAATCAAGTCTGAGTATGTCTATTGACCTTGCAGGAGTTGTACTTCAGGATCTAAACCAAATATCTCATGTATGATTCCAGATAAATTACTAGTTACTCTTCCTACTGTACATTTTTATTTTAAATTTTGCTCTGTTCTTCTATTTCTATGAAATAATAAAGCAGATCATGGAGCATCAGAAAAAGCAGGATAGGCATTTTTATCTGTTATGAGTACCTGCAATTATACACCTCCAGGGTAACAGAACTTTGCATCACAATCCCCTTGACAATTACAACCATCTAGACAGTGTATAGTTTACATTATTCACAGATGAATATTTACTACTCAGGGTCATATCTGAAACACAGAAAAGCAATTAAAATGCTATTCAAGGCTCGGAGAAAATACAGTGCGTGTGGGTGAGTTGTATTTGGTTGGTTGGTTGTTTTCTTAGGTAAACAGAGAATTCTGTTCCTGTTGTTAATTCAAAGACACTGAGGACTTAAAGATGGTAGAGTCAATAAAATTATATATTCTATGGTATAATTAAAATGCAATATGTTGAAAAGTAAGTTTTTAAGCTAAATTATGTGTGATCAGATTTCTAGGGGTTGAAAATATTTGCTGTTGTCACTTGTGCAGGAAGATTATTCTAGCTCCATATAGCAATTTCAACAGCTAGGAAGCAAGCATGTCATCCTGAGCACAGGACCTGCAGAGCACTTGCTTATTGTTTGGGATCATTACAATTTACATGATACAAACCATGCAGAGGACTCAGGTGGAGCATCAGTCTTTTTTTCCCAGTTCCTGATCATTGTGTTATTGTTTTGAGTGCTAGTTTGTGGCTTGGAAGAATTCTGTCACTACTGCTCTTCTCAGGGCGCAGAGAAAAGAGGTCTAATGGAGTCAAAGGGAATTTACTATAAAGAGGTGTGAGGTTAAAGTGATGGGACGTAGCAAAAGCCAGGCGACTGAGTGAGCAGTGTTATGTTATCACCTCTTAGAATATCTGTGATTTGCAGGAAGCTGTCTAATTTACACTGTCATATTATTTTCTAATGTTTCTCTATGAAAGAGCAAGGGGGTAACCTTAGACTATTAGTCTATTAGAAAATTTATCTTTTAAAGGAAATGACTGAAGTAGATCATTGAAGACTGGGGCAGACAGAAGAGTCTCCAGGCTTTCAAATGCTGTCAATTAGAAAGTTCAATGGCAAGTGCTGTAGAAGGAAAGTCAGAAATTAGTTTTGAAGGGAGAGCTTCTGTGGTGAAGAAGATAATGAACATGAGACAAATCTACCTTGACCAATTGAGTGACTGAATTGCTGTGAAATATATCTTTTGGTAATTATAGAGAGATTAACAACTCCAACATTGCCATTATAACTCTTTGTGGCTGTACCATGAGGGCAAAAATATGGTGTAACCAGGTTTGTTGTGGAAGGTTGATGTACACATGTGCATCTATTTTTTTTTTTCCTCAATGGAGCTTCTGAATCCTGCTGGAAGTGAAAAACTACACACACATGCATAATTTCAATATTTCCACAATAATATGAGATATGCTTACATGAAAGTATGATGAAGATATATATATATATATATATATAAGCATATGTACTTATTTAGGTTCTGTTGCTTCATCTGAAGTCTTAAAGCATGTTTGACATATCATTTATGGAATAGCACACTGTTCATAATGTCCTCTTGAAATTCTGAGAGGGTACATCATGTTCAGATAGGAGATAATGCAATTTTTCAGCAGATGGTTGCAGTTGATATCCCTGTGGAATATGTGGAAAAGGGCACCATGGCTCTGTTCTGACAAAAAGACTGCCTTGGTGGCCAGCAATGGTCACATACACACACAACCTCAAGATGTAATTTTACCAGCTGGGTCTGACAGCAAATTCTGATTTCTGTGTTTGTTAGTTAAGAAATTATTGAAGCTCATGCCCAAACCCAAAAGCCTGCTCTGGGCTGGCTTATGAAATCCTTCTGGTTACCTAGCAACAAGCAGGATGTGGGAGAGCAGGAGGGCTCTGAGGCAACACACGGCAGCAATAGTGCCAGCTCAGCAAAGCAGACTTTATATAGGTCGCTGTTTTTATATAGGTATCTCTGCTAAATTATTATAGTTACTGAAATGCAATAGCTGTGAGTGTGACATGGCCTGACAGGAGCATCTCCTCACATGAACCTGTCAGAGTGGCAGCTTCCATGCCCAATATGTTCTCAGATCTTTGGAAGAAGAATAAAATATCAGTAGAAGAGGAGGATGGCAAAGCAGAACAGAACAGAGCATTAGACTGGAGATTAATTGGCTCTTTTCAAATATGCAAGGTTCTATTTTTCTCATGCCCTGCAAAAAGTACTGTCTTGTACAGAGATAAAAAAGTTCATTTTTCAGTTTCTGCACTAAAAATATCAAATATATTTCCCAAGGATTTCAGTATGCACTCATCCATTGACATATTTTTAACTTCTGTGCCTGAAAGAGAAAAAAACCTAAAAACCCACAAACTACTGATTCGGTTGTTGTTTGTGAAATAAATTCTGGTGTTAGTATGTCCAATACTCTTATATTCCAATAAATTGAGTTTGAGCATATTGATGGGAAAGTGGAGAAAAAAAATTATAGTAGAGTTTGAGGAAACAATATATTAAATGTTCCTGTTTATAAATCCATTCAGTAAACAGGATAATAAGGTTTCATTTTAGTATCTGCTTTTTGTATAGAAAAATCCTATTCCTAAATAAAAATTTATAAGAATTCATTGTTAGGAAGAATGTAATTGTCTTTATTTAAAAATATACACTTGATATTTAAAAAAATATAAAATGCTTGAAGTTCTAATTCTGAAAATATGTTCTAATTCACGGACATTGGTCAGTGATTTTCTTAAGATAAAATGTAAAGAAGAAACTGAACCAGTGTAGTCATTATTTATAATGAGGAAAAAGCTAATTTTTCCATTGAATTTGGAGTGCTTTAAAGTGGGTATAAGGTTTTTTTCTTTCGAGTTTATTTTTTTTGTAGGTTGTTGGGTTTTTTTTAATAAACAAGGAAACAAACATAGATTTCATTCTGAAAACCTGTGATGCTGCTGATACCATCTTTGAATCTTTGCTTTCTGTAGGACCTGTCTTTTTCCTCTTTTCCCTTGTATTAAACTGTACGAAATAAATTCCTCTTCTTCACTGCAGTAATGGATCCCACTGCTTAAACATTTACAACTTCATCACTATAAAATGTTTGATGGTTATTATAAACTGTTTAATGAGATGTCATAAGCTACAGATACTAGTGATCCCCTCTAATCCTCCTCAGAACCATCCTCCTTAGCCCGCTGCTGTAAAACATTAAAAGCCTTCTTTGTTATGTGTTAATTGGTATTAATGGGGTTAATCTTTGCAAAGTAGAGATTATCTTTCTGTAGTCAGACATTCTAGGGAGAACTTAATTAACCAAAGGCAAAAAAAATGGAAATATAGAAAGACTTGCATACTGATGCAGTTCCATAGTCACACATGCAGATGTTGGGCTGCAGTGTTCATTTTCAGAATGAACAGGTCTCAAAACCAGAGCTGTGCAGTCATCATAGAATCAGTTTGGGTTGGAAGGGACCTTAAAGGTCACCTAGTTCCAGCCCCCCTGCCACTGGCAGGGACACTTTCCACCACACCATCTTGCTCAAAGCCCCATCCAGCCTGGCCTTGGATACTTCTAATCTAACTCTAGTGTCTAATCTTACAGTGTAAAGCCATTCTCCCTTGTTCTGTCACTATATGTCCCTCTCCATTGACAGTCCCTGTAGCTCAGCAAGAGGGATCTATTGAGTGGAACACTGATTTTTTCTATTTATTTATTTATTTATTTATTTCATTTAATTTCATTTGCTATCTTCATGATTTCTTCAAATTTATGAGGTGAGATTTCCTGTCTTACAAAAGGAAAAGGAAAATACAGAAAATGAGCTGCACTTTTTGTATAACTATTCGGTCTTCTAGATAAATATGATAATAGAAGACCCAGAAAAGTTTGTCCAAGTGAAAATACAATTTAATTGAACACAAGTAAATACAGAATGGGATTTGTTTTCAAATATAGGTATATTTTCTGGAGATAGATAGCATGGTCACAAAAGGATAGGCAGTTACTGTAGAATACTGCCTAGTAAAAAACTGTTCCACACAGACTTGTGCTTTTTGGGGGTCTTTTCTTTTACAACCTTCATAGTTTCAGTATTCATTGTCTGTTGGTTAAGATTATCTGTCATCTTGACATTACTAATATCTGTGTTCTCTTTTTTAAGATCTACAACCTCTGTTGACTGGAGTTTTAAAGGGCATTTCTGTAGAAGTTGACTTTCACACAGTATCAACCTGATTAGATCTTGTTCCTTGAAGATTGCAAAAAAATTTTAAGTATGTCTTACAATTTTCTAAAACAATTTAATCGTGGTAGTTGTTTGGGAAGATAAGTGAAGCAATCTCCATATTTTAGAAGGAATAATGCTGTTTGACTATTCTTTATCATGTTGCTGTTTGTTCATTAAGCTATTTAGCATCAGTGTAAAGTTTCTACTCTTTCCTTTGAGCTAGGACTTCACTCCCCAGTGCGGGAGTTTTAAACTGGTTTTGTCAGTTATCAGTGGCTTCTCATTGTTTGGTACTGATCTGCTCTTTTTTTGTGAGCTTTCATAAATATGATTAAGCTCCCTTGTTTCTTGACATTTAGAAAACATAAAATCTCCATTTTAGCTTCAAATTTAACCAGACATGTAGTTTAAAAAATTATTTTAATAGCCTGGATAAGCAGCTCCCAGTGACTGATGAGTTCAGATTTCACATTCAACCATCCTTTTTCATGATGCATAACAGTGCTACAAATCAAATAGAAAGAAATAACACTTAAAAAATTTTTCCATCCATTATGTGTGATAATGATCCAGACATTCAAATTTGATTACTACAATAATGGCAGATTCTACTGATGCACTCTTCTACTAATGCCAACATGTGAAACTGCTCTATTTTTCCTTCTTTTCCTTTGGAAATTTTGGCTATAGAAGGTTAAACGTTCCTAAGTTAAACATATAGACAGTTTAATATTCCTCTGGATATGGGAGTTCAACATGAGCTATTATCTATATTTTTTGAAGATTTTGAGAAAAATTGTAATATATATATATATATATATGAATGTTTGTAGCCCTCATGCAGAATGGTGTTGGAGAATTGATTGACTTACAAAACTGGTCCTGTTCCTCCAGCCATTTTCTTGACCCATATGCGACTGTTATTGCAATATCCTTGCTGTTGAAACAAAATGCAGATATTTTTATGACAGGTGCTCAAAAATTTTTTGAAAACACAACCTACTGATTTAAAAGAAGAAAATGGTACATGGTTACATTTTATATATGATAGACTTCCTTACGTACAAGAGCACACAAGGAAATAAAAATAACTGTTAGGGTTTTTAATACTGAGGAACTAGAAAGCCCAAGGAAAGTAAGTACAGAAGGAATATATGCTATGTCTGTACATAGCTGGTTCCACAGAGACAGAAAATGGCAACTTCCTCGATAACAAGGATAGGCAGCAATTCTCATTTGAAAACAGAGGGTAATCTGAAATGAGTGCTTTCATTCTTTAGGAGTTTAAAAAATATCAGCATTTGTAGAGTTAAGTTTGAAACAAATGTTTTTCCCGTGAAGTACAAGATGCTGAAGGCAATTTTTGTTTTTTCCTGAAGTATTAAACAGACTTTCCCCTGAATTTAATGTTATAGCTCTAGTAAGTTCGCCATATATTTTTCAGTTTACATATTTAGAGATTCAACTGTCATAGCACCTTTGAATTAATGATATAAAAAGCTGCATTTAGTATCCCCACACTACAACCAACAACAACAAAAAAACCCTCTAAGAGGTATTTTGCCCTTGAGGAATAATTTGCTTCCTATGTTCATTTTTATCATATGCTGGATACTTTTTAAGCACGTTTGCCACAATAAAATATTGGTTCTTTGTTTTGAATATATTTACAAAAATAATAGGCAAGTAGTATTTTTTATACTGTTGCAGAAACAGCCACACCATTCAACCTAGAAACTTCTCTTTCCCGAGCTAATGGTAGATGCCTGGGAGAAATATCTTGTTGAAAACCATAAAACTGAAATGGTAGCATAGAAATGCACTTCCCCAAGCTTATATTCTAAGCTACTTGCAATCAGCAGCTTGGGCATTCCAGTATAAGGGGTTGCAACTGCATTGTGTTAATTATCCTTGATGGCCCTTACCTCCATGGACCTCCCTAGCCACTTTATAACCGCGTTTGGGTTTGTAACATCCTGTGGCAATGTTTTCCATAATTTAATTACATATAGCATGGAAAAGTGCATCTGTTTATTTTATACCTGCTCCCTAGTGATTTCATTTAATGCCTCCTAGTTTTTCTCTTATGTGAAAAAAATGAATAAACATGACCATTCTCTTTCTTCATGCCATCCATGATATCACTACTTTTTCATATGTCCTGTTCATTTATCCTCCTGTAGACTGAGGGTTTGTCTAGCTAATTTTTCTCTACTTTCAATCAGTGCAAAGCTTCAGATTATCATTACTCTCTTGTATTTTCTAGGAACATTTTTAAGAACTCTTCTAGATCTCCAGTATTTTTAAGATGATGCAATGAAAAAAAGAAAATGATATTCCAGGTGTAGAACTATCATTGGAACGATAGTGCTTCCTGTTCTCTCTGAATATGTCCTAGTAACTTTGAACATCTGTTTGCCTTTCTGATTGCTTTTGAGCTTCATGCTTCGAGTGGATGATTTCAAAGAAATACCAGCACTGATATCAAGATTTTTCTCCTGAATTTCTGCAGATCCTTTGGAGTCTGCTGCTGTGTATGTTTAGTTAGAGTAGTCCCTATCCCATGTGGTTTATTTGCATACTACTGCTAGTTTGTCTGTGCATATTCATAATTCAGGCTGACTGCTGATTAACGTTGGTTTCTGAAAAGCAGCTGTGTGACCCCAAGGAGATGCATGCATTAAACCCCAACAACTCATTTTGTGCAGGCTGCTGAACAGATATGAGATGAAAATGACTCCTGCTCTCCGTTCACCTGGGCTAACTTCAAACCACTGTCATAGGAGTGAAATGCTGTGTATCTTGTTAGAAGTCTCTGGAGTTTACCCAGTCAGATCCATTTGTGATTCAAAATTTATTTATCTTGAAATATGTGCTCTGCTCCTTATAGACCTGAAAATAAATAAGAGATTTATACATTTTTCCTTGTGAGTTCTAAGGGAAGATAAATATAAAAAAAAAAGTCACCAATCCTGCTACCAAGAAACAAATCCATTAGTTATTTACAGATACCAAAGTGTCAAATGAAACTGTACTCTTTTCTCACCACAACTTCATGTATACATACAAGTTAGCATTAAAATAAAGCTTAATTTGATGATCTGTTGATGAAATCTGATGGCCATCGTCTGAGTGCCCTGGGTATTACTCAAGCTTCTGAACACAGCAGAGTAAGTCTTTGAAATATTTTTTTCTCTAAATGAAAGAGAGCAGCACTATCTGACCCAAATTTATGAGTGTTGCTTATCAATGTTAGCATTAATTTTCTGATACTAAACAAAGCTGCAAGAAGTAGCACACAGTCATGTTCTCAAAGGTGTGTTGGTATGCTCTGCCACTTTCTATCATGTGCATTTAAGCCACATTGCTTTAATTATAAAAAGTAATATCAAAAAGCTTCAAAAATATATAAATCCAAAGAATTTATAAATTCAAAGCTATGTCTCAGAATAATATACTGCCACTATTTAACATGTGAGTACCTATTAGAATGCATTATGCATTTGCTCCTTTATCTGTTTTTAAAGCACTCATGTCAGAGTTCTGAAGTCCTTCTGCACTAGATGCCATTCTCCAGAGTACTGAGTTCACCCTGTAACAAAAATAACTCTGTTGCCTGCTTTTTGGTGTCAAATTATCTGTCCTTATGGTGGTAATAATTACAGAATCAGACATATCACAGTATCTAAATAATGGCTGTGCTAGGGAAGTATTATCTTTTTTCAATTCACAAACGTCATTGTGAAGAAGTTCAAAAATGCCAAGAAACATAAACTGTGGCCTCAGACTGCTGCTGTGACTGCCCAAAGCTCCTGAAATCACCACTGTGGGATGACTGTCCTCCAGCCCTGGCTGAAAGCTAGGAAGGACCAAGCACACCTCAGTAAAAAGCACCAGGTGCATCAACAAGGACATGGCCAGACATTCTTCTGTCAGTGGCTGAAACCTTGAGCAGTGGCCGGCGTTCTCATCGAAGCTGAGGTGAGTTAAAGGTGGTTTGAGCTGACAATGAGATCAGAATTGGTAACTTTATACTTAAACTGTCGGTAAATGAAGATTAGATCAAGCAAGTAATTCAGTTTTGCAGCCTCCTCTGTAAGTGATAGGTTGTCTTTTAATTATGAATGGTTTCTGTAAAGCCCAAAGGCTTCTTTGGGTGAATTCAGAGATCCTACTGTGAAGGGAATGGACTTTTAATCTTCACCATCTTTGATTACTAAAAATCCTCTGCCCTATTGTTTTCTCTCACAACTTTATTATTTCAATAGATTGGATATTATTAGGGTTTATTATAGCAAACACACTTGTAAATTGCATAAGAAATTCATACACAAGGAGGAGGAAAATTATTATGGGATAGGTACCTAGAGACATGAAAAAGTAAAATGTATTAAAAAAAAAAGCCACAATAGTTTCTTTTATCATTTCAGGATTATCTATTTGTAATCAACCATTTCCAAAGTAAATGCATCACACTGAGATAAATGGGAAGCAGGGTGAGTTAGTTCATTCCAAACTTTTATATAATGACTGCTCCATAATTGATGGGAAAAAGCAGAATAAAATAGGCACAGCATAATACTTTTGAGAAGTGGCACCAGAACTTTTCTTTCTTGTTAATGTTTTAGTAAGATTTGTGGTTAATTAGCCAGCTCTTTTTTACATGTACAGCCTTCACTGTGATGATAGAGGCAGTGGCACAGTGTAGCACAGAAGGACCCACGTGGCCGTGGCAGCCGCTGGTGATATCCTATGGAGAGCTGTGTTCTGAACAAACCCTTATTCTGCTTCCTGTGCTCCAAGTAAGAGTCTGTTAACTTAATTGGGCTCTAAGGCTTTGCCATAATTTCCCTGTCTGTCTGTGAGGGAATGAAGCCTTAGGAAAAGTGCTAGAATTCCTTTTACAGCTCGCATCTTTCAGTCAGTTATCAGGGATACCAACAGTGATAATTTGCCTACAAGTGGTGTCTGCAAACTCATTCTGTGTGAACACAGTTGCTTAAAGTGCTTTGGTTTTGCCAACACTATCAAAAACCCTTTGCCTTTAGCTGCTTGAGCCCACTAATAAATAGCATCCTTGTACTCAAGCTTCACGTGGCAGGAGACTGCCTCGTATTTTGCACTGTATTTTCTGGCATTCGTCAGAGATTGTTACAGATTCCTAATTTTAACACCTATTAAGAACAATGTGCCATTTCACTACCCAGCTATATTCCATTATGGTTGGTGCATCAGTCCAATTTTGTAAATCTTTTCTCCCCCAAAAGGATGTGCTCAAATGTATGCACTATGTTTTATAGGTAGCAATACATAGATGTTAAAATAGGTCCCAAGTGCTCGATAAGTTATCTTATCCAAACTGAGATTTGGAAGGTGAAAAGAACTGTAAATCAGTGATTTAGACTGCATATGTTCTTAGTTCAAGCTGAAATAAGATAAAAGATTATGGCAAGTTCCTCAACTGTCAATATAGATTTGTATGTTTACCAAAAAATATATATTACACCTAAATACTAAAAATATCTACACACATATGTCTATATGAATCTGTATATGACAGTCTTTCTTGAGATAAGAACCATTCTCTGAAAAAAAAAAAACAAACCTTCCATGTTCCTCTATTATATAAGCTTTTAATAAATTAGGTACAGTGCAATTAAACACCACAATCTGTTTGTGTAGGTACACATAAACAAAATGCTGGCATAATGATAATTAACCTTACTTTCACCCCAGATTTAAATTAAGTAAATGCTTTGTAAGGGAAAGCCTGTCTCTTGGCTTGCTTGCTTTGTGGCTCCCTAGGAAGGTCTGATTTCTTCTGCAACTGTTAGGGAAAAGGATATGGATCCTGGTCTGTTTGAGTCAGTGGCATATTTAATCAATTAAGAGAAGGTCATACAAGTGCTTCTGCAGCACACACAGTAGGTGCTTTAACTAACAGTTATTGAAGTCAATCACTATTGATCATCAAAGTTTCACTGGGGCTTGTGCTGTGAAGAAAATGCAGTTTTTCCTGTACAGCATGTTGAGGTCACAGAATGATAGAATCGTTATTTTGGAAAAGACCTCTAAGATCGTCGAGTCCAACCATTAACCCAGCACTGCCATGGTGACTACTAAACCGTGTCCCTGAGTGCCACATCTATGTGTCTTTCCTTTCCAGGAATTCCACCAGCTCCCTGGGCAGCCTGTTCCACTGCTTTCACACCCTTCAGTGAAAGCAATTTTTTTATAATAGTCAATCTAGCCTTCTCCTGGCACAACTTGAGGCTATTGACTCCAGGAAATGGCATCAAAAGCTTTGCTAAAGTCCAGGTAGAGCATCCACAGCCTTTCCCTCATCCACTAAAAGGATCACCCTCTCATAAGAAGGAGATCAGGCTGCTCAAGCAGGACCTGTCATTCACAAACCTGCACTGGCTAGGCCTGGTCCTCTGGCTGTCCTGCATATGCCATGTGATGGCACTCAGGATGATCTGCTCCATGGCCTTCCCTGGCACCGAAGTCAAACTGACAGGTTTGTAGTTCCCTGACTCCTCCTTCCAATATCTGCTGTACATGGGCATCCCATTTGCTGACATCCAGTCAGCTAGGATCCCTCTGGTGAGCCAGGACTCCTGCTAAATGACTGAAAGTGGCTTGCTGAGCTGTAACCTCAGCTCCCTCCGTACCTTTGGGCGAGTTCCATCTGGCTCCACAGAGTTGTGTGTGTCTAAGTGGAGCAGCAGGTTGCTGACCATTTTCTCCTGGGTTATGGGCGTTTCATTCTGTTCCCTGTTTCTACCTTCTGTCCCCATTGTCAACTCAGGGGGCAGGAAACCAGAAGACATTTCATTTCGCCATTAACAACTGAGGCAAAGAAGGCATTAAGTACCTCAACTTTTTCCTCAGCCTTCGTCACTAGGTTTTTCCCTTCACCCAATAAAGGATGGAAATTCTCTGTAGACCTCCTTTTGCTGCTGATGTGTTTGTAAAAAAAATTAAATTGCTTTCCTTTACGGCAACAGCCAGATTAAATTCTAGCTAGGGTTTGGCCCACCACAATATCACAACATCCTTTTACTCTTCCTGAGTTGCCTGCCCCTTTATCAACAGTTATAAACTTTTTTTTCCCTGAGTTCCAGCCAAAGTTCTTTGTTAAGACAGGTTGGTCTTCTTGCCCACTGGCTCATCACTTGGAACATGGGGATAGTCTGCTCCTGTACTTTTAAAATATCCTCCTTGAAGCATGTCCAGCCTTCCTGGACTCCTTTACCCTTCAAGATTGCCTCCCAAAGGACTCTCTCAGTCAGTCTCATAAGCAGGACAAGGTCTGCTGTCTGGAAATAGTCAATAATTTTATAATCACTGTGTCTAAGACTGCCTCCAGCTGTCACATCACCCAGCAGTCTTTCCCTGTTCACAAACAACAGGTCCAGTGGGACAGCTTCCCAAAGTGGCTCACTCCACAGCTGTCAGGAAGCTGTCTGCCACACACTCCAGGAACCTCTCAGACTGATTTCTTGTACTCTGCCCTCTTGTACTTTCAGCAGATATTTGGTAAGTTGAAGTCCCTCATGGGAGCAAGGACTAGTGATTGGTGAGGTTTTTTTCCCAGTTGCCTATAGAGTGTTTCATCTGTCTTTTCATCATTTATAGCCACCCATTGGAGCACTCTTGTTGTGCAAGTCGTCTTGCCGTGTTTCCATCCCAAAGTTAGCCCCATTTGTAATGTCATTGTGGATTCTGAGTCCTCAGCACCAAGTGTTTTGCTCTACCAACTTAGCCAGAGAGCCCTAAGGAGATCACACTGAGCAGAGCATTAACACAGTTTTAAATAAATTTAAATAGAGTGACAGAAGTGTTCTACATATGAAAAATATTTGAGACAATGGAAATCACCATGATTGCTCAAGCTTCCTTTAAGGTTAAGAGTTCATTATTAAAAAAAATGTTGCAGTACTCTGATTGAAAGTACTGTAGCTAACAGAAGTGCTGAAATCATATGAAAAAAAGCAATATCATAAAATTTTTGTTCAAAAATCATAAAATAAGTCCACTCAAAATTTTGCCTGAGGCTGGACACTACATGCTGTGCCAAGTTTGTTGAGCAAATTTTGTCTCAGTGATTATAAACACTTTAATTTAGGTATATTATTGTTCTGCTAAAAAGAATCTGTTCAACAGCTTCATAGACTACATGAGTTTAAAGACATGCTAATACAGTTTCAGACCTATTACTTTTTAATCAAGTCATGTCAGATTGTTCCACAATGTGTGTCCCAACATGGGGGAATGCAGTTAGAAAAGACTAATGTCTGTCAAGAGGAAGCTGTTTTCAAAAGTCAAATATAGTTTCAGACTATAACAGGCAAACAAGTTTCAGAAGGAGCAGAGAAATGTTGATACCACTCTACAGATCACTAGTAAGAATGCATCCAGAGCAAATGTCCATGGCTGCTAAATTCAAAGAACAGGTAAAGACAAGCACAAATAAAATTATCAAGAGAAGAGAGAACCTGTTTTATGGACTAGAATAATGTGATGTTCAACCAAGTAAAGCTAAGACTGAGAGCAGAGAGGATTGTTCACCATGAATGTCTCACCAGATAAACATCAGAGATGAAGAAAACTGCTTAAGCTGAAGGACAATTTAAGCACAGAAGAAATGGAGATAAACTGACTAGGAGTGAATTTAGCCCATAAGGAGATTGGAATGAAGCTTTCTCTTGTTATATAACCATATTATATCAACTTAAATTATTTGTGAATGAGAACCCACAAGGAAGTCACCACTCAAAGGAGGAGCCAAAATGAAATGACCACTCAGAGACCTTCGATTTTCCATCTTTATACTTTAGAGGATAAGGACAGCATTAATCTTCACAGAATTTTGAAGAATTTTCCCTGTAAATATGCTTTTGTTTTTATAAACATTTGTACCAGATTGCTTGCAGCCTCATAGAGCAGTAAAGGATTTATTCAGGATTCACAAAGAACATGAATGTATATGTATAACCTGGAAAACAAAATGATTGAACTTATATGTGTCATGTATTTTGATAGTAAATTACAGATTACACTAAACTTTTTGGGGACTTAAACATCCATCTCATTATAAATAAATTTAATTCAACCTTGCTATCCATCTGGAACTCTCAGCAAATGTAATAAAATATATAATAATAAAAAGAGGGTGATGAACATCTTTGTAGCATCTCAGCTTTGCATGTAAATAGCGCACAAACATTGAATGGTGAGGGATGGTAACAAATGAAAAGGAATTTGCTCTTATTAACAGCTTCATAAATTTGATGCTGACTTCTCTAAAGTTGATTGTCGTGTTGAATTCTCTGAAGTTAATTTATAACAGTATATTCAGGAAGAAAATGTGTTTTGGAGTCACTTATGTAAGTTCAATGCATTTTAGATCAGTGAAAAAATTATGTAAAGTTCACTGAATTAAATGCCATTAAGTAATCAGGACTGTACTAATATAGATTTACTCAGACCTAAATGGGAGTTCAACTTAATGGATTTTTTTACTGATCTTTAAAAGATCTAGTTTTCATAAATTTTTACTGTCACTGGTGGTCAAAAGCCTTTTTTTTTTTTTTTTGCATATGCAGTTTTGGGTTGTTTTTGTTGTTGTTGTTTGGAGGGTTTTTATTGGTTTTGTTTAGTTTTTTCCTTTTTTTTCTTTCTGGAATGTGCATTATGAGATTAAACTTCTGAAATATGAAATATCAAATAGCTATGGTTGGAGAAATTCTTTCTCACCTTTATCTCACTTTTTTTGCCATAGATAATTAAAGTACATTCCAGGTTTCTTTCTCCTTTCATTTTTACTACTCTATTAAGATCGGTTTTGAAAAATTCTTTATTATGATTAAAGTGGGGCAGAATATATGTTGAAATGACTGGTTAGCTAAAAATGAGAAAAATATCAGTTAGCCAAAGGTTTAGGTGTGATTTGCCCTGAAATGGTAAGAGAGTCTTGTACAGATTAAATTATTTCCCATTAGAAAGTTATGGGATTATGGTAACTTAGAAATATCAAAAAATTGTTTTCAGGTTTAGTGAATATTAAAAATATTTTAGTCTTACAAACAGATATATTTCTTCAAAGTTGAGCAATTTCCAATAGTTTCTTGTTGATTGTCAAGAACTTTATGCCTGCAAAATAAAAAGTAGGCTCTGAACCTGTGTTCTCACGCTCAGTGATAAACTACAAAAACAAATCCAGCTTTATAGTTCATTGATTTTATACTAGTTCTGCCCTTCTGAAGGATATTTTTTTCCATGCACATAAAGTGGGGGTAGAATAAAAAAGAATTATTATTTTCACGGAATTACAGACACTGTTCCTTGCAAGTATTAATTTTTGCCTTAAGGGAAAGATATCTGTTTTGAAGGTATCATGGACAAGGCAGAATTAAGGAAATACATTTCTGTATTTCAACTATAACTGCTAGAGTATACTCATAATTTCCATTTGTATTAATCTTTGCAGTTCCCAGCACTTTTTCAGGCCAAGCACTAAACTAATTGAATTTCTTGACAGGCAAGATGAACTGCTGAATGAGAGGAAATAAAGTTCTTGAAGCACATGAAGGAAATAATAGCAATGGTGCAGCCACAGTACACTTTAAAGTATCTGCTGTTTCAGAGTAAGAAACTACCTACTGACTGTGTTCTGCTAATCTTTATTTACTTTGCTTATAAGTAGTGTCTTGGAGGAAAAAAAAAAAATATATATATATATATACATAAAAAAATCTTTAACTTTGCCACTGTGCGGAACAGTTTTTTTTTCTGATTATTTTCCTAGAGCAACAATCTTATGATGAGTGCACAGTAGATGGTTTCAAACATGATTTTCTGTTCATTGCTATCTAGTTTTTTCCTCAGAAATATAGCAACAAAGAATATCGAGTCATTAGTGAACTATTTGATGTCTTTAACACCTTAGTATCAGTCAAGAGTTTAAAACTGTTCTTAAAAACTCACAGAATGTGCAAGGAAGCTGAGAAAAATATCTAAAGTTTTGTTTCAATTTTGCACCTGTGCTTCCGTACGTAGTAATCATATTTTTTTCATTTTACATAAGTTGTGGTTTATGAATTTATTTTATTATTACTTGGTGTTAAACAACATTTTTAATGTAATGAATTTGAATTAGAAATCTTTGTGCTTTATTGAGGAGCACTGATGTGGAGGACAGTTTTCTAAAGTCAATAGTGTTCTTCAGTTTCTGCCTTCAGAAGTCAGAGCAGAGCTGAACAGACATTTCAGAACTCTGAAATCCAAGTGTTTTTGAACTAGATGGGCATCCAGAGATCATCCTATCAATGATCATTACTCATTATACACAGTTAAACTGGAAGTTCAATAGCAAGGTGTACTGCCCATCTGAAGGTAGTGTAGGTTCTTATTTGTGAGCAGTGCTGTAATGATGCATCTTAAGTCACAAGCCTGAAGAGAATATAAGTAGATTGCACCCAATTGGAAAGAAATTAATTAAGAAGAGTCAAGCCTGAATCCATTTATTTGTCTTTAGCAATCTGGCAAATTTTTTGTCAGCTTTTTCCCTTTCAAAAGCTATGTTAAGTATATATTATTTTGAATATATCTAATTACAATTTCTATGTTTGAAGCAAGCATATGTATCTCACAAAGTATAGGAAAAATAGAACTACAAAAAATTTTAAAAAACATATTTTATGCAATAATTCTAGTCATTCTATTCCTATTTTGCTTGTATAAATTCTCCCAAATTCTCTTCAACTACTATATAAACTGAATGTAAAAAACCAAAATTAAATAAAAAGAAACCAAGGATTTTTATCTTGCATTGAACCAGATCCAAGTTCTATTTTTGAGAGTGTATGCATATGTAATTTCAAAAAAATACACTAACGTCCAATAACTAGTGTTTCAGAAAAAGCTGTGAGTTCCACATCCATTTTTGTCTTTGTCTTTTGCATTTTAGATGTATCCTGAATAAGAGTTTATTCTGAATTTAATTTTCTTTCTAAATTTTGAAACTTGATTCCAATAGTTCAGAATATCATTGATTTTTAAAAAAAATGTTCAGCCCATTTTATGCTCTTGACAGAATATAACCTTTCCATTATCATAAGCGAGACAGTTTAATCCTGTGGTATTGAAACAACAAAAAAAGCTGGTTTTTTTATATTGTTTTTCAACTTTGATTACCCATTTTCTGCAGAAATAAGATCATGTGACCATTCTCCAAACTGTACTATAGTTAAGGTAAGTGGTACAAAAAGCATCTTTCCATTTGCTTAGGTAAATATTCATACTGCACAAAATTATTCTGTTTAATTCTATAATAAAGTAAAAGCATGTATGATCTTAGACCACTTAAGCATTCTTTCATTGTGCAAGTTTTGCCAATGCATACTGATTTCAGTAAGTGTCAAAGGGATCCTTCAGATTACTGCATTTAGTAGAAATGCATTGCAGAAATGAGTTGCTTGCTAGTTCCTGTATTTGGAAGAATTATTCACACTGTATAGAATTTCTAAACTTTTTTAACACATCCTAATTGTCAAACAGCTTCTTTTTTAATTTTTTTAATTCATCATTTTTGGTGTGAAGAAAATGTATTTATGATATTAACAATTAGAGTACAAGATGAAAACATAAACCATGCAAAAAAACCAAGCAAAATAATCTCATTTTTTATATATTGTGATCAATTTTGTGAGATGAGCCTATGGATTTGGATCACCAGAGAGAAATAGTCCTTTGTCTTCCCCAGGAAGTGTTATGTGTGATCCTCTTTCCTGGGAATGGCTAAAAACCTGCCTGCCTGTGGGAAGTGGCGAGTGAATTTCTTCTTTGGCTCTGCTTGCCTTTACCTATAAAACTGTTTTTATTTAAATCCATGTGTTTTCTCACTTTTGCTCTTGCAATTCTTTGCTTCACTGCACTGGAGGGGAGGGTGGCAATGGGCAAGGGCCTGGATGGAGCTCAGCTGCCAGCTGGGGCTAAGCCATGGCAGCATGACCCTGGTGAGTCTGTGTTTCTGTACTGCTCTTTCCCCCCGGACTACTGGCTTATTGGTCTGAACAGCAGACAAATTCCAGCCATTTCTCAAATAGCTATCAAGCGATTTCATAAGAAATATTGATTACAATAAAAAGTTCAGAGCTTCTCAGTCTCTTGAGGTCTCCTTGTTCCTCAGATGAAGGCCCACACATTCATCATCTCTCATTTGCTGAGTCTCAGTTGGACATTGAAATTGTGATTACCCCATTCATCTTTGTAACACCTTCAGGAAGAGGGACAGCGATGATGGTGTGTCTCCCTGCCTTCCCCTGCCCTGCTTTAGCCACAGCCACCAGTGGGGATGGTGACTGCTGCACCCAGCTTACTCTGGACTTTTGGGGGATGGATGGCAGCACGGTAGCCAAGGGCTGTCTGCATCAGTGACCCAGATGTCTTGCTGGCATGCAAACACAAATGAATCATCTGACTCTGTAAGCAGTGGACAGCCCAGGGCCCGCTGAGCTCTCCTGCACAGCAGCAGCTGTGCACCAGGATCTCCCTTGGGTGAGGCACCTGCCAAGGTCATTCCTTGAGGCTGAGACTCCGTGCTGCCTCTCATCATCAGCAAGTGATTGGTGGCATGCTGAACTCTGACATCACCTCTAGTGTCTGGGGACCTCAGCGAGGGGAAGTTAAAAGGCTGGAGGAGTGCTTCTAGGCAACAAATGACCACGGGGGTTCAGGATCAAGGTAGTGGCGGAAAAGGCACCTGCTTGTGTATTGCACTGTATAAAAATCCAGGAACTATGCTCCTGTAATTGTCTTTGAATTAGAAAGCATGGTACATGGCTAAGGTGGAATAAATGCTGTTACAAATAAATGAATGCTAATGATAAATAATAAAACTACTAAATGTCACAAAATTATGTAAAGCCTGGCACAAAGTTTGCTGCAAGCACTAGTGACTTATTAGAACTGCAGTTCAGCAGCTGCTGATTATGTCATTTATGAACTAGAACAGACTAAGAACAGTAAATTAGAGAATTTACAGTAGGCTGGTGAGAGATCAGAGTGTTTTAAGGTCTTCCTCCAGGGATGCTTTGTTCACCACAATTTATCAGGTGTTGAAATTCACAGAAATGGCCTTTGAAAGAACAAGCTTTACTAGCTGTTGATTTTAAGCCATACTTTTGAATGTTTTATAAAAGTTCTCTGCTAGGACTTTTTGTCAATGATGCATATAAGTAAAGTTTTGATATAATGTATATGCTATTAATTCTGGTTCATTATAATAAGTTTTATCTCTGGGCTTGAATGCCTCAAGCAGATAACCACTCTTACTTTAGATTTTGGGGCTAGACTGACGTTTACATGAAAACCAGGTTTGTGTTTACATTTTGTGTTATGCAGCCTCATAACTTTCACGTCATCAGGTGCAAACCAGAAGTAAATGTAAATTTCTGAAAAACACTCCGTGAAAATGGTGGTATTTGTATCATGCAAAGGCCTCAGGAGATTTAATACCACCTTTGATGAGTGCAAAGCAATGGGACAAATTTAAAATATCAGTGCCTTGTTCTAATTTGCAATTTAAAAACCATTGCCTGGGGTAAATTAAACTTTTAATGGCCCTGTAAATGAAGCTGTGGAAATTTTCATGACTTAGGTTCTTCTTTGGTCTCTTCCAGCTGAGTATAATAAATTCCAAATGCAACTTGCTTTCTGATATCCCCAAGTCTGTTTTCTTTTTACACCCTCTAGCAGTTTTCATTTTCTGCTCCTACCCTTGAGTCCTTGAATTGTTCCAGCAGTGTAACAATTCTCTTATGGGTTGGTACCAATATACCATGACTACTACAAAGCTGCTTGCTTTGACAAAGGCTGCTATTTATTTCTGGTTTTTGATCATAAGTCACTCATCTTTTCCAGTTTGTATAGGTGACCATTGAGCCATAGTAAAATCTATATATTGTATAAGTGGCCTATGAGTCTTGG
Source organism: Melospiza melodia melodia (assembly GCF_035770615.1). Taxonomy (NCBI): domain Eukaryota; kingdom Metazoa; phylum Chordata; class Aves; order Passeriformes; family Passerellidae; genus Melospiza; species Melospiza melodia. The sequence goes on along the minus strand of NC_086199.1, from coordinate 66,921,681 downwards.
TAAAATATATGTATTGTATAATATATGTAAGTGGCCTTGCCTCGATCCTAGTTGTTCTAAATGGGCTGCAGCTGTGATGTCCTTAATTGGGTGGCAGCTGTGGCTAATGAAGGTAACTAAGATAAAAAGGATGGGTTGGTGGGTCAGGGAGGGCCTTGGAGGAGCCCTGGTGAAGGAGCAGGAAAACACTGCTGTGAAGAGCTGCTTGTGAGAAAACCACCTGAAGGTATGGGACTGTAAAAATATAATAACAACAGTATGATAACAACAAGTTTGTATGAGCAATTTTGGTGATAAAAATCTAAAAAATGAGGGAAGCGCAATTTAAGTGTCTTTGTTAAGGTACTTAGTAAAAACCAAAAGTTATGTGGATGAAAATGAAAATGTTTTTCACATGCAACCCAGGGCTGGAAGACCTACAATGATAAAACAATTACTTTGGTAATTCATTGCAATCTTCCAGTTGAGCACAGTAGTATATCATTTTATGAAACTACCTAGCCAGAAAAAAATAATTTTAAAAGAAATCATTTGGGAAAAAATATTTTCCAAAAACAATGGAACAATTTTGGGACAATAAATGATTTTTCTCTTGACTCTACAGTCTACAGAGAAGATGACAGACTGATATTTTAATGTTAGCTGCTGTAAGAATTTTCCCCTTGAAAATCTTTTAAATGAGAAGGACTATATGCCTCTGTGACATCCAGCTAAATATTAAGTTGTCCCAGATTCTGCTCACTTTCCTTTTCTCCATTCTGCTTTTTTTTTTTTTTTTTTTTTTTTTTTTTTCCCCATCAAAGACAGTGTTACATCTCCTGAGTCATCCTTTCCTGTGTTCTGAAAGTCTGGTCACAAGCCTGGAGCAGCTTTCACCACCTTATCAGACAAAGTAGAGCAATGGGAAGGTGTCAGAGCCATTTCCAAGTGCTCACTGTCATGGAAAGGGTAGGGAGGCACTGCAGGCTGAAAGCAGGGCTGACAGGAGTGAGACTGTGTGGTGCTGAGGATGTCAATATAACAGGAAGACACAAAGTTGACGATACCCAAGTACCACAGATAGTAAAATTATTCCCTTTCTCATATAAGTAATGACATTGTACAACATTTTATTTCCCTGACTGCATAGCTCCCTTGAGTAATTCAGAGAATTATGAAGACTGCAGTTTACAATTTTTTCTCATGTAAAATGAACAAAGCTTCTAGTAAATTATAACTATTCAAGCAATAGAAGGCCTAAATATATATATATATTTAATTGACATTGAAGACAACACAGAGTGCTTGCATAAAAACAAATTATTATTAAATCTGTAGGCATGATTCAAATCTCTGCATTAGTCCTGCATGAGAATGTGGTACTGCAACAGCTTCACATTTTGGCTATGGCAATATGGCCCAGTTATTACATAGCTAGGGAGGAAGATGCAGGGACTTTTTTGATGTTCACTCATGTACTTGGCTTCAGTCTGCCTTCATATTAGAGCATATACAAAGTGACCTACTTAGCTTCAATCTTGTAGTAAACTTTTCTTTTTCCTAGCTATTAAACCTTATTTTTTTTTTCTTTTATAGTCAATTTTGAAACGTTGAAAGTATCTGGCATGCTGGTAATCACTAGGAAGTTTACCTGGTTAATGCATTGTACTTTCTTCGTCCTCTTTGACTTGCAGAGTTAGATTTCTATTGGGATCTTCAAAATTCAGTAACTTTCAGATTTTTTTCTAGATTCAGATTAAGCCAATCCTTAGTCTCCTCTATTTTTGAAGTTTCCAGCTGCAGCTCATGATAGCTTTGGGGTTCCCATACTAATAATAATTTGATGCATTGGCATATGTATATCTCCTTTAAATCCAGGCTTACAAGTAATTTATTAAAATAATTCATAATTAATTGAGTTTCTAATTTGCCTTTTGGTGAAGCACCCCTGGATTCACAGCATTAACAGTTCTATTGAAGTATGGCCTGATTAACTGATTAATAGATTTTGTTTTTACAAGAGCTTCTTACATATGTGAGCATAATTATTTTCTATCACTTTCAGGGAAAAATGGGTAATTGAGGCAGAGAAATGCTTTGGTCTTGCTATTTAATTAATTTCATGTTCTGTGGAAAAGTCAGATTGGCAACTCTGAAGAATCAAGTTCTCTTTATTCATAGCACTATTGAGCACTGAGCTGACCTCCCCACCTGGTACCCATATCTCCCTTGTGCTTACCAGTGTGCTCCAACCCCAAGCAGAATCAAAGTAGGAGGATCAGTTTATTGCATAATGCTGATTTGTCTTGAATTTAATAAATTAAGTCCTTCTTATATTCTAATTATTTTCTCTATCTCCCGAAGTCCTTTCCTGTGGTATTTGGATAGGATTGGCCTCTCCACAATATCCCTGGGAAGTCCAAAGGTCAACTCTTTTATTAGAATAATGATGGGTTTGGAGTGCAGGAAGGTACCATTCAACCCTTGCATTTTAACATAGAAAAGACCATGGTGGCTCTACCTTCTTTGTAGGAAAGGAAAAGAAAATCTCTCCTAATAGGCACTTGCTACGAAGGTAGACATATTTTAAGAAAATATTTGAAAGTGTATTCACTTGTATATCTGGTGTGTGGTTCCTTGGAATTTTCCAAAATCTATAGAGAAATAATCCAAGGATTTATAGTGGTACTTTGTATATTGCTAGTGGTAACTATTTGTAGGTGTGACCAGATGTGTTTCCATATTCCTACAATTTTTAACCCATAAAGAGAATGCTATTTGTAAAGCACCTGCAAGAAAAAAAATTAAGACTAGTTTCATCTACTTCAGATGAACAAGAAAAAGTACATCAAACTGTCATGAAAATTATAGGTGCTTTAAAGAAAGAAGTAAATCACTTCCTATACAGTAGCATTTGAAATTAAGAAGAGACAAATGATAAAACTGTTGTTCGTGACCATAAGTAATGAAGGCTGGCTGGGTTTGGCAGGAAAAGCTTCATTGCCCATAAAGAAATAAGCTGATATATAGCAAGCAACTAGTGCCACAAAGCCTGTGAGGAAAATACAATTTATTTTAATGAAAATTGTTCATGTCTACTTGTTCCTTATTTCCTGACATGAGCTGCAGTGTTGTGCACATAGCTTTATCTCTGGCCTTTGAAAGTATTTGAGTAGACATTTCTATGTTTTGGTGCATACCTTAGTTGTTTGGTGCTTTTTTTTTTTTTTGTATTCAGCTCCTCTTCAAACATTGCATTTTGTTGTTGACTTGAAACACTTTCTGAAATTTTATTTCTATGCCTTTGAGACATGTTGCTGATGAATGTGATTCTTTCACATTCTTTCTTTCTTTGCTCGGACTTTGGCAGAGATGCATGTAAGTAAAGCTGGTACTGGTATTAAGGTTTCACAGTTTCACTGCTGATGGAGATCAGCATATCATCCCATCCCAGTCTAAATTTTTTCAGTTCTTCAGTGGTTATTTTTACACAGGTTAGATCCTGAAGGCTGTGTTTGTTTATACTGATTGCCATTCAAAGTGGATACAGAGTCAAGTGTCCTTATAGTAACATTTCCTTGCTCTGTGCTCCTTTCCTGTGACTTACCTGAAACACTGTAGGCAGTTAAGATGTGTTTCATTACAATAACAGGGCATCTCCTAAGCCAGGGAGCATTCACAGCCTAAAACATTCACCTTGGAAAATAACCTTTCTTTCTTCTCTACTGATTGAAGTTCTCTAACTGCTATAGTGAATAAATCTCCACTACATGGTGCAAAATAATTCTTACCAAAGAAACAAGCCTGAGTCCTCTGTTTCCTTGAGGGAAAGATCTGAATGAGCAAGCAGCAAAGTTTTAACCCTAAATTGTGTGTGCTTCTAAAATCATATCTTTCAACCATGACACTAAAGCCCTGGAAATGCCTTTGCAGCAGAAAATTGTGGGGGGATCCTTCAGCTGTTGCTGTGATTCACTGCTGCCCGAAGCCCTTCATGTCTTCGCAATGTCAGGACTCGTGCTCCTTCACCTCTCCTGTGTATCACAAACAGTAGTAATTCTTATCTGTAGCTCTCTACTATTTCAATGAGTCATTTTGATCTCAGCCTGAGCAGCTTTCTAAGGTAACTCTGCTGTACACCTGAGGCAGCTTTGCCAGGACACCTCAGTCCCAATCTTCGACATTGCCGGCATCTGGATCTCTCTTGCACAGAAATGAACAGACATTGAAAAAATTCTGTGGTGCTTTTGAATATGCAAAAGTGAGAAAGAAAATATGAACATTCCAAGGAATTTTAATGAATTTTATTTCTGTTTTTTTGTTCTTTTTGTTGTTTTTGATTATGAGCTTTATGTCAAATCAACTCTCTGGTATATCTGCCTCCTTTTGTAGGGTTCTGGATGGAGAGCTGACACTTTTTTGGAGTCAGCATAGTCAAACTGGCATGCTAGCCTCATCCTTTAAAGCAATTTTGAAATATGAAGTGAGATTGTAAGTAATGTTACAAAAAGAAAAGCCCAAGTACTTTGAATCTAAAATGTTCTCTCACACTTTTTTTTTTTTCACCCCCAAGAAGATTAAATTAGTTCAGTACAGCTCTGGTTATAATGATCTGGTTCCTGATGCTAGTGTGATTAAGCTGGGTGCATTAAAGTAAGCAATGATAAATTAAAAGCACAGTAGAAGTCTTAGTGGGTGTGAACAGATGAGTAATCTTAATTGGAAATAAAATATGCCTATTATTCTGTGCTATAAATGGACTTTTATATTATAAATTGAAGAGATAACTACTTGATGTGTGATACAGCGACACATCAGAGAGAAGTTCAGCACAAGTGTCTGTAGTAAAGCCTTTGCTTAGTTCATTAAGGACAAACACAAACTTCCAAGGTGCCTCAGTAGCATTTCTTTGCATGTGCAAAACTAGTTGCAAGCAATGACCTTTCTGGTAAACATTCCAAATTTTCAAAATACTTTTAGAAAATACCTTGTAAATACTTTTCTTAAAAGTGGTTTCATAGTATATTCACATTCATTCTTCTTCCCAGCACTTTCCAGGCTAAATAACACAGTGCTCTTTTGAAATCCATACAAAATGACAGGAATCTGAAAGTAAAAAGTGATTACCTAAGGCCCAAAACATCTAAGAAAAATCCATGTCTTTTAGTTTAATAGTTCCACATGACCAACAGGTATGATGGGATTCTTCATACAGAGTATATGAAATATACTTCTCATGATTGGTGTTTGAGATTGGTGTTCTCATGTTATGAGAACTTGTTTTTTATTCTAAAGTAATATTCACTATTATCTTCTTCATTAGTAGAGTCTCATGAAATTTCCATTACTTCTCAGTAGGAAGAGAAAAATGGTCTGTGTGGGTTGGGTTGGCTTTTGATAACACAAAACCTTATTTAATCCTATTAACTCAAAACTTTCCAATCCCTGTCAAATTTCAAGAGCCTGTTACATACAATTCTAGTTGTGAACAAACTCTAAAAAATGTTCATTCAAAAGAGCAATTACAAAATATCTCCATTCCTTGGACCTAAGTATTTCAGAGCATTTAGTTCTCTAGAAGGAAGTCTAAGGTGTAATTGTTGTTTCTATCACATATAACTTTGTTGACCTTAAATGAAGTGGTAGTCTTAAAGAGTGTAAAACCCAAAAAAAATTATGTCACTACAACTATGAGCAAGAATGAGAAAATTAGTCCCAATTCTTTTCTCTGTAAACTAAAGCTCAAAATTTATACAAGTGAGAGACTTTTTGTTTCTGAAACAAAAATTTGACCCATAGAGGCAGAGGACCGGTGAAAGAAATGATCATATAACTTCTACTCTAATTAGGCTGCAATACAGCAATGAACCAACCTAGATAATTAACTGAACAAAGAATAACCATGTCAGCTCTGGGTGCTGACAGCTGGTGCTCTGTGTTTGCCAACATGCCCTGTTGTGTTAAATTTAGTTACACTGAAATATCCTGCATATATTGTATTTGAATTAAAAGATTTTATTTTGCTGTAAGGAGTGCTGTTCTTCATGCAGCTCAGCAATCTGAGGACTGAAGGTTACAGGGACAGAGAACTCACTAAGTTGAAAACTATGATCTAATAACTTTTTTTCTACTTTACACCTCTGACCCTCATTTTAAAAATTATTCACACGCGGGTGACTGGCAAATTTTTGCTCTCTGCTTTATACAACATTTACGCTGATCCTAAACTGCACAGGATCTGAAGCAGCCACCTTATGAGCTCATATATCACATTTATAAGTATCTCTAGAGACAGGTAGTGCAGAGATACAGATAATGCAGAAAGATATTCTATAGACTGCAAGTTTGAGGGCTTGTAGTTTTGAATTACAAGTGGAAAATAAGGTATGTTCTGGCTTTGCACATGTTTTCCTTATTCCAGTCCAATTGCACTAAAGCATAATTTTTTTGCTTCTTTCCTGAATTATAACAAAATTAATCTATGAGTTAATCCCAAGAAACTATGCAAAATTGGCAAGTGTCCTGCTTTAGAGTCACTAACCCTGGAATCAGTTTTTCTAGTTGGTCTAAGGAAGACTCTGTTAATCCTCACATTCAATGTCTGTTGTAAATCTTATGCATCATTTCCATTTTATTCTAGCACCAGAGGCAGCAAGTTTTAGAGTGACCTTTATTCTGCTTGTTTCTCAGTTAAGTAAATTACATCATTGTGTCCAGTTTCTGCCTAAATCTAAAATGAATATATTTCTGCCACTCTCCACAAGATTAGACAAATATTAATGAAAACCTCAAAGTATGTTATTCATTTTTTTCCCTGTTAAATCTATAGGTTTATTCTTTTTTAATAGAAGAATTATGCTGGCTGCAAGGTGAGTGGATTTGAATAATTGAATTCATACACAAGCAAATTCAAAGCCAACCTAGTATTTAGTAGAGATTCAATGCATTTGCAATACCTTGGAGTAGACTCTCAGTAAAAAAAATAGTAAGGCTTCCTCTCTCTTAGGAATTTTCTGGAATCAGATGGCAGCACAGTGCATGGAGAATTTAAGTGCCTCTGTATAAACTAACACTAAATTCCAGCTTTAAGTGAGATGATTATAACCACATGATCCTATTCAACCACCCCTTTTCCTTGTGCCCCAGAGCTCAGGAATTTGCAAGAAAATGCTTCTTGTGTGCAGTTAGGAAATATTTATATCTACATACAGGATAATCTTTCCAGTTGTAGTTGGAGATGATGTTGTCTTACCTTTCTTATTATAACAGTAATTGTTACAATTGTTAAACAAAAAGGTGAAAATTCAGTTAGCCTGATGTAGCTAAAATCTGTCTCCTTGAAGACAATCTTAATCACTAGGCTCCAGATTTGAGGATGCTTCTTGAACCTAGCCCAGAAAGTGTTTGCTGGCTCTGAGTGGAATGGCACAGCTTTTCTTGTTGACATTCTTAAACTGTATTCTTGCTCCCAAGCTGATGTTTCTGCTATGCAAAGTGACAACTGGGAACAGCTCTTGGCACATTCTGTGAGTGGGGTTTGATCTATGCCAGCAAGGTCAAACACTCCCTGGGAATAATCAGGGAAGAGCATTTCCTAACAGATGAGTAGATGTGACCATTCTAGAGTCAGGTGTGAGCTGTGGAACTCGTGAGCCTGGAGCATTTCTTTGTATGCTCAAATGTGTAACTTGAAGGACAATGGGCCTTTGAAACGGAGCACTGCCAGAGGCTGCTGATATACACAAGGCTCAGGACATGCATGTGAATTATTTTCACTTATAAGGACCTAGCAGTTTAAGAAATACCCAGACAATACCATTTCCCCACAAGATTAAAAGTAATAATTTAATAGCAGAGTCCTTAAATCTTTTGTAATATTTACTGGTAGATGTGTGCATGCCTTTGGTGCTGTTCTGTTAACAATTAATTCACAAGGATAATTATATGCTCTGGCAGGGATATAACAGGGAACATTCAATTTTTTATTAATTCCAAGAGATTTTTAGCATATGGTTGAGAAATTTTTCATTCTTTATTTGGATTTTTTACTTTGCTTTGTCTTTTCACTTATGCTGTCTTTGGTGGACAGCTTCAGTCCACCTGGCATGAGGCTGTCAGGCTTCCTCACTGGATTTATCAAAGGCTACCACACAAATGAATAAAGTTCAGACTGACATTCTCTGAGGTTATACAGTTTAAACAAATTCACATTGGCCCTTTTTTTGACAATAACTCTCCTTACACACCTTGCATTGCCCTCTTTTTTTTATGTTCCCCTCAGACTAATTACCGCCCTTTAACCTGCAGTGACTTTAACATCAAATCTCTGCTCTGCAGCTATCGGTTGTGCAAGTTGAAGTAAATGGCTTAAAGAATTTGGGATGGTAGTAGAATTGGAAGATGATTAATAAGGTTTTCTTCCTACGTTTTATTGGCTGACACTGCCACCCTGTGAATTCATGTCCTTCCTCCTAAATAGATATACACATGTCCATTTGGAAATGACATGATCTGTGTTTCTGCCTATTGGCACTGAAAATAATGAGCTGAAGCTTTAGTGTGTCTTTTAATTCACAACAACTGCTTTATTTAATTTTGTGTTCCTTAGCATGACTTAGTTTATATTTCTTACACTTAATTTTTTTTCTATTTAGCATCAGATTTAGCATATGACAACCAAACTAATGATTCAGTAATCATAGACTTCCAAGAAGGCTGACTAATATATCTCAAAATAGATTTGATTTGATCAGCTATTGGAAATTACATCCTTTTCAAGGAGCTAAGTTTAGAAACTTGTTCTCATATCAATATAATGCATTTGCTCCAGTAAACATTTTTCATCTTGGTATTAACAGTTCCTCGATCTTAAAGAAGTATTTCTTACATCTAAATACCTTAATTTTTGAAGTACGCTGTCTAATTCCATGAAGGTACTCTGTACGGCTCTCATCAACAACTCATAGCTGCCTGTTATGCAACCAAAGCTGTAAGACATCCTTGGCATGTTGCAGGTTTTTCATAAACACTGGAATAGGATCCATTAGCATATCTGTCAAACCATAGTGTAAGTGAAAAATATGAGCTCTGCCTCCTAACTTACTGTAACAAGAGTCCTGGAAAGGCGTCTTTGTGGCTGTCAGTGTGAATGTTTCTCTGGTGCACTTAAATTATTTTTTAACTCTCCAGCTTTTTATGTGACAGTATTGCAGGCAAGTCCAAGTCCATATTGGGTTGGATGTTTTCTCAAGTTCTTGTGGAAATCAGCATCAGAGATAATCAGTAGCTTTACAGGCTAAGGGAGAGAAATTATTCTAAAATATCAAAACAGCTATAGGAGTCTTGTGAGGTTTTTCGTTGTGTTGTAAAGCTTTCAGATCAAATGTCTCCAATTTGTAGGCAGAAAGCTATCTAGGGAAGAAGGGATCTGCTGTTCTTTTAGGTTATTTATTAATTATAATTTTATTTCATTTTTATGAGTCTTAAATCTACAAATGTAATTTGTGGTCCGCTACTCATACTGGGAGTTTTGTTTCACACTCGTTGATTTTAAAGATTGCGTGGCCAGATTCTGTTTCCATGATGTCTGCAAAAATCTTCTTATTCTCCTGGAAGTGGGAGAAGTCAAAAATGTCCTCTTATAGACTACAGTAACATTGATGAGGAGGGTTAAGGAAGATATACTTCAACAGCTGTTACTTATTCTTTTTGCATATTGGAGAAAAAAAGCTTTAACCTCTAGAAAAACACTCAAACACTTTTCTCAACAGTTGCATTCACATGAGAATAGGGGTAAAATAATATTTCTCTAGCAGAATTAATATTTGAGGAAATACAAGGTACCAATTCTAAATCCTTCAATTGTAATCTTGGAAAAATCAGGCAATGAAGTACCGAATGCATAGCTGGAAACTTTATAAAATGTCTTTTTGTTAAATATTTCTGTGGGAATTTCAATTTCATTATCTTCTGAGCTCCTGAAATGAAGAAAAAGTTTTTGTGAGCTTTCCCATTTATTAACCTCTTAAACACCATACTGCAATCTATTAAAACAAGGATTGTGAACAGGGCTGTAAGTGAAAGTTCACACTGAAATACACAGAGGCATTGCAGAGCCGCTTACCTGGTGTCAGTTAAGATAAAGCAGACAAACGGGTAAAAAAGAGATATTTCCCTTTTCTGCAGCACATTTCCAAAAGCAAAACTTTTCTTAGCCATTTTGGCTTCATTTAACCTGTAACACACTGTGATAGGTATTAGTAAGATACAGAGTGTGGCAATTCAGCTTTCTTCATTTCAAATACAACCTAAAATGGGTAAAATGAGTTAGCTAAAAAAATATCCAGGTGTCTTTGGAATAACAGGGCCAGTGCTTTTAAAAGCTGGAATGTAAGAGAATTATAGTACTAAAGAAGCCTGTTTTGCCTATACTATGGTTTTCTAAGTCATTAGAAAATAACAGTATCACTATAGTTGTTAGTATCCAAGTGCAGAGTAGGTTATATTGCCTACACAATTCCAGACATGTATATGATAGAGTGAATTAAGAGGTTAATTATTAAATGCACAGAGGTATTTTCATGATTGAGGAGTCCTTTATGAATAAAGTATTTTTTGGCTTTAGTGAGGACATAAGATACTTCAGGGATTTTACTGAGCCTGCCTTCTTAAAAGTAGGGTGTCTTTCCAACACACAGATGAAGAAGACAGCACCTACCTTTCCAAGCAACTTCAATCCCCACAGTCAGAAAAATTCTGCAATAAGAACAAATGGATTTCAGATGTCTTTTTGTACTGGGACCAATTTGATTATAACTTTATACTTCTCAGAAAACCATGCCAGCAATTGGGTGATGATGGGTTCTTTTCAGTCCTTAGTTCTTCTCATTTCTTTTAAGATCAACAGTTTTGAGTTACTATGCAACCATGGGTGACTTGTTTTCACACATAATTCAGAGTACTTAAAATCTACAGCCACCTTGAAGGATATGTTGCTTCAGAAACACAGGGAAAGGATTAATACATGCTTTGATAATAAAATGATATGTAATACACGCATAAATCATATAGGATATTCTGAGTTGGAAGGACCCAGAGGGATCATCAACGTTCAACTCCTGGCCCTGCACAGGACACCCCAAGAATCCCACCCTGTGCCTGAGAGCATTGTCCAAACACTTCTTGAGCTCTGTCAGGTTTGATGCTGGGACAACTTCCCTGGGGAAGTAATTGGATTGTTGTTGAATAATTTGTTCCAGTGCCCAAACACCCTCTGGGTGAAAACCTTTTTCTAATATCCAACCTAAGGCTGCTCTGCCACAGCTTCAGGCCATTCCCTTGGGTCCTGGCACTGGTCATTTCACTAGTGAGGATCCCTGGGCTGCTGTGAGGTCTCTCTCAGTGCCTTCTCGTCCAGGCTGAACAAGCAGAGCAGGACAATCCCCTCCCTTGCCCAGCTGCTGAAGCTGTGCCTGATGTCCTCTGGGACACAGCTGGCACTCCTGGCTTCCAGGGCACTGGTGACTCATATTCAGCTTCCTATTGTGCTTTGACTTGCTATTTTACTTAATAAATACCCTGATTTTCCTCATCTCTGATGACTGTTCAACTGTTAAAGTAATGAAGGTCATTTGTTTTCACTTCTCTTATTAAAGTCAAAATGATAAAATTTGTTTCAGTTCTTGTGAATCCCAAGTAAACATAGCATTCTAGTTTCAGTTTTGGTTTTTGACAGGATATATCTGGGCATCTCCCAAACGTTAATATTTCCTAAAAAGCTTCTCAGTTTGCTGTTTTGTGGGAATAGATTTGTTTTGGGTTTTTTTATTTTATGCCCCATTTTTGCTCCTAATTGTTGTGTTGCAGTAAAGATCTAACTGCTCCTCTGGACATTCAATGGCTAAATTTTACATTGTGTTTAGATTCTAATGGTGATTGTTGTCTTTTGAGTGCAGTTTTTATATGGAGTGTCAGTTAGAACCCCTCCACACAAATCTGAATCTTTACTTAGTTACACGGATATACATTCTCAAAAAATAATCTTATGTGAAAACTTTAATGTCCTTTATATGTACTGAACCATACTGAGGGGCCAACGTAATGAAATCAAAAAGGTCTGATTGGATGTGGATATTAGAGTTGAAGTTTTTTCAGGTATTTATGTAGACAGGGATCAAACTGTGTCTAATCTCCAGATGACATTAGAAATCATAAAAATGCATGAAGAATCTTTTAAGTTTTGAAAAAGTAGTAAAATCCTGTTGGATCAGTTATTGTGTTCCAACTTATTTGACTGCAATAAGGAATACATAAATACATCCAAGGACAAAACCCCACCTTTGAGGTTTGAAATCTTGATGACGCTGTACTTTTTTTTTGACACAAAAGGTGTTAAATAGTTTCAGAGACCTGAATGGTCCTGTAATGAATCTCAGTAATGAAGAAGTTACTCAGAAAGAATGGAGATAATTAACAGATTGAAGCTGTGCAAGCAACAAGTAATTGGATTGTTGGTGGATAATTTGTTTCCAGAGACATTTTTACTATCTGGTCACATGCTATATTTTGTTCTCTTTATATTCAAAAGAAAATTGTCTTCAAATCTTGGCTTATCCCCAGTGTGATCTCGAGTATTAAGTTACTAGAAGAGCAGTAGGTACCGTTTAAAAATATTTCTTTTAGCAGTTGTCCACAAGTCTCATTTTAATTTTAAATAGCAGTTTCTATTTTGTTATGATGGTTGTGCTGTCATGATACCATAGGGGTTGATACAATGATTGTTTCTCTATTTTTGGACACTGCACACACTATTTGTAATGATGATCTTAAATAAGGGACTGAGGTAATCTCATCAGAAAGGCCAATAGGGAAACTGTATAGAAGTTCACGGGATCAAAAAAACTGATGGGAAAACCCTAGATATGAAACCTGAAGTGAGTTATTGAACGTGAATTTGCACACATTGCTGGACTCTGGTATAAAGACAAGCCTGGATCATGCACAGTCTGACTTAAACCTGTCCTGTATTGCTTTCTTTTATACATGGTAGAACTGGGGCTTCTTTTCAGTTCCTTTATGTCTGGCCCTCATACAGATAACATTACTATTTCATACTAGATTTACCTTCCTCCAAATACAGTTTTTGTTCCTCTGCATTCCCTCATTTGCACATATATTTTTGTTTCTTGCCTTTTTTCCTATCTGGGTGATTTTTAAATGGTCCAAGAACTATGCACAACGATTTTTAAAAATATGTGTAGTCAGTGCCTCTGGCCAACTTAATTTGATGGAGTTTTTTTCAAGACTAATGTTAGTGTCAATTGTATTTTTTTCTCCTTGGGAATTTTTTTATGACTCTGTCATTTGGTAATCCATAGTCCTTGAAAGCAAACCAAAGTACATTGCTTTTCTGTGCTCTAACTCAACAATCCAGTCAGCTAGAACAGGCAAAATGGAACACACAGCCTAATAACATTTACATTGATTGGATGTGAACTTCAGTTACTGCAGTCTAGCTGTGCCTAGAAGGATTGGGAATTTGGTGGATTTTCATTTGTGGTTTTGTTTAAGAGAGAGATGGTGTGAAGACAGTGTGGTTCTGTATTGATGATGGGTACTTAGAATCTTCTCTTATTCTCTGACTTCTTCTCCAGGGTGCTTAAAATTCCCTTGTCTCGGCAGAAGTACGTTTCCATTAGGAATGGGAGTGTACGAATTTCTTTTTGGTCTCATGAAGACAGACAATTCTCTATTTTTATAGTATAAAGAACTGTATAATCTCTGACAACATGTCACATAACCTGACTGCCACTTACTGATTGGAAGAGCTTGTTCTAGTTAACCTTTTATCATCTCCAAATATGAGTATTTGACAGAATGATATGAAAAGTAAATATTTTTCACCATTATATGAAATTTCTTTTTAGCCACAGAAATCCAATTAAGTTTACACAATCATGTCCTCCAACATTAAAAAAAATGCAGTCAGAGATAATACCAGTTAAACATTGGATGTCTTAAATCAAAATTTGAAAGGATCTTGTTGGATCAAGGCCTGACTTGTTAAAGTTTGGTGCACCTGCTTGTCATGAAGAAGAGCAGTGAGTTATATTCTGTGTTTTATAATTCATTTGCTCTGGGTTATTGCAGATCCAAGTTTTTTTCTGCAGGCATCAGGAGATGTACATATCTTCTCTGATAATGATGGCCGCAGGCATGCCATGATCCTGATGACCCTTTTCTCTACTGATCTATATTATTGCAATGTCAGGCTCCAATGATCTTGTTGTCTACACCATATAGACAATATTCCTATGGAATATTGTTAGTTATAAATTTAATAAGGGTGGCAAATTTTTTGTCTTATTTAATTGTTATAGAAATACATTAATAATTATTGCACCAAATATAAATCTATGGATAGATAAAAAGAAAAGGACGTACTGTGTCATTATTTGAGGCTTTGTTGTTCTTAGGACAGCTTGGCAAGGTACATAAAAATGATCATTGCTCCACCTTACTGCCATAGTGAACAGTTTATTAAATGAATATGTTCAGGATTATATAATTGGTTGATTGAATTCTCTTCTGCTTTGGTTGAAAACTGCCACTCTGCACAGCCTTTACAGGATAGAGTGCAACTGCTAAGCAAGTTTGGTTTTGGTTGGATCAATTCAGAAAGGTAAAAATAGGCTGCAAATAGGCTGATTTGGGCAGTGAAAATGAATGTATAGGCCATGGTGTGAAAAGGTTAAACTTTCAGCTACAGAACAAATATGAAAGCAAGGAAAGGTACTTTTGGAGAAAATTAACTGAAGAAAAAATGGTTTTAAGAGTCTACTTACATCCCATTAGCACAGTTTCTGATGTTTTTTGAGCTTTTAGTATTGCACTGTGTAGGCATCCTAGCAAAAAAAAAGAAAAAGCCAACAGGAACCAAACACAGTTAATATAACTGGCAATCAAGAAATGACACAGGAGTTGAGAGAAAGGGGAATATGGGCTTAGTGTACTGGGCAAACCCAGTGAGAAGTCCATTATCACATTGGGAGAATGCAAAACATTGCTTAAACTGCATTAAAAAGGAGTGGCACTGTTTTACTGCCCAGGGCCTTCTTTTTGCCAGCTGTGGTTTTATATTGAAGCGCTTTGTGGAGATAGAAGACATTGAAACACAACGCAAAAGTGAAAGATGAAAGATCTGGTTCAAAATTTTGACACAGGGATTAATTCATAACTCAAATAATTGATTGGTGGAATTCTTGGAGCGACTGTAATCCAAAGCCTGAGAAATTACTCATCTGTGAGCATGTATATGAGAAACCAGACATTAATGAAGATGGGCTGTGTCAGTAGATGAAAAGAATCAGGAGACATTTTATGCAAGAAGTCTCTTTCTGTATGAGGCTGAAAGATGATGGCTGATTTCCTAAGGACATATTTGTTATTTTAGGGAAAAAAACAAATGGCACACCTTCATTATCGTAGGGGACTTTAATCAGAGAGGCTTGCTAAAATGTTTACCAATATTTAAATATTGCTAGAATTTCTAAAAATTATAGATTACATATTCATCAATCAAAAGAGGCAGTCCAAGATGTAAGAAAAATTTTTTGTTAGGAATGATTTCATTATGGAAAAAACCCTCTGATCTAAGTATTATAGAGAAAAAATAACAGAAGGGAAAATGCAAAAGGTTTCTGGGAGTCACATTAAAAGCATTTTATTATATAAAAGGAAAAAGTTGAAAACATTGATATTTTTAAAACTATATATTGTTTAAGAGTAGAAGTGGAAGGAAATTGATAACTAACCAAGACAAAAGGAAAATTACAGCATTTAATGTAATACAACTACTTAAGAGAGAATGGATAAAAGGAAGGAAAAAAAACCTCTCAATGACAGATCTTTGAGAAAATTTTTAAGAGTAAAGAATTTTCACAGTAATACTAGTATAGTATAATATTACTTTTTAATTTAGAGGGAAAAATAACGCAAAATCCATGTAGCACACTATAATGAGCAAGGTAGTAGGTCTGAAAAATACACCACAAACTGAGAGAGAACAAAGTAATTGCTCATTGTCTGTGTGCTATTAGTATCCATGGCTTGGAAGGGGAACATCAAATCATAGGCGACAAACTTTGAAAGTGATACAGTAGTTTGTGAATTAGTAATAAGAAAGACATGTCCCTGGATCAAAACCATCTGGATTCTTTTATTAGTTGGCATAATTAAATAGAATATTTTATTGTTATCAAATAGAAAGGAGTTTGTAAAGAGCAGGAATGTGAGCAGTGTTTTCTAGGCAGGGAACCTGAAACTGAGACCACAGGCCTTCCTTCCATACTATACTTGAGAGGACTAATGCCTTTTTTATATTTGTGTATTTTGCTGCCATAATTACTATTGGTATATTTTAGCCAATTCTTGTGCACTAGCTGGGAATAATAATGAAAATTGGAGAAGGTTCAAATAAAATCTACAGTGTTCTCTTGGGGACTGATATCCTGAATTTTGCTAATTCCAGTTTAGGATTTGTTATTGATTTTCCTCTGATTTTACTTAGTCTGTTTTCTCAGTCATTATAGTCCTGAGTTGGAGATCAGAGATAACTACAGACAGTCATGGGAACATGGATCATGTGGTTAAAATCTGGTAGTGGCAATAGGCTGGTATTTGAGTAAATCATTGGCTTTGATTGATAATTTAACTTTTTTTAATTGTGGTTTGCTCTCTGTCTTTGAGCATGACACTTGTCTAAGCAAAACGTGTGTTTAAGTGTATACATTTCTCAGTGTTTTACTGTGCTTACCAGAAAATTTCTTTTTTTAATTTCTAGTGAGAAAAACAGTGAGAACCTGATAAATACTCTATTATGTGGGACTGAAGGTCTATCTAGCCCACTGTTCTTCCCCCAGCAGTGACAACAGCAGGTTTTACTTTTGTCAGGAACTGTGGTGATAGGAGGAAACAAGAGATGTTAAAGGAGAGAAAAGCCCTTCCCATATGCTTTCCCCATGTCCTCCCCCTCTTCCCTCACACTTTACTCACCTCTCTCAGCTCTCCTCCTACTCTGTCTTCACCACAGAATTTTGCAACTCAAAACTTTCAGCTTTTAGGAAAATGAAATTTTGCTCTTGGCACTGCTAGTGTTTTAGAACTGTCTTTATTTTATAATGAATATATAAGAAACTGACTGATACTTAAAATACTAAACTGTGTATTAAAATAACAAATACTTTGATAAATAGAAATTAATCTCCAAAGTGAGGCTGATATAGATGTAAATGTTTTCTTGTAAACCCCAAAAGTGAGCTGTTAGTTTTGATGGCAAGTAGTGCTGCAATGGCATGTATAAAAAGGAGAGAAGTGTTTTACAAATGAAACATTGTTGCCTAAAGGGTAGAAGTGGGGAGCAAACCAAAAGACGGCGCATGTCCACCTAGGACATCTGCAATTGTGTAATTGAAGAGGTTATTTATTCTCCAACATTTAACATATAACAAATTTCTCCATTTCATGTGACATAATAAAAAACTTTGCAATAAAACAGAAGTGCAAAACTGCTTAGATAAGACTTGAATTGAACAGGATAACATCACATCAAGATGCAATTTACTGCTGAATTAAAATTGGGCAGTAATGAGTAATGCTGCATAAATATAACAGACAGTATTTGGGAACACTCATTTTCAGTTAAAGAATGAATTTACTTTTCAAACCTCTCCTTAACTTCGTGGTCATTTCTGTAAAGCCAAGTTTAGCATTCTACAAGTATGCATATCAATTTATATTTGTATTTGAATGAAGTGCAGATTCCTTTTCATAAAACTTGCCAGATCACATTACAATTTCTTGTGGTCAGATAAAACACAGCTTGAAACATTATGGCCCTCATTGATTGATTCAATGCTTCTAAAAAAGCCTTTCAGGCACTTGTTAAAATGTTAAATTCTACAGGCTTCTGATATTCTGTCATGACCTGCTCTATCTGTGATGAAAACATAGCATCCGTTTAAGTGTGCACATGAGCAGTAACAGAGAGTTTTGAATTCTAGAAAGAGTTAAAAAGCTCTTTTCTATGCATCTAAAATAAAGTCAAAGTGATAAAAAGAATTGTCTAATAATTCATGGCTTTCTAACATGCCAAGAAATGGAACCTCTGGAGAGCGAAGCATAAGAACTCTAAGTTTAGGTTGGAAGCGAGGTCTGTATTTTCTAACTGTTGCAGTAAAAGAATGTAAACTTGCATTGTTCACCCAAGGCTTGGCATTTCACGCCTCATGCAGGAATTATTGGGTGAGCCTCACTGACCCTGTGGTATGCATTATGGCAGGAGATCTAAGCCTTCTGATTGTAGAAGCAATAAAAGCCACCCAATCCACCAAAACCTCTCAAGTCACTTCGACTACTCAGATGCGTAAAGCCAAGGCTTCAGTGTTCTGCTTCTTTCTTCCTCAGGCTCAGCTCTTCTATAATTTCAAGACAATGCTCTCAGTCTTTGCTCAAGAGCAGTGAGCACGCTTTCCCCAGCTGGCACAGGGTTTGTTCCTTTTTCTGTTTGAATGATAGCACAAGCCACACGTAACACAGGAGGGGTGAGCCAAAAGAACCCGATGTTGTTTTTAACTGGGGGAGTCATGCTTACACGGTAGAGCAAAAAAACATGAAACACACAGAAGTTGCAGTAAACACTTATCAAATAGGTAGTAAAAAGGAAAATTTCCTTTGTTTGTCAATGCTTGCTTGCTCTTCTAGTCTGCCTCATTTCTGATGTTCAAGAGAATCTCTCTTCAAAGGTATTTAAGACAAGAATAAAATTTCCAAGATCTCAGGAATAGAAAGAACAGTGAATAATGAGGAAATATTTGTGTTGCTCCTGAAATCAAAGCAAAACTTGAAAGCATTAATAAAAACGCCCGGAGTAGCTAAACCTGTATTAATACCAGAGGGATGACAGGATGATTTAAAACATAGTTACAATTAATTTTGAAGCGTTGAAAGGTGTAATCTCTAACTAGAGGTGATCCTTCCTGAACTTCTACATCCTTTTTATTTGTCTTTTTCAGGGTCATAAGTACATTATTATCTCTTGCAAACTGAAATGAGAATATGCAAATTAAATACTTCTTATACTGAAGGCAGATCTAAAAAGCTTGCTTTCAGAGAGCACAATTTTCATGAAAACAATATTTTTGACTGTCATGAAGCATCTTGAAAGACTGATGCTAGTAGATCAGTGTAGGATATTGAATCTGATAATTTTTCCATTGAAGTTTATGGTCACAAGAACTGAACACCTCTTCTTCAGACCCCTTGAAAATGTCATGGACGATCTCACATAGACTCTAACCATCTAACTGGGTCAGTGGGTGGGTTTTTGTGTATTCACAGTGTCTAAAAATGCAAGATAGAGGTCACAAGTTCCTGATAAACAGACCCAATCCACACACTTATATTGAGAAGCATTAGTATGGATTTACCTTCATTTTGTGGTCTCAGAAAAGAGCTAAAAAATTCTAATCACTCCACTTGTTTCCTTGAAACAAAGAGTAATTTTGGGAAGGGGAGTAGGATAATATTTCTTTTTTTATACTAGATTTGTCAGCCATGGTGAAGAGCTTCAACCCATCGGATTCCAAGTCACGGATGGTAACTTCACTGCAAGGAAACCACAAAGCAGGTAACGTACCTCTTCTGCAAAAATGATGTTGGAGTGGCTTGTTAACTAAATGTCCTAGGAGACAAAAGTTTTTACTGCACATTAGTATTCACCTTCCCCGCTGACAAAAGCAGTCATCCAGCTACAATTCCCAGACTTTCCAGCCTCTCTCCTCCCTCCTGCCCTCCCTCTTTATCATATATAAATGTGTTTCACGTTTCAGATCTGAATGTAAATGAATTATTAAAATTGTAATTATGAGTACATATTTACACCTCACAGTTTAAGTGTGAGCTGTTTGCTGTTCACAAATATGATTGGTTTAGCAGAAAACTTAGGTCCATTTTTTCTGCCTCTTCATAGGAATTTTTTTCTTGTGAATCTTTTTAAATCTTACATACCAGATGTAAAAATAGATGAAGGCTATCCTCTAGATCATTTCAAATCAGTAATTGTGAATAGAGATGATAAGAAGTAGGAGAAAAAATAGTTGAAATCATTTCATCCTACTTGGTTTTCTTGGTGTTTGAGTGGTGGTAACTAATTCTTTTTCAGAATTCATAAAGGTCGTTCTTGATATGGTCTTTATGCTGTAGATTATCTATGCATAGTACACCATGTCAAAATGTCATTTAATTTCCAGAGTGTTTAATTTCCAATTTTGTAAGGGTTTTCATAGTTTTAATGTCTGTCTGTATAAAATATATATAAACCTGGAGCTCAGATTTTAGGGAGAATTAAACACTTAACTTCTATATATTCCCTTGAAAATTGATCTCTCACATTTTCACCCCTCCACCCTTTTAAAATTTGTATTACCAGCTATATAAACCTTCAATTTTTAATCTATTTTTAAAGTCTGAATTTTGGTCCTAATGATATCTTTTGGGATTGACTGCTGCAAGTGGACTAGATATTATACACAGTCTTTTTATATGTTTTTATCTCTTTTTAAAAAACGTTCAAAACAATTAAAGATCTTTAAAGCTGACTAATATTATCTACAGAATATTTATTCTTCAAAAACAGAGAAGCACTTTATTTTTTAGTTGTTTATCTTATTTTTTAATGTGTATATATTCTACCAGGAATTTGTGTTTCAGAAACTGTACACATGTTAAGAAATAACATAATGCATCTTCCTGTCAGGGCTATTTTTTGCTTCCTCAGTAGGAATAATATTTTATATTCCTGTTACCAGATATTTTTTCTGCAAAATCAATACTCGAGTGACTCAGATGTCACAGAAACCTGTCAATAACACAAACAATTAAAATTTCTTGCTTCAGTAATAATTCTTTTCAATATTTTTAGGCTATTAGCATCTGAAACCTCAAGACATTTGTCAAGTCATGTTGGCACAGCCTTTTGTAGAGAGCATCTCCAGGTTTATCTTAGCCAACAGTGATCCCTTTTGGAATATTTTGCAGAGAAAGTCTCATTTTAGCCAACAATAATCCTCTTGGGTCTGAAGCCCAGAGTGTAGCAGTCTATATCACTGGTGCTTCAGCCCCCAAAAGCATCTCAGGAAGTCAATAAAACAGGAATTTCTTCTGAGAGGAAAAACAGTAAATTTTGAAACCATTGAATTGTCAGAACAGCTCCTCTTCTCCCCGTTTATGATACATGTCTACACAAGATGAGCAAGAGTTTCTGCTTCTTTCAGGCATTTATGGATATGTGAAATGACAAACACAAGTATTTGTTTTTATAGACATGTGAAAAGTTTTGAGAAAGAAAAAGATAGTAGAGACAAGGAATATCACTCCCCAAATTAAAATATATGATAGGAGGTTAACAGATACAAACCACAATTTTACATACTTATTATAATTAGGCAAAACCTCCAGTGAGATCAAAACATTGTAACATCAAATCACTTGCACACATGGCTCATTCCATTTTACTTATTTTGTTTTCTAGGAAAAAAAGGTCTCTCTGCCTCAAGCTTTAGTGAAGTGTTTTGATTCTATATTTGTACATGACAATGCATTCCTGAATGAATTTAGGAGATTGATTCATTACATTTCAGAAAGTATGAGTTACTTCCTTGTCTCAGGCACCAAAACAGTGTAAGATTACAAAGAGGTAACATTGTTCCATACATTATTTGTTACTATTTCTGGGTTTTATACAGTAGGTGAAAACATGTGGCCAGATTCCTGTCTTCTCTCATTTTTGCTCACACAAAACTATTTATTTGGTAAAATGGGTGTTCGTGATAAGGAAGAATTGTGTAAAAGTTTCTCAAAAATTTCTTTCTAGCTTCTGGCTTAACTGAGTTTCTGAAATGAAAATGTGGGCTTGCTTCTATATTTATTCCTCCTTCAAGTCCATGGTAGCTGCATGTGACACAATTTAGAAAACAGATGTACTTTAAAGATAAATATCTGATTTAGGACTTAGAATGGACCTCTGAATGTTCTGCAGTAGATGATTAGTATAGGATTGTGGTCTTCTTAGCATTTGGAAAATTATTCTGTGAAAAAAACAAAACAAAATTGTTTTGTCTTAGAAACATCTTGTTCTGTGTTTATTGTCCTGGAAAGATGCTGAGTGGCACAACCAGTCCTGTTGAGATTTGTGCTTACCAGAAATAAATGGAAAAGGCTTGGGATGGTCCATTTGGTTTGGAAATGAGAAAAAGAAAGTTGCTTAATTCTAATAAAAGTTCAGCTGTGAAAAAAACAATTTGCAAAGAGCACAGGGATTATGTTATACTTAGATACTGATGCAGGGAGCAGACTGAAGGTCTTCCAAGCATGCTGCTTCATTGGCTGCAGAGCTGTTTCCCCATTCTCCATGGTTCAACGATTATTTAAATATTTTCTAGAATGTAGAAGAGTCTCAATGAAAGCGACACCTCTCAGGAAGTGTAAAAGCTTTTATCTGCTAATGTTCTGACCTAGTTGAGCATTTAGGAAGCAGCAGTATTGCTGTCTTTTTATAGGCTAAGTATAGCTCAGGTGTCTAACTCCAGTAAAGACATGGCCATGAGTAATAACTGGCTGAAAGTGTCACAGTGGTTGAGAAAATGAGGCAAAGAACTATTATTTTTCTTGGTATTTTGTGCTGCGGAACTGTGACTTCCTGGCTTGTAGAAATCCTTTTTTTTTTTTTTTTTAAGTGCGAGTTTGTTGGTTTGCTTTGGTTTGGTTTGGATTTTTTTTTAGTTAAACATGCATTATATGGGTATCCTGGGCATCCACCTTGGAAGTTTAATACCCTTTGAAGTTTAATACCCTAATAGGGAGGCAGGAAAGAAATAACAAGTGAAAGTTGTTGATATTCTAGTTTAATGTGACAGGAGATAAGGAAATTATGTCCTTCTGAACCTGAAATGTCCTTCCACAAGTGCATAATGCACACATAAGCACATCACAAATTACACAAGTTGAAGAAAATGTAAACACTACAAGAAAGGGTGAGACAGACACTCAGCTGAATCTAATGCAATTAAAGTTGTGCCCACAGTATTATGCACATGGTTAATTAATCAATTAGAAAGAATAAGAGCCTATTCTTCTCTTAAGGCACAAATGTAATTTCTGCTGACTCTAAATGACTTTTTCAAATCATAAGTCATTTACATATCTAAAGTAAAGAAACACATATGTATACACAACAAAGATAACTTTTTACATTATCTCTGCTTAACTTTAACATTAACTAGGACTCCTACAGGTAGTCCATTCCATTCCAATTTTTCTATTTCTTTAATTCATAAAAGTGCTAAGATTTTCCATCATACTGTGCATCAATGGTGCTTAACAGCAATGGAAATTCATTGCTGTTAGGAAAGATACCTAGTGTTGACAATGTGTGTCATAGTATGGATGAGCTTTCTTTTTCCATTAACGTTTGGGTAGTGTCTTCCATAAGGACCCGCACTAGACAAGAGCAAGTGGATGAGACTGGAAAGAGGTCAGAGTATTGCACTGAAGACAGGAGATAAATAATCATAGGGAATATTCAACATGAATTGAGCATTTTCTTTAGTCTTCTTTGAGAACATACGTCATTAATTTTTGTTGATGTAGCAATTTATACTTGTACAAAAGGGATGACAAATTTAAGGTATGAGTTATTTCCACAGTAAGCTGTTTTCTGGCATTTCTATATGTCTAGAAGTATCTTCAGACTATAAGTAGGTGGACATACAGATCATCTGTTATCTGGAACCTAGACGTGTGACATATGTTCTTCTCTAGAAATGCTATTTAAAGATTGTGGGCTCTTTGCTACATCTTCTAAATCATTGGTTTATTATGGTTGCTGACTGTACAGATAAGATTATTTTTAATAAAGAGTAGATTTTTGTGCCACGGATGCTTTTGGTCACCTGTGAATATAAGACCTTATGTACTAGACATCCTTTCTTCAAAATTTATGGAAATTAAAACCACCCTTCACAAATGCGCATTAATACGTCTTAATAAGAAGGCGTATTGTTGAAGCAGACTGCAATTCAGCACTAAATAAATATATGTACACTGTATTTTACAATGTCCAATCAGCTCTAGTGATCAGTTTCCCTGCCAGAGTTATCTGCTGCACTCTCAGGTTCTCTTCATGCTCAACATGCTGCTTGATCTATCTTACTGTATATAACACATAACTTACTGGGTCTACATTTGTACTTAGAGCTCCTTTTTCAAAATGAACCATGAAAAAGATGCAAGACTTTTTTTCAATATTGCAATATCTTCAGAAAATCAGATAATAGCTGTCTGATTCATTATTTATGAAAATTGCATTCAGGACAGTTGAAGAAATATCAGGCAAAATATTCTCTCATTGTGCAGTGTATGGTTCAGTAGTTCATTAATTGCTGTCTTGCTGTCTGTCTGAACATATGCTTAAATACTCTTCTGACTATATGTCCTTTGCTTAATGAAGGCTTAAATGTATGGCTGCTATAGTTGTGATAAACTGCTGTATTATGCATTTTGTGTGGATTGGACTGTGTGTGTTTAAACAGTGCACACTAAATTTTCTTGGAAAGTGGTCCTTTCATGAGCATAGGTAAAACTGGGTCAAGACAGAATTTTGCTGGGGAAAGAATATGATGGTAGCTAATAATAATAACATGGATGGATGCTGCAGTGGACAAAAAGGGGTTTATCTAATTCCTCTTTAAAAAAAGGATGAGGATTTTGACATAGCTTGCTCATGAAGCACTGCAGTCAAAGTCAATGTTCTTTTTATGAAGATATTGTAGGTGTTCAGATTTTTCAAGGAAGATAGTAACAAGTTAGTTTAGCGGAAGGAAGGAGTCAGAGATTTGTGTTAGCTGTGTTCAAGTAGACATCAGTGAGGAAAACTCATGACTAAAGTCTTGAGATTTTTTTTTTTCTGCACAGGAAGAAAAAAGGACTGGAACTCTTGGGAATGACTAATGTAGGAACAGAAGATAAATTTGAGTAAATAAGTGACACAAATCCAGACTGGATAAAAAACAGGCCATATAATCAGTCGCCCTTTGCCAACAGCTTAACTCCCACCCTTTAGGTCAGTCCTCTGTCCCAGGAGATGGGAAGGAAAAAAAATTAAGGAAGGCGAAAAGAATTGGGTTGAGACAATTAAACTAATGAAAAAAGCAAAAAAAAAACCTGTGTGTGCAAGTGAAGCAAAATAAGGAATTGATTCTGTACTTGCCATCAGCAGGCAGATTTCCACCTGCTTTCTGGGAATAAGGGCCTTGTTGGAATCCATAAAGTTAGAGGGTTTTTAGGAAATGGTTAAAAAAAAGTATAGGTCTCAGACTGAAGTTTTGTTAGCATTGCAGATACAGCAGAAAAGTTTCCCAATCAGTAGAGCATACGGAACAAATAACAATAGGCCTCTGTAGAATGGGCTTTAGGATGGCAACAAGGTTATTTAATGTATATCTTTAGAAGGTTAGCATGAATAGAGCTCTGTTCTTTGTCTCTTATGAACCAGTCTTTGTTTTAACTACCATTACGTGTGTTTTATAAGATTGGATAGAATGCTTGTCAATATGTGTTGTTCTATGTATGATTGGCTGAAATCTAGACTGAGATGGTTTTATGTCATTCTGTATGACCCCACCGTCTCGGACATTCTCTGTGGATCAGCGAGCTGTTAACATCCTGTCTCCATTGTAACAATGTTCTGAGACTGATGGGCCAACAATAAAAAAAGTCTCTTCACTGGTCTGGTTTGCCCAGTGTTGTCCATATCTGGACGTTTTGCTGCGGCAAGTGGGTTCCTTTTTTAAAACGTGGGTTCCTGACACAATTGGACCTATATCTATCCTTTGTCCCCATAGGCCTCAGCATATACAATGGCTGATTGGGATGACAAATGAATGTCTCCTCTCTCCTCTTCCGTCTCTCCTTCCCTCAGTTATTACTGCTGAGCACAGTATCAAATGGTGTGGAATATCCCTTACAGGGGTCAGCTGTCCTGACTGTTCCCTCCCAACTTCTTGCCCCCCCCCTCCTCACTTTGGTGAGGCAGAGGTGGTGGAGAGCTAAACAGGAGGTGGCACTGAGGTGTGTTATCAAGCCTGCGTGCTATCAACCCTGTTTGAGTCATTAACACAGGGCACAGAACCATGCAGGCTACTATGAAGAAAGTGAATTTCATAACTTCATCCCAGCATGATGCTCTCCTCTGCACAGGTGGGAAGGAGATGATGAACGTTTACGCCTTGCAGCAGAATTAGAGAGAAGGTGAGAGCACACAGAAGCCAGGGCAGAATATCCAGCAGCTGTCAAGAGAAGGGAACAGGCAGAAATAGGAAAGGAAAAATAATGGGAACTAAATGGAGGTCAAGACTACTGCACTGAGTATGCAGCGTCTTCACTAGATAGCTTCATGCAGGCAGTTTTAGCAATTAAAGAAGCTAGTAAATAAAGGACAAAAATTACACAGGTGGAAATTGTAAAGGATGTATTCAACCATTTCAGTGCTAATAGGAATAACCACACTGTTTTTTTTTATTGTTTCTAAACATAAGGAAAACAAGGAGAGACACAAAGATGGAGATGCACACACAGAGGCAAAAACTAAAACATGCTGTCATTTTAGCTACATTTGTATGAAATTGGTTCCTGCTAGCCTGAGAGGAGGGTATAGACCCTAAATGTCCAGTTCAGAGGTTTGTATTGGAACAAACTTAATGCCTTTTTTTCTTACAATGAAAGCAGCCCTCAAATTTTTAATTTTTAATTTTCCAGTTCTGAACATACATGATTCTTTTTTTATCTCATATACAATGTTACTGACTTCAGATAAAATCAGTTTATCTAACTTAATTAATTTCTAAAGGATCCAAAGTTTGATAAATAATTTTAATTATGTTCTCTTTCCAAATAATTTTCATTAGCTACTGTCTACTTATTGTAGCAAACATAAACCAATTTAGAAGAGTTTTCTTCAGTCTTTAGCTCTCGAATAGCCACCACAAATGCATTATGGATGTAAATACTGTATTGGCTTTGTGAGATGCTGGATAAAAACTTTAATTTCTCTACAGTGATATGTAATTTCTGTTAAAAGTTTATATGCATACTAGATTTTAGGGCATTTTTAATAAAATATGACTGCTTGTTAAGAGATTACTGCCAATAAGAATATAAGATACTAAGGTTCAAGTCTTTATGTATTATGCCAATAAATTTTTTGAAATATAATGTTCCTTTTTAAAGGAACATTTTTAAAGGGTATGCCTACAAACAAGTTTCTACTTTTTGTGCTGAATTCAAAGAAGAAACTCTCATTAATCTTGAATTGAACCCTTACATCTAAGATGCAAGTATAAATACATACAACAAAAGCAGGAAACACCCAAATATTACAGGATTGAGTACAAACAGTGTAAGATTGTTATTTCTTTTGAAGTTCTCAGAAGAACTGTTTAGGCTGTAATGTAAACATATTCATAATGCCTAAACTAATTGGCATTCATAAACTAATTCATACAGCCTAAACTAATTGGATTTTCCTCCTTTTCAATCATCTTTTAAAAGGCATGCCAAATTCACATTTCAGGCTACTGTAATTTACTAACTTTATAATCTAGTGGGGTAAACGAGAAAGGGCATGTGATTCCTGTGATTTATGGTAGTTTAGACTGGTCAGGAGAAAACGAGGTCTCTGGAATCATTAAATTAAAAGTTATTTGAGCTGCTAGTAAAATCATTTTATATGCCCTTATGAGGTACAGCAGAATTGGGATATTTCCTAATGAGGAGATGCAAATGTGTGGGTATTTGCAACATATAGAAACTGTGACTTTCCAACTGATAGATGACTCTCAATAAAACCTGTTTGAAATACTCATTAATTATCCTTGAAGTTAGCTAAGGAGGACTGTGGGGATAATATGAAGATAATATAATTTTAAAAATGTTGCTTATTAGGTCTTCTGAACAGATGAGGACAACTGAAATATCAGTATTTCCCAAGACAGAGGAATGACTTTTATTGGTAGAAAATATAAGTAGAAAATCAAAGTCGAACATTTTCATTATTGAGGACTAGAATAGTGGGGACGTATGCCATAAATGATCTCAATTGGCAGAGCCAGCTTGAACAGTCTCACTATCAAGTGATATACTTGCATGCATAATTACAAATGTGGAACTAAAATACATTTAACACATTGCTCAGACTGAGCCAATTTTTATAATTGATTAGAATACAAAATCATGGCATGCTGATAAGAAAAAATTCTATCTGGACTATATTTATCTGTAGATGAAATAGTCCCTGGATGTATCTCAATCTCTCTCTTAGCACTCTGCCTGATGGTATTCTACTTCATATAGTGTTTTACTTTATATAGCCTGAGATTTTTAGGTATTGTAATATATACATGTCTATGTGCTCATGAATATAGGCATATCAAGATGTATGAAGTCTTTTTGGCACATGAATGGAAAATTACTGAATTTTTTTCTGAAAATTGTTCTTACAGAGTTCTTACATTTATGTCTGATGGGTCTACTTTGGTGAAGGAGAATTCATTTTTAAGGAAAATGAATGCTGCACTTTCACTACATTGCTTTGAAAATCCTTTTCAATGTCTTCGAGACATGAAGAATAAAATTCCTAACAAGATTTTTAAAGATGGTATGCATAGAGATAGAGATTTCAGTTTATTTAGATCCTGGTGAAAACTTCAAAAAGGACATATCCAAGATTTCTGCCTTAATCTGGTGTATTGTGTGCTTTAAATCTTACAGCACACATCATACAGTGCAGAGAATTCCAAGGGGTACAAGAAGGGATAAGCCATTAAAACCCAGAGAACTTCCAATGTACAAAATTGTTGATGTTGTACTATGTATTTGCTTCATGTTTCTACTCTTCTACGTGTGGTATAGCTCAAGGGAGTCTAAAGCTCCATCAGATACAGTAATACTCCAACACTTTTAAATACTAATTAGGACTTCTGTGTAGGTCTAAAAGAGGACACATAGTCATAAGCTGTCTTGCATTTTCTGTCACTGGCCTGATTAGTCTAATGTCCCTATAGGAAAGGGTATGAACTAAAGCAGGAGGAGAGCATCTTGCATAGTTTTGTGGTTAGAGCGACTTCAAGGAAAAAAATATGTGAGCTGGATGCTGTTTGGCCTAAGGGAAGAATGAAACCCATTCTTCTGATTGTTGGATGAGAATACCACACGTAATGTAGTATAATTTCCAGCACACTCCATCAGCAGTATAATGAGCAATGTCCTGACAGCTACTGTGCATCCTGTGAATGTGTGTTAGTGTTCATAGAGCAGCAGGCTTGCACGCTCCCAGGGTGTCCTGATTTTCACAGCTGTTCAATAGCTCTGAAATGCAAGCGTCTACTTTTCTATTTAGAAAAAATTGAGAATTTCGACTTTGAGCAACTATTTGTTTTCAGATTATAATTGGGGACTGACATGTATACAATTTTATAGAAATCCACATGCATTGCAAATTTAAATAGATGTTTGATCTTTACTAGGCTTCCAGAATGTATCTTGTCAACAAGTTCATCCTCCCAAACATCTTGTGTGGTAGGTTTGTTAGCTGGTAGATATAATTTTTATCCTCTCTTATAAGTAGAAAAACTGACAGGAGAAAATGAAGTCATTGTTGTCTTTATTTTTGGGGATGCCCTGACAACAGAAAGTATTCTAGGTTTATGTAAGAATATTGGATGCACAGCTTATGAAAGAATAAGCCTACCTGAAAATTGTCAAGAGCAACCCACTTTCAATCATTCCTTCTTTGTTAAGTATGTAAAAATGACAGATAAAAAATCCTTCCTACGCAGTATTAAAGGGCAATATGGTACTAAAAAAAAAAGACAAAATTTATTCAGTTCTGTCATTTTTGCTTTAACCAGTATAGTTCCTGAAGGACAGAATAATTATACCCAAAAGACTCGCAGAGAATAGAAGTGCTGGAAATGTGCTGTAGTGGAATCAAATCAATAACTCTGAGACTACTTTGAGCTCATTTTAAATACTACTCTCTGCTCTCCCTAGATTTGAGCTATTGATTAGAAAATTCTGTCAAGCCTTCTTTTCTGCATAATTATGTCCTATACTTGTTTCTGTTGTTTGCTTCTTTGTTTTTTGTAATGAAACTAGAAAATTTGATTCTTGGATGAATGCATAATTGATTATGAAAAGGCTTAAGTTTGATGCTCAGCTTTTCCACTTTCTCCAGGTAATTCTTTTTTTCATAAACATGAATGTAATTTGGAAAGCTATATGAGGTATCATTAAATAACTCTACTCTTTTCAAATAGGAGCAAGTGAGGTACAGATATCTTTGGATAAACTAAGAACTTAATATAAATTAAGTATTTGCAGTAGATTATGTTTTCTTAAAGATTTTCTTTCTATTTTATCTAAAAAATTGCATTGAAATGTAAGCAGAAATGGGTGATCAACTGCATTAGCTTAAAGCTCATTCTCTGAGGTTCTGAGTAGCCTTCATTTTCATGGAAGGGAGCTGAGACAGCTTAGCATTTCAGAGATATTTGCGCTGAGTGGTTAGATAAGTACCTTTCTTAAGAAACAGATGTATTTACAGAATTTTATCTCTACCAGAGATTTGCTCAACCATAGAGATATAGTTTAGAATCTGGAAAAATTTAGTTAAATCTGCTGGAAGCATTAAAATGTACATAGAATTTTGCATTCCCCACCCCATTCCCCCCACCTTTCCCCTGAGTTCCCTTGGAATATGGAACAGAACAATTTTCTTCTATGGTTGAACGTCGATATTAAGTGCCTAAAATGCATTGAGTGATAGAAAATTATGTGCTTTCCGTTTATTCAGAATAAACTCTGATCTGCCAAATGTTACTTCTGAAAAAATTGAGAGAAACACAAACATTACATAAATACTCCTATGAACATATTTAGATGGTATATACTTCTATTATTAATTACGATTGGACTAAAACATGGATAGTGCATGACCTATGAATTCAAAGAATAGTTTTGTGAGGGGATTTTATTTTTCTAGGGCTGTGTGAGGGGGTTTGAAACCCAATATTGTCATTTACTATGTCTTTCATTGTTACAATATTTCACTGTTACAGTCCAAAAACCTAGTGGAAGTTAAGATAAAAAACACGAGCTTTTCAAGGTGCTTCTCCCTCTGTGAATACAACATTAGTTTCTGGGTTTGAAGTCATACACAGTCATAGCATGGATTCTCTGAATGAAGGAGCAAACCATGCAATCATCTAGGCTGGAGAATAACCTTAAGACCATCTTAAGACCATCAAGTCCAATGTAAACATACTGCTATCAAGTCCAACAAGTATAAACCATGTAGACATGGTGTTCTTAAGCACATGCCTTTTAGGTTCCTCTGAGAATGGCAATTCAACCACTTCCCTCAGAAACCCATTCCAGTGATTAACAATCTTTTTTGTGAAGAATTTTTTTCCTAATATGGAATCTAAACTTTCTCTGGCTCAACTTGAGGCTGTTTCCTTTTGTACTATCACTTGTTGCTAGGGAAAGGAGATCCACCTCTCTACAACCTCTAAAACATCCACAGCCTTTTCCTTGTCCACTAGGCAGGTCATCTTCTCCTAGAAGGAGAGCATGTTGGCCAAGCAGGACTTGCCTTTCCTACACCTGTGCTGGCTGGGCCAGATCTCCTGGCTGTTCTGCACGTGCCGGGTGATTGCACTCAGGATATCTGCTCCATGACCTTTCTCAGCACCAAAGGCAGACTGACAGACCTATAGCTCCCCAGATCCTCCTTCTGGCCCTTGTTGTAGGTGAACATGTATAATGATAATGATCATGCATGATCTAAAGGCTCTTTTTAAGTCTTTGAATCACAAAATGTTCTGCATACTTCACTGACTTATGAACTGTGTACCTTTTCTTTCTGTCCTTGAGAAAGACAGAGCTTTTGGTTTCCTCTGCAACAGATCTTCTCTTTTAATTCTTGGTAAGTCATAATCTACTGAATTTTAATGCTTTAGATAGTGTGTAACAATATGTATATATATGTATAAATAATTAAATACATAACCAGTATCACTGGTTATGTATTTAATATTTGTGAGGAACTACAGTCATTTGGAACCTAATCCATGAAAACAGAGATAAGAGTTTTCAAAATGCTTTTAAAAAGTGGCAGACATATCTAAAGCCATATGAAATAGGCACAAAAGGCTGTAGATGTGAAAAGGTGTTGCATCACATAATTGTGGAATTTGCTGTTAGTATTACCAACGAGCAGGCAGTAGATGTATGTTTATATCATAAAAGATGGTAAAGTGTGTTGTTAAATTTAGATGGACAACTGAAATCTAAACAAGAATGTTTTAGCACTATGTAAATTTAATTGGATGGAATTGGACCAAAGGGTCATAAATGTTTATGCAATCCTGTTACTGTTCAATGCAGAGAACAAGGTCAAGGTTCAAGCAAAACAAGGAGGAAAACAGAATTCTTGATCTTAGGGAATGCTAATAAACCCTAGACAGAAGCTCTGAATGGCCAAACAGACTAAATTTGGGCTCTCTGCTTTTTTTCTAGAAATGACTGCTGCATTTTATTCTTTGGTTGTTCTTCCCTCAGGAAAAGAACTGATTTACAGAGAAAAGGAAACAGACCAGGAGGCAGAGTGGAAAGGACAAGAAGAGGACTATCCCATGTGTGTCAAATTGCATTCATCATAGGTCATGATTGAACACCAGCTACCCGCTCTCTGGTCCAAACAGGCTGATAACCTCCCACTTACATAAGATGCATTACTCATTTAATTCATTTACTGTGTGAATAAATTGAAGACTGAATCCACTGAGTACACCTTTGCAGAGCAATAGCATAAGTGTCAAGGATATAGCCTTACTCTGTGAGCGGTAAGTTTTGCTTTGTTTTAAAGTTAAACTTAAAGAAACACGGTACTGAAACAATGTCAATCTCAAAGCTTTGAAAGAGTTAAATCTACACTCAGTTTTTAAAAATATTTAACTCAAATTAAGAATTTTATATTTCAAGTTAAGTATATATATATATATATATCAAGGAACAAAACTGTGAAAGAAAGCTTTTAATGATATTCATTAAAAAACAAAATAACTGTCAATTCCTTCAAAATGGAGATAATGCTTTTAGTCAGGGGAAAAAACCCATGAATAAACCAGAGAGTTCTTTACAAAGAATAATGTAAATCAGTTCATTCTGATATGACCTCAGTGGCTTACCAGAAGCACCTGAAAATCTTTATTGATAGTGAGCAGTTTTTGCTGGAGACTTGGCTTTATAGCAGTGCTGATCTGTTCTCAGCTGTCAGTGAGATTTCAGAGTGCAGCCTTGGAACTTCTGGTGGAGTTGGAAAAAACTGTAAGTTTCTCATTGCCTAGCTGAGGAATTTTGGAGGAAAGAAACAAACTATAAAAGTGTTCTTATGATATCTGAAAGTATCTCAATCAGATCTTGCCACTAACACAATCCTGGAGAACCACAATCAGTCAAAGAACTGTGAAGAGATTAAAGGGGTTTTATAAGTTATCATTTGCCTAAAGATTGAAAATGCGATTATCTTAAAAATATTCTGGTGTAGATTGCAGGAATAGGATTCTTCAAAAATATTAGCTATTAAAAATGAAACAATTTAGAAATACAGAAGATGTGATGGCCAATACAAAGCATCAAAAAAATTTTCCAATTTTATCAGACATTATCCATTTAGATCCCTTGATTTTCATTTTTCGAGATCTTGGTACTGGTTGGTAATCCAACACTTCTGTGAATTTCTAGAATAACATACATATATCCTTTAGAGAAGAAAACCGTTAATGGTTTGGTTGGGGGAGGGGTTGTGTAGTTTTGGGGAATTTTTGTTCTTAAAATTGTTTCTTATTTTAAAAGGAAATGTATTTTGTCTGCAAACACTCCTCCCTCAAGTCATGGAAATAGCAAAATGTTTTCAAGAGCTGCTTGTTACCAGTTATGAAAAAGAAATAACCCTGTTTTCTATTCATGTAGTAGTCAGAAAGGAAACTGCATTAAAAGGATGAGTTGTCAAATGTTTGAAAATTGACAGTGAATCACCATATGAAACTGTTAATGATATTTTTGACTTTAGCTATGACATTTTTTTTACTGCAAGGAGGAAGGAAAAGGAATATTTTCACCCACCTAAATGTCCAGTTCACATAATACAACAGAACAAAGAACAGTACATATAATTGACTTGATTCTCATGACTGCTTAGCTAACAATCTCTAACACTTTTCATCTGTCTAAAAGTTATTTCATTATATCCTAAAAACGTCATTTAATATAGATTTATATGTATAACTAAACCATATAATATAATGAAGCTATCCTGGCTGTATATGAGTTACACTTGATGACATGCTTGAACATAAAATGTTATAATGGAAGGCTACTTTCTAAAAGCTGGATATGGCAAATTCTTTCTTATTAAATTAATGTTTAAGATAGTAATACTAAAAAAAAGTAAATTTATCCTTTTCAGTGTTAAATGCATGAATGGAATAATGGACTTTGTTTTAGAGAATAAAGAAAAAAGAAAAAGTATTTTTTCAGCAACATTTTGTTTTATTCAGAGATGAAATTTTGATGAAGATTGGATGATGTGAGTTATTTGCATAAAGAACTGTTTAATATAATATGTAAATCCCTGGAAGTGTTCAGGGCCAGATTGGATGGAACTCTGAGCAACCTGGTCTAGTGAAAGATGTCCCTGCCCATGGCAAGAGAGTTGGAACTGAATAACCTTTCAATTCCCTTCCAACTCAAACCACTCTTCAATTCTGTAATGCTTTCGAAGTTCTGTGCGGTGTTATGGTCCAATGTTTTATAACCCATTACAGGTTTTCTTCTTTTTTCAGAGTTCATAAAATATACTGCATTACTTTCTACATTAAAACCATGGAAATACTACAAATATGTATATTGTTTGTATATAATCAGATATGGATAAATTATAGATTTAGTTTTTAACTTACTTTAATTTCATATTAATTTTATTTAAGTTATAAACATTTAAAAATATAAAATAAATAAAAATAAAATGCTTGAATTGATATAAATATATATAAAATAAATAGCCATATAAAACTAAATTGAATTCTGTTTGGATGTTTGAGGATGCGTCAGAAAAATCATGGTTTTAGAGGTGTTTCTCTACAACAAATCCTAAAGTATACCATATCTCGTTTTTCATAGGTCATACCTCTCTGCATCAATGCAAGGGAGTCTTAATTCTAATGCCAAGCAGAGAACCAGAACTGAACCTGGAGTAAATTAGCAGTTGTCTGCCTTTCTTGCGGCATCTTTGCAAATTATCATCTTCTCTTTCCTGTACAGCTGCTGTATCAAATACATCTCTGATCCTGAAAGGTATTTTTGCCCATTGCAGTACTATGTGTAATAAACAGCTAAGGATTGCATTTGCCAGCATTAAGTGATGATCACAGAAGGCAGTTCTGTCCTGCTCTCTTCTGTCTCTGTTAGTACAACATCTGGGAAAAACAATGAGTATATGAGTCAATTTATAAAACCTATATTTTTCTGCAATGATATACAGAAAAGCTAAGGAAAAATAATTATTTTTTTTACCTCATCCACATATGCTAATAAGTTTATTAAGCTGTTGGTTTTGGGTCTTTTTACATGCAGGGTATAATCTGTGAGCTTGAGGATTCCTTAACAATTCGTACTGCTTCTTCCTTAATGTGAGTGTTTCACTTTCTGAACAACCAAGAAGTATTTTGCACAGGTAAAAATGCAGATACAAGTTCCAAGCAACAAAAAAATCAGACCTTAAATATGCATTTTGAGCCTTCATTTTCTTTGTGCTCCTTAAACATGAGTCACTCTTGGCAGGAACAGCCAGGCTTTCACGTGCACACAAATGGTATTCTGTTTTGACTGGCTATGCTTCAGTAAATGATTTATATATTAACAAAGAGTCAATGACAGACTGATTTTGGATCTGGAGCCCTGGACTGAATCCATTGCAGACTCTGGCACTGATGATTCCTGATTGTTAGTGTTCACAGTGGCAGCATTGGCAGGGTATTAAACAAAAACTTATTTCTGTCTTCTGAATTGCTGTCTTCAACAGCTCATGATTTCTTCTTCAGTTGATCCCTAAATGTAGCAGATAATGAGACAGAAACTGGGAACAAGACTAAGTCAAATTATCTGAAAAATCATCGTTCTCATTATTATTTATACCTTTTCCTCATAGAGGTGGTAGAATATTCAGGAAGTGTAGGTGTTTGTAACTACTGTAAATATCTGCGGGGTTTTGTCTGCAGTGAGAACAGCTGTGAAGTTTAGCTAAATAATCTGGCTTTGGTGATTGGCATAGGTTGTTTTTTAGGGTCATATGAACAATGTGTCACTTAAAACCAGATTCAGTTTTTGAAAACAGAATATTTTACTTACTTTTTTTAATATGTTATTTCCTCATTGGGAAAAAAAAAAAAGCTTTTTTTTTTGCTGTTAGCTTTTTCACTTCATCCTGTCAGTGTTTCCAGATTCACATATTGTTTTATCACTGGCTCAGAAGACTTAAAACTGAAGCAAGCTTTGAATTATTTTAGTAAATGTTGGTGAAAAGAAAGGGAAAGTGATGACATTGCCTGCAACAGAAGTATTTTGTAGGAAATAATTTTTTATAACTTTTTATTTGAGTCAGCTCAATATTATAACTGACCCACCACTGAAATGACAAAAGCTCAATCGCAAATTTGCAAAAAGAGTTCAATATTTAAGGGTGAAAACTACTGCATTGTACCAAGGCAAACAGATGTTTGTTGTGATCTGAGGCTGAAGAAAGTAACAAAACTCTCAGAATAAAGAGCAAGAAATTTTAAGGTCTTAAATTTTTCTTCTCTAACAAAGATCGCAAAAAGAACTAATAAAGTTCTTCAATTGTCATCCTTAGGAAAAAATTGAAAATTTCAGCTGTAGAAAGCAGAACTCTTCTGGTGGAATCATCAGTCAATTTACATAAGGCTATTCAGTCAGAACCCTAAAGTCTGGACTTCGTTGGCATTTGACTGCAACATCCACAAGAAAAATTGAGGAAATGCAGGAAGTAATGACAATTATTTAGTCCATCGTTTGTTGAATAAATATCCTGAGATAAAGCAAAAGTCTTCAGAGTTTGTTTTACTCTAAATGCTACCAACTGGATTCTTTAAAAAAAATAAAGGAATTGAGCCACTTGTGCTGCTGTTTATTGTGCTGTAGGAACAAAGAGCAACCCCTACATCGTGCATCTCCTCTTAATGTTAAGGACTTCAAAAACAAGCAGCAGAGGGAACAATGATAAAAGGTTACAATATTTGTGTCAAAGGGATGTGAGAAGCAGAGGAAAAAGACCATTTAAGTATGTTTTGGAAGCAGAAGTAGCAATCTTGGGGTTTTTTACCTTGACTGTTGTATTTATTTTTCTTTGCTTTTCAACTTGGTAGTGAAATGAGGGTCTGAAAGCAAAGAAAGCTTTTTAAAGACTTAGTAATTTTTGGAGGATTTTTTCTGATGCTTTAAAGGTTACTAGTGAAGGAATTTTTATGGTGCAAGCATCCAGATTTTCCCGAAAGTTATTTGTCTCTTTACAAAAGGTAATAGATTTAGCCCTAATGTTATACACGGATAAACTTTATAGCTTTGGTTGGTTATCATGAGTTTCTCCTTGGTGTTTTTTTTTTGTTTTGTTTTTTGTTTGTCTTGTGGGGTTTTTCTTTGCGGGGGTAGGGGGTGGTGGTGGCACTTGTTGATTTGGTTTAGTTTGGTTTAGTTTTTTCCTAAAATATGCTTTAATCCAAATAAAGGAATTACTATTTTTCACCTTACATGAGTCTTTATTTCACTTAAGGTAAAATTTAAATTTGAGCGCTTAGGAATACTTCAGGATGGCATGTATCTATGTATTGTCTCAATGAGATTTTAAAACTGCCTCATAAGGCCCAACCCCAACTATTTATGAATTCAATGGCAACAGAAGTCTTTGGGAATTTTTACTGAACAATAGAGATTCATGTGATGAAAAGGAGAACAGTTCCTAAAATCCGATACAGTATTAGTATTTACTTTCCTTCTGTTCTCAAAGTTTACCAGTTCATTGTAGGTATCTTATACAGTTAATTGAAATTAACTTCAATAACGAATGTATTATTGATGCATTGAGATAACTCTAAATACATTCTTTTGTTTCTTTTTTTCCCCTTTTTTTAAATAACAATATATAATTGTTTTCTTTCTTTAATTTCAAAAACTAGCAGGAGAGGAGCTGAAATGGGTATCACTGAGGTGTTTTAATGTCATGGGAAAAGAGGCAGATATTTTGTTTTATGTTTCAGGCTCAGAGGTTATTCTTTCCTGATAACACAAAGCCAGAGCTAATATGTTAATCAAAACAAAATGCAAGGCATCCCTTGAAAAATAAGGTCTAGTCCTTAGCTGAGTTATGAATAGTGTAATAATTTCCTTATACAAACTCTCATTCACGCAATTTTTCAACAAGAACATTACAAGTGTTTGCAACCAGAAAACTTACTTGTGCAAAGTACCTGTGTAGATATGGGAGAACTTGCAAGGACTTCTACTACTTAAAGCTGTGCAAACCTGAAGAAAATGGCCTAATTTACATGCTGATATTGCTTACCTTACCTTCTTACCTTATTTGCATGTAACTGGTGTCAGAATCGGACCCATTTTTTCTTGCTGAATGTAAGGAACCTGAAAAGGGTCAACTTTTTGGAAAGCAAAAGCCATCTTTCAAATCAAACAGTAAAAAATACATTTTTTAACACTTGGTAATGCAGCTCACGAGCCACACAGGAAAGTCTGACGGCTTTTTTGATGACTGAGTGGTGAACTATGTCGCTCTGCTCAGTTTTACATTCCTCTGCTTGGATTGGATTTGTCTGGCAGAGAGTATTCCTGTGGTTTGAGTACAAAAGGGAGAGAAATATGATTATTTTGTTCTTTTTAAGCATAAATGCATCCCCATAAGGTGTTGATTTTGTAATTTCCAAATATGAAAGAACAGGGAAAATGCCTCCA
This sequence comes from Melospiza melodia melodia, assembly GCF_035770615.1. NCBI lineage: Eukaryota > Metazoa > Chordata > Aves > Passeriformes > Passerellidae > Melospiza > Melospiza melodia. The sequence continues at coordinate 66,882,495 of NC_086199.1, read as the reverse complement.
GGCAGCTACAGGTATTTGCAGCTTGGGTTGAAATAGGTCCAATCAGTCCCTAGTTTTTTGCAGTTTTGCAAAAAAACAACTTTTTACATGAATACCTTTGAAAAACACCCAAAGGATTTAGTAATTCATCTCTTAATTAGAAGAAACTTCCCAAGAAACCTGTTTCTCTTAAATATGGGAACTTCCAGCTTGAATTGAAGTATGAAGTCTATTTAAAAGTCCTTGGGGCTCTCTTCTTAACTTGACTACTGGTTGTTGGGATTTTTTAAATGACTGAAAAAAATTCTCCTCAAAGAGAAAGATTACAAGCACCATATTTATAAGCTAAATCTTCAATTATTCTCTTTTTATTGAGGCTAGATTCTACTGTCTTGAAAAGGAATGGCATTTTTCTATGCATAAGGCCTGGTTCAATCCTAGCCATTAACCCACAGGATAGTGTGAGTAGAGGAAAAAAGGATTAACTGTAGATATTGGAACCTGATCATTCTTAAGCTTTAGTTTTTCTTCAAACTTCAGGTACTAAAAGAACAGCAAAATTAAGATATGGATGTATCCAGTTCTAGAAAGGAACATAATACATCATGGGAGTTCTGAGACAAAATCTACAAGGCCATATAAGGCTATCACACATTTTCTTATTTTCTTCAAGTATGAATGGAATTTATTTATGCTCCTTAATTTTTAATTAGCATACTGGACCTTAGGGGTCCTTGGAGCCCTGAACCCCCTTGAGTTCCAGAGAACTCAGGTAGGTTTGATTCAGTAAGGCACTGTACTCCAATTCAGTAAAAACTTTAGAGCTGAACATTTTAGAATATTTTCAGGATAGAATTTAACATCTATCTAATTGACTGTCTTAGTGGAATCTCACAAAACATTTTTGTTATTCCTTCTTACCAAATACCTCATGAATTAACAAAAATGCATTATTTTACCTCAGTTGTCTCTGAAACAAAAGTAATGTTTTATATTCAGGTTTTAAATAATTTAGTTTTACCCATTTTTAAATGGATATACAAACATTGTGCTGGTATACCTGCATTTTTCAAATTCCTATTTCTGTCCAATGAAAATTGATGGTGCATTGCTAGCATAACACTAAAGGCAGTGGGAAACAACTGAGAAGTTCCTATTGCATGGAGACCTTGTCAAGGGAGCTACTGCATAGTTCTCTGGATAAATATGTGCTGAAACACTGAGGTCAGCAACAATCACTGCCTCTTACACTGAAGAAACTGAAGTTAAGGAATCATAAGGTGTTCAGCAGAAGTCAGATTTTTAATTCTCTTTTTCTTTTGGTCAGGAAATTACCTTCTTGCAATTTTGATCTTCGTATTATTTGAACGAAATAAGGCAAATTTAATCCTATTGGTGCGTGGGGTTAACAATAAATTTATTTTGTTCATTCTTGTGGACATGTATCTTCACTTTCTCTTCAATAGTCAAAGTATCAGGTGTTTGATCAGGAGGAGATTTCTGTTTTTCACCCCAAAAAAAAAGAATGTTAGACGGTGGCTTTATATGTTTTCAGTCATGTCAAAAAGATAAAGCAGCCTGTTCATCTAGCATTGTCTGATAGAAGAGAGAAAAGCTTTTAAGGCGTTTTTTCTTTATTTATTTCTTAAATAACATGTATTTATTTGGAAGAATTTTTAAAAACTCAGGAGAAGGAGGCTGTACTTTTAGCTAGAATATTTCTTTGCCTGAGTGAGCAGAAACAAGTGTCTGCCTTTGATAACTGTGCAGACATTAGACTGAATATTAAAGAGGGTTGGCAGCTACAGTATAAACTGGGGCACTTGCCATTTCTGGACAAAATGTGTCATTCTTACTGGAAAGTCAGCAAGTAAATGCACCAGCATTTTGTCTGCTGTGGTTCTTTTTTGGCAAACTTGAAAATGAAGAAAAAATGAGCTGAACTGGGAATTCTTTAATCTAGTTATTTTCAGGAGATGAGTTTCCAATTTACCTTTAAATGTTGTGTTGTTATTTAGTGGCGCACCAGAGCTCAGGGAGGTTGGCTGTATGTATAAAAAAAGTGCTGGATAAAAACACGGCTAGTAAATTAGAAAAAGACTGCTCAGGTGATTACAAAGCTTGCAAATATTTGGACAGGCAGAAGGGTAAATCAGTCTGCAGTATCTCCCTGAAAATCCATGCATAGCCCGCCAGTATCCTGTGATGTGCTATACTGTAAAACACTGCTTGCATGACTACTGCTACAGCAGCCATAGACTACTACATAGCACTGTGTTCCTGAAAAAGCTGCACGTCTGATATTGCTGAGATTGCTACCTGCTCTCAGTTGAGGTGCTGCACATTTTAATCCTTGGAGGAGCTGGTGGTTTTTACAAGTAGTGTCTCTGCTGTGGGTTAAAGTTGGCATGGAGATGGCAAATACTTGTAGCGAGGACCAAAACTTGAACCTTTTCTCACTGGTATCAAATATGAAAGATCAATAGCTTTTGGTTCTTGGAGAGCTGGACTGCTGCTCTGGAAATGCTGGTAGCTCTTATCATCAGCTCACATGAGCAAAAGGGACCTGTGCTTGATTTCTCATGCTGATGTTGTTTTGCACACCTGCAAAGCAGCAGGATCAGCCCAACCCTTGTAGTCTTTAAGTGCAACATCTCTGTGACCTGATTATGCGAGTGAGATCTTCATAGTTTTTGTATCCTACTTTCTGCCTCTACTGCTTTAGTTTTATGCCTGTGATATGAGGAAACCTTTATACAGCTCAAGTACCTAGCACAACAAATTTCTGTGGAGTAAGAAATGACTGGTCTGTATGAAATTTCTAGACATGTTCTAGTTAGGTGAGAAGTAATATTTCAAAAATGTGAAATCCACATTTGCCATTAATGGTTATTTGAGACACCTGTTTATTTGATATTGGGAGCAATGTATTTAATAATACTTGGTTGATAATTTTAAATTGCATTGCAGATGTTCACCAGAGTTACTTGTAGAAGTACAATTAAAATGTATTTTTTATATTTTAGTAATTGTGACCATATTTTCTCTCTCTTCCTCTGATCCTGGTAGGCCAAAATTCTACCATGTGAACAAACCTTCTTCAAGACTCTTGAAGTTATTCTGAGTTCCTCATCTTTACTGTCACCTTTCTGGTTTTTTTTTCAGCTTTTCCTGTCTCCTTGTTTTGCTATGAGATTGTATTATCATATTCAGAGCAATTTGCACTTCTATAGCTAAGCTCTCAAAGTGCTGATCAAACATTAATAAAGCTTCACAGTGGAGCTGCTTAATATTTTGATCACCTTTTTCATGGAACACATATATTCATCACAACCAGGAGCGTGTTTTGATAAATTTTCCATTTAGAAAACATTCTGACAGAGTTCTGAAGCAGGCAAAGCCTGTATATTTCAAAAAGAGTTTCACATATCTTGCAAATAGTTTTTCATTTAAATGATAATCGATAATTGAAAAAAAGTGAAGCCAAATGAAGCATCTTAAAAGCATAAAAATAATTTTAAAAATAGAATGATAAGATGTGAATTGATCAAATGTTTAGTTTCAAAATATTTGCAAAATTTCAGCTCAGTGTCTTATTTTTGATCAAGGAAAAAATTGCAAAAGGGAGTTGAAGTGTGTGAATAAATTGCTGACCTGTGTTGCATTAGATACCAAATTTTGTCCTGAAAAAAATGACAAGAAAAAAGATAATTTGCATAATATAATGTATACCTAATGTATAATTAGTAAAATCTCAGGTCACTTACAGATATAATTATTTTTCTGACTATTCGCAGGAACACTTTCTGCAGTAAGCAATAGCAGGCAATCCCAACAGCAGCATTCACTTTTCTGTTTTCTTATTTTTCTAAACTACAGCTGACATTGTCTCACACCAATTAATGCCTTTAATGATTTCTAGGCTAAGAATGTTGGAATCCGTAATATTCATTGGAAAAATTAAAGTTCGGGTACATTTAACATTAATGATTTAACTCACTGACCCTGTAGATATTATCTTTGTGCTTTAAACAAATTAATATCTATTAACACAGTTAAGTGCTAATGTGCAGTGCACATTTGAGAAGCAGAAGATATGAGCAGGTGAACAAGGGCTGATTTAACCCCTATGTGCATAGGCATCACACTGCATATAAGAGACATGACACACAGGCCTCATACAAATGAGAAATTTCAGGCAGCAGTCAAAAGAAATCACTTGGAGCTTGTTTTTGTGAGAGTCTTGCTTTGAAACTGATCTGATCTGTTTATAGACAGATGACATCAATTCTAAATACTGAGGAAGGAGACAATACACAATAATTATTCCCAAAGTTATTTTCTAGGACCTGGATAGGAAGCTTCATTCAGTAGGGTCCTGGGGGGCTATGGAAAGATGCTCAGCTCTCTGCTGGAAAATGCACAAAATTCATGCGGCACAGCAGCACTCAGTATCTTCCAGGATGAAGCCCATCAAGATCATCAAGCACACTGATCTGAGCGCAGTCTGATCCAAGATTTTAATTTCATTTCTGCTCTCCAGAATCAGGAAGTTCATCAGTAAGATCCGCTGTCATTTGGCACAATGGGATTATAGGGTCAGCAATTAGATGCTGTCATGAAGACAATATGCTTAGCACGGGCATTTCTTATTCCTTTTCTATTTAGAAATTATCTTCTGCATTTAGTTGATTTTTCTCAGCGATTAAATGTATAGGCTTTAAATAATTATTTCTTGGCTACAGCAGTGTTAAACTTCATTCAGCTGATAACCCTGAGTGGGACCAAACTACAATGAGGAACTAAAGGAAACATACTCTTGTAGTAAGTAGTCTCTTATCCAATTGTTTAGTCTCTTATCTTAATCCAGCTCTCTTTGTTGTATTTTTTGTTTGTTTGATTTCTAAATATTCTATTCAAATATGACAGGAGGCATATTAATTGGACTTGTCTTGCAGCCAGTTCTCTTAATCCCACAGATCTTTCCTAAGTTAGTCAGTGTAACCTTGCTGCTATTCTTCCTTTGTGGAAGTGGACTCTAGACTCTGTGTTGGGCTAATCAAACCAAAGGAACATTCAATCAAGCTCTGCTCAGCAATGGCAGGCTGTTATTAAAAGCAGGCAAATGTCTCCTCTCTTGCTGAAATGGTGGGCAAACAATACTCAAAATAAAGTTCTTGTACTCCTGTGGTTGAGAAATTTATCTAGAAATGAGGAAGATTTTGCTCTTAATACCTATTCAGCAAAGTTTTGCATAAAAAAATTTTACATGGATGTGAAATATAGAATCAAGTCTAGGAACGAGGACTAGAAATCAGGACTCCATTTTCTTCTTTCTCTTTTTCTCTCAGCCTATGCTGCATGCTTAAAATATCAAGAATTGTTTTCATATGTCTTTGAAAGATTTTAGCTTTAGAAGGCAATTGTCTAGGGAGGATCATCAGATGGGTTATTTTTCCAAAGTGGCCATTGCTCAGTTTTTTCTCAGCTAGATCTAAATGTGTCTCTTTTCACTGTCCAATTGCCTTTTGATTTTGTTTTGAGAGGTCTTGCATAATGCAGGGAGAAGTACATGCCTAACATAGCTTTCTGTGCTCCACTTCAGAGAAATTGGAGAGTAATGTGGGAGGGAGTGAGAAGTTCTCAAAAAGCTACCAGAATCTACCTTTACCTTCCAAAATTCTTTATGTCTTGCCTAAGGACAAAGAAAAAAAAAATCTGTGTCGTGCTGAGAACTGAATTTTTTTCACGTGTTTTTTTCCTCAAGCACATGTCTATTCTTTCTAAGGGCTGACACAGTGTAGCTTAATTTATGAAATCTGTTCAGAATGCAATTCTTTTTTAAATTATAGCTAATTTACTTTCTATATTATTGCAAAAGTTTCAAGCAATAGTTAAGATGTGATTCTGCAATTTCAGATTTTGCACAGAAGGCCTAGTTCTACCTTGCAATTAGCCCAGTTGGTCATGGTGATAATAACATCAATGTTATGGCTTCAATTCCAATGCAGGCCATTTACTTAAGAGTTGGACTCAATGATCCTCGCAGATCCCTTCCAACTCAGAATATTCTGTGGATCTGTGCCTGGGATGTGTGGGCTTCTCTGGGCTATCACAGCAACATCCGAACTCTGGCAGGGCTAACCTGTGCCCATTACATCTGTAAAACTTTAGAAACACCTTTGACTTCCTATCTTCTGAATACATTCCATTTCATAATGAACTACACCCCTGCTGTATTTTAACTTTGTAAAACTGGCACCAGTAATGCAGCACTCAATCTGCTCCATAGGAACTGAAAGAGGAAAAACAATGATCAGCCAAAGTCTATTTATTTATTTATTTATTTTTCCTTTGCTGAACATGCAAATAGTTCAGTACCATGAAAAGTTATTATTGCTGCAGTAGAGATATCCCAGCATCTGGTTATTGGTGTTTAGAAAGGAGAGCTATACTTTTGAGAGTGGAGTTTTCTTATAAAGCATTGCAACTACTGGGTTTATGAGCATCTAAAGATTCTCCAGTGTTCAATGTTTTATATTTACAGTGCTCTAGATTCAGGAGAATTTCAGATCAGTGATGAACAGCAAAATGCTTGATTAAAAATAAACCTCTTAAAATCAAAACAGTTTCTGGCTTTTCTTCTTCTGCAGTTTCCAAGGAATTCTTACAGCAGTATGATAGAAAGTATGATTTGATTTTATGACTTTTTTAAAGTCATAGTTTAAAGTTAAAATAACTCCACTTTTAAGCTGGAAGTAGTTTTATACTAGGAAAAGAAGAAATGGTTGGGAGATTTTATGGTCTGCAGATGAAATGGAAACCTTGCCCCCAAGTTCTGTTTGCAAGGAAGCAGAGAAATTGCAATCTTTAATGGCTGCAGTCTTTTGAACATTGAAAGTTTAAAAAGAGAAAGAATTATAGAAAGACCTTCTGTATCCCATAGCTGTGCAATTGCAACAGATATATTTTATTTTTTTTAAATTCAGCTAAAGATAGCCTGAATTACTAGCTGTGCTCCCCCTTAGTTTTCCTGAGGTACACTCAAACTTTTAAAATACTCCATTTATGTTACTTTTACATAAATCTCCACAGAAGCAAAAAATTGAACTAGCTCGTCACTTATCAGGTTTTGAGAAGAGAACAATATCAATTTTATGAATCTGGCTTTTTGCCTGTGCTGCAAGCAGGAATCTGGTAAGTAAGAAAACATATATCTATTGGCCTATGCTTTAGCAATAAGCTGTCACAGCTGTGGCAGCAAACTTTGGCTGTAAGAATGTATTCCAGTCAATAAGACTCTTGAGACAGTTTCACTCTGGATCTGAGAAGATATTGGTTCATAACTTACAACATAACCTGACAGTAAGCCGTCTCTTTATTTTCTGTTTTCATTGGCAGGTCCTGAAAAGTCCAGTTCTACTTGTTGTTTTGGGCACTCAGATGCCTTCTTCCTGATGTCGTTTTGTCTATATGGAAAACAGTTTCATTAAGAAGCCAAAGCTACAGGATTATATATAGGAAATACGGACCAAAATTGGAGAGTTTCAAGTCAGACACAAAGAAAGCTTCCGGAATTAAGTGTATCAATCTCTAATAAGGTTTAATTGCTAAAAAAAACCCCACAGATATTAACAGAATAATAGTTCATGAAAGTACTTGAAAGTACTTTCAGAGACCATCTGAAAAAAAATGAACTATGTCATTCTGCTTTCTTAATGTTTGTGTGATGAACACTTTTATTTTCAATGGCCTAGGAGAAAGACCCAGCCAGTCATCAAAATGCTAAAGTTTAGAAAATACTGCGCTTCCAGAAAGATTTTCCTTTTTAAGATATCAGCTTCATATAGGTAATAAGGAGGAAGAAGGCTTGTAGAAATGTTTTCCATCATTTTGAAACCATTAATCTGGAGGATTCCTAATTTAAATCTAGATTATGACTGAAAGTCTACAACCACCATAAGGGATTATGGAATTTACTGTCTTGAATTTAAAATAGCAATTGAATTTTTCAAGCTGATGGAACATTTTCGATTGAGAGTTGAACAATATTACAGGATATTCACTTCACAAATTAATGATTGTTCCTGTTTATGAAGACATTCCCTTGTCAATTTTGAAAAGTTACAAAAGATGAGAAAAGTAGAACAGTCATATAGCCTGGAGGGAGGTTAATCACGCCAAGTTTTGATGTCTTCCTGATGATTGTGCAAATTGTTTTTTAGATGATACTGAATATATTAGGTGGTTGTTGACTCCAGTGAGACCCTGGACAGCTGTTTTGTAGAGATGGATTTATGCTGTAAGTATCAAGATGGGGTGAAAGCATCCTATGAAATTCAACACAGAAAGTAAAGGAGTACTCAGTTATACAGGTTGTACTTCCTAAAAGCGTGGGGAGCAATGGAAGATGCTGAAACAAGATTTTTGTCTCTTCATTAAGCCAATAATGTCCTGCCATTGTAAAAAGATGATGTGCTTCTTAGAAGGAAAAACATTTTACAACATATAAAGGAAAGAGGAAAAAAAGAACAGAATTGTACATAAGAGAGCAAGAAGAATTTTCAGGGATGTGTAACTACTGGAAATTTTTCAAGAGGCAGTTTGTGGGTGGAATCAGACCTCACTGAATAGGATATATGAGAAGGACATGAGGCATGAACCAGTATGATAAATATCTGAGTTAAAATAATGAGGAGAAAATAGAATGTATACAAAGAGAACTGAATATGTACTGGGCAAATAATTTTTTACTATATTACCCAAACTGTGTGTTTAAGTAAAATATAATTTCAAACTTTTGTTATTGTTTTAGAAAGCAGAGGATGTCAGCTAAAGTTGACATATCAGATAGTGTATTCATTTTGAGAAAAAAAAATAATGAAGAATTTCATCCTAAGGAACTGTAAGTTTTAAAATAACTAGAGTACCTAGTGAAGTAAAACCAATACACCAGACAGAAACAGCATTATTAAAAAATTAAGCCACAGAACACGTCTCATATATATGAACTGTGGAAAACCAGCTATAGCGATGGTGGACATTCAATCATAATTCAATTTTGTGCATTTATATGTTTTTTTACAAAGGTATATATCTAAGCACAAAAGTCTAAAACCAGTGTAACCACATTCTAATAGTGTCAAAAAATTAAAGCCATTTGAATAATTGGCACGCACATACAAAAAAAAAGGTAGCAATTTATTGATTTGGGGATTATCACTAGTTAGAAAAATTTTTGACATGACTTTTAAAAGAAGACTACCAGACTATGTAACCACCAAATGATAAAAACAAAGAGATTAAATTCTAACAGATAGTAGAAAAAGGTCAAAGAGGAAATATGGCACTGAGCATCATATTCTAATTAGCCCAGCTGATTAGAGAATGATGCTAATAATGGCAAGGTTGTGGGTTTCATCCCTGTATGGGGCACTCACTTAGGAGTACTTGATGATTCTTGTGGGTCTCTTCCAACTCAGAATATTCTGTGATAATGTGGTAGAACACCATGTGTGACCCTTTGCAGGATGCAAGGTAATGTTGTGTGCAGGATGACTTCCAGTGAAAGAGATTTTGTATGAAATTATTCTTTGCTTCTCAAAGATGACTGTTAAATGAGAAAAAATTTAGGAGTTGAAATCTTCTTCTGCAGTAGAAAGATGGGGGGAAATAAGCATAAATCTCTAAAATGCTTAAACTACAAAGGAGAATAGAGTTGGTTAAACAGCACAATCTACAAACAAACTCGCAATCCAATGCAAAAATTTAATAGAACTAAATGCTGAGTACTAAGTTGAATCAGAGAATGCTTGTGTTTTATGTGTTACAAATACATATTACAAGTTTTTTCCTTTAGAGAATAAATTATGCCAACTGCTCACAACTACAAAGCTCTGGACACTGAAACAAGCTCCCCAGGGAAGTGATCACAGCACCAAGCCTGCCGGAGTTCAGGAAGTAATGGGACAACACTCTCAGGTACATGGGGTGACTCTTGGGGTTATCTGGTGCAGGACCAGAATATGGCCTTGGTGATCCTTGTGCACCCCTTCAAACTCAGGATATTCTGTGATTCTGTGAATGGTTCTGAGTGAGACTAATGGTATGAACACCTTGAGTTCATGTGTCCCTAATACAAATTCTTGAAAACATTTATTAGTCATACCAACCTTGGAAATATAAGAGTACATTGAGCACACATTAATCACACTACCTGTGAATACTGCCTGCTGTCTGCTGCTTGTCCTCTGCCCACTCTCTCTCTCCTCACTGCTTATTCCCCTTTGTCTGGAATGTATTTTGTGATTTCTCAAATGCAGTTTCTATAGTTGTCATTGAAATTCTTTCAAAGATTCACTTTTTCTTCAATTCCAGCAAATATAGTCCCCGTAACTTCTCTCCCGTGGTGTTTTGACAGAAGAGAAAAAGAGGTATGTCAAAGAAGCATAAAACAATTTCAAATATTCACTTTCCTGTTGCTACCATCTTTTTATGTCTATTCTTTCTTGTAGTATTTTATATGCATAAGACTATCTTTGCATTTGTACTTCCTTAGCCACAGCTAGTATCATTGCTGTTACCTAAAAAAGAGACAACACTTTAGTCAATGACTTGGAGGCGCGTTTTATAATTTGTTGCTGCAAAAGGCCTTGTTCTCCATTCAGCTTCCACACAGAGCAGCAGCATAATGGTTCCACTGTCAATTGAATTGCAGGTTTAAATGGTGTAGATGAAGGAAGAACCTAATAGGGAGAAATTACAAGAATTAGGAGACTGGTGAGCTATTGGTGAGGATGCTATCTGGCTGTTATCTTCTTAGTTGCTTTCAGGCATCATTAGTGCTGTGTGCTGGCTTGTGCTCAAGGAGCATAGAAGGAAACACAACCCACCAACAGGGAGGATCACAGACTATTTAGCATTTCACTTTCCAAGTGAGATTTAGTTTTCATTTGTCTGTTTGGATACAATACAAGCCCTGGTTCTTTTGCTGATCATTAAACTGATGCAGCTCTGATAGAAATGTCACCCCTGGACAGCTACACTGAAATTCTAGGAGGTGCTCGGGATATTCAGCAAATTACTGAGCTTGATTTTGCACCAGTAAAAACTATAGGGCCTGTACAGTATTTCTTCCTGTGAACTGGAAGCAGAGGTGGACAAAAGATAGAAGAGGTACCCAGAAGCATATATACATAATTTTTTAGGTCTATTCTTCCTATTCTTCCCTCTTTTTCTGTGTGACTTTCATAAATTAGGCTGTCAATCCCAGAAATCTCAGTTCTTGAGATATGTTCTCACCTAGGGAAAAAGAAAAATGACTGGCCTTCTCTCAGAGGCCATCATAGAGTGCCTACATATCACCATACCATCTTAAAAAAAAAAAAAAAAAAAAAAAAACCCAAACCACTCAAACAAAAACAAAGGAACAAACCCCTCTCTTCTGTAGAATGTGCTATGAGTTTGAGCATCAGTTAATAGTACATGTATATGAGAATGTAAACATATACTCCTTCCTAACTTCATACTGTTTGGGCAAGCAGAAGGTGGGTCAAAATAAGAGATAATTCACAGTGCAGATGTGAATTTTGGGTTAAGCTTTTGTAACTTGCAGGATGAAATAATGCTCTCGTATGGTCTTACTCCTTGTGCAGTCCCCTGCTGCCACATTCCCTTCTGTAAATCTCTGAAGTTTTAAAGTAAAAGACCCACTTTCCACTAAAGGGAAAAGCAGTTTTCTACAGGTTTGAGACTTAGTGTTTTCCAAGTATTTCATTTAATTGGGTTTGAATGCTATTGAAATCTCAGGATTCATTCCTTTCAAATGAAATAATGACATTTTATTGACTCAAGTTTTGGGTGACCAGTTAGAAACACACAAAAGAAGCATCATTTGAAAAAAAATACTGTTCATCAACCCTCCTGAAAAAAACATTTTCCAAAATATTGAGGAAGGCAAGCCAAAAATAGGGGGTTTTTTTTGTTGAGGTTGTTCTCTGCTCTTCTTAGTACCTTGTTCACTTGCAGATTATACTTTGGTGCGCTTTATGTAATTACAGGCAAATAAATAGTGACATATATATGTAAAAAAGATATGAATCAAACAATTTTTTGGTAGTTATTGGCTTGCCAGAGTAACTAAAACTAGAAAAAATTTGTACTAAAAATAGGAAAATGTTAATTTCTTTCATTCTAAATAGTTATAAATAATACCAAGAAAGGAAATGGGACTTCTATAAGTATGACATGCTAAACTAAACTAGGCAGAGTACCAAAGTGTGTGTTGTAAAGAAAAAGTGATCTGAAAAAAATCATGCTGAAAGCATGTGAAAAAGTATGCTCAAAATAAACTCCTAATCTTTTCTAACAGAAAAACTTTGGATCTGAAATGCATTCTTTTTGCCTCCAAAAGCTGAGATTTAGTTTTCTTTCTGATCTCCTATATAAATAATCATCTCAAAAATGCTAATAGGACAAAACCCAAAAAGTGCAAACAATTGAGGGAGAATAAGCTTCAGAAGGGAAATTTTGGAAATTTCTGGAAAGAAGTTATAGATACAATTTTTGGACTAATCTCTCCTCTGCTAAGTCAAAAGCAGAAGAAAAAATAATTGAAAGATCACTATTTATTCCTTCTTTGTTCTGAAAGTGCTCAATTTCTCTTAAGAGGAAGATTTGCTGATTCATGTGGCATAGAGAGCAGAAATGTCCTCAATTTCTGCAGAGTGAAAACATCAGCAATTTTTCAGCATGAAGAGACAGAAAGCTTGACTAAAAATACATAAAAGCACATTTGGAATAAGAGGAAAAACAAGCTAAAAATATTACTTGGATGAGCATAACCTATTTAGGTGCTGCACAACCACTGCTAGATTATGTAGTCCCGTATTTCTAGTGCTTTTACAAGGTCATCCATTAACCCTGATTTCTTTTCAAAATGTCTCAATCCAACTGTATTCAGCAGAGCTGTTGTTTAGATGCACACATTTACCTTTAGCTCTTCAGTTCACTTCATCCTTTGATTGCAACCCTCCTCTCAAATGAGTGACTCATCTATGGTGATTGAAATTACCAGTCTGAGAATAGAGTAAAACTCAGCATAAACATTTGAGTTAACTTCTGAGAAGTCATGCTGATATTTAATTTTTTTTCCCATTCCTTACATGGTAAGGAGAGTGGATTTAAACCTGTCTGAGCTCTGAGACTGCAATCCGTTTTTGGTACTGAGTATCCATATTTTGTGAATAGTTATTTGGATTTTTCTCATATTTCTTCTCTCCATCATCTCTAATACCAATAGGCAGCTATTTTACAAACGCAGCTGATAAAGTGTTGCAGGGGAAAGTAACTATATTCATGTTGATTTTTTTCAATAAGAAATAAGCCCCATCACAGCTGGTATCACTTCTAATCTTCTGCTGCATTATAGTGAGCTACACAAACCTCCTGGGGTGCAGAAACCTTCAGAATACTTTTAGGATATTCAGTAAAATGAAGAACAAAATCAGGTAACAATTCTGGAAATCCAGATCAGGAGGTCCTAGAAAGCTGAATGAATTTCTATGAGGGGAAGGAATTCTTGAAGCTCTGAGACTGTTTTTCTGAGTTGAAGGAGCAGGAGCATCTGCTCCTGCACTTAAAAAGCACCTGGGCAGACACTCAGATGCAGAAAAATGTATGTTCCTCGTCTGTCTCCAAGTAAAAATGCTCCTATTTTGAACTAGCTTATGCTAAAGCAGTTTTTAAAAATCATCTAGTCCCTGGTATCCCTCTTGATGTTACTCTGTCCCAAAAGATGGTAGAATCCCATGCTTCCTAAAAGTCCAGGCCTGAAAGCATGAAGATTTAAAGTAGTTTTCAGAAGCAGGTCATCAAATAGGAAATATTTTTTATCAAAAAGTGTTTGTGTATTAAAATAATTTCTGATCTTAAAAAATATTATTTCCTTGGAAAATTACAGCAGCTACTCTTTGGTCAGCTGATGCTTTCACTGGGTGAAGTGTTACAAGCAGTCTAGGAAGCAGGAGTGTTAATGAAGCATGAAAGACAGAGGTAAAACTCAATCATTTGGGGTAAATCTACCAGTTTTCTCCTCATCAATTTAGCTCTGTTTATATAGATGATACAGCCTTTTTTTTTTTTTTAGGAACAAAAGAGGAGCAAAGCAGGCTGACTGTGTCCAAGACAAGGAGTGGATTCTAGAATGTGGAAGATAAGTGATCATTATCATTAAGAATAGTGAAGTTTTGTAGCTGATTGACCCCACATTGTTATAGTCTGGCTCTAAAGTGAAATAAGATGAAAGGAGGCTTGAAAGAGTGAAAAGTGCTTCTTTCTCCCAGGGCTTTGGTTTTTTGGGTTTGTTTTTTGGTTCAGTTTTTTTTTGTTTTTTGTTTTTTGTTTTTTTTTTTTGTCTTTTATTTTTTGTCTTTTGTACTGTTCGTTTGGGGGTTTTTGTTTATGTTTTTGTCATTGTTGTTTTGATTTTTTTTGTGGGTATGAAAATGAAGAATTTTCTTATCTAGGAAGGGCAAATTATGAAAGATGTCAAAATCATGATAGATAAATGTATTTCATCCCTTCTAGCACTTAATAATTCCTGTCTTACTGTTATAGGACCAGTCATAGAGACACGCTTTCAGTCTTCACACAGTGCCAAGAAACACACAGCTTGAGATTTTTGCTGGGAGATTGCCAGCTCCTCAGGGAAAGGGTTATTTTGCAAAATAGATGGAACAAGCCACCTTCATGGTGGTGAGGTAACCTATTCAGAAAGCAAGAGAAGCTTTGAGAATTTATAAAGGCTTGAAACAAGCCTATTGTGGAGTTTGTTGACTTGTTTGTTTTTCCAAAATGTTCAGCCAAAAGCTACTGTACAAGTTCTACCAAGCCTCTCTCACAGAGCACCCCAAACCCAAGCTCTCCAGCCTTCAAGTTGAGAGTGCAGCAAATATTCTCTTTGCAAAGGTAAGGTCCTTGTTCCATCTCAAGGGAATGAGTTTTCCCACTACAAAGTCAGAATGTGTTTGGTTTTGCATGGAATATGGTCTGGAGATACAGGACCTTCATGGACTCTAAACTATATCAATAGAAAGCACTTGTGCTTCTTTCTGATGAATTGTGGGAGTAACAGTATCTTGGAAAGCGCACAGACAAGCCTCCTTCATTAATCCCTCTCAGGAAATAGAAGAGGAGGGATGGCATTAAAAGAAACCAGAAACTAGTCAAAACAAAAACAATCAAACAAACAAAACCAAAACATAACAAAATGATGAAACAAACTGCTTTAGGCATTTCCCTCTAGCAAACCAGTACTAGATGCAATAGTGGCAATAATGATTAGCCATGGTGAATTTCAGAAAGTTAAATGAAACCCTAACTCAGAAAACCTGAGCTATTCTCCAAGCAGGTCAGTCCCAAGGGAATATCTATTAGACAGCCTACTGTGACATCTAAATCTCTACACATTCAGGAGTAAAGAAGGGGAAAGAAGCTGAATTAAGATACGAAGTAATAGAACTGGTGCACATTGACCCCTGAAAGGGGTTTGTTACAAACACAGCAATGCCCAGCACGTGCATCCCCAGAGGCTTTTGAGACCGTGGTACCAAATAAAGTACCCGACAGGTTTCTGGGTTGCCAGGGGTTTTTTTGCTAAAAATACATGCTTCAAGTTTAATGCCTGAATCTCCTGACACAAACAGAAAAAATTAAAGGAAGCAAATACAACAGAAGTAAGAGACTGTTGAAAAATTTTCAGTGGAGATGTTATCTTCATGATGAAATCCTGGCTTACAGCAGTTGGACAGTAATGTCAAGTGGTGAACCATGATGGCTGAATCCACCTCCGATTGTCAGTTGCCAACAGATTTTTGGGTGACAGGAGGAATTCAATCTGACACTTTCAGAAGCGTGACTGCCAGTTTTGTGAGAAATATGTTTTGCCTCCTAATCCTCAACTTTATCCACCACCCTTCCCAGACAGGCCTGTTTTCATAAAAAGCTGTGAAGATCTCCTTCAGTGTCCCGGTGATATTCACCTGTAATCCCCAGCAGGTTTTTCTGGCTCGCTGGGTAGATATCTATAAACATCAAACAGATTGCACTTATTTTTTTCTCTCAGTAGTATTAGAAGTTTGGCATGATTTGTAGAATATTCTCTTGCAAATATTAGATCCAATTGGTAAGGAGGTAAAGGGATTAGTCTCTGTATTTTTAATCCCTAAAATGAAGGGATGTATTACAAAGCACACGTACAAAAATACAGTAACAAACATCAATATATAAACACATATATTTTGGATTTTGAATGTTAATACTACACACTCCTCCTGGCATACAATTTTCCCCAAATCAGATGTTGTCTTCAGGTCACTTATACTCTGTGGAAATCCTGAAAGTGGAAGATGGATCGGTCAAAATACATCCACAGATTTCCTGAGCCTGCTTAGCTGATGCTCAGCTGCCGCTGACAAAAGAAACTTTATAATATTTTGAGCCAAACCATTGATCTAACAGATTCTTACCACTGACAAATTTCCAGATATCTCATTGTAACTGTGGCATCCGTTAAGGTTTTTCTTTTTAAAAACATCAGAGCATCTCTACATGTTATTGGGTAGACATTTTCAAGATTCAGATGGTATGAATATTTACTGGAAATGCCAATAACCACCATGGAGGACTAATGAAAACATAGGAACACATCTTTCCTAATTTTTAATTCAAAATATTATTTAGTTACACATTCACAGGTTGAAAATTATCAAATCGTCAATGAAAAAGCACATTTTGTTTATCATTACTCTAAAACCAAATTAAAATTCTTTCCCTTCTTCAGACTGTTTCATATGTAAATTTCATCTATATATTTTAGATGCTTAAATGTGTAGAATGACTAGCAGAAAGAAAAAAGCATATGAGAATGCCAAAAGCTATGATGCCTT
Source organism: Melospiza melodia melodia (assembly GCF_035770615.1). Lineage (NCBI taxonomy): Eukaryota > Metazoa > Chordata > Aves > Passeriformes > Passerellidae > Melospiza > Melospiza melodia. Next base: position 66,865,570 of record NC_086199.1, on the reverse strand, counting down.
GATATTTTAAAACAATTATGTCTGCAAAAAATAACACATAATACCATGTGTAGGTCTATTTGTGGGCAAAAGCTGAAAACTATCGTGAGCCAAAATTTTTTGTGAGGTTTTATGGGGATAGAGGGCTTGGAGGAAGATAAGAAAGAGAGTGTTGTGGATAAAGTCTGTTATTTGAAAAGATGAAAGTATACCTAGAAAGTTTTGAAATATGACATCACTTTTCCCAACTTGAACTTCAGGCAGCATATTGACATTAAATCAATTTGGTGATATGAAAAGGTTTCACTTAAGAAAGGAACAGAGAAATATAAACTGAGATTGAAGTCTCCCTCGGCCCCATCTTACTTTATTCTCAACAGCAACAAAGTCAAACAAGGCTATCAAGATAAAAACCCCAGAAGGGAGTAATTTTATTTTCCTTTGAAAATTTCTATGTTTATGAGGACATTGTCTGGATTTCTGCCTTTAGAATATTAACTAAGCTTTGTTTGGGAGGAAGGCACAGTGTGTGCCAGGAAACAGGAATTAGTATCTAGTCATGGAATTTATTCCCAGTTGTTGTGATGTGCGAACTTGAAGCAACTTCTCAGCTGTGGTCAGCTGAGAGAGAGGTGAAGTACTGCATTCTCAGCCTCATAGCAAACGTCTGACAAGTAGAAATAGTTTATGAATAATAGCTAATGCAGTATGCTCAGCTTTCTTATTTCATCTCTCTCCTTGTGTTATAAATCCACACTGGCATGAATATAATTTTTTCTTGCTAAGCCTCCCGGGGAAGGGAAATAAATAAAAATTAGCATTTGACCAAATGAATCGATTTGAGACCTGCATTGAATGCTTTGTATTCACTGTGTGATGGATGTACTGCCTCTTTCTTGCTGCTTAGGAGTTATTTAAAGGTCCAGCTGAAATGAGTTTCATAATGAAGGAATACATGAAAACAAATACTGCAAAGAGCCATTGTGCTGTCCCTCTATCTGACTTACAGGAGTAAATGTAGTGAAGGAAATATGAGCAGGAGGATGCTAATGAAACATTGACAGGAGGAGTGATAAGTAAAACAAGACTGTCAATAGAATCTTAAAAAAACAATGACAGCAAGATAAGCAGCAGCACAGGTCCTTCACACTGTTTTTTGGGTTTTTTCTGTTTTTTTCACAGCTGGAGCTTTACATACTTGAAGGGTTTTGAGCATCTTGAAATGCTGATCATTCATGCCTTATAAAAGCCAGTCCAAATAGGAGTTATGCTCATTGCATTAAAACCAAGGAAATATCTGTTAGAATTTTAATGTTTTCCTAAAGTAACTGCAGGTTTATTTTTTCCAGGGCACTTTCTAACTTTGCAGCTAAGGGCCAGTTCTATATGATTTTCATCTATGTTATTGGAATTATTGCCTGAGAGATCTCAAAAAGGAGAAAGAAATTAAAATCACAAAACATCTAGAGGGAAAAACAATCTAATTGCAAATAAGACAAATTAATTCTTCAGTCATGTTTCCTATAGGAAAATTGTGAAATTCCCTAGAAAGTATCCAGGAAAATGCAAGTAGCCTTAAAAGTATTTTTCAAACCAATTACTCAGTCTCCTAATCAAAAATAATGGTAAAATACAGAGTGAAGAATTAAAATGTACAAAATAATTACAGAAATTAATAATTTTAATCTTTCTTCCTCTTCATTAAGAGAAGCTTGTGAGTAGAAATAATGATGAAATGGTGACTAACTACCCTGAACTTCAGTGGCAAAGTTTATTCAGAATAAAATTGTGTAAATTGACAGTGGCAGGTTAATGTATGGATCTATTCCCACTAAAAAGCATTAAACCTACCTGTGCAGAAGATAGTATATGGATTAGCACTAGAGAAAGATATAATTTCCATCAGTAATGGCAGGAAAATAAGGAAGACTAACTAAACATTCAAGTAGAGAAGGCAAGGAGTTGCTGTTAGGAAGGATGGAGGCAGGGCAGGTGGGGAGTTGCATTCCAGGAGTTCGTCCCCATCCCGTGCACTAATGTTGCTGAATGTCCCTGTCATGTCACACGCTGAGGAAGGAGGCTTAGTCCTGACCTGTGTTCTAGTCCATGCTGAAAGGCAGAACAATGGAAATAAAACCAAATACAGATTATTGAAATAAGTATATGGATTTCTGAGAGCTGAAACTGATCATGGAACAGGGAGGGGAAGAGGAAAACCAGATATTGTCTTTCCCACCTATTTATTTCATTTGGAAACAGCTTGACTGAGAAGACTCTTTAAAGATTTTGTAATAAGCCTTTAAAAAGGTGTTTCCGGTCTGTTTCCTTTTGGGTGCTGGTAATGTAATCAATTCATTGCCTTTCAGCAGGCACTCAAGACAGAGGGCAAAAATCAAGATCCTATTATTCTGAGAGGGTCATTGTAATTCTTTCCAGCCCATTAGGCACAAATATATTTGTAGACAATTCCATAATTGCAGAATATCACTGAGGATTTCACTAATTAATGTAAAACCAAACATGTGCTTTATTAATACCATGCAAACTGTAAATTTTCTCTTTAATTGAACATGGGGAAAGGCTTGTATGTTTTGATTTACATCCATGATGAAATTTTTCAGTGTAAGGTTTTAGTGGCCTACATATGATCTATATTGATGTAAAAAAAACCCAAACAGAAAAAATCAGAGGATGAAGTGCCTTTTTCATTCCTGTTGGAGAATTTGCTGCTAGAGGCAAATATTGACATTGTGATATCCATTGGCCAAATATGATAAAACTGTTGTTATGATGAGTTTTCAGTCACACACTTTCCCCTCCTGCAATTCCATGAGAATTTTCATCTCCCATTTTAACTTCAGTGTCCAAGACCACGTTTAGACCTTGCCATGGTTTATTTGGTACAACCTGCCTTAGAAAATCTGTGTTAGGCATAAATTATGAATCAATTTTTTCCTAACACAGAACTTCAAAAGGCTGCACTAGGAATAATATATTAGAATCACTATTGTTTAGGCATAAAAATAATCTTTTAGCTTGATACAAATACTTGCATGTTGTTTTCAAAATAAGGTACATAAAATTATAATTAGTTTATGGGTACCAATTTACAATTTCTATTACAAGTCATTAATTTAAAAAATCACATTAAAGTGCACCCTACCAGTGTAGAAGCCCTTGAAAAGAAAAATGCATATTAAATGGGTAAAATTAAAACTTTATTTTAAAAATTACACAGCGTTTACTTGCTCATAGGGCATCAGAGGAGTGATGTTGGTAAGTGAGCTGTGGTCTTCATCTCATCTGCCCAGGCCACACACTCTATGGGATATGGTGCTTGTGGAATTACCACGGTCTATAGCTCCAAAAAATACTTGTTTCTCCTTCACATGATTCCATTAGAGGAATTAATAATGATTTATCACTTATTGTGAGGATTTATTCCTTCTGTAAAACTGAAAAGAGACAACTTGAATATAAATCATACATATTCCTCATCTGTAACTTTGACACTATTTCCATTGGTTTTCATTCTGCTGAGTTTGACTTCTTTTTTTCTCTAATTCTTTCCCTCCTGCTGGTTTCATTTGGCTGATGTTAATATATCTTTTGTCTGAGTACTGCATACCTGCACTGAAATTATAACTTTGTTTATTTTTCTTTTCTTCATTATTTCACAATGTGAAAGAGTGGGGTTGGTAAATACTTCAGTGAAGCTGATCAGACATTGCAAGGTCCTGTCCTTTCCTCCTGCACCCTCACTGGGGGTGTGACTGCTGTGTTTCTTTGACACCTAATTTTTTTTCTTTCAAAGTTTCCATACTCTAAATTCATCCCAGTACACAATATATTCAAATCAGTTATTTGATATTACATTAGTTTTGCAACTAAAAGAAAAGCTGCAATCCAAATATTTTGCAGGAAAGTATGGAATTGAAAGCAGTATTAAGCAATTGTTAACCCTTTTGGGGTTCAAATAAAGATAAAATCCTAAACACAAAACTTTAAGTAGGTTAAAATATGTGGTTTTCTTTAGTGGAAAGATTTCAACTGCCAGCAAACCTGTCTTTGTGCATTTGAGGTATTCTGATTTATGGTAAGAGCTATGAAACCACAGGCTCTGCAGACAGAGCACATATTTAAAGGTTAAGTCCTCACTATGTTGCACTACTATTACTAGTGCAGCACGGTTTTTGAGTGATTCTTATCCTAGCAGCACTTGCTGAACTGTGCTAAAAAATCTTTTCAGACTTATCCTGGAAATGGAGCAGTAGCTGAACTACATTACAGTTGTATCTTCAGCTGTACTTTTATAATGTTCCTCATCAGTTCTCATCTAGGTCTTGGTATTCATCTTCTGTCTTTGAATTCATGCTGTAATTTTAAGGCCAATGGAGCAGGAACAGCATTTATTACATGTTTATAATCAAGAAAAGAAATCAGATCTTATGATTTATGTCCAAAAATATATTTTAGAAATATGAAAAAAAGAAAATAATAGTAATCACAATAAATAACCAGACTAATTAAAATGTAATTCTACTCTATGAATGCATGTTGAACATTTTGTAAGTTAATTATGGCATTTCCTGAAGAAATAACAGATGCCTCCTCTATACCATGATATGTGCATTTGAATGCTACAGACTGAAGTGAGAAAAGTTGTTCGCAAAAGTTTAACCAAAGAAATATCATGCACACAAACACTCACAGACAGTAAAGACAGGAACAATAGACAGGAACAATAGAAGGAGATTCCAGCCCATAAATTTGTGATCCTTAAATTTTTATATAGCTTCATTATTTCTGTACGATATTTAAAAATCTGTCACATGGTGCTTGAACATCAAGAAGGATAGTCTGCGCTTACATACTACATTTTCCTCAGACATCTTTTAATGCTTTACAGGCAACCAATTCTCTAAAATGCTGTCTGAGACTGAGAATCATTGTTTTTTCAACAATTCGACTTATTTTGTTATGATACAGTTTTCACAGAAAATCTGTAACACATTAACACTGGAATCTAACGATGTAAACTGTTCCTCCTAAACTTCTCTTCAATAAAATGTAAGTTCTATATTATTAGTATCAATAGTATTGCATCTGTCTTTACTATAATTTTAAACATAATTTATGTAATAAAAAATGTGAAGCAAACTAGTGTATGGATACCAACTCTGTTTTGGAAAGAGAGATGTCCTAATCACTGCTTTGCATTAATTTTTAACTGTTCCTAGAGTTGCATGTTTCTGCAGAGCTTCAATTTTATGTAATTTCCTTTTTTGTTTACTGTTAATGAATATCAAGAAGGCTTTTTAGATACAGATTCTTCCATGACATTTTCATTTAAAGACAATGGTAGAAAGCTTAGAGCGGTATTGAGAAAAAAAGCCCTTGAATTTGATTACTGTACTAGAAAATCAATATGGTTATCTAGTATTTTATGTCTAAGATGGAGAACATAGAATCACTTTCAATCATTAAGATAGTTTCAGTGGAAAAATATGAAATAACATCTGTTTTTCATAGGACATTTCTTCTGACTCTTCATTTCTTTTTATGTTTTATACATTTAAAATATTTTGTTTTTCTTATTTAGTTTAATCCTACCTGCATGGCTTCCAGTATGCAATGCATTTCTTCAAGACAGTTATGTGTCAGAAAATTTTTTCAGGACTGGGACCTGTTTTGAAAACAGAGATCTGCCCCCAAATGTGGTTCAGCCCCCTGACCCCAACCAATGCCATAAGCTTCCATGGAGAAAAATTGAAGGAGAAGGAGAAAAATAGGCCCTTCTATTTCCTAAAATTGCATGTCTTATGTTAATTGTTTGTTGTCTTGTCTGAAAATAATGAGTCTATTCCCCATTCTGCTGAAGGAAACAGAAGTGTAAAACACTCCAAGTGGCCTCAATGAGTACTGTGAGAGCAAGAAGTCCTGATACTTGGTGAGTGCAACGTGTGCCTGCTAATGACAGCTAAATTTAAATACTCCCTCTCTGTTTGAATACCAGCCCTAACTCCCTTGCTCAGCTTGAAATCAATTAAATTAATTAACTTCAGAACATTAATTCCTAATTTACTGCAGCCTTCCTGTGATATGAGTGAAGCCTGGATTCCTCCTCAGTAGATAATATCTTTGTGCTAACAGTCTTGGGCTTCTGGGACACCTTGACTGATCTACTCTGCTTTTAGGTGCGTTGATGTTTCATTCATTTTCACTTTCAAGCTCAAATGCTTGAAGGTCCCGATCCTGCCATACCAACACCCTTGGCTTTTAAGGAGTTTAAAGGACTGGTAGCTTAAGTAAGATTTGAAAGTCTTTGGAACACACAGATGAAGCAGAGCGATGCTGCAGCAGGGAATGCACCTGGGCACGGCAGCTGCTGCCTGGGCTTTTCTGTCCCTCTGCACAGGTGGATAACAAGTGCAAAGTCTTGTCAGGGCAGCATGACCTATCCTGGCAATTAAGCCCAAGTAGCAATAGATGCATTAGCTGGTAAAAGTATGGACTCTGAGAACCTTTGTAATAAAAAAGTCATGTTGCATAACCACAAATGAGCATCTCAGGAAGGTTTACTAAAAGATTTTACTCTTTCCAGGGCTGTAGGGTTTCCTTCCTGGTACTGGCCACCAAGTAGTTTTTTTTTTTTCTTTGTTTGACTCCTGAGGCAGGTACTGACAGTGGAATACATATCATGTTAAAGAAAATGAGTCATTGAGAGAACTGATGAATCCGTTTCTTTGTCTCTAATTTTTGTATTATCCTAGAACGTCATTTATGCACATGTAAAAAATAGAGGAACACAAATTTGGGCATCACCGTAATAAAATTTCAGATCATTCTGTAAAGTCTGCATATTGCTTTCCTGCTATAGTCAGATAGACATGCACAGGCCATCAGGATATCTGTCAAAATATTGTTACAGTGCTTAAAGTGTTAATGTTTTTGTAGTCTTTGGAAGCAGAGCTATGTTTTATAACAATCTTATGAGGAAAGTGAGTGTTATCATTGGTTTTGGTGCTTTAGTCTCAGAGAGATAAAACAGCAACTTCCAAACTAGAGATTTTTTTAAAAATAACATCTTGCATTTGTTCTGTAACTATTATATTTAACAGCCTAAGGACTGGAGGCTGGAATTGCCTCTGTGTCTCTTCCTTGGTAGCTGTTGCAGAGGTTTAGTCAGCATTGTCTGTGCCAGTGCTATCACTGCTTAGTGATGGCTGTTGAAGCATCATCAGAGGGTGCCAGATATGCTTCTCAAAAGACACATGGAAAATTTTTAATTTGGTAGGTCAACCAGTAACAGCAGCTGTTGTGTTTCGTATGTAGGGCATCAGATGGGTGTGAAAACACTGATTCCTGTTTTTACTGGTGGAAGGTTTCAACAAGTTCAGGCTCCTGGCTTTAGCCAAAATGTTCTTTGATATGAAACTTGCATTGATTGGCTCTAAGCTTCTTGAAGCAGTCCCATTCTGGAGCTCTACTGGTTCCCACCTGGCCTGCATTCAGTTTCTGACTCCCAGGTTGCCAACAATTTTGTGAAGTACAGCCAAAGTTTTTATCATTCCAAGGGACTTTAGGATCATCAGCATGCAGACCTTCCTGTTTGTACCTTCTTTTATCTGACAGCTGTCTGTAAGGCCATCTTGAAGGAGATGCCATCACACCCAGTATTGTGATCTTGTGACATATATTGATTCCCTGTTGCCAGTTAAGAGAGCCTAGAATTGTCTTTGAGTGCTACAGCTCTGCAACCCTGCATTCTGCAGCAAAGTATCTTACCTTCAGGTTGTAAAGCAGATGATGATTACAGACATTGAATAAAAATGTAAGTAAATTGCTAATAAAGTGGGCAAGACTTGTTTGCAAAAACATTTGTGGATCCAGAGAAGAAATTCCAGTATTATTCATGTCCTTCTTCTTATAAACAGTATAATTAAGACAAGAAGTACAATTTTTTGGCTAATTTCAATAAAATATTTTCATGGTTTGAGTTTTGTCTCTATTTTATATTCAAACATTGTTCTATGATGTACTTGAAGGCACATTATTTTTTAGAAACATGATAATTATAATTGAAATCCAGTGACTGTTATTCACTTGAGCAACTGTTTACATGAAAATTATTCATTAAAGACAGCAAAAGCTATTGTCTTGAATTTATTTTAAGGAGATGTTTGATGAAGAAAAGCTTGTAGCCATAAGTCCAAATGTACAACTAGCAAACACTAAAACTAGCAAATGTACAACTAGCCATAAGTCCAAATGTACAACGAGCAATATCTTCATTAAAATATTTGGTAGTTACAATGCAGATGTTTAGAAAAGCCATATGACACTTTATGCAAAATCACCTGTGTTGTTCTGGAAATTCTTCAGAATAGTCACATTTTAAAGAGTCTTTATGGAGAAAGTTCATTTCAAATAATTGCTGTAATTTTTGTACATGTCTAGGCTAGCATGAGGTCAGGATATTGCCATATTTTCTATTTTCTATGTAAAATATAAGCCAGACTAGGACACAGTACTAGCAAGCTATTTAGTATTTATTAGTGTCTATTTACTATTTATTAGTGCCTTCTCTATTTAGCTTTGCTGTGTGTGAAATGGAGCTCTTCAAGGCAGTATATTTGTACAGCTGAGAGGACAAAGCATTCTGAGCAGGCAGTATGAACAGGACTGCTGCAAGTTTTACTCACTTTGCTATTAATTTACTTATATTTTATTCAATGTTATTGGAAATTTCCCCCCCAGCTAACATTATAAACCTTCATACCACAACCAGTGGCAAGCAGCACTTTCCCTTAGGCTCATGCTATTAAAAACGTGTTAATGCACAGTGACAGTGCCCTTAGATCACTACACCTACAAGACTAAGAGAGTAAAATAGGACTAACAATAACTTAAAGCCACAGAAGAGCCAGGGATAACATCTGTCATGAACAGATACAGCCTGTGCCACTTAGAGTTTGGGAAATAGTGCCTAGCCCTGTTTTATTTGTCACTGCAGATATATTCTCACCTGTACACTTAGTCCCATACTTATAGGCTTGTGGTTACTTGGGGATTAAAGTTTTGTTGCATTAGGAAGTGAAGAAATAGGAAACAGACTCTTGAAATGAGTACACAGCTACTACCTCAGGGACAAAGTATGCATGCTCCCTCTGCTTTTTAATACGGTTGTTAAAGAAATCACTTGCTCGCTTATCAAAAGCACAGAAAAATAATCTGTTCGAGGAAATAAATATATACAGTCAATTTTTCTTCTGAGCCAAAGAAGGTACTTCCAGGTAACTTGAGGTCCATGTTCCATGGAGTTGTTATAAAAGAAAATTAACTGATTTTTTTAAGTCTTATTCTCTATGGATTTATTTTTATTACATAATTTATGACCAAATATTCTACTGAAGGTAAGTGCCATTTTCCAAGCAGACATGTAGGCTGAAGAAATAATTCAGACTCTTTTTCATTTGGGGTTTCATTACACCTAGGGAGTGACCTAGTTCAACCCTACTTAATTTTTAATATCTCATGAAAACACTGCCCATGGTGTATAGCTGAATGCACAGTGAAGAGCTGAGTTGGCCTATGATTGTGATTAAAATTATATTTAATACAAACAAACAAGTACAGATGAACTTGATCAGAAAAAACAGAATAATTAGATCAGTCTTTAGCCAGTTGGTGAAGTGAGAGAATGCTTTCAGCTGCTTATCATGCTCTCTGGGCTTAATTGAGTTTCTGACCAATTTACTTCTGCTTTTAATTGCAGCACAAGGTAATATTCCAGAATCCTTATTTATTCCCTCACTCTCAAAATAGTGCCACTGATTTCCATGAGAGTGTACCTATGGCAGGGAATCGTATCACAGCTGTTAGAGTTGTTATGGTACAGATATCAGAAACTATTATCTTACATAATTTTTGAGATAGCCTTCCTGTTATTCACTTGTCAGAAATTTTGCTTGTACTACCTTGTCTTTCCTTTTCATAGAAATATTTTTAATGTAATTTCTTAAAGTAACCATCACTGTCAGAGCTGGACTTTGATCCTTATGTGTTCCTTCCAACTCAGGACGTTCTATAATTCTATATATATAGAGCATCCTATAGAACATTATGTGTTCCTATCCATTCATGGTCCATAATGACATTATGGTGCAGGTAGTGGTTTTGTTGGAAGGGGATTAAGAGGGGCTTTGGGGAGAGGGCAGCATGGAAATCCAGATTTGTTTTGTACATGTATTTCAATGGTCCAGTGAATGTCACTGAAATGATCTAAGTGCAGGCAATGACCTCTTACTGCACAACCCCACCATCCACCCTCCCCCTCCCAAAAAATACTTTAATCTCATTTCTCATAAATAAATTGTAAAGATGGATAAATTATTATCAGAACTCTTATACTATCCTGGCTTTACATGGCTTATCAAGGTCTTCCCTCTCAACAACTTCCTTTCACTGTATTGGGAGAAAGAGGGTGAAAGAAAAGCAAACAAGCAAAAAGGCTGCACACTAGCTTGAGGCTGAAATAAATGTATTTTAAAACTATGCCCAGACACTGTGACAAGAGCAATGTGCTGTAAAAGGGTTGGCAGCATCCAGCTGGAGGAATTAAATCTTGCTTGTCTAGCAAACACTTAATAACTTTTTGCAGTGATGATGGAAATGAATAATCCAGATCTGCCTGTAGGATGTCTGTTACCAAGAAAGGCATATTTAGGAAGTGGTTTTTTGTCTCCAAACCACTTGGCTATGTCCTGACTGTAAAGAAATAGAACTTCAAAGTACGGTGAAATAAAAGTTCTCCAGTTTGGGCATAGAATTGATGTTTGCCAACTCTGGGATACTACACAGAGCTAGTACTGAGAATCTTTCACTGAACAAAGCGCTCATGGATCAGAATTTACATCATTGTAACTTAAACACTATCTTAAATATATTAAAAAATGAAATTATTTCTATGCCTCTACTATTATGTGATTTCTCTTCCTGTATGAATCCTAGGTTATTCTAACAAAAATTCTCATTCACATGTTATGAACCCAGAAGGTGAAAAACAGTTCCTTCACCTTGTGTGGATCAGATCTTTCATTTCAGAGGAGGTGACTTTCTTATTACTCCATCATTGCTAAAGTCATATTCTAAACATTGAGGGGACAAAAAAGTGTTAAAAAACTCCCAAAATATCTGTAAAATATTTCTGGTACTTTTATTACAATGCTACTGTGCTGCAGGTACTTAATTTTAAAATAGGTGTCTTTAATTTTCTTTCTATTAGAGCTGTGGGCATTTGGGAAAGCAAGCCTGGTGGGTTGGTTATCTTTTTTTATATAAATAAATTCCTTAATTATTTTAATTAGATGAAGCTCTTAAGACATAGCAGCAGCTTAATTAGAAAAAATGGAGGAAAAAATATTTAAAGTCATGTCAATGTGAAAATAAATCAGAAGAAAAGCACTACAGAAAATAGAAACAAACATCCCTACAACAGTCCAGATTTTAGGCTGAGTGTAGCTAGTGCCAATCAGAACATGCAAATGATGAGATCACTTTTACACTTCCTGTGAGCTTGAAATTTGGAGCTCACAATGGTAATGTGGGCCAGCTGCAAAACTGAGAGCAATAGTTGTGCTGGGCTTTGGGATACATATTTCAACAAATATAAATATGGATTTTTCTTTCTTGATACATTCCTTGCAAGGGAAATTATTGTGCCAAGGACTTATTATAGACTTTATTTAGTGCAGAGAGTATAACTGTAAGGTGTACTTAAATTCAGATTTAGATCCTCAGGGTAGACAAGAGAACTCAGTTTTCCATCCTGATGCAAAACCCTTTAGCAAATATTTTGTGGCCCTTTTTATCAGAGGTATTATTTAGTTAGGTAAGAAAGTGGAACTTTGGACTCCAGAATTTCATTGAGAGATCGGCCAGTGGGAGGCCAATTTATTTTCTGTGAGTCTTAGCACGTGAAATTTAATTGCCTGTTCTTAAAAAGTGCTTTGGGAACTGAAGTTCTCATGCTTGGTTGATTATTTCTGGCTCTCCAGCACAATTTGCAGCCTGTACACTTGTGTCAGCATAACTGTGTGCGGGATTGTGTTGAAAAGCAGATTCACAAAATGATCCAGGTTTAAAAGAAGCCTCCTGAAGTGTTTGTTTATTTAATTCTGATCATGATTTGAATCTTCCAGTTTATATTAAGGCTCTTAAAACTGTTGTAAGATGAAGAGGCAATAAAGTGATATTGGGATAGGATTGAACATTTGGGGGTGAGAGTTTTGGGAATTGGAAAAGCTGAATTTTATGCCAGAAATGTTTTGAATAAATCTACAGAAGCATTTTTCATAGTTGCTGGAAGGGATTTCCCTATCTTCCATCCATGCTCCATCAGGTGACAGACTGCCAGTTGAAATATTAAATTTTGTGTATTAGTACTGCATCACTTTCAGGGAAAGGAAAAAATCCAACAAAACAAAACAAATAAATACAAACCTATAATATTTTCTTTTCCCCACCTACAGATACCTTTTGAGATGATTGATGCCATTTTTTTAAAATCAAAGACTTGATTTGATTAAAATTTTTAGTGTCTTTGAAACACAGACATTTCTAAAATTTTTTGCTCTTAAAAATGAATAAATTAACTGATAAGTAAATTGTTACTCTTGAATGCATATTTTTGTAGCAGTGTTTTTCTCCCAGACGGACCCATGGGAAACTAAAATTGCCAAATTATTGCATTGCATTGCATCAGAACACCATCAGTCAAAACTAAAATTACAGAAAAATGCTATTTTTCAGAAGTAATGGAAGCACCTTAAATTTTGCTATGAGATTTGTGCTTTTCTTCTTTTCTCTTTTTCTTTTCTTTTCTTTTCTTTTCTTTTCTTTTCTTTTCTTTTCTTTTCTTTTCTTTTCTTTTCTTTTCTTTTCTTTTCTTTTCTTTTCTTTTCTTTTCTTTTCTTTTCTTTTCTTTTCTTTTCTTTTCTTTTCTTTTCTCTTTTCTCTTTTCTTTTCTTTTTTCTCTTTTTCTTTTCTCCTCTCCTCTCCTCTCCTCTCCTCTCCTCTCCTCTCCTCTCCTCTCCTCTCCTCTCCTCTCCTCTCCTCTCCTCTCCTCTCCTCTCCTCTCCTCTCCTCTCCTCTCCTCTCATTTTTCTGTCTTCTCTCTTGAAAGTATTAAAGCTTAGACAAAAGAGGGATTGTCAAAGAACATTGTTGTATAAAGCTTTGTCTCCCCTAGGACAAGGGAGTGAAAAAGGAGAATAAAGAAAGGAAACACAACCTAGATGTGAAATGAAGGAACAGCAGGCACAGTGCTGAAGCTGGCAGAGGACTGACAATAAAAATGTCATCCTTTGGCACCAGTGCTCCAAAGGTTTTTTTGCAATTGCTCCAGGGGACCAAATTGCTGAGCCATGATACAGTATTTGCTCAATTAAAACTAATAATAAGATGCAACTGTGGTGATATAAAAGCACATTGGGGTCTGATGACATCGGTGCCAAAAGAGACATATGGATACTAACGGTAGAGGTTTTCTTTTCCCAAGTTAGTGCTAACATGGACACCAAGAGATTCTTAAGATGTTTCCCACTAGGCAGCATGAAAGACACTCCTGATAATACTCATGACAGAAATTAGTTCAGCAAGCAAAATAGTTTAAGCAAGTAGGGTTAGAGTTTTATTTCTGTCTCTGGTAGTTCTTTTCTTGTACTGCTAACTTGAATTTCAGGTTTTAATTAGAGCAAGTGCTCAGTCAGAATTCATCTGAAACTGCTGTGCTGCAACGCAGAAACCAAAAAATTGTGTAGCTTTCATCTGAACAGATAAATCCCTTTTATGTTGTCCAAAATTTGAATGATTTGGCATACAATATTTGTATGTTTCTGGTGTGTTTTTTCAGACCAGGCTTGAGACTGAGTTTGCGCCTGAATTTACACAGCCAGTTGAGTTTGTGCCATTTGCACAGCCAACGCACTAATCCTGTCTCACTGTCCTTCTAACTTCTGTAGTGCTTGGGTCAGGAAAAGGCTGGGATGTGGGTGCAAGTGTAATAATTCTGGTCTCTGCAGGGGTGAAGTGGTGCTGTGGTGATGCCTGCTTTGCAAACACTCTTTGCAGGCATTTGCTCTTTTCCATTCTGCTCCAGAAGAAAGACAAGCAGGTCAGGTTAAACTATGGGTAAAGAGATTGGGAAACAACTCACTCACAAATATGTTGCCCTGGCTGGCCAATTTTGATATCTAAGCAATATATTTTTCTGTTTTCCCTTGGAATCAAGAATTTCAAACTAATCATCTGTGATTTACCCTGGCTCGGCTGATTGTTCTGGAACAAAAAGGAAGACAAGGCTTTCCACAAGGAGATTAGCTTAGTGCTCTTCACCTCTCCTCCAAGCCACTGTTTGTGCCCTAATCTCAACAAAGTAAGGCTAGGTCCACAGGATCAGAGTGCAAATACCAGACCCTAACCAGGCTTTGTCAGCAAGAGTTCTGTGTCACATGCTGTGTTTTACACAGAAATACGTGGCTATGTGTTCTTCGCACTCCAGCTTTGTCACATTTATCTGTCATTTCACCTGATAGAACCTCAGATGTTGAACACCAGCTTTCTGATGTAAAAAGAACCAAAAGGAGGTTCTGGTTATGTTTAAGGATCCATATGCATGGAATAGTTTTTAATCTAACACTTAACAGCTCTAATATATAACTAATGCAGTATTACTGTAGTTAAAAATGCAAATGAATTAAATTTAAAGATAACCCTAACAGAGAATTACACTGGTATGATGATACCAATCTAATTATGATGGTATATTTTTCCCATATAAGCCCCTAACTATTACTTTTTTTTTTTTTTTTTCAAATTTACATAAGAAACAAGTTCTGGAATAGATTTAAAAGCAACTCCTGCACAATATGCCTTTCCAGGAGTTCCATATCACATACACAAATGCCCTTTCCCCAGATTACTTCATTTTATGTTCAAATTGCCTCTAAACAAGAAGAATGAAAGCCAAATTTCACTTCTGTATCTAGCATGGCTTCTTTGTCAGAACTGTCACTAGTAAAACCTGACAATAATTTGCTTTTTTCATCAAAGGTTTGGAGCACAATCATCTCACGTTAAAATCAATAAAAATTTTATCATTGAATTGTAGTGAGGAAAACTCTCTCAAACCTCTAAATTCTAAGCTCTTTCATCTGCTTCTAATAGCGCTCATGGTATTGTCTACCTAACAAATTCTTTCTTCAGAAGGGTGAATCCATATGCTCTAAAGTGTGTCTTGAGAGCTGTAACAGTTCAAAAAATTCAGGTTTCTTGGAAGCTAATATATGTGTGTTGTGAAGTAAAAAGTTCTGTAATTTTAAGTTTCTGTACATTCCTATATTTGTCCATGTTAAATCACGAAAAAGAATACCAGAAATGGGGATGGGGGGATGGATGTGGACTGACAGATCAAACAGATCATGAATTATTCACATTAAAAAAAATGGAGAGATAATTTTAGTCACATACTGATTGCAGTTCAGTCTAATCAGAATGAAGGGTTTTTGGTTTTGTTCTTGGTGGTTTTTTTTGGTTTTTGGGTTTTTGTTTTTGTTGTTGTTTTTGTTTGTTTTGTTTTTTGTGAGATCTGGAAAATAAGAAAAGGTTCATAACAGATCCCACATTTCTTTATATGTGTTTAAAATCAGCAAAGTGATTCTATCAACATAATATTTTTGGACTTTAAATCTACTCAGCCACTATATAAATGGATTTGACATAGTGCATTGTCTGCTGCTAAGATTTATGGTGAGCATTTATTAAAGTATAAAGGAGCAATGAAGCTGTTCGGGGTTGTGCTGCTATATATTTTGCTGCATATTTACCATAAAGGAATGCATAAACATAGTAAGCATTTCAGCAACTAAAATTAAAAATTCTTTTTTTCCCCCTAATGCTTGCATTGCTTTGGAAATTCTTACATGACCAGATTGGGGGTAGGTGGCAGAGGAGGAAGGGGGAAGAAGCACGTTCTACTATGCTGGAATTTAAATTGAATTTAAGTGGATTAAAATATTTGCTTTGATATGGATACCTTCAGTATTCATAGCATTTAATGTCTTAAAATAATATGTGAATTAAATATTCTGAGCTATGCCCATAAAAAGATTCATGTTCCTAAGCCTGAGATATTGGTCAGTTCTCAGTTTAGCTGCTGCTATGTGGCCCTGGCAAATGCTCACATTCCAATATTCCAACAGCATGTCCTTTTCCTCTTAGTAAACTTCCTGGAGAACCTAAAAATCTGCTTCTGAATGCTCCCTAGAGTAACTCAGTCTGCACCAAGCTAACCATCTAAGGATGAATTCATGCTTACACATCTCCTTGGGCAGGAAAACGATTCTCCTGCCTTCTGTAGGGATCACCCACTCTGCCTTCAGCTGTGGCTGCCCGTGGGTGCCTGGGACAGCCTCCAAGCATTAGAGAAGTGGGCATTGACAACTCCTCTCCTGCAGCACTCACCGGTCCTTCAGCAATCTGAGGTTCAGAGACTTCCTGAATTGAATTTTGTCTTGTTCTAAATAGCTTTAGATGGGAATGATTTTCTTCCAGAATTTTTCGTCCAAACTCTAAAGAGTTTCAGCACTCGAAATATTACAGTTAAACTATTGCGCAGACTAAAAAGCTGTTGTATCAAGGAGTGTTTCTGTTCATTCATTTTGAACCTTCTATGATGATCTTTTTTTCTATTTTGTTCTTTAGGAGATGAGTCCTATTTATTTTTTCCATGCCACCTCCAATTTTACAGACCTTCATCATGTTCCCTGCTCATCCTTCTCATCCAGATGGAAAACTATAAATTATATATTTTTTCATCATACAAAATCCATATCATATCTTTGAACATCACTTCCAGACTTCCCTGTATCTTCTCCATTTTAGCATATTCTTTTGAAATAGAAATTCTAGAACTGAGCAGGCATTCCAGATTCAGATGTACCATGGATTTAGCTATGGCATACCAAGGCTCCCTCTTTTGATTTCTGTTCCTTTTGAAATAGTTCCTGGCATTCTATTTCCTTTCTCAATAATTATTCACTGCTCTATACTCTCTGGAATTTATGATTATAAATCCATATCAAAATCATAAATAATAATAATTTGTTTAGATCCCACTTATATACAAGTAAACTAATATAATTTTCTCTATATGCATTGCTTAATATTTATTAATATTTATTTTCTTCTACTCTTTTATTATGAAGTTACTCAGTATTATGAAGTTTTACTTTGCTCCAGACCATCGTATTTCTTTCCTTTAGAAATTTATTTGTTACTTTAACTTGGCCACCTCCCTCATTTCACCTCCTTTTCTGATTAATTTGTGATTATGTGAAACAACACAGATACCAAAGCAGAGCCACATGTGAGATGATGCTCTGCTTTAAAAGCTGACTGCTCTCACCATATTTCCTATATGTTACAGAATCTTTATCCATGGGAAAATGTTTCTTTTCATTTAGACAGCCTAATTTCTTTAAGAGGCTTTGATGAAAGACTTTGCAATATACTATTTGAAAATCAAAGCAGGCTACACCAGCTAAATGTCTCTTGCCAATATGCTTATCAACTTTTTCAATGAATTTCACTGGATTTTTGTGATGTGAGTCATGCTGATTCTTCACCAATTCTTCACCAACTTTTAATCCATGTGGTCCTTTAATTTCATTTTTAGAAAGCATTTTATCAATTTACATGATAAAGATATCAGATTTACCCATCTGCAGACAAGTTTAGGAGCCTAGGAGGCCAGGGAAGGACAGACCTTAAAAGCATGGCATCGTGATGCTAAAGCCCTTTATGAAATTAAGCTATATTTGCAGGAAATAAAATTCATAAAGGATATACAGATATTTTTAAGCTGAAACAAAGTTTTGATGCTGATCTCTCAAGACAATTCATGATTCAGACTTTTCATACTAGGGCCTTAACTGGTTATTAATATTCTAACTGCCTAAATTTGCTTTCTCTATCATTCCCTGTATGAAAGTTATGTATTATCTTGTCTTCTTGGCTGCTAAGCAACCGTAATAATGCCTCTCACAGTCAGCCTAACAGATAGCCCTGACTGCTGTTTGCTCAGTCTACCGGTGGTAATAGTACATGAATGTAAATAGGAGATGGTAGCAATGGCAATAACAGAACAAATGTCACTGGAACTGATGAGAAATCTGAAGTTAAAGCTTAGGCTGTATAGGTAGTCGGGAGAGTTTCATGGCAGAGTCTGAAATTGAAGGAAGAGAAGCAATCACTGCTGTGGGAGTGAGCTGGCAACTCATTAATTGTGAATTAATTTCTGTATTTAACAGCTTATGAGCAGTGTTAATCATATTAGCGTCTGAGTTCTTATAATCAGCAGTGGATTTATTCTCAGATCATCTGAGTTACATTAGAAGCATTATTTCCTTTGATTTACTGAGACACAAAAAGACATGTAGACCTTTCTTAATTTAGCACCTATGTAAACCTTAGTGAGTGAAGAATTAAGATCTTAAAATCCATCCCTACCAAAAAGATAATACTTAAAATATTAAATATTAGTATTTCGCATAGATGTGGGATTTTTGGGTGGGACTAAATGGTAAGGATTTTGTTTTTCATTGCCTTCAGATGATTAAACTTCAATCTCATGACACAGATTTTATCTACAACACTAATTACATTCTTTTCTTATTAATAATTTTCTTATTTCGATAGCCAAGGCTTTCTTCAACATGAGGCAAAGTTGACAAAACTTCTGCATTACCTTTTGCTTTTTAAAACCTTCTTTACAGTGTCCCTTCAAAAGGGAAATTTTCTGTGACCACACTGCGCCAAAGAGCAAGAGTTGTTTTCAAGTGTCAAATGATTGCCATAATAGTTCTTGTTACCTATTTCTTACCACTGAAATTAATCCACTTGTTCATAAACAACTGAAGCCCTATTAGATGGTAACAAATTTTGTCTAATAATCCATTAATTAGCGTGTTATAATAACAGTTTCCATCTTCTGAGTGTTTTGCTAACTTTACCAGAAGAAGCTAAAATTAGAAAGAATGACCTCAAGGCCAAATGCTCTTTTCACTGAAAACGAATTCTCAAGAAAAAAAAGTCAAAGAGCATTAAAATCAATTAAGAAAGTACAAGGTGCTAATGGAACAAAGGCAAGACTTCTTCCTACAGACCATAAACTAAACCTGGCAAAGGAGATCAAAAGCATGCAGCACTTAAAGGTGGGAACATGCTATTGAAATACTCTGCGTGTTACTTGTGGTTCATTTGCTACCTTAGTGTCTGATTTTAAACAATAGTTTTATCCAGTTTCTGTCTCATACTTTCACCTGTCTTTTGACAAAAAGACCTTGCAATCTTCCCCTTTGCAGTAGGAGCACAGTATGTCTCTCTATATAGTTACAGTAGTACAAGCATTTGTTTTTTAAATAGATAATGTAAAAATTTGGTATTTGTGCTCCAAACAAGAATAAAAGGGTAGGAAAAATCTTCATGTTTCAAAAGGTTATTTCTGACTAATACTGCCAATATTGATCTTAAAAATTTTACATTCTTCTTATATACAGTAATTTCATTACAATAAGTACACCAGAACATTTTAAAAATTACAGTGGAGGCGCATACTTTTGAAATTTGTGACTGAACTACAGATGCAATATCATTTTAAGTAAAACTGCTTGGCAGATCAGTTTGTTATATTCTTCACATCATATCATCTGACATGCTGTCTTACATGTTTTAGAAAGTGAAATTTTCTAGACATAGATTATTGGAGAAGTTGAAAGTAATCAATCATTGAAAGTAATTAGGAAGTCCATGCAACATGACAATTTCCCAGGTACAAAACTTGATAGAAGCATATCAAATCTTTCTAACAGGTACTGCTAATATTCAACAAAGTTGTTAAGGAAGCCCACTAGTCAGAATAAAGAGGAATTATTTGCCATATGTAAGGAGGAAAATTTGGAACCTTTTTCATACTAAGTCTTTTTTTCAGCAATGAAGGCTGGGATAGTCAAAAACTTCATTGATACTTACAGGAAATTGAATATATATATGTGCACAATCTTTAATAAGCCAGATTTTTGTAATTACAAAAATTATGGTCCACTCTTTAAGTAAATGACGTTGGAAAAACTAGAAGTCATTCCAGCAAAACTGACTAGAATAACTCAATAAATGAAAACATCACCTTATGGAGAAAGTGCTAGGTAGCCAAAAAAAAATCCCATAAAGCTTGTTTTCTGCAAGGTGCTGGACTGGTATGGAGCAAAATTAAATATAGTAAAGTCAACAGAATCTGAGGTGCTGAGAAGCTGGAGAGGTAAAATCTATCTGGCTCATTCTGACAGCAATTAATAGTATGTAGTATATTCTAGATGCTGTATAGCATTACTGTGCAGATCAAGCCTTCTTATTCCAGTTATATATTTAAAATATGAGATACCAGATGCCTCAACATTGGTCCTTAATACTGGTACAAAATTCAAATTATTTTGTATGCGTGAAAAGGATGAAAGGTAGTTGGTTTTTTTCCCCTTAACTATTCGGGTTTCTGTCAAAGACTCAATGACTAATACAAAAATGTATTAGACAGACCTTACTGGAAATTTGTCTTCAGAATATTTTTTCCAGGAAAAGAATAGGTTTAGCAAAGTAACCAAAGTCTTCGTGGGAATGTTTTCTAGAATTGAGCTGGAAATAATTTCTACTTCAGAATGGATTGGTGATTATGGAACTCAATTGAATTTAAAGCTATCCTTTGCCTCACCCCACTTCTTCCTGACTCAGCTAATAGTCACAGCCTGTGTTTCAAATCTCCCTGGCAGATGCCCTAAACCCTCCCTTCTTCCAGCCCAGGTTGTCAACCATTCTAATGTGCTTATTTTTTTGTAAGAAAAACAGTTTCTCAAACCTAAGGTTTGCACAAATTAAACTTCTTCCTTAACTTTTTGCAGGCTAGTCACTGTGTCAAGTGGAGAAAAGTGCATCTGGGTTTACTCGGTGTCCAGTTCCAGTGTTCCACTCAGTGCTCACCTGCAACATTTTCTTCTGCTGCTCTATTTGTCCATAGCAGTGAGAGAAAACTTCAGAACTCATTTAGGGGTATTTATTTTTAGACAGCTATTGACAGACAGAAATGATCACATGAAATAACAGACTTCATACAAAATGGTGAAAAATAACAATTGGAACAACTAAATTACAAAACAAAAAAACAGCAAAATGTTCACACACTCAAGGAAAGAAATGGAAACAAGAGATGTTTTTTCTATTTTTAAAAAAAGCAAAGCTGATGCAACAGATCAAGCTCTAGTGCACTTTCCTCAGTGCCAGAGCTATGAAAAGCAAAAATGGATTCATGTAAATTTTCAGCCTCCAGGTTCTCACTCCTGGGCTACTACACTCACCAATGATTAGCTCAGAAGCTTGGCAGACAGTAGCACTTTGCCTGCAACTCTGCCAATGGGAATTACTCAAGCATAGAGAATAATCTCAGTTAAAGCAGCTGTGAGGAAAAGTCACAGACAGAAAGCCTTTTAGGGACATACAAATGAATTCTTAGTTCTTGTCATTTAGCTAGCACATCACAACATGAGTAAAGAACATATATATATGTGTGTGTGTGTACAGACCATGATATTTGTGTTGGGTTTTTCTATCCTTGAAAAAAAATGTGTAACTTGTATTTCTAAGCAATGATTCTAAGGCATCACAGAAGACTATTTTTAGGTTATACCCTCAGTAGTGGAAATCTGTATTTTCTATGGAGCTATGATGAAAATTTTTGTTTATAATCTGGCCTCTTTTTTTTAAAGGTTAGCAATAGCAAAAATAATATAAGGATTACACATGAGGTGTTTCCTGACAGAGACTAAACAGAGTTCAAGATGACTTTGGTGCATTCACTCCATTTAGAAAATATTTCCTCTGGCATTTCCTACGAGAAAGAGATTGACAGAGTCAGAACTCAGCATGAGAGGGAAATTTTTGAATTCTCTTGCATTCTGGAGATCTTGTATGTTAAACACTATCTTAAGATGTTGTGCATGTAGCACAGCCAGACTGTGAAGCACAGACATCAGAGGTGACTTCACCCCATGTGAGCTGAATGTAAAGGAAAGCAATAACGTCTGAAAATTTAGGTTGAAGTGCCCGGTTATAGTATGCATTGCTACAACATTAAGGAGGAAGGGAAGGTAGAGAAATTGATAGAGCTATTAACTTTTGTCTCTTCATGTGTTTTCAAAGACCATATGCTCTCATGCAGTTAAAAAACAGCTTCCTAACAATGTTAGTATCAAGGTGACTTTGATTCTAGCTGCCCCAGTCCTCTGTGGTTGCTCTCTGCAGTGCTTTAAACCAATAGGGATCTGTGACATTATTTATTAGAGAAATCACTGTTCTTTGGATTCTTCAGATCTTTGGGAAGATAGTTCAAAGCTGTCAACCCCTTTAAGGGAGAAATTTAGAAAGGTAAAAAGAAAAAAAACAACATACCCAGGGAGTGATAGGAAGAAAGTAGATGTCAGGGCTCTTCCTTGAATCTTGCAAGGCATGGATAATTTAGCACACCTGCGTTTTCCCACAGAATAAGACAAGTAATTGGGTGCATATCCATGTGCAAATTTGAGATGTAGGAATCCACTCACTGATTCTTTGGGGCTTCTAAAAACATCATGAAAGCTTCTTATGCTCGTTGACAGTACTTCTTCCCCCAGTCCAGAGGCCATTGCACTGTCTGTGCCTATAGATTATGTCATTCAATTAATAAGGAAGCCTTTGCAGAGTTCCTTTAACTCTGGCACCTGTTAAGTGGGGCTGGTGTGCTTACTGGAATATCTATTCCCATAATTATCTGTGCTTACTTAACCTGTATTACGTGATTCCATTAACTCTAAGCAAATATCTTTACCAAGGCACAATGAAACACTGCATTTTCACAAAGTTCAGAAGAGCAGTGTGAGATGTCGGGATAAAGTAATCAGTAAATATGTCTTTTCTCCTCAGTAATATTTAGCACTTGTGGAGATGGATGGAATACTTTAATGTAAAAATAGAAACTCTTATTTTTCAAAGCATGACATTTTTGCTTTTGCTTGCTGTCCAAATACTGGCACTGAAAAGTGCCAGTGGTCTAAGCACTCTATACATCATAACTTCTTAATAGTTTCCTTGGTATCATACAATATCTAATGATTGAGAGTAATTTTTAAAGAGTGCCTTTATAAACAGTTTCATTTGATGAAAGGAAAGAGGGATAGCGTTCCTTGTTTCTACCTAAAATGATTAGGATCAAAACTAATTTACAGCATTCATAATGCTCATAATTCAATACATACAGACTATTTTTGGATTAATAAAATTTAAAAATGCTAATAGGATATAATTGTGGCTTTGCCAGAATATTATTAAGCCTAAGATGCTCCAGTTCTGTTTCTCCATAGCACGCTGAGAACCTACTGGCTTGCCTTGCTCTTTTACATAAACATAAAGCTTAGCCTACAGCATTTTATTTCCTTTTACCATTATCAACAAGAGCATAGCTATAAATATTAACTTTCCTGAAATACATTTGTTGCAGAAACATAACCGAGAAACTTCCCTCTCATCTTATGTTATGTTATTACTTGCTTTCTATACCAGATGTTCTTCTGCCTGTGAGACTGTTCTTGTTTGGGGAGACATTTAGGACCTCACAGAGTCTGATAGAAGGGTGATCAGAGATAGGAGGGGGTTCATATAAAAGAGTTTCAAGATTGTCAGAGGCCAAGACTTAAATATTTTCTCTCTTTTTAGAAAAAGGCTTATTTTATTCTACATATACAATGAAGCTACTGTGGGAAGTGCAGGGATGATGAATGTTAAATTACAGATAGCAGCTTCAAGCTATCTATTAAATATCACTCAGTTTGTATAAGCCTCTTCAAAGGTTTCAAAAGAACATAGCTATAGGATCCTCAATTATCTTGCTCAGGAAAACTTTCTCTCTTTTCTGTACAAAGTGCCTGGTTAAGAATATTTAAGGCAACAGTGACAAGCTAAATATCATACAATGTGTCAGAGCTGTGTTGTCTTAGCCAAGCCCATCAAGGAGGGAATCACTCCAGCGTCTCTGGCAGACCAAGGTGTGCTGTCAGAGCATTGTGAGCACACAGGCTCAATGCAGCAGAGCAAAGGCAGAGGTGTTTTGGCAGCACTTGCTGTGCCAAACCAGTCGGGTGCTCACCAGCTTGTGCCCTTGCAGGCAAACAGAGTCTCCCTGTAGCATTTTAGGGGCAGCATGGTGTGGCAGAGCAGAGCTCAGCACAGCCCCAGCTCAGAGCCTCCAAAGCAGCCAAAAGCCAGGACCTGACGGCTTCAGCCAGAGACGCCAGGGACCACGATCCTCTTGAAGGCAGAAGTTTGACAGAAAGGCAGTCTTTTGGCACAAGGTTTTTAACCTAAAGCTCGGCTCAAAAAAGCCCTTCAGCCCCACCCACCCTGGCCAAAGTAACTCCCAAGGAAATGGATGAGTGCACTGCAGTCAGGTATTGACAGGTTTTTGGCAGACAAGATTTGTTCAGAGCCTTCCTGACTTTCCGTCAGGACCTTGGTAATGTTGAAATGTGGTTAGTTAAATATTTGATTTTCAGGAATCTACATTCTCCAACTGATGATTTTTCAGCTGAAGAATTTCTGTCAGGTTCTAACAAACTTTCCTGTACTTGGCATATTTGACCTTTCAGCAGCTTTCCTGCTAGTTCTGACACATATGGCTCAACTCAGTGCCATGAGATGCTTCATTTTTACTAGCAAAAAATTTGTCCCTTTATAGTGAGAGATGGGAACATAGCATTTAAAATCACAGTCTGTTCTAACTCACAGCATACCTCTGTTCAGTTTAAATGTACGTCATTTAATTTTCAGCATTACACACCAGGAGTGGATTGGAACATCAATCCCAATTCATGAATTTTCTCAGATGATAAAAACCAGGCAGAATTTTTTTTTTTTGCAAAATATAAATATTATCTGCAAATATTCATCTTGGTTTTTAATGTGGTTTGAAAGAACAGCAGCGACAACTTGGCATTGAAATAAATTTAATTTTGTTTCTAATTAAGCAAAAATGAGTACAGAAATTCAATAAAAGCAAGCATTAACTGGAGGATTGAGTCAGTTACCTTTTTCTATTATACTATAATCATGTTATATAGAGAGGCTTTCATGACCTTTAGAGCCACTTGAGAATCTAACAAACAGCATCAGGTCCCACTCTGTCAGCAGCCAAGATTTTTATCAATGTAGTACTGTTACAGCCAGTAAGATTTTGTGCTTTTATATGTCATTTTGTTTTAATCTAGCATTTTAAAATGTTCTACCTTTTATTTTTGTACCATACACTAAGCTGTTGCTTAGCAAAGTAACTGCAACATTCAATATATATATAGTGCATGGACTTATGCCACTAACCTCATCTTGTTTCCATGGTTTTCTCTGGTTCTCCACACATCTAGTCTGTTTTTAAATCGGGTGTTATACATATCTCTGGGAGGAGGAATTATCAGGCAGTGACAAACAGAACCTGAGAGAGCTGGGGCCTTCAGATGATGTTGCTACTTGTTTACCCTGGGATAACCAGCTAAAAGACTGGGAGTCTGGATGCTAGGGGTCTATTTATGCTTCTGTCACCAAGCTATTCTATGAACTGAGGCAAATCACTCTACCTTATTAAAAAATGGCTTTTCAGAGCCACCAGCAAAACCCTTCTTCTTCATGCATATTTCTGGTGAATTATTTTCTTTTCTTGTAGAAATTGTTTTTTGAAAATAGTTGGTTTTCATTTGTTTGGTAAAAGCAAAATTGACATGCCTTTTCCTGTCAAAAAAGTTGGCTTGAAACCGAAAAAAAAAAAAACTCAAAAAAACCCCCACTTTATTTCAAAGTAAAAAGGAACTTAGAGGAAAAAAAGAATGAAGTATTGAATAAACCATTTTCTGCTAGGGAAAAGGTGCTTTGGAGGAAATATTTATTATTTTTGGTACTGTATGCCTGAGATATTTTACCAAAACAGGCAGCCTAAAATGAAATGTGGGCAGATGGGAGATGGCATAAATTATGCTAGAAGTAAATTAGACTTCTATTGTGTTATTGTTCAATGCTTAGGAAAAGATTTAATGGTCCAACTGATCTCTAAGATTCTCTCTACTCACTTTCAAATTTGCTATAATATTTACTTCTGGCTTACAGAAGCATGAAAACCACCAATGAACATTTGTAGACATGGTATAATAAAATTCACCTAGTCAATTTATATTTGGGCAAACAGTTTTCAAAGATCAGAAATACAGAAAACATGACCAAAAAATCTGCTAAAATAAAGAATCAGTTGATAAGGAGTTGTCAAGTTTTTCATATTCTAAATTACAACAAAAAAATTGAAAAGGCTTAAGGAGAAGAATTTTCCTACATTTCTGCCTGTGCCTGTAATCCTGACCTACACTGTGGGGACAGATATCAGTGCATGACATCTAGTGGTAGATGAAAGAGATCCATCAATCAGTGCTATCAAGGAAAGATTCTTAAATTATTGCGGCCACCTGTACCCAGCAAAAACAAAAATTACTCCTATTTTAAAGCAGGTGATCATATAAGAGAAATACATTATTTAAGCATCCCCAGACAATACATCCAGACTGCACTGGAGAATTCATTTCAAAATGTTGGTCGGTCAGTGTTCTCAGCTGAGGGAAATATTTTAGCTTTCTGAATTCCCTTCACTGATTTTTTTTGTTTCTTAGTCCCCTTCACTTTCCTTTTCCCTCCTGGCTAACAAACACAGTTCCTAAAAATAGTTTGATGTGTCTTTTCAGAACTACTTTTCTAAAAAATTTATACTTTACTAAGAAATATTTTTCCAGAGGTTTTTGTAATTTTTCTAAAAATAAGACTTCTCTAAATGAGAAAAAGGCAAAAGCAACAACAAAATCCCAGCCATAACTACAACAACAAAAGCTAAAAAAACTCCAGTTCCAAAGTGAAACTTCCTTGTCAATCCTGCAGCAAGGCACTACAAGTTCAAAATGGGGAATATGGAAGAGTTTTTAATATGGAAAAAATAATGCTCATAAAGCATCAGATTCTCTTATTTCAAATGAGGTTCCAGATGAGTTGGCCTGATAACAGAATGTTAAAGTGAAACTGTGAGCCCAAAATATTAAAATCAGCAAAAGTGTCGACAATTGCAACCTGGATTTTTTGTTAAATAAATCCTTGAGAAATTATAACTGGATAGTGCCAGTTGTGCCACACTAAGTCAGCAAGTATACCTGTCCCCCGTGTGTTTCTCTAATATAAAGTGCATCTAAGCTATTTCAAAGTTAGAATATTTGGAAAACAATATGTCACCCACTGGGTGGGAATGACGTGGGGTTTTTTTTTTCCCCTTTGGACACTTTTATGCTAGTCCTGATTTATTCTGACGTATTAAACAACCACAAAATGGAAAATATTTGTGATAGAACATCCAGCCTTGGAGGTGCATTGGCTGCTTTCCTCCGAGAGCAGTGAAGCCCAGAGCATGGAAGGTTTAGCAGGTACAAGAGCCTTGGGGTGCTGCAGCCCTGTGTGTGAAGGGGGAGAAATCAGGGCTGGGCTGATGGAGGGAGGCAGTTGAGACTCAGCTGTTATTCAGACAAACGTCTATATAAATAGACATGGGCATGAATCTGAATTATCATTCTGAACTCTACCTCCTGGACCATATAGCAGTAATAACCATTAACCTTTTCTAAGGTCTGAATACAGAGATCATCCATTTAACATAATGGCAAAGACATCACAGGGACAGAATGCAGCACATAAAGAACAGAAATGAACTGTGAAAGGACAGTGCAGAGAGGAATTTCTACTCAGCCTCCTTCAGGAACAATTACCTTTGCAGAGTCCTTAGTTTTGCTGAGAGTTCATATGGCTGCTGAAGAAATATTCAGAAATATTTGTTATATAATGTGAAACAACATGAGTTACTTTTGGTAAGCAGTAATGTCTAATTAAGCTGCAATCAGTGTGTCTTTTGAATCACACTTTTTCTAGTACCTCTGCAAGACAGCACTAAAAACTCCTTATGATGATCTGTTTAGAAAGGGGCAGATATGATAAAAATAGTAAAAAGATGACCTTTTGTACAGAGCTGCTGTTGGATTTGTTGCCATTACCCATTTGAAGGATGGGGAATTACAGCAAGACTGGGTAAAGAAGAACAAACTGGTAACTCTAGATGTAAAATAGGCCAGAAAATTCTTGTTCCTGTAGTTCCTCCCAATTTTCCTTCCTTGATGCAACCCCCGTCACTCCTTCCGTCCCATTTGCATGCTGCCCTCCCTCTCTCTCTTTCTCTCTGTCTCTCTCTCAGTCTCCACGGTAACAGCAGCGCTGGGATTTTGCCGCTGTTACTGCATGCCACGGATGCTTCCTTTGCACAGGGAACCCCTCACCCAGCCCTGCTGGGGCTCGGGTGTCACACCATCACCCACAGCAGCTCTCCGTGTATCCAAAGGGCCAGCTGCTGTCAGGCACCCTGGGCTGCAGTGTCGCGGGTGCTGTATTTCTTTTGGCCCTGGGTGGTTTATGCTGACAGGTGCTGAGGACAAAGGCAGGAGCTTTCTAACACTTGTGAGTTAGGCAGAGGAATTAAATGCATGGAGGTTCATTTGTGCAGGGAGCTACCAAGTCAAGAATAAAAGGGCACCACATAATGAGTCCCTAGAAATGGGAGTGTCCTCTTTTTGAATCTGGAGAAGAGGTACACTGATGATGAAGATGTGGCTTGCAGTGTCTCCAGGCAGTAGTCATACAACTTACTGCAACAATCTACAAATCCCCAAAGATACACAAGTCAGCTCTGATGACCACAAAAGTCAAGTGTACAGAGACACAATCTTGCCCTTTTTAGGCTTTTGATGGAAGAAGGAGCTAAACATGTAGAGGAAATAAAAGTTTTCTGTTCCCCTAGATCTCATGGAAACTGATGAGAACACCAAATCTCAAACACTGGATCTAAGAGCTTAAGTAATGTTAGCTGGAATTCCAAATTCTGTGTTTATGACATAATAATAGCAATAATAATAACAACACAATTTTTCATTCATAACTTCTGTATAACATTTTGTCCTACAGCTGTGCATCCACAGTCATCACTGAAATAAATTTAGCTCAGGGATAAATGTTGGCAAACAAACAGATCAGGGAAAATCAGCATGCAGCCCAGCAAGAGAAACAAAGACAAATTTTGGTCAAGGACTCAGGGACAAATCCTGCTGGCAGTGAAACTGCTATAGGCTATTTAATGTCCGTGTAGCATAGAAAAGCCAATGTGCAGTAAATTCCGTGGCATTCCATTTATTTGCTCCATATATGCTATTTAAATGTTTACCATAAAACACAATCTTTCCAACAGTGCTCTTCTTCATTCACCATTCTAGTGCAGAAATTTTTTTTTATTCATTTGCATGTCAATTGTCCACATCATTCTTTTAGCTACTTCTCTCACATAAAGCTTTAGATCATTTTAGCTGTTTTCTTACAAAAGATGTCCAGTCAGTCAGCAAAGGTCACTAAGTAGCCTATCTACCACTCTATGCCCCTATTTCTACTGTGACACTTATTAATAAAAACAAGTTAGGAGTGTCTTGTGTCTAAAGAGCTAGGTTAATATTTAATGCACATGTTCAAAAGAAGATTTGTCTCAAAATCTTCAGATGAGAACTGTTCATGTAATCAGGTTTCTGTTAGTGTTAAATCTCTCTTGCATGTTTCATCCACTTATTCTCATTACACTCTTGAGTTGCATGTTATAATTAGTGTTAAATAATCTTCCTGAGTCAAGTGATGTCCTCTGATAAGTTTATAATTCTATTAAGCTTCAATCCTAATGAAAGCATTAGTGTGTAAATACATCTTTTAATTCATCCTCCGAGTTAATTCAATGTATGGATAGTGATGAAGGGTTTTTTCCACTTTTTTTCTTTAGTTAGTTTTTTAAACTTAGAGCTTTTCTTTTTTCTTTTTTTTTTTTTTTTTTTTTTGTGAATTAGATCATTGGAGAAGTATATCACTCAAGCTTAAATCCCATCTAACAAAAGCTGAGATTTGAATAAGTAAATTCAAACAAAAAACAGAGAACAGGAGAGACAGACTGCACTGATATATGTGTGCCCACTGGAGAGTAGTTTGACTGTGAACAAGAATGTAGTCAGCCTGGGTTGTGGCATGAAATAAAGAAATAAAATCTAAAAGGGAAAAAAAAAAGGAAAAAATAAAAAGCAGGAACCCCTGCAGCCATTGCATTTGACTTTCTAATAATGTCAGTTTCAGAGGAGAGGAGAGATGGAAATGAGAAAGGGTGCACTTGCAATGCAGTCATTCTTGCTGTCATTGCCTTTATGGCTTTTCAGCAGGCCACAAAAGGCCAATCCACTAGAATATGAATGAGACACAGTCATGGCCCCACCAAATAAGTAGGAGGCAGGAAACCTCCTTGTTTGGATCCTAATAGCTTTTTCTGGCTCAGTAATCTCTCACTATAAAGGGAAAACAAGACAAGACAAACAAAAAATGATCCTCACTCCCCATATCCTGTGTGTGCTTGCTTTTCTTTGATAATTGTTCTGAAGGGCTTCAGAGAATGAGAAGATTAATAGTCTACAGGGATTTGGTGAAGTAAACCACTCTGAGAGGGAGTTTTATTCCCCTCAGCTCATCCTCTGTATTGAATATGCAATATTGTTAGTCTCATTATGTGTGGAAAGGTCTGACAGATAGGCATAGGGAATAAAAACATTAAAGGAACGAACAATTTAACAATTGATGTTTTCCACTATTATATATCTGAAAATCCTTAGGAGAAAAGACAGGTGAATGGGAGGATATATTTTAGTTGATACCACCCTCATATCGAAGCCCTATCTACTCTCCCTTTCTTATCAATTAAACTGAAGACAGCTTGCACTGAATTCAGTAGTGATCTTTGAGTGAACATGACACAAACCCATATTTATGATTCTGATAGATTGTTCTGTTGCTCTCAGGATTTGCACAGAGTTCAGAAATCATAAATCACAGCAGAAATTTCAGCTGGCAGAGGAGAGCTTTGTGTTCCTTGGCAGACCACTGTTCAGAGTACCTCAAGCAAACCCACCCTGGAATCAATAATGTAGCCATGTGCTGGAATCGTTTTACTTATGAAGACATGAAGACTTTTTTGATGGAGTTAGACAAAGCTCTTTGCAGCTGTTTAAATGTGTATTGTTATTAATTGTTATTCAATGTATATTGTCAATAATGTGCATTGCAGCTGTTGGAATGTGTATTATCCCATGCAGATGTGCCAGTTCAGTAGAAGGTACCTGAGGGATACGCATGGGATCCATCTCTGAGGTGGTGTGGAGGTCCATGGGTACTCTGCAGGTGACCAGGGATCCTCTGCAGGCAGTGCTGACTCAGGAAACATGAAGGCAAGCTTTCCTCCAGCCCACCTGCTCCTGTTGACAAGAAGATAATTGTATACTAATTGCAACTTCAGCTAATTAATTCTGTCATGAAAGTATCCAAATGTTACTAGTCTCATTAAGGTCAAGGGAAAATGCAGACAACAAGTTCAGGTAATTTGGACCAAGGCCATTTCAGAATGTTAGAGCAATGTTTATGACACAAAATACTTTGCTAGATCACGTTAGCTTTTAGTCTCTGCTGCTGCCAGCCTTATGAGCTAACAGAAAGCACAAATGACAGATCTACAAACTAGACTGAATTAAGTGTGCATGCAAAAGACAACCACTGTTCAAGATACATGTGATTTAAACCCTGCATATACTTCAATGATATTTATTTCATAACACAAAAATCTTTTTGCCTGTGAAAGGCAGAAATATTGCTTGACATAGGACTTCAGCTAATATTACTGTCAGAAAATCAGTTAGATTTTTTTCTTTCCACAGTTTATTTTGTATCTTTAAATTATTTGAGAGAAGATAGTTGAATAAAATATTTCCGTGGATTTCTACCTTGACTAATCAAGAAGATAGCAATATTAGAAAAAATGAATCTTTGGCATTGCACACTACCCTTGGATATTTGGATTATACATTTGGACAAGGAGGATTAAGTTGTTTGACAAAATGTTTTTCTTGGACAATGTGAACTCAAGGTGATTTCTGAAGGATAATAATTTAACTTAATTCTAGAGAAATGAAACTGGGAAGACTGATTTATATTTTCTAAAAAGTATTTTGTACTGCTATTATGTTCACTGTCTGAAACTAAGAGAACTTACTACTGTCTACATGGCACAACTACAGGCTAAAATATGACTTTTGAATTTAATATATGGGTCTTTAGTTTAGCCTAAACTTTGCACAGTATATATTCATTGTTTTAAATATGAAATAAAATCTTCAGCATCTAATTCTGACTATCTGGTGTTCAGAAGGAAAAGAAGCAGCATAGTATTTTTCCTGATGCACTCTGTGCAAGGCAGAGGTGGAAGCTACTTATTCACTCTTTCAGTAATAATTGTCTCACCAACAGTATTGAAAACCATGATCTGATTCTCAAGTCATCTTTAAGGAGGTTGTATACATGTGTTGCTGTGTTCTAGAAAAACATGCTTTGAACCACTAGTCAGTAGTGTCTTTACCACCATCTGTTTATACCTGATTTTTTGGTGGTGCTCTTGTTTTATTTCCCTGTTTCTGATATAAGTTAGATCCTTCCTTCCTTCCTTCCTTCCTTCCTTCCTTCCTTCCTTCCTTCCTTCCTTCCTTCCTTCCTTCCTTCCTTCCTTCCTTCCTTCCTTCCTTCCTTCCTTCCTTCCTTCCTTCCTTCCTTCCTTCCTTCCTTCCTTTATAGTAGCAGGAGGAACAAATTGCAATAGTATTTTTTTATCCAGAGTTTAGATTCTCCAATGCATCACTTTAATCTCTTATCACCTTTACTCATATTTCAAGGAACTAAACATGTAAAGGCTGAAAAAGAAGCAATAAAATTGTAAATTATTCTTATTCTAGGCTCATATCTCCCACCCACACCTGTCCTACTTCAACATCTGCCCTCCAGCACCATCAGGGCAAGACTGAGTCACAAAAAACTGTAGTAATAGTATGACAACTGCAGATAGGAACTCTTAAGTTACTTGATTTAGCCCCTAGCAATCTTTCAAAGATTAAAAAAGTGGCTTCCTCTGTTGCATGATGGCATCAAAAAGTTCCACATACAGCTTTGATCAACAGTATGCCCATTTTGCAGCACTAACTTCTCATACATGAACCTTTTTAATTTTCTGTTCTTGAGTTGCTATAGAGAACTTTTTGTCTTGCTGAACTGTGCAGTTTAAAAGATAGTTGTAATGTCCCTTTGTTCTTCTCCCATATACAGAACTTCAGGCAACTTGAGGTACATACATAGATGTCCTAGTTTTAGCCAGGACAGGGTTAATTTTATAGTAGCTGGAAAGGTCCTGGCCTAACCTTATTGGAAACATTTCCTGAACCAGAAAAGAGAAAACAATTACTTTCAAGCAAAGTAATCTGGATTTATAGCATCTCAAATAGCTCAAATACAGAAATGAAAATATATGAGCACACACTTTGTGTGTATGTACATGTATTAACACCGTATGAAAAATGTATGAACATAGTTCACTTTATGATGAGGTGCAGAAAAATACTTGAAATGCTGTGTTCATAAAAGAAGATGAGTTCCAACATAGTATTTCTATCACACTGAAGAACTGAATTTTTCTAAGCATGGACAAGCTTGAGATAAACCTACAATTTATACTAATCAGTTTGAATTTGACATTTGAGGTACAAATCCTGAGTTGCAATGAAGGGAAAGAACTACTGAGTGAATGTTTCTGAGTAAAGCTACTAAACTGAGTATTACTTGGTTTAATTTTAAAATAATTTGTTCCTGAGAAGTGTTTGGATAAGGTCTAGAAAAATACATACAATGAAACTGTAGGCTTTGAGTTTTTGATGACTCTTTTCACCTGAGAATTTATCTCTGAAATGCAGCACTTGATATTCACCAGTCAGAATTCACTTGTTCCAAGAATCCAAAATGAAGATGCATAACAGAAGTAACCAAGCACATCTGAAGTGTTGAATGCTACATTGCTTAATGTGCATTCAGCAAAGTATTTCACGGCTTTTGATTAACAATTCTCAATCAACTTATTCATTATATACAGATATATAACATATAGGGGCTAAAAAAAAGCTGCTTTTCAGACAATTTACTTATCAAAACAGGGGTGTTACAGTCATAACATTATTCATTAAGAGTAGCTTGAATAATTGACCTGAAATGCATTATTTAACAGGAATAAATATTTAAAACCAATGTATCTCATCAAAGGTGATTTAACCACTGCTTGTCACCAAAGAATCCATTGCCAATTGTCCTTTCCTGTTGAATGAATCAACATAATGAGCAACTGCTAAAGCAAAAGGAACCATCATTTATCATTAGAACAATATACTGTATGTGTGAGAATGCTAAATTCATCCTAGAGACATCTCAGTTTTATTAAACCAGAGCATTAAATACAATGGAGAAAAAATTGTAGCAATAGAAAGAACAATCACTTAAAAGTTATTAAAACAGTGATTACTCACAGGAAAGTTACTAGAGTGAAAAGTCTCCACTCACACCAGGCACTTTTTATCTGTTGTTTCTTCTAGGTTATGAAGAAAATGGATAAATTAGAGAAATAAAACAGAGAAGATGAAAAATTTTCAAAAAACAGAAAGTAGCAAAAGGATAGAAATCCAAGATTTAAGTCTGTCTGTCAGTGCATTTTAATTGGTCTCTGGCCAGTTTTATATGCTCTAAGGAAGATAAATATTTGAATCCCACAAATTCAAAGCTTTTGGCTCAAAAATTGACCTTCAAGTTTGGAGTACTGAAAAAAAAATTAAATTCATTTTGGCCAGTTCCATTTTATAACCTATAACATGTAAGGTACATGCAATACAGGTCACAATGGATCTATATAGTCACTACAGACATGTTTTTGTATGTGTCTGGTGTATGTGAAGGGCATAATGTCATGTTTATCAACCCAGTCTAACAGAAGTAAAGGCATGCAATGGCATTTCTGTGGAATTTTAGGTTAGAGTACCAAATAAGGTGTTATTTTATGGGACTTTTGAAGGGTTGTGTTTTTTTGTTTTTTTGGGTTTTTTTTAATAGGTTATGTTTTGGTTTACTGTAAAGTTAGAATGGAAATAAAGAAAGATAATAAAAAAGTTTTGTTGTTCAAAGTTATATTATTTTTTTTTTAACTAAATCTGAATGAGCAGGGTAAATACATATTGTATTAGTGAATTTCCTCAGAGAGCCATGAGTGATGGCTATGAGATATGGGATAGAACTAGGACGAAATAAATGAAGTCACATTGATGATATTGTTGTATCATGGTGTGAAACATTAGCTGGTATTTTTAGTCAGCAAGTCAGAGAAGGAAATACAATGTTATGGTAGATGAGCTTTTAAATATCATATGAAAATCTATCTAGAGTGTCTGATTCATTTGTCTTGCTTATATGCTCAGGATTATATTCTTCACTTAATTTTGAGTCAGACAGGAACTTCCTTCTTGATTAGACTGATAAATTTCCAATGCTGGTTTTACTTTCATTTTCCAGCTTTTCTGTAAAATACATAGCACACTTCTAATGATCATTTGGATAGCATTTTTTGAGAACACCTCAGGCTCTTTTCTGCTGATTTTCCCTGAAAATCTGCTAAGAATACAAAAACACAAGCCTCTGAGTATAAGAAATATAATCAACACTGTAGTAGATGAAATAAATAACTTGTTGGTGTGTCTTTTTTGGTGATAAGTATGCTTGATTCTTAACATAACACCAACCAAATATAGGGAATAATGTCACAGGTGTTCCAGATGTTTACTTCAAATTTTGTCTGGTGCAAATCTAGCTTGATTAAAAATATTTGAGTTAATAAATTGGACTACACACAATAAACAATAATTTATGGTGAAACTAGGTGATCTGATGGCTCCTCCTGGGCCTAAACACAGCTGAATGCAGAAGTGGATATGGTGCCAGAATGAGAGAAGAACAGCTCATTTCTTTTTCACACAGCAGCAGGGTCTGACTCATAAATAAATATCAGACATCAGACATATTTTTTAGCCATCCAAGGTCTTTGTTTCTTTGCTATCTAAATTTGGAATAACTTTTCTACTTATATCATCAAGAAGTTCATATCTTTATTTGTTTATCAAAACTTTCAGCTCCATTTCCTTCCCTCCTCCAATGCTTATTCTGCTAAAAGTGTGTCTCATTTCATGCAGGCAAACTTAGAAATCTGTTCTCAAGAGAAAGCTTTTTTCTGTATGAATCAAGACAGAGTTACCTTCTTCTGGTAATTTTATTACACTGAGCTCCCTTGAAGGATTATCAGGGAGAAATACTCAGCCAATCCAGCTTTACACACTTAAATGAGTGGATTACTGTGATTGACTGAAGTCAGCACAAATGAACATTTGCTTCCATCGCTCCTGGCTGAGAATGCACAATGCAGCACCTGACACTGAATGAGTTCTCAGCAGCAGACATTCCACTGCTGCAAAAAGTATGTATGTGCTATGGATGTACAGAATTACATGGATATGCCAAAGAAGAAAAGAATCTTTTTGGTTTTAACAATCTAGCTACTAAAACCTTCTCTTGTGAGTTTCCTGGCAGAAATGAGCTAATTCTCCAACAAACTCTCTAGTCCCACTCTAAATTTTAAGAATAAAAAAGGACATTTTAAAAAAGTGCATGTGCTTCAATGATTATTTCATACATTTCACAAGTCAAATAGGCTACAAAACAGCTGTGATCCTTTTGTCCTTGGCAATTATCAGAGAATTTGTCTTCAAAGTTTGAGTGTTTTCATTATTTCTGCACAAATTTGGCTATATGACTGATTTCTGTGTGGGTGAGACTTGTTTATAGGACACATAAAAGACTCTGATTTACAGTAAACCCCCTCAGTACTGTGCCAGTATAGCATTTGCAGTAAATACATGTAAAAAAGGTGTATAAACTATCCTAGAGAATCAATAGATCTCTGTTTTCACTCCTTTCTATTATGTAATTTTGTTCATTCAGGTAGGGACTGAAAAGGAGTAAAACTGATCATTACAGAGGCTAAAGAAGGAGGGTTCCCTTAACAAAATGATGGCCATGTCATTTTCTCTCTCTGATCTTTAAGCTCTGTATGCTGAAGTCCCTTTCTACAAATCACTATATGCAAAAGAAAGCCCTTTTATTAATTTCATCTATTTGATAAAGGCATCTGTTTTATAAAGATGTTTTAATGCTGTCATACCTGACTGAAATAACGTTTTTTCAAAAGTGATTATTCATATGAAAATAGCACTACTGTAATAATATAAGTATTAGATAATTTACACTGAAGAGCATTGCAATGTAAGTTGTATCAATGACAAATTTAATTACAGAATGACTGAGCTCAGTGTAATTCTTTCTAACTCTTGATCTTTAAATAATCTGAAATATAATTTCAATATAAATTTTACTCTGTTTTTGATCTGGAGGTTAGTCAGAACCCCTCCATCCCCCAATCTACATTTCTATATTTGTAGTTGTACTTTTAACAGATACCACTGTCATCAACTAAAATGAAAAAACTATTGATTTGTTCAAAATCACATTCACAGTTCCACATGTTTCTAGCACTTAAGAGTATCTGAAAAAATGTCATTAAAAAAAAATTAAGGTTTCCTTGATATCTACTCTGTAGAACCTCCCAGGTTTTTCATTTTGGGTCAGCTCATAATGCAAATATAGTACCAATCTAAGTCTATAAACAGCAAATAAAATTCTTCATTTCTCGTGTTCCTAGTCCATTGTGAGGTTTCTGTTCTGGTGGGTAGTTGGTTTTGGTGCAGACTTAGAATAACTTCATCAACAGGATTTTTTTAAAAACAGAAATGATCACAAATTAATTTGCTGACCAAAGAAAATAGATAATTAAGGATTTCAGGTGCTTTCTCTTATTTGTATGAACATATAATTGTAATGAGCATTGCCACTTATTCAGCTGAATAATTAAAGATTCCCCAGAGAAACTTAATAGTCTCAATGGCTTTGTTCTTCAAAGATAAACCACAAAGTAAGGGAATAAAGTGTTTTCATGCCCTTTGTGTGAGGAACTCAGGGAGTTGTAAAAAACCAAGAGAACGTGTATATGTTTTTGAAGTCATTAGGTGGAATTTTCTGTCTCTGGTCAAAAGAAAAATGTCTTTCTTCATATAGCCT
Source organism: Melospiza melodia melodia (assembly GCF_035770615.1). Lineage (NCBI taxonomy): Eukaryota > Metazoa > Chordata > Aves > Passeriformes > Passerellidae > Melospiza > Melospiza melodia. Next base: position 66,827,194 of record NC_086199.1, on the reverse strand, counting down.
TCAGAAACAAAATTTCAGCCAGAATGTTCCTGGTCATAAGTTTTTATAATCAATATCTTCTAAATCAACATGCTGTATTTCCTTTCTTGGAAACACTGAAACAACCAAATTCTTTTGATGTGAAAATCAAAACTTTACCTGGGATAGAAAAGGTGTAAACAGGAAAGGTGTAAATAGTATGGTTACAGTCCTTACAAACTGAAATAACCATTTATAAACTAAAACTTAATATATTGTTTTTATACTTTTAAATTAATTGGCCATAAATGAGAAAGAAATTTTGTTAAGACTGTACTTGTTTTCAAAAACAGTAACAAATGCAGGTGCTGCTTTTTTATTGATTGGAAGAGACATTTTAAGATCTCTTTTTGGGAAGCTGAAGTCTATATTTTTTGTCTCTTTCATTATTAATTATTCTCTATCTGTTTGGTGTATTGAGAGTTACTTCAAGGGAAGAAAATTTCCATGTTGCAGAGGAATTTTACAAGTCCTAGCAATAGATTGATGGGCCAATAAAATTAGACAGCAAAACCATGAAGAAAAGATTCACCTAGCTTACAGTTAGATAATGACATGCAATTAGGGTTAATAAAGACAGAATTAATTCCTATAGTGGATTTTTTTTGCCTTAAATTTAAAAGGTTTTAATTAAACAATCTCACTTGTGCTGAAGAGGAAAAACACATTGGTTCTTGTGGAGGTGACAGATATTCTGTGACAGAAATGTCTCTCCACTGATGCTCTGGATTGCAGTAAATCTTAAGATGAAAGATTTTTGTGTGAAATGGAGTGCTGATGCATGCCTGATGCATGCCTGCCTTAAAAATGTATAGACAAACATGCAGGTTTTAAATTATGATATTTTTTCCTTTAGTATTGAAAGATTTAAGTCATTACCATGGAAACTGTTTGCATCAGATTACTACTTTTCTCTCCAGCTATTTCAGTATCATTAAATCCTTGCTAATACTTTATTATTCACTATCTTTTAAACCCACATGAATTTCAGTATCTAATTTACTTAACAAATTGTGTCTGACAAAAGAGAAAAACTTATAGTACAATAAACAACACTATTAATTACTCTGTGGAGCAGTGAGCCACTATGTTTGTCATCAATGTTACGCCTTCAAAATAATGGCACCCAGTAATTAGGTATGAACATATTCTATTATTAGAGCATATATCCTTTTTCCTTCATTTATGTGTAATAGAGAATAATGAAGTTGAATTTATTATAGCTGTAGCCTTTATCCTGCTAAAACAAAGCACAAGGAAAAGAAAAAGGCATTCAGCCTAGGAGCATGTAAGAAAAATTATGTCGCCATAGCAACCAAAAAGTCATTTGTTATACTTTACTCATTAAAGCTTTGGAGATTATTAAAAGATAGAAAAAGTCCTCTAAATTTAGAAGGTCATCAGTTACTAAGTATTTCCTTCTGAGAGACCAGGTGGTTACAGTTTGAGGACAGTATCTTAAACCTCTTATTTACATGATCAACTCCTGTGTGTAGAAATTTTCATTCATATTATGAAATCTCCCTGCTTAAGCAATTCCTACAGAGAAGATGTTTGGATCAAATTCCTATCTTGGAAATACCAATTTAAATAAACTTCAGCCTAACTGTCTTCAGCATCACACTAAAGTAACCTAGATAAGATGTTGACCTCTCCTCAGAGAAAGCTGAAATCTGCTATAAGTTTGCTACTTAGTGAAAATTGCATATAATAAGAAGAGTGAACAGTTCCTTAACTAGTTTCTAAAGGCAATGGAATACACCTCTTTAAAAATAGAACATTTACTTTGGAACCAAGTTGGATTGTGCATTCTGGAATCTGGCTGTGCAGCTAAAGGGATTGAAAGGAGAAATCCTTGGTAAGAAAAGGAGAAAACTCACCAAAATGTTCAAATTTTCTTTTGAGAGTAATGAGTTTTTTCATTTTCTGAGACCTGGTGAGAATATTGTGATTCTATACTGCTCTAGCAGCAATGACAGTGTTGAAATGCAATGATATTGGACTGGCTCACATAATTCAGAGCCATGTAATTCAGGATTGTGATCCGTAACATTCTCTTAATGCCTTTGCTATACTTCATATACATTTATGCAATTATTGCTATGATATTGTTTTTCCAGCTTCTTTATTCCTTATCATTATGATAATTTCTCTATTGTAAACTAGATGCTTCATGTGTTGTGATGCTTTTTGTTCCCTTTAGAAAAAGATAATTTTAGCCTATTTCAAGAATAAATGTTAACGTTTGCATCATGACCTCTGGTATTGCTGAGAGCAATTGTTCCGGCAGAATAATTCAGGCCTTTTGAGAGATCCCCCTACCTTTAGTGAACTGCCTCTAAGAAGCCATTTAAGTTGGCTCCAATGCTATGACTTTCCCTGAATCCTATTGATAATGCTACTGTTAAGTGTATATCCTAAACCCATCAAGAAAATATAAAAATTCTACAAGTGTGCTGATTTTGTTGTGATCTTGTATGTAATACAACTGTCCAGGAGATATGAATAATTTAATGCTGAATTTTCTCAAGACCCTTGTTTGATCTTTCTTTATGCCTGTTTGGTAAAGGCCTCATGTTCATTTTCACCTGGCCAACAGTAACCTCGAGCAGGGATTGTGATTAAATGTACTCATGCAGTTTGTCTTGTGCTCTGATAACACAGAATAAAAAAGGTAATGAGGAGGAAGCTGTCACAAGTTAATTTTCTTAAGATCTTATGTTCTTTTGTGCTTAGTCACCTCTCATGATAGTCCTAACCACCTAAATACTAAAATAGACATAATTTTCGGGAGAGGTGGGCCAAAGCTCAGAAACTATGCTGATGTCTCCATGAGAGAACAGTCTAGAATACTGTAATCTAATTGTTGCTTTTTTCCTCCTTCAAAAACATGAGATGTGAAACTACATTCTCAAGGGAAAATGCCTTCCAGGTCCTAAAGGTTTGTCTTAAGTACTGCCAATATTTCTATCTCTATCACAGTGGTATTTTCTGACAGAAAAGGAATCTTTGAAGTGCTCAGGCAATTTGTTGAATACTTTTAGAGAAAACCATCTGATTCCTCTGCTGTATTTCAATGCCAAAAGAACTAAGTTGGCCTCAAAGTTATTGTGTCTGGTCTGGATGATTGTCCAAGCTGAACACCAAGTTTTGGAGCTGCTATTAGTTACAGCAACTAAGTACAGAGAAAATGTCATAAAGTACCACATGATCTCCTGTGCACCATCATTTGTACTGCTGCTGATCCCTTTATGTATTGCTTCCAGACTTTGCAGTGCTGTTTTGGAGGCAGAGGTAGATGCCACTTAAAAATCAATGATATCAAACCTTTCCATCATTTTTGTGGATGCAGACAATAGGGATTTATAATTGAATGTTGATTTCACTTGCTTCCTTTTTTCCTGGGCATCCCTGTCTCAGCAGCCTTGCAGGAGACTAGGAATCTAGGGCAAACTGTATCTGGTCTGTTGAGTATTGCTCTTGGAGAGCCCTTATCTTGAAAGTATTGTCACCTTAGAAATCTGTGCATAAATCCCCCTGGTCCAATTACTGTTATAGGTAGAGATGGATTTTAATAAGAATTTAGTTTTTGATAGCTCAAAATAGCTATAGATGGACTGCTGCCATCAGCAGTACTTTTCTCCAAATGTTTTTGAAGATGTGTGTAAGAGCCCAGATTTTCATAAACACATAGTTCACACACTTGTGAGCAGTGCTGGTTAAAATTGTCTTGAAAATTCAGCACTATACCAGACATACGCATTGTTAGTTCCAAATACCATCTTTGTTTCTTCAGTAGTCTGCCACACATATATAAATACTTGGACTCTATTATATAAATGTCATGAAGATAAGGATATATGAACAAACAGAATCCTGTTTTGAAAGAATCAATCAATCAGCTATAACAAAATGAACACCTGCAATAAGACAGCAATTATAATAAGCACTAAATTTGGATAAAATTTTCCTCTGATCCACATAAAACGTGAATTCAGGGTTTGATTTTGGTCTTGGATTTTTTTTATCAAATCAGTTTGGCCAAAAAATAAAGATGTTTCTCAGATTAAACAGTATTTTATTTGAAATAGAACTTATGTTCACACCCTTTAAGACAGGTATTTAAAATGGGATTTACTGCATTTAACTTTGGCCAAATAAATAATAACGTTCAGATATCCAATCTATCTGCATGTCTAGGAGCACCTCTTTTTATTTCTAGCCCTGAAGGTACTGAAAAGTGAGAGACTTATTTCTAAATATTTTTCATCTTTATATAGCTGTTCACAGAAGTAGGATGAATCATCTTTTGAATAAACCTGTTTCCAGTGATTGTGTATGGAGCACATGTTGTTCAGTCTAAGCATTTGAATCCGGTTGCATTGTTTTACCTAAAATCCCCCTCTTTTCCCCTCCACCCCTTCTCTTTGTTTGGCTTGTTCAGTCAGCAATCCAGAAACAAACAAACAAACAAACAAACAAACAAACAAAAACAACAACAAAACCAAACAAAAAATCCCTCCAAACCAACCTTTTCTATAGCTCTACAAATGTTAAATATGCTAAGTATTCCCATCCTAGGAATACAAATTGTCACAATCAATTCTAGGCCTGTTGTGTAGGGCTATGTACAAACAATAGTTCATTACCAAACCGTTTATTGTCTGCTAGCTAGGGCATAACTCATGGATAAAGTAAAAGCAATAGGGAGGATTCAATGTCAATCATAACAATTGAGTCTTTTAGTATAAACAGTAACAGTAATCACAAAAGAAATAAAAGCAAATTGGCTGATCTGATCTTTGTTCAAAGGTATGCAGAGGGGAAAGAGAGGAAAATAAGAAAAGCAAATAATGCAATACATGTGTAAGACAAATGATAATGCCATTCATAATACCATTCATAATTAAGAAATATGAGATGCTCACGCTGCAGGCATGTACAATTTTTGCAACATATACCTAATCTGAATTCAGTGAATCTGTCTTTCCATCTAGCCTAGTCTAATATCTCACCAACACTCATGATTATAGCAGGCTAGCAATCTTGAAATACATAGTTCTGACTTTAAAAATTGCCAGATTCTTAGCACTGGAGTATTAGAACTATAGAGAATATTCAGGTTAATTTTAATATTTATTTTTGACACCATGGAGACTCAGAAACTAGAATCAAATGTCCTGTAAAAAGACCCTTAAATCAGAACTCGTTAATTGGTTTCAGCTTTGGGCACAGGAGGACAATGCAGAAAATATCATGGCTTGGTCCCAGCAATGGCTGCATTGTAGAAATCAAATAAACCAAATTTCAAAAGCACAAAGAATAAGAAAGTTCTCATCCACTTACTATAAATGTGTTGAATTTTGTCCTTCTGACAGTTTGAAAGGATGATGCTGTCATCCATTTTCACCTCAGGGAATTTTTAAAAACACCACAGCAATAGATGCCATCTGTGAGAAAAACATGAAAGATACCACGTGTAATTGCCCTTGGGATATTAAGGATATACTACAATCCTCTGGTGGCACATTTTTCCTTGGCAACCCTGAAACAGTGCAACATATAATGAAGGAAGAAGTCAAAATATGATCTCAACAAGAACATTTCTGTGGATAGGGTTTAGTGTTTTTTCCCACCTTACAGTGCTTTCCCAAACAGAGGTGTATGCCTGGGCTGCCTGTGGTCATGGGCACCCAACATGGTAATGGGATAGAGGGTGCTACCATGGGGCACTTGGATTGGGCACGTGGCAACCAGTGTGGCCATGGGGCACCCAAATTTGTCATTAGGGTCAGGGTTAGGGCTGAGGGATTTTTTTTTAAGGGAATAATTTCAGGGACTTACCAGGAAGACTACGTATAAGAAACTATCAGTTTTGCAGAGGGTTTGTACCTAGTAGTCCAGCTGTTTTCATGTTTGATTGCCAGAAAGAGATACCATCATCATGCAGACATAATCCTGACAATTTCCTTCTGTGCCTGTGCCCTCCACTTCCTATTGGACTTCTAGAAGCAGGAACCAGCAGGCTGCACTGTCCTCTCTCTTCTGAGTCTGCTCTGATAGTCCAGGCTTTCTAGTCTGATGCTAACCTGGTCAGGTACAAACTGAATCTAATCAAGAAATAATAACTGAAATCAACAAAATTATTATACCATAAAGACTGGCTGCAGAATACACAAAAAACTTCAGTTTATTCTTGTTTTTATAATTACTAATAAGGTAATTTGTGTTTGCAGCTGAATAGCATAAGCACTGCTCCAGATCATTGAACCATTTCAAGTTATTGAGTTAGTGTACAAAGGAAAAAACCACATAGTGATTCAGATAATGGATTGGTACTTGAGATCTTCTGGAAAGGATGAAGAATAAGTAACTAATCTGACTTAGCATTTGATTTACTATATATTGGTGTTTTTTATTATGATGCACATTTTCCAATATCAAGTATGGAGAAGTAGAGGTTACTGTCTCTATAGAAGGGAAGGTTGGTTCTTGCTCTTCCATTTCTGACTTTTGACCAGCTAAACAGCACACAAATAAACAAAACTGAACTTCTTAACTTTATTCAGCTTATAAAAAGGCACTGATGGCATACATAATTGATACTTCCTGTAGAATCCTAACCCAGTTTCATCCTGACTTTTCCACTCCTCTATAATCTTCGAGTGTTTATGAGTGACAGTTGCACTAATTTTATACAGGCTACCACCCCAATCTAGAGGTACCAATGCAAAGCCTTTTTGACACACCGTTATCAGAATGGAATTTCTGTATATTCAGTGGGATCTGGTTTAAAAGAAATAAGAAAATATGTTAGCTATTAACTGTACTAATTAAAATAGCAATTCTGGTGGAAAATCAGAAAGTTTTAATATTAAACTCCTTACTTAGTGAGTCTATTTTAGCCTGGTAATGCTTTAAGTTCCCTCTACAGCAAAGAGAAAGTTAGAGCACTCCAGAAACTCATTTACTTACTCTGAATTTGAGCTCAGAAGAATTTCTCACTTTTATTCACAACAGAAATTACATATGTAGATTAATCTCTCAATCTGGATTTAACATAAGAATACTCCACAGCATATGAATTTTACCAATAGCCACACTACTAAACCAAGATCAGTTTTAAAATCAGGACCAACCAGTAGAACCAAAGACAAAGGAAATACTCCACTGCATCACATACATGTGTAAGGGGCACTGGAGTCCCAAACTGGGTTTCAATCCTCAGTGAAGAACTGCATTGCTAAAGGAAAAATTGTAATGGGCTTCTCTTTTCAACTATGGAAGTTTAACTTCCAGTTGGCACATGTGTCTCCTTTCAAATCCTGGTATATATTACCAGGATTTACACAAAAAGATTTCAGCCTAAAAGATAAAAGCAAAAAAAGTGAGCATGCTGAGACATTTGTCAACTTGGAGTTGAAATTTAATAATACTCATATTGTTCTTATAAAATCTCTACATTGTATTTGACATAGAGTTTGAGTATCTGTTCAAAGTCTGAATTTTATGAATTGTTTTCTATACATGGAAATGCATGGTAGAAACCCTGAAAATATGAATAGGAATATTGGCATCAGCAACTACAACAGCACAAACAAAATGAAGAGGGATGTACTGAGATATAAGGTCACATAATATTCTGCAGAGCTTTGAAGGTGAGAATGAGAGCTTTAATATGATGGCAAAGAAGGAAATGAAGAAAGGAATTACAAGGATGAATTTATAGATAATGACTGATAGGAGAAGAAGATTATTACAAATACCAAGAAGTTTTATTTTCAAATATTTGCCTCCTATTTCAAGCACACAGGTTTTTTTATTGCAAATATGTGTACTAAATTTTCATTATTTTTCATGTGCATGTTAGAATAATTCCCATTATGGAGAAAGTTCATATGAAATATGTTCAGGCCCATGCATTCAAAGTGTTTCTTAACTTTGCCTGCAGACGTGACAGGTAACCACAATTTTCCAACAGTTACAAAGGATGTGGCTTGAAAAAAAAGACATTAATGTCTACACTCTTTATGAATGGGAGACTGTCTGGTTCGTACTGTAACAGTTTGTTTTGAGCCTTTCTAATGATGTGTATTTTGTTTAGCACAAATTACCTGTCATGTAGATTGACAGGAGCTGAGCTTGGTGGTCTGACATTGTGTTTCTGCTCCTGTCCATTTTACCCCACTCCAAGAACAGCTAAGTCCTGGACTATGGGTCCTGGTTGGACTCAAGTTAAATTCTGTTACAGGTGTTGTGCATGATTTTAGCCATGAAAAAAACCAACAGATTTCTTTAATTGCACGAGATCTCTTCCAGTTTAACTGGGCAAGAAAAAAACAGCCACCAGGTCCAAGTGTGTCTAATTTCTGTGACTTTGAAAAATTGCAGTTTTATTTCAATTACATCTTTAAATATTGTGTCTGTGCAGTGGAACACAAGCAGCTAAAATTCTATGAATGGCTTGGTCATATTGGTGTGATTTCCATACACACACAGATACAAAGCAATCAGAAGTTGTTACATATACTCCTTAAAGCAGCAGTAGCATTTTTCTGTCTTGAGTCTAGCACAACATGTGCAACAGTGAATTCTCCAAATACCATGATTTAACCACATGGTTTTCATTTTTATCCCACCCAAGCCTACACAATCATTCTGACTCAAACACCTACATCGATTGTAATGAATATGGTTTAAAAATGAGGACAACACTAAATACTGATGTTAAAGGGTTAGCATAAAAATGTCATCAGCACCAGGCCCCAGTGGCTAAGTGCTGGTGCCCTGGTTCCAGCTAGAGGTTAGCAAAAATCTTCTGCTTTGAAACAGAGAAAAAAATGTAATTTGAAAACTTTGATGAAGCTGTCAGGCTCTGAAAGTCAGAGACTACCCTGGGGACAAAGATAATATTACTAGGTAGAACAAGGCCTTTTGGTAAAGAAAGATTCATTCTCGAAGAGGTGTGGGTTGAGGAAAAAAATTCTTTTAAGGTATTTTCTGATGGTATTATGTTGTCAGAGGTTTTGTCTTTCTAGCTTTTAAAATATACACAGAACAAGGACATCATTTATACGACAATTTCATAATGAACTTTTTAGCTGTTCTCAGTTGAAGAAGGGCAAAACATGCTCCCTAACTTACATTCAAATACACTTTTAATTGAATGGGTGGTAACTTTTCTTCTTGTTTGAATAGACTGTATTTTTTTTCCTTTGGAACATCCAAGGGAATAAGAAACAAGGTATGCAGAACACTTACAGAGAGATGTTAGAGGAACAGATCAGAAAGAAAATTTTAAAGTAGATCAATCACAGAAAAAAGTTTAGAAGAAACTTTAGTAGATCATCTAGTTCACTTCATGTTTTTACCTCTAAATTTGACAGATAGGCAGTCTAAATAGGAAGGACATTGTTACCTCTGCTTTGATGTTGCATGGCAGTATTTCCTTCCTTCCTTCTTTACCTTTTACTCAAATGCACAAGCTGTCATGTAAGCAAATCCTCATTTGTGATATCTATAATTTTATGAATGTTCCTAATCTTAGCATTTAGTGAACATATCTGGAATTAATTTGTATCGTGAATATTTGTAAGAATATTGGTTGTAAGAACTAAACCAAAATCAGAATTTTCTTCTCTGTGTCCTAAATTGCAGTGGCTGAGATAAGCTGTAGAAACATCAAATTTTCCTAGACTGAAAATACCTGTGTGATGTTAGAGCTGCTCAGCCTGATAGGAAAGATATTTGTTTTGAGAGAAATACTGAAGAACAGGATTTGACAAAGTCTTGGGAAAAGTTTCGGTAAAATAAAATGAAACGTCAGGCTTACTAAAATATACCTTTTAAGTGTTATGCCATGGCACTGTGTGGAATTTAGAAAGAATGATTCAGAAATGTTTGAGGACTGAATGAGGCCTAGATTTCTAACATCTGTCTAGTACCATGCCAATTCTTATTTTTATAGAAGGTTGCTGAGATATTTTAGAACGATTTACTAAGTAAGAAGGCCAACACTTCATGTGAGGTTGTGACAAGGCAGCTTGTTTTCTTCCTTTTTTCCCTTTAAACTTACGTAATATGCTCAGTTTTTCACTATACACTAGTAGTAATTCTCAATTTATTACTCTTATAGTACTGGAGAGAGAATAATCTCTTTATATTAAAATTGATATGCAAAGAGACTTGGCCAGAGTTAAAATTATATATTTTAAAGATTCTAACAGAAGCTCCTGTGGTTTGAGCAGCTTTTGTTGCCATGGTAACTGTATGTAATATTTTCAAAAAGTTTTTTACTCTTGCTTTTGTTTTTGTTTTTATGTGCAAAAGTGAAATAAGTAAGAACATTCACTTAGTAACTAAATAGAGAATTTCTTATTTTTTGTTTTGAGCTGTCCAGATGCCAACACTCCAAAATAATATGCAAGTCTTTGATCATCTAAAACATTGGCAGAAAAGATAAAGAAGAAGGTACCATATGGATCATGCTCTGGTCAGAAAAAAAATAGCTTTTTATCATTTTTGGATCTCATATGTCTTTCATGAGACCTGAGTGTAAATATCAGCTTAAAAACTTGTCACATACCTAATTATCTTCTTTTGTAATGTGAATTTGTCCATCTCTTCACTCTTTTGCCTGTAGGTCAACCTCTTCTCAATCCCTCCACAGCCATCCTTTTTCATGGAATATCTTCCTACTTGAATAGGAGCCCAGAAACTCTGTATTAAATTTCTGAGCTTTAAGGAAGGTATTCTCAGTATCTACAAGGTAAACAAGTGTCAGGGAGAGATAGCTGATCTCTCCAGTTTAATCCAGACCCATCTAGCTGCATACTGACCCTGTTATACCGAGGCCTTCAGTTTTAGCTTTCACATATTTCAGCTTCTGTGCTGCCTAGGTGTGTAACTCAGCTTCATATCGAGTGTTAGCAAGTTCTCTTCACAGTTTAGTTAGACCAAACAATCCTTTTCCAGCTTAAGACCAAGGACAACATTGCAGCTTCAGGCCAAAATGTATAAACAATGGGGAACTGAAGAGAGCAGACAGGGAGGATGGGACTTCACAACCTGAAGCTGTAATTGGATGATTAACCCCAATGTGCAAATGGAACAAAAACTTACAAAAGCGTGAAACCTCATGACCATTTTGTGACCATTTTGGGTCCATCCTGGCTGTGGCCATGGCCAGGCTCTTGTACTCCCAAGGTGTGTCCTTTAAGGCCTTTTAATAAATGCCTACTTTATTCTTTTAACTCTGTCTAGTCTCTGTTGTAGGTCAGCCTCTCAAGGCATCAATACTCTTCCAGTGTCTTCTAAGTGTTTGCCATATAGTGTTCCAAATTTTCTGCGTCCTCAATAAAGCAGGAATCTGGACTGAAATCAACAGTACAGTAAATGAATAGCCTAATATGAAACTAAACTACTTGACTTGCCCACTTCTGCTGCATAATACAATTATTTACCAACAATGGACACTACCCTTGTTGTTTCTAAATATAATGAATATTCACGTAACTGCCTTCAGGACTTTCAACTTGGTCATATATTTAAACAACAGAATTTGAGACAGTTTGGGTACTTATACAGACCCAAGATATACAATTTGGCCATTATTAATTCCCAAAAGGTCATAGGCATTATAGATATTAATACTGATTAAAAAAAATTTGTTTGATTTCATATTTAAATGTGATTTTTAATTTGTGTGTCCAGAATTGGTGTAAGCCTTATCCGACAATAAAAAATTCATACAATGGGGGGAAAAAATGTCACCTTAAAAAAAATAATAAAGATAATCCCAAAATATTTATGAGAATTTCATAGAGTGAGCTCTAGGTGAAAGAAACAAAATGCACAGTAGAGGCTGCCCCTTGTTTTGGGCTGCCCTCCTGTTCTTTAGGTCTGTGTCCTGAGAAGCTGCCTGTGCATATCCTGTGTCCCTACTGTCCCCTTGGTCTGGGTGGCAGCAAAGCCTTCTGCCTTTTGTCCTTGTGATTTTATGCCCTCCTATTGCAATTTGTACTCTCTTCATTCTGTCCCCAGTGGTTATACTACAAATCTCCATGCCAATAAGAGCTAAAAGGATAAAATTCATATCAAAGTCAAGAATAAACATCTCCTAAAGAGGATTTTATCACCAGGTAGGGAAGTCACCACATTTGATCATTGACTGCCTGCTAAGTTCTTTACAATTCACAAAACAGATTCAATGGAGACTCTCATGCACAAAGGATTTGTCATCAGAAAAACAGAACCAAAACTCAAAAATGTCAAACGGTTGCGAAGAACTGAAGAATTCTCTCCTGTTTGAAAGCACAGTGTGGTAATGGCAAATTGCAATACTTATACAGAGGAGCACCTAAAAAATCTTTCCTTGCTCTCAGCTGGAAAAGCATTCATGTTGCATTGTGAAAGGACTGAAGTGAAGCAATGCAAAGAGAAACTGAATAACTGAAGTTTTACCATCATCCTCAAAGAGAAAAATTAGAAGACACTTGCTTTTCTTTCTGATAAATTATGCTGATAGCTGAATGCAATATGAAATGTGCAGAATTCAGGTTTTGTAATGCAGTAGCTGAACTACAGAACTGCATGATAGGATAATAGGACTTACAAATTTTCTTATTCAAGTTTTAAAAGACAATAATAGCATAAATACTTTCATCCTGATAGAACATGAATCATCTGTCCAAGACTACATTGGATACTAATTAATATATTCCTCTTCTGTCATCCCTATGCAATATTAGCAAGACTTCATGATAATCATTAAGTGAAAAAGATGCCCTGTGAAATCTTTTCTAAGGATTTCAGATTATCAAAGATACCAGTAGCTGTAGCAATAGTGGTACTGGCAAGACAGCAAATGAATCAAACTTTTTCACTCCATGCATTACTGTGAAATTTGAATTGGTTTAATAGTAATTCACTTTTTACCTATTACGCTCCCTGTACCTTGTGTAAGGGTTAATTATGGATCCATTTTGTAGGCCCTTAAAAGCAGCATCATTCATCTGCTTCCTGCAATAACATAGCAGTTAATTTATTCAGTGCAAAAATGAAAACTGAGCATTAGCATACATTGAATGATAGAGAATGATATAACCAAAGTCTAATTTTATAGTTTTTATGGTTTGCATGGGAAAGGGTAGAAACCTTACAAATTCCCTTTTATGGATAGCTATGTCTTTTTTTTTTTTTTAATCAAATCTAGATTGAATGTTTTACAGCTGAACTGCTAGTTACTTGTGATGAAGCCCACCTACTTGAAACATCTATTTTAGGAAGGGATTAATCACTTCTTGTTGTGCCTCTCTTTCTCTTGACTATGGATGAAGCATAAGGGAGTATTCATCTAAAAATAAGACATCTAATCTGAGCTAAAGTTAGGCCAGAGGAATCCTAGGATAACTACCTGAACATGTAGTATCATTTAGTGCTTAAAAAAAAAGTCATATTGGAAAAATGGAGCACAAGAGACAGGCTTTTAAAATACATCTCTCAGCAGATATTAGGCATCCTAACACCTTTGGAAGTAAAAAGGCTTCAGGAATGCATTCAATGCTGACTTGTGACACCTATAAATATGATGTACATTAGGTAGGGTGATACTGGTATTACTGAGCCTTGAAAATAAAGATAAATAGAGATTGCAAATAAGTCTATAAAGGTATTTTACAACACTATGATGGCACAGCCACCCAGAATCTATTAACATTTTGCATAACTGTGAGCATGTGACCAACAAATAGGAAAAGAAAGACAGGTGTATTTTTACACAGAAGACACACAAGTGACAAGAGTTGTCAAGCAAAGAAGATAAATGGATTGCAAATTGGTGGGACATCTACCTGCAGAAAGAAAAATGGGGATAAGTGGTGTGGGGAGAAGGAGAACCTATGTTTTGGGAGCAGGGAGCAAATAGCATAAAAATGTCAGGTCTTTCCATATAAGGAAAATCAGAGGAGAAAGAATAAATGAATAAATGGCTGGCACTCTCCCTCTTTTTTTTTTTTTTTTTTTTAACCATTGAGTACTTGGAAAGCAACATTTCTGAAACATAGATTACTGGATTGCTTCGTATTGCGGAATAAAAAAATTAAACCATAGGGTGCAGGCCTAAAGTGTCAATAAACTGGTCACAGGGAAGCATGTGGTAAAATGACACCATTGATAGGATGGCCATGCTGCTCAGTAACAAGTAATGGGATACACATAGACATACACATATTTTGAGAAAGACAAAGAGGCACAAAAAATAGTACATTCTTGTTTAGCACAGCCTTCCAACAGCTTTTCTAAGCAACTGATGTCTAAGTTAAGAAATTGAACATAAAGCTCAGTGATCTGGACTTTGCTGTTGTGTTGTGCTTTGAAATACTAGTCAGTTGAAAATTCAGTGAGGCTTTATAAAACACATTTTTCAAACAGTTGCAGCCCTAGAGAGAGTGAATTCCACATCCCCATTATTTCCATATTTCCATCTTTCCTATTTATTTGCCTTCATGTGTTGTGATCCTTCATAACTGCTAAAACAGAGATGCCAGAAACAGTCACCTCCCTTATCATGTACAGGAATAAAAGTTTTCTTTACTCAAAGGTAATCTTTCTTTAAGAAATCTGACAACAGAACTATCCTGACCGAGATGACCTGTGACTGAATCATTACTAATTAACAATTTTTTCTATCTTATTATTATCACACTGCAGGATAGATAAGAGACTGCAATTTTTGCTGCACTTCTCTGCCTTTGGTAAAACCTGTTATCTTAGTCAATTGTGTTACTGAAAGGGAAGGAAACATCCATTTTCCATAAAGAAATGGGAAGACCAGGCCAAAAGGCCACAACCCTGAGTTGTGTTCACATTAATGACCCAGTGTGAAAATAATGATAATTGATTCAACAGAAAGCAGGGAAAAAATGTCTCGTGATGTTCTTGTTGCAAGCATACGCATTAGGCAAGGAATGCATCAGGGGTTTAGATACCACTGTGGTGGAAGCGTAGAGGACTTATACATCATTAACATCATATTTTAAAACAAAATGTACCAAATTCACTCATCACAAAACCTTTATATGCTAAAATAGTTGTGAGTATAGAATGTTATAGGACCAGATGTTGGTCATTGATGATTCACACTTCCTGGTGTTTACACTGCTCATGCTTACTTAAAACATTTATCCATTGTGTCTGGTTATCCTGTGACAGTTTTGTGAAGTACTTGTATATAGTTGTTAGTTAAACCTTCTTTAGGATGCTTACATTTAAGTTCAAGGCACATTAGTAATTTTTTCCTGGTTAGTGGAAATGCTTACAACTGATAGATGTCACAAATCTCCTTGGCTGCACTGCAATTAAAACAGTGAAAATAAAAACTCCAAGAGTTTGAGGTAAACATTAAGACTTGGTTTTCTGGTCTCTATGCTAAATTATGAAGATTTAATGCCAATAATATCTTTGCCCTGAAAAAACTGTTGTCACTAGGTGCTGCCTCACTAGATGCTGCCTGGATATGGTAAATGCAAAACTTCATTTTCATTGCCTTGAAGTAATAATCCTACATTTTTGATCAGCGCCATAATTCCTTCCCTCCACCAAAAAAAGGAAACTAATAATAAAGCACCAGAAACATTCTTATGTTCATTTTTTATTACTTAAAGTATGTAGGAATTATAGTCTACAGGGAAAGCAAGGTTGGTCTGTAATTAATTTTTTATAGATACTGCTTCACTGGTCTTAGCTCAGCTCCCTGAGTCGTACGGAAAAGCAGTGTCCATGAACCACAGTTTGGACTGTACTGCAAAGTCTGAGGTTGTTCGGTCCTTTTCAGCAGATGGTATGAACAAAATTTGCTCATGTGTTAAATATTTCTATTTAGTGGCAAAACTCAGTCATTCCTCTTAAGGTTTTCCTTATGTTGTGCTTTAACCCCAGACAGCAACCAAGTACCAGGCAACTGCTCACTCACTCCATTCCACCTTGACCTCATGGGGAGGAGGGATGGAGAGAAAGGATAAAGCTCATGGTTTGAGAGAAGATTAATTTCATAATTGAAACAAAATATAATAACAATAATAATAATAATACCAACAATAACAACAACAATGACAATAATAATTGTAGGACTGAGGAGAGAGTCAGTAGTAGAACTTGAGAGAATCTAATGATGAACAATACAATTTTTCACCTCCCCCTGACTGACTGCCCACCACCTAGCAGCAATCATCCCCTTTTTTGGTAGCTTCCCCCAGTCTATATACTGAGACTGACATTCTGTGTTATGGAATATCCCTTTGGCCTGTTTGTGTCACCTGTTCTGGCTGTGCTCCTTCCCATCTTTTTGTGCAGCTCCTCCCTGACAGAGCACAAGATGCTGAAAAGTCCTTGACTTAGGATAAGCACTACTTATCTGCAAGCAAAATTCCAGTGTGTAATCAGCATTATTTTCATACTAAGCCCAAAAAACACAACACTACACCAGCTACTCAGACAAAAATAAACTCTCTGCCATCCAAAACCGAGACATCCTGGAATTTATGTGAAGCAGATTGGCTACAGAATACTGCTTAGAAGTGTTTGTCTCTAGGCCCAAGATAAACATATTTTTTCATATCTGATAGCTTTTTTGTTAGACAATATATCTAGATATGAATAGAGCACAGATCTTTCTAACGATCAAGTACTCTTGTGCAAAGAATCAAGCAAGTCCTTGTCAATAAACCAACATACCTGCCTAAAAAAGAAGCTGTATGGTGACCTGTCCTGTCACATATTGTTTCCCATCTTTTACTGAGTACAAGAGATGTGCATTAGACATACACTGTAAACCAGTAAACACTCAGGAAGCCAAAAAAATAAAAAAGCCAAACCAAAAAAACCAACCACACTGAGAAAAAGCTGTAAAACAATTCTGTTCAGATCTCTATAAATCCATTAATGCTGATTTTGATCTTCTGGTGCTGGAGCTGCCTTTACACTTTGATTTCATTTTCAAGCTTTGTTGCCCTTGGGGTTTTCTTATAGGAGTAGCATTTCATGACATAATTTACAAAGGTATCTGCATTCCTTGACAAGGTATTCGTGGCAGTCCACCTGGGAGGAAAATGCGCCTGGAGCAACTCTGCGACTTGACAACAGACACATATGGGACGTCCCAGACCAGGGGTTTCCACATCTTTCTG
This sequence comes from Melospiza melodia melodia, assembly GCF_035770615.1. Classification (NCBI taxonomy): domain Eukaryota; kingdom Metazoa; phylum Chordata; class Aves; order Passeriformes; family Passerellidae; genus Melospiza; species Melospiza melodia. Next base: position 66,809,993 of record NC_086199.1, on the reverse strand, counting down.
AATGCTTCCACTCTGTCTGAAGTACACTCTGAGCTTTTCTCATGAAGGGCTTGGCACTTAGACAGCTTTCCCCTTACTCTTATCGCCCCTCGCTCTACGTCAAACACACCCATGCTACACCCACTTGTTACTGGTATGGGTATGCATTGTTATGAAAGCCAACTTTGATTCTGAAAACTTACACTGGTATTTTAATAGGCAACAATTATTAAAGTCAATCTTACCTTAGAAATGGGTTGAGTGCCTTGGAATTTCCTCAAGCTTCTTTTGGCTCTGTCAACATCCAAAAAATATTCTAATGCAGAAACAGGACTAAGATCAGAGATTTTTTGCAGTATTCAGGACTAATGCTTACAGGACTCAATGCCTGAAATACTAAATTTGTTGGAGAACACATCCCTACCATAATACAGAAAACAAAAAACTCTCCCAAACTAAAATTTCATTCTAAACACATTCTAAAATTAAATTTATTTGCATTCATGACACCGGAAAATATTATATTTTTCTTCCTACAGTCAATAATTCTACTTGTCCTAATAAATCCAGCTAACTTGAAATGGGACACTTGTTTACCCCAGCACAACATGGCATCTTGAAAGAATGAGTATGCCAAGCAATTATTCATAAAACCTTTTTTTATGCTGTCCAGATAGGAAACATCTCTTCATCAGAAAAGAGAGAATGCCAGAAGCTCATAAGGTCAGTGTTGTCTTTCTATTTGTTTTTTCTTTTTTAAAGTAATTCTCTTGTATATAAAGCTTGTTGGTTTGGCATTGATACAACATGTGCTCTTATGATATAGAGAGAAAATCTGTCTGCTTGTCTCAGTGTTTATATTTATATAGTCACTGCTCAGCCCTAAAGCTGTTCTTCAGATCTCTAGCTAAAATAAATGTCACACACTGCTGAATTATTATAAAAATAATTCTGTTTATTTACAAATATGACAACAAGCTGGTAACTTACTGAGATTCTTGAAAGGATTTTCAGTCTTTACAGAGATATGTTCCAGCTAGCCTATTTCCACTCTCCCTGAATACCATATTCTAAATCCAGCTATTAGCCACTTGCCAATAGATGTGTCCAGTCTTAGTAGCTATGTATTATGATGGATATAAAAGACATTATTAGGTATTGGAAAAAAACTCTTAATGAAAAATAAAAATGCTCTATCCTTTCTCACTTTTTATGACTGCACTTGGCAGCAACTTTTATCTTGTCTTCCAGGGTGATGAGAAAATAAGAATAAAAATTGAGAATGAGATTTAAAATTAAATAGTATATATTGAGAATGTATTATGATAACAATGAAATGCAGCATATTTTTACTTAGTGCCAGTGTTTTATTATGCAGCAGCAATTTTTTGAACACTTAACAAAAAGGATCCATTTCCCAACACAAACATTTTCTTTCAAAATCTGCAAAACCAGCAAAATGGTTATCAATGCACAAATAAATACAAAAGCAATCTCTTCTGTTTAAAACAAAGGTATTTGTTCTGTGTTTCTCTTGGGTAATTAAAATGAGCAAGAAGAAATTGCCATGAGAGAGAGTAAGAGATAGAGCATATGAGATTGGGAAAAAATATTTAATGATTGAATTATTGTTTACTTAAATGCTTTAGAATATTCAGTATAACTTTGTCTACAGGTCTACATCTGACCTGTTCCAAAATACTTCAGATAGTGAAATAATTTCATTAAATATTTCCTCATGATGATCCTGACCAATGATCCTGATCAAGGTTGACTAAATAGTTTCAATGTATATCAGCCACTATCAATAAATCTCTTCTGCAGTAATTGTCATGTAATATTCACATTTTTAAACAGGTGAAGAAGACCTCTCAGACAGTAGAGTAAATAAAAAAGAACAGAAGGAACATAATTCTGACAGCTTTCTTTCCCCTTTTCTTCTAACCAACTTATATAAATTATCAGCACATATACATTGTCTGAAAAAATATACGAAGTGTTATTAACAGTTATGAACATAAATGAAGGATAGTAATAAATCTACATAAAAAATTTCTATATTGAGTAAAGGCATATTCACAAAAGCTTTGTCCAATGTTCTTCAAAACATAGAACTTTCCAAAGGATTAAAAAAATCTATTCAGTAAAAAAGCCCTTCAGGAGTTCAAAACATTTGGCCTTAAAGAAAGTGCAGGCAGCTCATTATGGAGTATATGTACTTGAAAAGACATACAGAAATGCATGAAAGTTTATTTTCTATATATAACAAGATGGCAAAAGGTACGTTCTCAATTTATAATGAAGGCATTTCAGAGGGTATAAAGGAGGGCCTTTTCCTCCAAAAATTATTATTAGCATGCAGAAATCACATAGGAGCAGTGACTACTTTGCATTGGGTAGTCTTATTTAGAACAAGTAACCAGGATCAATTTGAAAAGGTGAGGTGTACATACGTAACATCGATCACACATTGAGCTCTTCCTGGTGTTATAAATAAGGATTTTATATTGCACTGTCCGATAATATTAGTAAAGCTGTTTGATGAAAAGTAGAGATTTCCATCTAATGTCATGGGATTTTAGTAGATGGAATAATAATTCATCCTCTCCTTCTCTCTCTAATGAACTCATCACCATGATACCTGACAGCCATATTAAAACCACAGAAGCCAGGAAAAGCAAAAATCCTGAACTGAGTGGTTCCTCAGCTTTTGCCTCCAGCACTGACTTATGCCTTGAATGTAAGAATGTAGTCGATTGATTTAGATTTTCTTCCCTTATTTTCCCACCCAGCTCCCCTCTTTGCACAAAGTGGAATTCCGAATAGAAACATCTTGCCTTGGCGTGTGCCTTTGAGCTGCACACCGGGAGCCCAAGCTCGGGACAATATCAACAGCTGCAGAAGTTTTGGTAGCTTCTGCAGAGAGATTTGCTTCCTTCCCTCTTCCAAATTTAGGGGATTTCTACAGATCTCAACTCTGTAAATTAACAAGCAGCTCTTTTCATTATTCAACTCTACCAGTGCAAATGTGAAATTGTTGAGACATTGTGTTAATCTAATGCTGAGACACAATCCAAGAAATAATTGCCCACAGGATTCAGGAAAGATGAATTTCCGTGAGATGTAGTTAGGAAAAAAAATAAAGAATAATGCTAGTTACTAAACTGAATCCTGGAATAGAAGTGGTGGAGAAACAGACATCCCATGTATTTTTAAATTAGTTTCCATATTATCAAATAATTAAACAGTCTAACAATAAAATTGTACTCATCTAACAAAAGAAAACAAAAGCTTTTTATTTTTTTCCTTTTAGATGGAGTTCAACACCCTAATTCGATCTCTTTGGCCTATTTAGATCAACACTCTAACTGTCCTTCTAAGGAACTTTGCATGCTTTGTCCAGATTAGAGTCTTCTAGCAAAAGGGTATCTAAAATATGCGATGACCACAGATACCCAGCAGTCCAACAGAAATGAAAAAAATATTATGTGTAATAAATACATTTTTCTCTCCAGAGAAAGGAATCTGAGGGTAGTAGTAATTTAGGTTTGCTCTTTCTTGTATAAAACAACTCTAGCTTTCCATAGCATGGCAAATAATAACATCTGAAATAAAATATGAGAAGGGACATACCTTTAAGTTGCTGCAACATTTTTCAGAGAATTTCAGAGATAACAACAGTCCTTGTGTGGAGAAATGGGAAAGAAAAAAGTCTTTTGACCACACTAGAGTACAGAAAAAACATATACAGTTTAAAAAGAAGAAAACATTATTTCCTGGTTGCCAGAGATAGTAGAGGAAAACAGATGCCCTGGGATCTGCCCACACATCAGTAAAAACATCAGGCTTTCAGCCACAATAAATTACTGGTGTTAGATTAGCTTCAGAAAAAAAAAAAAAAACCAACCAAAATCAAAATAATATCACTTATCTGTACTTGTAAGATTCAAACCAGATTTTCCAAAGTGGTAGAAAATGTCATCAGCACAATGAGTCAGCATTAGAAAGTTCAAGGAAAAGTGCTTGTCCCAAGGTCCCATTAAAAGAAGATTACATACATCTCCTAATTAGGCCAGCTTTTCAGTTCTGAGGTTGAAATTATTGATGGTATAAAAGAGATCTTACTACCTAACAGTTTATTTGGCTAAAAACATGAAGTATAACCTCTAGAAGTGTTTTAACCTATACTAACAAGGAAGACAAAAAATATAAAATATGGTCAAGATGTTATTTTTATGGTAACTTGAATCAATTTACACCTTGGTTGTTTAAGTGAAAAAAATATATTCAACTAGTATGACACTTTAATTTTTTCTTTTGATGGGATTATAAAAATGTAAAACCATTTAAAACAATTCTCTGACATAATTCTGATGTGAAAGAGGGACATGGGGAAAGTTACTAGTTTGTGTGTTTTCTATATCTGGACCTGCCATTCCTCAGCTAAATTTAGAACACAACAGTAGAAAATCATTATGGACAAGTTTTAATCTGGGATTCAAATAAAGAAATATTAATTAACGTCAAAGCTGCAAAATGTTGAGGGATTTTTTATTTGAGCTTCTAAAACATCAAACTTTTTACTTTTACAACTGAGGACTTCCTTTATGTCTTTACTGATGAATGCAATTGGAATTTGGAAAAACATATGAGAATTTCAAAGCCAAATTAAAAATTCTATTTGAGAGTTCTTAGATACAGAAGTCTGTAGGCTTGTATGTCATCTCTGTAATTTTCTTATATAACAGTAACCATTCTTATATAATGTTTAAGAACCCTGTGCAGCAGATTTTGATATTATAAACCACAGAACAGGCTTGGGTCTTGCAGTTAAGGAGACATACTGATATTCCTACAAATTACTAAAATAGTAACTTTTAATTGAATGAGAGCCTGCTGAAAAGAGACAAAACAGGTTGGAGATGTGCAAAGTAAACAGAAGCTTGCAGAAATACAGGCTTTTTGAAAAGATTCACTGTTATTGCCTCACCTACTTTAAAAATAGACAAATGTACAAAGAACTAACATATGTAAAATCTTACATTAAAGTGAGATTACCTCGTTTAGAAGCACTAATACAGCAGGAAAGCTGCCTGCAGCCAGCAAAAGTGCTGCACAGTGGGAGGCTTATCCCAGCAAACAACAATTCACACCTGTTAATTACTCTGAATTAGCTTGCACACAATGCTAGGCGCTGCATTTATCCATTGTTTGGAAGCAATACCAATGTAATCTCTTACACTGTTGTTATAAGTGAAATTAAAACTTAACATGAGTCATTTCCTTGCAAATCATCAAAGCATTAACTCATCAAAGCATTTGCCAGAGGACCCTTAAAGATCCAGAATGATAAAGCTATGTAAGTAATATATACTTCAGGCTTGCTGACAATTATGGTACAGTTGTTGATGGCGAGATTGCATAAACACTCTATTTCAGGTAAATTACTATTTAAACCATCGTTAGTTACCTAAAGTCTAAAATACATGTTTGCACCAATAATAATTAAAAAAAAACCCAACTCATTGAAGTTTTACTTACAATTCAAACATTTTCTAATTAGAAAATGTCAATTAAATTTTAAAGTTTTAGAACAATGTTTAAGTAACTTAAACACTAGTCCAAATCTAACCATTTAACTTGACACACTTGAACAACTTAAGGCTTTTACAATTTCCTTCTAGTTCGTCATGCTAATGCTTGGATAAACTCAAAACAGAAGGAATGAAATATTTTGAGAATTCTTGCTTTATCAAAATTATTTATTAAAATACTTTTTCTACCTCTATCTATTTGTCTACCTAAAACATTTTTTGAGAAGCATTAGCAATCCTGTCCTTACTACTAAACACTAACACACTCACTCTCCCAGTAACTCTGTAGGTGGTTTTTCAGCACAGAAGAATTATAACAATATTGTCTCTGCTTTTTGTGCATTCAAGGACTTCAGGCTGAATAAACTCCCAGGCATTCTGCACATTAAAAATAGTAGACTATATAATCATATTGAGAAATTCTTTAAGACAAATAGAAGTCTTAAAGGAGAAAACACACTAATGGGGATTTAATAAAAATTTTATATTTATACAGACTCTGAATATGAAGAAGACTGTTCTGATTTTTTTTTTAAGAGTTAAAAAGCTCTGAAAATACAAACCAAATGACAAAAAAACCACAGCAACATCCAGGGGTTTTGGAGGGGGTCAGTAGGGAGAAAATTTAGACATACCATCTGTCCTCTAAAAGCATTAATATTTCAAGATGATATATTTTATGCTGGTCTTTTCTCTTTACACTGAAAGCAGAGATTTGTACATTTGGAGACTTATTTATCTTTATTTCTGATCCCATCTATATTGACATTCATTTCGCTTTAAAAGCAATTTCCCACTGATTTTAGATAATCTCAATGACCTAAATTACGTAAGATCTTTAGCTTTTAGTGCTCAGGGAACATGAATCCTTTCTGAAATGTTTGTACTTATTAATGTATTTCAGGTATCCACAAAACAATGAAGGTATCCTGGGCAATATATTTTCTATTGGTTTGGTTTTGCCCTTCATGTGAACAAGGAGTTCAATGGAGTAAACCTGGTAGTCAAAGTTCACAGTCACTATGATTTCTTTTGTCAAATAGCTTTTTGCTTATGTAACTAGCAATAAAAAGACCATTATCTGTTATTAAACACAGAATGATTGAGGTTGGAAGAGACGCCTTGAATTCTTCTTTTCCAGAGCCCTGCTAAAGCAGGGTCAGTTACAGCATGCTGCCAAAGACTGCCAGTCAACTGTTGAATATGTCCAGGGATTTAGATTCCACAACCTCTCTGGACCTTTTCCAGTGCTCAACTGCCCTTATAATAAAAATGTTTAATCTCACATTCAGGTGTATTGTCCTGAGGCTTTATTTGTGCTAAAGTTGGTCAGCAACAGGTGATCAAGTTTGTTCAAGGACGAAATATATTCAGAAAACTTTTAAGTGATAATAATTCCAAGTGTTCTTCTGCAATGATGATGAATTGAGCTTGTACTTGGCCATATTTATAAAATGTTCAATTATACTCATTGAAATTCCCAATGCTAATAACTTTTCATGGTGCAACCCACATGTAATAAGTAGAGTCTTCTGTACTAATGCCTTATTGATAACCAATGCATAAATAGATAAATTGATCAGTGGTATGACTAAAGGTGAGGTTTGCCTGTGGCATTGATGTCAGAAAAACTTAAAAAGCCTCACAGCAATTATGAGTAGGTCTTGAAGTCATGACAATATGGTGCCAGAGAAATGGAGCTGTGAAGAGTTCCCAGGAGAAAAAAAATCATTTTTAATTTGTTGACAATTAATTCCTCAGAAATATTCAAACAAAAACTATAATAAATTATAAGATTAGATAATAACTTGGTGGTGGCTGATAGGATGAAAATACCACCTTGGATTACCTTAGAATATTATAATGTTTAAAAATATACTCCTGAGAGTAATTTATGTATGTAAATTATATTATAATGTGCTGAACCAGGGACTCAGGGTGCTGACTGGCTCGCACACCATATGAAAGAGCCCTGCTTTAAGGTGAAAATTTTGGTGACCCAGATTGTACAGCTATAAAGCCTTGTACGGATCATCCTACTGTCCCAAGCAATGGAGAATGGGATCAGGAAGGATTCCAGTGCACACCAACCAGTTTATCAGGAGCTCCACCTCCTTCTCTCCAGTGTCTGGGTGGTGACTCAAAGATGCAATGCTCTGGAGACACGAGCAAGGACAAAATAGCTGTGGATTCCTTGACTGGCAAGTATATTTCATTCCTTCTGTGAGAAATAATTAATGGTGTGCACAAAGAAAAGTGGTAAAAGAAATTTTTTTCTACCTGGTAGATGCTCAATATCCGAGGAAAATGTATCTTTGTTGGTGCATCAGAGCAGAGAGTGAATATGTGGTACAAAGTGGTGGAAGCCCTTTTTCCCACTTAGATGCTCAGTCCTGAGGGAACATGAACCTTTGCTGATGAATTTGGAGCTGAGTGCAAGCGATACACAGTATATACATATATATATTTTTTATACATATATACACAAAAAAAATACAGGTGCCTTTTAAGTCAGGCAGTGAGGTCAGAGGGTTGACCGCTTTTTGCACATGTTAAATGTACTACTTCAGACTTGTTAAGTTGGAAATTATGTGCTGGTTCACATCAGGAGCATCCTGGAGGAAATTATCAGCTTTTGGAAACTATCATGCTGCCTCATAGACCTGGTTGAGGGGAAATGCAGGTTATATTGAATGTCTTTATAGTGCAGAAGACAAAAGAATAGTACTAGATAAGTTGAAAGGATGTACAGAGGTTATGGGGTTGGAAAGGCATCTCCTTTTGACCTGAATCAATGTGCTCTTTGTAAGCAGTGAGGACATTGGAAAAATTAATGCTCCAACAGGGAAGGGAAGGATCAATCAGAGGAAATTAATGTTATAGTGCTGGAGGATTCTGACAATGACTGAGGAAGACCAGGGGAAAATATAATGGCATCCCCAGTCAATCCTCTAATTCCAATAAAGCTGGGAAATGAAAAAATAGATTTTATTTTTATAGGGATAGCAGAGCCAGTAATAACTAGTTGTAAGACCCCACTAAGCAAATACCAATTGTTGCAGTGATGGGAATAAGAACTTTGTGGCCATTCTTACAACCTGTAAAATATACCATTGGACATATTAAACTGATTTATGAGTTTTTACATTCTATGTATGCCAGAATGTCCTCTTCCACTGTTAAGATAAAATTTGTAATGCAAGTGATATTCTCAAATAACTTGTGAGAACTCTGTATAGCTACACATCCCAAAAGAAATGCAATGGAAGGCTCAGATCTACTGACTAATGGGCCAGACCTTGGGAGAACCTGAGGATGATATCCCTGATGTGGCATTGAATGTGGTAATTCCCTGGGTATCAAAGAACCAGGTAAAGGAAAGAAAATGACTTCACCTAAAACTCAAACTACTAGCAAAGCCAGTGAGGGTAAATCAATATCCTCTTAGACTGGAAGAACATAAAGGATTGGAGTCCATGATAAATACTTGAAGTATGGATTGCTTAGATAGTGTCAATCTGGATTTAATACTCCTACTTTACCAGTAAAGTAGCCTCATTTTCAGGAATACAGACTGGTACAGAACTTAAGTGTAATAAAACAACTAACATGGATGTACACTCTATCATACCAAACTCCAGGTCTCACAAGCATGGAGCTGGCAAGGAGAATCTCATTCCTCAACCTGATGGTCATGCTTTTTTTTGATGCAGCTCAGGGTATGGTTGGCTTTTTGGATTGCAAACACAGATTGCCAGGTCATGTTAAGCTTCTTCTCCACCAAAACTTCAAATCCTTTCCTCAGGTCTCCTATTAATATGTTTTTGACACAGCCTTTATTTGTGCTTGGAACTGTGCCAATCCGTTGTTACAAACATTTTATTAAGTAATTCTGAGTTCAAATTTGATACATCCAAACTCATTATTATTACTGATTTTTCTTTCAGTTATCCTTTGGTTTTCCGTCTCTTCTGATAAGATGCCTAGGACAACAGCCTGATAACTTCCAGAGTTTGGCTCCAGATATGGCCTGACAAAGTAACAGTTCTGTGGCATCTTAAAACAAGGTGTTTGGTGGATGCCCTTGAATGGGTGCATTCTCAAACTCTGCATGGTGCTCAACATCACTTGCACAGCACTGACCTTGCAGGTTTTTCACAGCAACTTGCTGTCTTTGTGCTTGGGCCATAATGGGTTGCATTTGTGTGATGAACTCTGAGACCTTTGTCAAAGAACACTGCATCAAAAAGCACAAAATCTGCCTACGCATCTCCAAAGAAACCTAAGAGACTCCTAGGTTTCCTGAGGTTAAACCAGTTTACATTAGTTCTGAGTGTTTTGCAGATTTTCACTTATTCATCTCAATAGGGCGCAGATAGTGCTGGATGGCCATCTGTCCCTCATTTCAGCTGCCAGCAATCAGCCACTTGGCAGGGCTAAACAAAGAATATCTCCATGATATTTAAAGACATACTGGACATTTTAGCCTGAGATTCTTGCCAGCAGTTCTATATTTAGAAAGCATTTTAGTTAAAAGAGTGAAAGTAAGTGGAGTGCTTCAGAGTCAAATGAGTCTGAAGAATAAGTGGAAATAAACATTGAAGCTTTTCAAGGATCTTAAAAGTTTAGTAACTTCATTTAAAATGCATTTTTGTTCTTGCATTTTAAAAATCAAGACAAATGCATAATTAGATTATTATTAAATGAGTGTATTCTCCTATCTAATTTTCAAAATAGTATGAACTGGAGTGACATATATCTTCAAGAATCTTCTGACTCAGCAAATTTTTTTCCAGAATGAAATGGGGGGGTAAATCTGAACTAGATCAAAGACTAACCAAACAGTAAAACTGATACTAATTTCTTCACACACACTGAAACAAAAGTCTTCAAAGGACTACTGAACATTGTTGAAATTTCACTAACTACTTGACCATCATCACATAACCCCAAAGAGCAACGTTTTCTTTTTGGAATTAAAGAGAAATGTATTCCTCATTGCCCATCTGAGTTCCAAACCCAAGCAAATTTGGATAACCATGCATTAATGAAAGATACAAAACTTTCTGGTAGCTGGCAAAAACCACAAAGCAAATACACAGAGGACTCACCAACCAGTGAACGTTCACCAGAGAAGGTTTTAAGGGACCACTATGTTGGATTTAGCCATTTGAGTCACTTTGGTCTTGAATAGACTTCACCAACATTTTCCGTGGCTTATCCAAAACATTTCTTGAATAAAAGCTGCCTATGACTCACTTAAAAAAAAAAATGAAAACAAGCCCATCCAAGAGTTGCTCTTCCTACAATATTACGAGTATTTAAACATATTTTCCATTAAGTTCTGATATAGTTTAAATTTCTTCCCCCAGGCACATATGGCAGCTGAGAAGCATAACACACTGTGGTATGTTACTATAAAACTTATTTATTTAAAACTACTACTACAAAAATTATTTATTTAGTAAAGGAAACACATATATAACTACCTGTAACTTAAATTTCCTTGCTATCCTGGACATGTCTGAGAATTTTTGTTAAATTCTGATGTAAATCTTTTTTGCTCCTGAAAGTTGCTATTTCTATCACCTACTCTGATCAAGCCTGCAAGGGAAAAACAGTAATTCTTACTTTCTTTTCTTTTCTTTTTCCTTTTATTTTTCTTTCTTTATTTTATTCCTAGTCTTAAAAGGATTATGTAAAATCATCCTTGGTTTTTGTCTTTTCAAATTGCAGCAAACCATGTTAGAGCTTTTACAGGCATATGATAATGTGATCAAAGTTATCAAGGAAATGTAACACCGCTTAGTCACTGAAAGAATTAATGCAAAGGAACCAAAATCCCTGTTCATCAGTTCAACTCAAGTACAAAAATCCCTTAATGAAAAAGAAAACTCAAATAATTTAAACCCTTAAAGAGTCCAACAGATTGCAGTTATATTCTAACAGCATCAGGATGATTATGGTGGTTGATGGCCCAGAGAACATAGGTTGAAGTTTTAAGTGCAAGACTGATGAGCAGTAAGTTTCAAGCCAGTTTTGATAAAGTGATGCATCATTAATGTATATTTGCTGAATATAATCCTTTGAGAAGATTTAAATTTTGATGACAAAATTTGAAATCCTCAGCCAATTTAAAACTCATGAGACATGAAATTAGCATTAGAATGAGGCTGATTTCAGACTCTTTTGAGTGATGACAGTATCAATTAAAGCTAACACAATCATATAATCTTATTAAAAAACCCAACAAATTTTTAGGTATGGAAAAAATGCTTGTACCTTAAGTTCAGAGAACACATTGGAATTTTAGTTTGCTGTGACCCACGGTTTTAGCTAAATTAAAAGACCTATCTCTCATCTGTATTATTTTTTTTTCTTGCATCATTGTAGATTAGCTTAAAATAGCAAATTATAAGGTATGCTTTGCTACCAGCATAAAATGGGCTTTATTGGAATTAAATGCCATTTAAAATAGGGTGGTACAGACATTAAATTTTTCAAAACACCTTTAACAGTAAATACAAGCAATAAATCTTATATTGTGAAATCTAATAGAACAGTGCAACTAGCCTTTAGCTCTTAAGATTCACTATCAATGCTTAAACCTCCATGAACCAGAGAGCCTTGGTATGTGTATTGCAAGCATCAAGAACAGGTTTTAATTAAAGTTTTAAAAGCATGATGTCAATAGCTTCAGCAGGTGGCATATAAAGTTATAGTGACATTCTTCCACATGCTGCTGAAACAAAATGCAATAGAGACTTCATTTCTTGAAATCTTTGCATAGAAAAAAAAACTACAGGAGAGCTGAATGGATTTTTCATGTGGATTTTTAAAATTAGTCAGCAGAGGAAAGCAGAAAATTGAGAGCTTTGAAATAAGACAGAAAATGAGAAATTCTTATTATATTATCATAGCTGCAATTTTAGCAATTAAGCATTCCACAACATAAAGGGGAAGAAAGGCCCTCCTTGTTATATATACATGCAATCTTCATTTGCATTATATGAGAACTATTTTATTTATTTAAAAATAATATCTAGAGATTTAAAGATGTCAGGATCTCCTCTGTAATGATACCCATTCTTTTGGCATTTTCAGTATTCTGATTATTGCTTTCCAGGATTTTCCACCTAATCTATACAAGTCACAGGAGACTGCATATAAACCGTGCCATATCAGAGGTTCTTGGCCTCCAGTCACCCCTCTTGCACCAGCTGCTCAGCAATCTTTGCACTGGGAATGGAGGGTATGTGAACCCTGGGTTTCATTTGATGGGTGAACAGCCACAGCATTTACTGCATGAATAAATAATGCAGGCCAAATTCATGCTTTGTCTAATTCCATTAGAATGAATGTGCTTACTCCAGGGATCAAAGTAGTTGGTGGGTAAGTGTGCACAAAGGCAGTAAATTATGGTGGTATCTCCCTTCCTGGAAGATCTAAAATGTGAAACACAAAGAAATCACATGGCAGGGGAGGAAAACAGTTTGATTTATAAAGAATGAGCTAGCCATTCAGTAATTGAATAGTGCTCTCTTTGACACTGTTTAGGACAAGTGTAGGTATTTATATTTATTTTTGGCCATTTTTTTTTCAAAAATACAAGAATTTCATTCTTGAAACAACAGAGGAACCATAAACCCATAATCACAGGGACTTTCACCATCCAAAAAGAGTTTTCCTTGAATGCACTTCATTGGGCTTACCTGCTATCAAACAATTTTGGCATTAAACTCACATAACCTAGCCAAAACACAACAAATAAACTTGAATGATAAAAAGCAAACGTTCCCTGAAACTTCAGTCTCACCAACTCAGTTAATAATTTATAAATTCACGTAGCTTTTGATGCAGTTCCCATTCCAGAAACTTTCTGTCTTACATACATACATATATATATATATACACACACACATATATGTAGGAAATACTGTTGGCTCATTTTACCAAAGTATAGTGAATATCAAGGCAAAACCTAAAAGGAGATGACCTCTGCTTTCTTTTGTGTTAGCTTGATCCAAAATATGTTGGACTCGCAGGAGAACTCTCATATAATGAAAGACTGGAACGGACCCAAACTTACTTATGAAAAACTACTCATCCCAACTGGGATTAATTAGACAACTGATTAGTGTCATAGAGTAAAAACATTCAATAACCCTTTAAAAATATTTCTAAGAGTTGTTATTTTTAAGCCCTGTTTAGGCTTTGACACTTGCAAAATCACCTTAATTTAACCAAAAACAAAGAAAAATCTCTTTGGTTTCTGTCTTACCTGAGCTGCTGATATACTATGGCTTAAGGAGATCTGTCCTTCTGTCCTTTTACCTTCATCAGGCATTGCCAGCTTGGAATCACCACCTTTTTTCCACTGTTTGACTAACCTGAGAATTATGCACCAGAAGGCAAAGAGAAGGATACTGGCTGATTTTCATAAGATAAAACATCAAAAGTTGGAAAGAAATAGCTTTGTTGCTGTATTAAAGTTAAGGTAAATTGACATGGCAGAAACAAACTAAATGAAACTTCAGAGCTTACTCTTCAGAATTCCTTTTTGAAGAGGAGAAGGGAAAGGAGAGAAAGAGCAGAGATTTAGCCTGATGTTAGAAGTATGGAAGGGCCAAATATTTCCTCGGTGTAACTCAACTAAGTTTCAGTAGAGCTCTCTGTATCCATTAGCAGCAGGCACATTTCAGACACACTAAACACTTTGTTTATCCTGCTTTAGTTCCATAAGACTAGATATAGTAAATAGCCTGCACCGGACACAGCCTATAGCTGAAGAGCTTGAAGTTTGAAGAGATACAGAAGTTACATAGTGGCAAAGGACCATAAACCCTCTTAATATTAGAGGCTGGGAAGGAGAACAGAGCTGCAACTGTGCCAGTGCTGCATGAAAAATGGATTATCAGTGGGAATGAAAAAAGGCTATGATCTCCACTTACTCAGAGTTCTTTTCCAGCTTTTTTCCTCTGTCTAATCTGCCACTTCAAAATTTTATATTACTTTTAGTCCTCTGGACTTTGTTTAGCAAGTTTTTAGAACAACATAGCTTAGGATCATAAAATTTTAATTTTTATTGAAACTATATTGGATTGGAAATTACTTTTTGACAGAAATATAAGTATACACTCAGATACATACATATATATATTTACATATATATATGGGTATATAGATGTATTAATATGATTGAATTTGACTCAAATTATATGAAAGCATAACATTCCCTTGCTCTACTCTTTTCTCATACTTCTAGTTTTAACAACTTTAATTCTAAGATTGGGAAAAACACCAAGAGAAACATCCTCATAATTTTTTATCTCATCTTATCTCCCTTTTTAGGTTTGTTTTCTCAAGTTTAATATATTAACTTTAATAAATTACAAATTTATCAAGTATAAACCACCTGCTTTTAGACTGAAAAACGCTGACATCCTAATTGATTAGTGATTGCCTGTGTCCATACTGCTTTTCTGTTCCACCTTTTGAGATTGTAATTGACAGTTTTAACAATAACCTAACAAAAAAATATTTTTTTCATCTTTTGGGGACAACCGATCTTAATGCACTGACCCGGCCTTAGAAAGCATAAGGAGTGTGAAAGACAGCTTTCAGATTAGGTGTGGTCAGCACCTAATCTGGCAGTAAGATTTTTTTAGTTGGTGAGTTCAGGCAGCTGTGTCATGGAGAGCATGCTTTTGTATCCAGAGGAAATTCTTGTTTAATATGCATTTCAGACATTGCTGCTTTTCAAAATTTTACGGAGAGGCATCCAGCATTAGTGTGTCTTTTAGCTCAGTCTCATTCTTCCTCTTCAATTTATTACAGTTTTATGGAAATTAAAAATGAGCTGTGCAAAGAAAGGGAGAAGAGATATTTTTGGAATGCTTTAATATCCTGTCAGCAAGCTCTCCAGACAGAGTTAAGAAATTTTGATAGGATGGATATTTTTTTTCTTTCTTTCTTTCCATCTTGCTTACTAAAAATAAATCATATGAAGATGTACAGTTGCACAGAAAATCACTCTGCAATAAAAAGTACCCATTATAGACCATCAATGGGTGTGATAACATGCATAATTTACCTAGGGGGAGTATGCAATTAGAAAATTAACCTTTTACATTTCTCTCCTTAATCAGGTGCAACAAATGACTACAGAATAACACATTATCAGCTGTATTTAATGTATTTGCAAGTTATTAACAAGAAATTGATTATGCTTCAAAAGAGGAGAATTGAGTCTGCGTCTATGAAAACACCGTTTGAGATGGCATGGTGGATCTTCATATTCTTTTTATTCTTCCTTTCATTCTGGTAAAGGTGCATTACCAATACCAGACATCCTAAGGACATGTTCAAATACCTCAATTCTTCCTGCTTTCAGGAATAAATATTTTTGTCATGTCTTTCTACCATGGTGACTCCAGCTTTGAAAAGGGCTATTTAATGCCAATTGTAATGACTTTTTTTCAAACGAGATTAATATTTCTCTATTAAGAAATGGATAGACACCAATTTCATTATGAAAGAGTAGTCTACAAGTAATAATGTATTTTAATCGCTATGAACTTTATCTCAAATAACTAAAGAGCAAAATTAAAGTCTCCATATCTGGCTGCCATTATCCAGAATATTTCTGTTCCTGTATTGTCAGCCATACAAAACATCATGTCTGTGATGGTCTCAGAGGAATTTGGGATGACAGCAGGAGATACAAAGGCCAATAGTGCAATCCTCTCTTTCAGCATGTTATACTTTGTGCTATCATCTATCAGAAATGACAAGGGCTATGGGAGGCTTGTCCCCTTTTCCCACATATTGAAACAATGTGATTTCTGTCATTCTGAAGATTATTGCTCTTCAACAATATACATATAAACTTCTGAGGGAATTTGATAGAGTTTCACTAGTAAGTGGAAAAGAGTCAGTTTTACAAGGAGCAGTCAGACTCTGAAAGACAAAAAAGATCTGTTTTGGAAGATGTAGGGATACCAGCATCAGTATAACTGAGACTGACCCATTCCCCTCACAGCAAGGGAAAATTAATCATTAGGAAAATTGCTTTGCCAGTCACTCTTCAGAATGTCTAACATTTCACCAATGATTTTTTCCTTTATCAGGAAAATTTAGAAGACGGTAAAAAGCCAAACTCAAGATCTGAGCCTCTTTTACAGGGCTATGTAAGTTTCAATATCCTTGTCTATCAACTTAGGATAGCAAGAGTCCCTTACCTCACAGCTGACTGACTGAATGCAGGAATGTTTAAAGTTTCTGCAATTATAATGGGACTCAGCATCATAGGCATCTTTAAAAACTTAGAGAAATTTCAGTTCTATAGCCAGTAGTTTTATTCAGACTTTTTTTCCTCTGTTGTTATTCCTGGATAATACACCACAGAAATGTCTCTTTATACAGTTATCTGGGACACCTTATTCTGATTTTGTACTTCACTCATGCTTATTCAGAGTTTCATTCTTGGGGGAAAAAAAAAAGCCAAATCTGATTAGCTGGGCTTGTTCAAGAGAAGGACAGAAATGTATGTATTGAAACAAGCTTCAGATTGTGCTCTTGAAGGTGTTCCACTGTGACTGGAAAGAGAGGGTTCAGGTGGCCCCTTTTCAGGGTTAAGTTCCCTTGAAGGGAGAACTTCAAGCCCAAAATTTTAGGATTTTACCAAGTTGTTAATCAGTGAGGTCTGACATATATACAGTAAAAGAGCTGGGGTGACAGACTAGACCAATTGTTAGAATCCCTAAAAACACAGTGGTGAAGCACGATCACCTTTTCCTTCTCTTGTGACTCAATTTTAAATATCAAGCAGCTACATTTGTGCTTTTCAAGGCTGCACATACAGACATTGTGCTTCCTGATGGAAACTAGATAAAGACTCCTTGGGCAGCTTTATGCAAAGGAAGTGAAATTTTGTCCACTTTCCACCACAATGGAGAGGATCTCTCCTGAGTGCAGCTGTACAGAAAGGCAGAGGTGGATCTTAAGCAGAGCACTTGCTGGTTCACTGACTTTCATTACAATTCTGCAATAATGTTGGAATATATTCACCTCAGCACTGTGCAAATAGACTTTTAAAGACTCTACAAGTGTGCATAAGAACCTGCACCATCACAGAGTGTCTTAAGTATATGTTGTGTGGCATCATACACAGATGTGTGGGATATTATGTACATGTATGCATGTATATGTGTGCTGTTATTTCCCGGTGCTCAATGCTTAAAGCCAGCAATTTTCCTGTGCACACATGAGATATATTCTACCTGATGACTGCAGATAAACATTGATCAGGATGTTGGTTTCACCTACTTGACAGGCCGCACCCCAAATATAGTATGACAAGCCTAAAATAAATCTATTTGGTTCAGTTGCAGAATGTTTTTTCCCCTGGGACACCGAAAGTAAGATGTCAGAATTGTGTTCAATAATGCTCAAGTTATTTCACTGCAGAGGATAGAAATAGAAAAATAGTGCTTAAAAGGTGATCTTCTAGACTGTATTTTACAATCTTTGTGGGTTATGACGAACTTTCACATTTTTCATCAGCAGGACTACAGATGAGTCACCTTATTGCTTTGGGTGAAAACAGAACTTGTAAAACTTGACCTAGTATGTTGTACTGATATATATTTTTAAACTTAAACAAGTACTTCAAATGTAATTATTAAAGCAGTTGAGCAGATCCTGACCTGGTTTTGGTTTTACAGTTACATAACAGAGAATATTACCTGCTTGTATTGCTTTTGAAAAGACAATGGGTGCAATCTATTTCATCGTATAGTTTAAAGGTTAGCCCTGATGAACGGCTCTTTGCAAGGTTCTGAGGAAAATATAATAGCAACCTCTATCCTTCTGCACCTAAAAAAATAGGAATATCTCCAGGGACTTGGATTACAAATTTAATTTTTGGTAATTAACTATATGAAAGTAACAATATGCTTTAATGAGACACTACACTGAATGGTCATCAGAGTTTATAACTTATTTAGAAGCTTGTTAACAAATGAGCCATTCTGAGTGCTATTACTACCCTTCGTTAATTGAAGTATGCAATAAGAGTACAGTTCACATACAAGAACATAATTTTTAAACTTCTAATACTGCATACATCAAGTTTCCCATCATTATATCAAAGTGCTATGCCTTTTTACTAGCAATAAAATCAATAACCTTGATAATAATTGGTGACTATTAAACATTTTGGAAGTTCATGTAGGGCCTTCAGCTCCTAATACCTTAATGTAGGTAATTTTGGCTTATTTTCTTTTCAGAGAAAGGTGATGAGAGAAAGGTGATGAGTTGATAAAAACAAAACATATCATGGGTTATTCATTTCAGTCCTATCAGGTCAGAGAACAGAAACACCAATGTAAAAATGACACAAGAGTATTACCTAGAGCTGAAAAGGCATGGAAAACTTCTAATTACTTCAAGAGGGCTTCACGTGGTCCCAACTCTCAAGCCTATCTTGGTCTCTCTGGATGCCATTTCTTCCTTCCATCATGTCAACCGCTCCACACAGCTTGGTTCAGCAAATGCACTGGGGATGCAGTCAGTCCCACTGTCCACGTCACTGACAATGTCAAACAGCATCGGTCCCAGGGCTGATCCCTAAGGAATGCCACTTGTCACTCATCTCCACTTGGACACTGAGACATTGACCCTACTCTTTAAGTGCAACCTTCCAGGCAATTCTTTTCCTACTGAGTGGTTCATCTATCAGATCCACATCTGTCCAGGTTAGAGGCAAGGATATCGTGTGGGACAGTGTCAAATGCTCTGCATGAATCCAGGTAGATGATGTCAATCCTTCTTGCCTCATTCAGTTTTACTGTCACCTTGTCATAGATGACCACCAAATTTGTCAGGCATGATTTGCCCTTAGTGAAGCCTTGCTGACTGACACCAATCACTTTGTTTGCCATGAGCCTTAGCATAGTTTCCATGATTTTGACAAGCACTGAGGTGTGGCTGACTGGTCTATATCCTTCCTCAGGTGTTCCTTATTTCACTTCTTAAAAATGGGGGTAGTAGTTCCCCTACTGCAGTCAGTAAGAACTTCTGGACTCCACAACTTCTCAAACAGGATGGATAGTGGGCTAGCCACCTCCTCTAACAATTGCCTCAGGTGCCCACCCTTCTGCCTTGAGCCCAGTTTGAGCCTCTGCAGTCAGACAAAGCAACATCTCACCTTCAGAGAGGCATCCTCCCCATCATCCTTCCAAGAAAGCTGCCACACCTGGCTCCCCAGAGCCATCTCTTATGGGAGTGGGGTGGGTGCTGTCCTGTCAGGTCCTGACTGTGCCTCTGCAGCAGCTCCCCATTTCAGGAAACTTCCCTGGAGACCACAATTCCCGGCTCTGCTCTGGGGGACACTTACTTTTCTTAGCTCATTCTTTGGTATTTCTGCAAAGAGAACAAAATTAACATTGTTATGAGTCAAATAACAAACATTGATGTGAATTAGTCTTCTACATGCTAAGATAAATTTAAGGTCATGATTTTACTTTCATTAATATCTAAAATTACTAATGCCATATCACTCTGTTACTGGACCTCCAGATAAAGCTGATTTGACCTGGAATCTGGAATAATGAAATAATTCTGTCAAATGAGCCAGTGTGCATAGTTTAGTTTATTCTTAATAGAAGGTAGTGGTTGATACCTGAAAAGTTACAGTAATGTAAACATAGACTAATATGAATCCATTAATATAAAAAAAAACAGTCAAGAGGTTGGGTTTTTTTGTTTGCATTTAGCCTTTGCTGTAGTATTTAAATTTTTTTGCTTGGTTTTCTTTTGAATTTTTTTTTTAACAATGCTTGAAATTCAAGTTCAGCAGCCCTCTGCAAGAGCTCTGTGAGTTCTGTCAGTCTTCAACATTTCCTGTATATATTCTGAAGTGTGTGTTTTGCCAGAGATCCTTGTAAAACTTCCTGAAATTGCCTCATGCCAGAACTGGATATTGTCAGTGAGGATATCATTGCAATTATAGGAACTTAGAGGAGAAATATTTAAACCTTGTAACACTGACAAAAAATAATGAATTTTTTGTTAATGTTTACTTCCATGGATGTATATTATATCCCATCACTTTCAGAAGAAAGACAAGGTGCGAACTTTAAAAGCTGTATATAAAAAGGTGATTTGTAGGTGACTGAGAGCTAAGAATAAGTATGAGTTGGTGGCAAATAATAAATCAGTAAGGCAGTTTTGATCTATTCATTATTATCGTAACCTTGACCCAAAAGGGGACTCTCATCAATAAATACCACAGTATTCTTAAAATATATGGCAGTATTCTTATAATATTTGAAATTTTTTCTATTTACATAACTTATTTCTCTGCAATATGGCTTAAGAATACTGAATTCAAACTCTTGGGCAAAATTCTACTTCTGCACCAAGCCATTAATAAGTAATTTGGGTTCCTTTGATCTTTTTTTTTGGTTGGTTGTTTTAAATTCTAAAAATCAAGTTTATGGAACGAAGGGGGTATTGGTCCATCTCAGGAAATGTTTACTATTTTTGTTGGAAATCTGGTATTGTAAGTAGCAATACTCCAGTGCGTCATAAACCAGAATGCTTTGGGGCACTTTGTGTAGGATCTGCCTCAGTCAACATCAGACAAGTAAACGTTGTCACCTAAACTGGTCTTCCAGTCTTCCTTTTCAGTCAATGGTGAGAAATAAACACCTTTGGGAATGATTCATCTCACCGAAGATGAGCATCTGGGACAGCTTAGACAAATTGCCTACAACGTCTACTTCTCTCAATAACGACAGCTCATACTGCTCTAGCTTAGATTGAGACAATCTTGAAGACTTTTGGAACTAGACAAGACAAATCCCATGTTTCATGCCGGTTTGGAATCAAAGAACACAGAAAAAGAGAAAAGTAACAGTAGTTAAGCATTAAACTGTTCCAGGAATAAGTTAACCAAATAATTAACAAATATTTTCAAACTGTTATTTTCGTCTGTTTACTTTTAAGTACTTGGCTAGTGAAAGGACATGGTGTTCAGAAATACACTATTCAGCTGGTTTTAACCAACATTTTTTGAAAGATCTTGTGATGTTTACATTTCAAAGTGTAAATTCAATCTTGTTTACAGGAATTAAAATGATGGTTTTGCATTTTTAAAGAGGGAAAGTGTAGATTATAGCTTGCATTCTGAAAAGCAAAAACATTTAGAGGAAAGGAATAAGGGAATTCTAGCAGGGTTTTTGAAACACAAATCATCAAATCATGAAGCCAAAAGAAAAAAATAAAAAAATTCTATCTCCTTATGAAACCATATGCTTATAGTATAGCAAAAGATAACAACAATGACATAAGATTTGCAGTCTTAATAACCATGGAATAAATCTTAGAAGATAGACTAAAAGAGTAAAATTTCAACACAATGCAAATTACTTTGGCAGGAGAGCTGAATTATTTAAGAAAATAATTTAGACTTGCTAAAACTTATGCCGTTGAATGGTGGAGATTGATTTGTAAAACATTATCATCTGTGGAAAATTCAGGTGGCATTTCCTGATTTCATTTAAGTTTTCTCACAGTACTCTTTCACTATACAGATGACAGAGTGAAAGAGATAAGTTATTTTGCTCAGTTTAATATTTTTTGATATCCAATATAGATATGATCTGTTCTACAATTACGTCTAAATATGACTTGAACATTGAAGGTATAACCATGGCTTTTTACTTCATGTGGCCTTGGTTTTGGCAATTGAATCTCTGTAGTTTGTTAATTCAAAAAATGAATAGTACCTAGATGCGAGTCAGCGAATGCATGGAAATATTAAAGGGCATTTGAAAAAAAATGCAAAAAACCAAAATGCCATATCAACAATAAGACAATTGTTTGCTGGGAATGGAGAGCAAAACTACAGCTTAAGCTACAGGAATATTTAGGACTTAATAAACAGGTTCTACCTGTGCCATAGGAAGTTCATGTAAATACTATCATTCAGAGGTACCCAAGAATCTATACCCTTCAACTCCTATCCCATAACCTCCCTATATCATTCAGTTCTGAATCTTGGTAAGTGCTCTACATAATATTTAGAGTATTGCTGCTCCAGGATATGTGGAAAGTCATAGCAGATCTGCAAGAACAGTGTGCCCTCTGGGATGCTCACATTTGTCGAAGATGCAAAATTGAATACACCGGGGAAGAACATAAACACACTCCATCACCACTTACCACCACTATCAAATGGAAAAAGGTTGGGTCTGTTCTTCAATGTTCTCACTTGTAAAATATGACTATTAAGTACACCAGAAAGCAACAACTCTGAAATTTAGCATTCATGCTATTTTAAAATGTAGGAATGATAAGGACAGAATACACTTTTTTCTCCCTTTTTTTCTTCCTGTTTGTGTGTTTGATGAATAATTTTTTGAATCCAATACTCTGATTAAATCTCAGGGTGAATCAATTGAAAAATCCCGCCTTTACATACATTCTTCTGTAGATTCAAACTAAGCAATTCTTTCATTTACTTTGTCAATTGCAGAACTAATGGTGGGGAAGGTTGCATTTTGGATATGTTTAAAATTTTCTCTTTAAGACTGACTTATTCTGCCAAAGAATATAAGGAGCAGTTATCACAATCCCTCTAGCCTAGTATCATGTTTCTGAAAATAGACAGTTGTGAATGCTTAGAAAGAAAAGTATCAGAACTGAGAAATTTATAGTGTAAGACTTCCAACAATTTGGAATTTAGTATCTTATGTCGAACTTTGTCTTCAACTTTGTGTTTAATAGGTCTTGACATACATTTCTTTCATTTGTTGATTTTTTAACTGCAAAACAATAGAAAAAAAACCCCTAAATTTTGTTTTTTCATCTTTGATGGTACATGTATTATTAATAATTATTTATTTAATAATTATTTGTTTAATAATTTGGACATTAGTGAAGTGTCCAGTATCTACATTCAATAAATATTAATATTGTAGAGTATATTTTGTCAGTCCAGTAATGCTGTCAACCAGTTAGGTTTCATACATCACTTCAGTAAAATGAACAGGAACACAAATTTTCTGTACTTGAACCATAAATAGTTATTACCTCGTCAGAATAAACTCTAAAATAGAGCAGAAGGAGGTATTGAAGCTTAGGGAATGTAATCCATAATTTGGATTCAGATCTGTCATCAGAGGACACTTGGGTTTTGTTTTGACTCTTAAGTCTGTAAAATGCAGCCACACAAAGCGTCCCACTTAGCGGGTTCCTGGGAAATATGAAATGCTCTTAAACCCTAACATTGCAAATCGCTGTGTAAATACAAGGTAATAAGAAGTCTTCTACTGCACACCTGCAAAAGACCTCAAAAAATTCTGGAGGAACGTCTGGAGGACTGTGTCCTCTGGCTGTGAACTCGGTGGTGCCCGGCCCCAGGGCCTTCCAACGCCACCCAGAGCTGCCTGGGCAGCAGCCTGAGCGCGCCTTGCTGGCAGGCTGCAGCGAAACAGCTGCAGGGAACGAGGTGATAAATTAAAGAATTACTGCCCAATGATTAGGTCATTGGGTCTTCCTGACAAATGGTTAGCATATTAATTGGTGGTTAAAATTAATATCTGTATTTTTGGCTTCTGATAAAGAAGCTAAAGAAAATCATCTGGTTGTCATTAGAGAAGATTGTCTTTTGATTTAGGTACACACATATAATTTTGGAAGGTAATCTAAAAAGCACATAAAAACCTTAATTTCTTGGGGTGACTTTTAACAGGCTGTAGTATTGTCTTTTAGTGAATCAGTGGAAACCTCACTGGTTGAAATTTGTGACAGTTATCTGAAAAAGATTCTGGAATAGTACTTTATGTAGACTAGCTTCTGTCTCTAGCATTCTCATTCTGATGCATAACTCTGCTGAAAGAAAAGCAAACTAAGATTTCAATTCTGCTGTGTCAGTACAGAGGAGGTCTGTGTGCAAGAAGACATCTCTGTATGGTTAAATGCAGAATGGGATGCTTTCCATGGAAGTTAAAGAAAACCAAAATGGCAAAAATGGCAACACTGTAAATGATACTGTTCCTTGAAAAATCAGAATCAGTATAAATAACAGGGTAAGATACAGTGGGGAACTCAATCACATCAAATTGAATTGAATCAAATAATACAGATTGAATATTTCAGTTGTAAGGGACCTACAACTATCATCCAATTGAATTGCCTGACCACGTCATGGTTGAGTAAAAATTATCATATTAGTAAGAGCATTTTTCAAGTGCCTTAAAAATCATGTCACATGACTCCTTTTCATTTATAGATAACATGTAATTCAATTAGAAATTCTAGTGCCTCATAAGTGTGGTCCAACATTTGACTCTAGATTAGAGGAATAAAATAACGATTTATTCTAAATATTTTCTTCACATTTTCTTTCTATTGTTTCTTTTTATGTGTTTTTTCACTTTTACAATGTTATACAATGTGAATAAAAAAGTATGTAGAACCAAAGCTGAATAAAAACCTTTTATATGTCCTTTGCACCTTTATAAATGCTGACAGCAGGCAAATGCAACAGCGGCAATTTAAACATTTGATTCTGTGAATTAGATTTTGTCTCAAAGTAAACTTAAAAATACATATCCAAGGGAGCTCTGAGATCTATTGCATTTCTACCATCCTATGCTCAAAAAATGTGTAATATGCATAAAAATGCAAAATTGATACTTTTGTCTTCTGTTTCAGTAGAGGAAAGGGGAAAAAAAATCCAGTTCACAGTCCTTTCACCATCAAAACATGAGCTGCTTCTTCAAAAAAGTACTTTAAAGAACAGATAAGAATTTTGCTGTGCTGTAAAGGTCAAAAGATAGTGTCTGCCAAGCCATAGAGGAAATATTAATTTCATTATGTCTGGTTAGGGAGTCCTCACTATATTTGCACAGTTTCTCTGTACTTAATTTTCATTATTTGTGTTAACATGTTACATGATCTGCAGAAAAGTCACATTAGGTAAAAAAACCTGTCTTTTTTTTTTCCCCTACTTCCACATCTTGCAAGAATTTAGTCTTAGGCAGAACTTTTATCCCAACAGATTTTTACTTTTTAGGGACTGAAAATACAGTCAATAAAAATCTATCCATCTTTGTCAATATCTCCACAACCTCTTGCTTACTTTGCCAAAAGGGTTTGATATTAAATTAACCCAAGACTCACAGAGTCTTATATGAAGTCTCTTAGACTGAACAATTTGCATGAATCACATGTTTAAACATGGAAAACATAGAAAATGCAGAGAAAACTATTGTGAGCTCCAGAAATCACAAGACTAAAAATTTGCAAGCTCAGATAAATTTTATGGTAAATTTTTCTCATGAGAAGACAAAGGAAGTGGTGACAGTTTAACTTTCAAGTCTTGAAGTGCTG
Organism: Melospiza melodia melodia; assembly: GCF_035770615.1. Classification (NCBI taxonomy): domain Eukaryota; kingdom Metazoa; phylum Chordata; class Aves; order Passeriformes; family Passerellidae; genus Melospiza; species Melospiza melodia. The sequence goes on along the minus strand of NC_086199.1, from coordinate 66,784,017 downwards.
GTTGAAAATACAAGCACTAAACACAAACACAGATCTCATCCATCTCTAGATCATTTTTACATAAATACATAGTATAAAAAGTGATGAACAGCCTTTATCTTGACCTGTGAGTTCATTTTAATCTCATTTTCTTCTCCTCTGCCCTGCTGAGGGAGAAGTAATGGAGTGGCTTGGTGGGCATGTGGCAGCCACTGAAGGTCAACCCACCAAAAAAACATATTACATGTTTTGTCAGAAATATCAATTCAACAAAGAGCTTTCTATTAAAACTTCATCCAGTTTAACAGTTTTTGAAACTGCAAGAAAAAGTTAATCTCTAATGTAAGTCATGAAATTTGAATTTTACCAGTGGCGGATTTATTTTATTGAATATAATACTTGTCTGATGGAGGTAATGAGCTTTCTTCACTGAAGTTTATGGAGCTTACGTTTCCTATTTATCACTGACAAATGTGTAGTTATAGCCAAGTGAAGAAAATCTAATATTCACAATTTGGAAAAACTGGTTGTAGAAAGGCTTAGATATTAGTTCAAAAAACCAAAAGTTTTCTCCTCTCTCTCTCCAGTCCCACTTTTGGATCTTTTTCATTAAATTAGTTGCCTGTATCTAATACAAAAAAATACAAAATAATATTATTTAATATCCTGTGTACCATATTGATTTCCTGTGCAAAACTAACTTAAATTGGGTGATGTTTTCCTGTTCAATCAAGTTGTACTGATCATAAGTTACATATATCTGATGCTTCTGTCAGATACTTTAATTGCATTTTTATGTTTATGAGTTGCTGTTTTATCTCTGATTTCTAAAAATAAGTAAAATTTAGCAAGAAATGCTTCAATGAAATGTGTGTAGCAATTAAATTCAACTTGTTTTCCACAATATTTAAACTTAGACTTGGTAGTTTTTTAATGACCTTTTGACATTCATTATGTCAAGCTGTTGTAGAACGGTGATTATGAGAATCCAAACATAACCTGAGCAGGTGGATGTGAGTTACACTCCTGTTTCTCCATTTCAGAAACAAATGGTTTTGTCACGACTAACAGAGGTGTACTGAATATGTGTATATATATATATATGCTCCTGAGCAAACAGGTGTGTGCAATACACATCTGCACAAACAAATATAAAATATCTATTTCAATGTGAACATGTAATTCTGAGGAATAAAGCCAATCTGAATGTGATACTTTTCAGTTTTAACACCAGAAAAATAGAAAGGTTTGGTGGCCTCAATCTTTATCAAGGTTCTGTCTGGAGGAGGTGTTTCATATGTGTTAATTATCTTAAGATTAAAAGGTGATTTTTGTTTTTTTTAAGCTCCCAAAAAAGCTCATTGCCACATATTATCATGCATCAGTAAGCTAAAGAAGTTTCTACAACTAAGATAATTATTTGAAATTTAAAAATGCTTTTTGAGAAATTATAGGGACATAGCAAGCTTAGGGTTAGACTCTGAGTTCTGTAGCTCTAGGTTGATTCTATAAATTTAAAATTTTAATGCACCTTCTTTTTGAGATTTATTTAGAAACAAACTAAAAAGCCCTTGCAACAAACAAGCAAATGAATAAGTAAAATCAGAATTCAAAACAGGTGCAAAACAGATAGTTTTAGACAGAGATATATTTTTATCTCCAGAAAACTTTTGTCAAAAATGTTTTAAAAGCAACTTTTCTGAGCTTTGCAAGAGATATTCAAGTCTTTGATAAACTTATGTTCACTGAGCTTTGATAACAATAATGGTGGTATTTTTGTGGTGTACATGATGAATTGTATTTCAGAATATTTCCTTTCATTCACAGAGATACTACTCTTTTGCAGTTCTTTTGACACAGACAGCTATAATGATTTTTGAGTTATTTTATTTTTGCCAGAAGATTACGTGAATCCAGTTTGAAGGTAATTATACACAAAGCCCTGAAAAAATGTCATATGATGATGGGTCTGTTATTAAAGGCTTTGGAAAGCTTTAAAATTTGACCTTAAGTGGAGGTTTAGCTCATTACTGGTCTTCCGAGCTGGATATTTTTTCAAAAATCAAGGCTGAGCATGGCTTCCTTCAGTCTCCTAAAATAAATAATCAATGGCCTTTTCATTGAAAGCTAAAAGTGCACAGATTAAATCTTAAACCACCAGGTGGTGTCAGCCATTAAAGGTTACTTCAAACAGTAGCCAGTTCAAGCACACATATCAGCTCAAGGTGTGACCCACCATGTCTAGCTACTCTAATCAAAATCAGAAAATCCATAAGAATACTACACAGAAGTAAAGCAAACCTGTGGTTTGTGCTGTCAAGTGAATTGTCGATTGAGACTGTTCTGAGTGCTTGTTATCCCTACCACTTCAAATGTGTGCAATATACATTCCAAGTTAGCATTACGTTTACTCTTCTTACAATGACCTTGAAACAGTGTCACTCTGATTTCAGTAGTTCTCCATTACATTGCAAAAACAGAAATAAGGAAAAAAACCTACAGTCAGTGACTCAGAAGTAGCCTCCGGTAACAGTAAATCCCATTCTACTTATTTTTGCCACTGGATTTAGACAGCTCCTCCTTATCAGCATGTGAAAAAAAATTGCCCTTTCATTACCACTAGATAAGTAAAGAATAACCATTACCCAATTGCAGCATAACATTTATGTGCAGTGATGAATACTATTATTTTTATTAGTGTGAACACCAAATATTTCTATTTCAGAGCCTCGTACAGATTCTGTAGGGAAAATAAATAAATAATTAAACAAATGAAAAAACCAAAAAAAAGCCTCCTAATCATATTCAAAACCTTGGGCCAGAGGTCCTGCCATCAAGAACAGAGACATAGATGTTTCACATCTAATGCCTGAGGACTTTGCCTGCCAAAGGGAATTCTACACATCGAGCATCTCCGTTGCCATTTGTTTGCCATCATTTCTGGCCTCAGCCTTGGGCGTTGCTGCCAAGAACAGCCAAACAGCAATGCATTTCTGGAGCAGAGTGCTGAGGCCAGAGGCAGGCAGATACCCTTGGGTTTGGCTCAGCTCTGATGGTCCCAGGGTCAGCTGACAGAGGAGGAGAAGGAGGAGAACCTCGATGCACCCCTCTCCTGCTAATTTGGTGCCAGGGCCAGCAAGTGATGACTAGAGCCTGGAGAGGAATTGCAGGTCAGCTGGACGTATCTGAAGAGAAGAAACAAGGAATTCCAGTCACTCCACCCAGTAAGTCAGCTTCACTGGGACCCAGCTTAAATGCCTCTATGCAAATGCACACAGCAAGAAGAATTGGAGGAGTTAGAGATGCCTGTGCCTACAGGGCTGTGATCTTATTGACATCAGAGGTGTCAATATTGAAATGGCTTCTATTTCTGGACAATACAGAATTAAATCAGGCCAAGGATGTCAAAGGCAACACAAAAAACTTCTATAGGTACATTGGTGGTAAAAGAAAGGCTAGGGAAAAGGGTGGGCCTTCTACAGAGGGAAACAAGACACCTGATTATCCAAGTCGTGGAAAAAGCTTTCATAGACTCACAGAATTAATTAGGTTAGAAAAGACCTCTGAGAACTTCAGGTACCACCTTGTCAACTAGATTATGGCTCTGAGTTCCCAGTCTGCTCCTAAACTCCTCTAAAGATGGTAATTCCAGTGATTCCACCACTTCTTTATGCAGTCCATTGCAAGGTCCAATCACACTTCCTGTGAATAAATTCCTCCTAACATCCAGCCTAAATCTCTCTTGGTACAGCTTGAGACTATATTCTCTCATCCTGTTCCTGGTTGCTTGGAAGAAGAGGCTGGCTACAACCTCCTGCCAGAGCTGAAGAGAGTGTTGAGGTCATGCCTGAGCATTCTCTGGTCCAGGCTTTGAGCAACCTGGTCTTGGGGAGGGTGTACCTGCCTATGGCAAGGGGGTGGCAACCAGATGCTCCCTAATGTTTCTTCCAGCAAAGCCATTCTATAATTTTGTGATTCAGTGTAACGTGCAAGAGACAAAGCCAGGCACAAAAATTCCACCATGATGCTCAGGAATGGACTAGATGTTGCTCTGCAGGAGAGGGGCTGGGCAGCAGCCCCAAGAAAGCTCCTCACAGCTCTCCCTCAGCCAGCTCATCTCAGAGGTGTGCTGTTCACTGGGATGTGGCGGCTCAGAGCTGGGGTAGCACATGCAGCTCTGTCCCTGGAAGGGGCAGGGGTAGATGTTGCAGGGACTGATAATGTCCCTGGCGTCCTGATGAATGCATTCAGCCACCTGGAAAGTCCACCTTAATCTGCACCCAGCTCTGTAGCTTAAGCTTTCTGTGAGCAGGGTGATGTCAATGTCTCTCTGTTCTTTTCCTTTTCATTAAAGCTTGAAGGGAAGAAAAATCCAAAAGGGATTGCTAAGGACATATTTAAAATTAATAAAGATGACGATGACTTCCTTACATTGAAAACTGGTCATATATCTCTGATGTTACAAATAATAGGCAGAAACAGCTACAGTAAGTGGAATAAATTTGATAACACTTTAAGTAGATTAGCCACAGAAGAACATATTGTGTGCTTGCAAGAATAAGAATAAGAAGGCAGACAGAGAGAGGGGAGAGTCTCAAAGGCAGTTTTATGCTCAGAGCACCAGAGGCTGAATACCAGCACTTGGAAAAATCACATTTGTCCTTTTCAACACATTTCTCTTAAGTTTTCAATAATATTACTCATCATGAAATTAAGCTGGAATTTGTAATATCCAGTTAAGATCTGATGTTATAAGAGAAGAAAGAGAAGAGGAAAACATTATGAAAGAAAAATGCCTTGTCCCATTGTCCCTGGACAAGGAGGCAGCAGCATCCTGTCACTGATGCCTAACATCTAATGTATGAAAACTATTGCAAAGTCATTGTAGGTGATCTCTTTGTCTGTATACTAACTGCAGTGCCAGGAGAGGGAAAAACTCTTGTTTATCTTCTTTTTTTTGATCACTGGAATAAAACACTCTCTATGGGAAATGATAATTCTGTACTTTTCTGCATATTTCTGACATATGGATAAATAATTAAGAAAGTGTTTCCTTTTATCAATGTCAAAAAGTTATGAATGTCTCAGGACTGCAACTTTGAAAGATTTTTACATGAGAGTATGTAAAAGTGCCAGATTGAAAAGTTTCTCTCCACAGGGAAGAGGTAGAAAATGACAAGTGTGTTTCTACAATTTCTCTCCAAACTTTGTCTACCTTGAAAATAAACTCAGTACGTTAAAGGACAGTTCATCTGTCATTAATCATTCAGGTTTTTCACCTTTTTACAGATTGCCAGCCTAGTTGCTAGTCATTTAATATTGTATTTTCCACTACTGGCTGAATTTAGAATACCAACTAATTTTATCCTGCACCTATGACAGGGAAGCAACATTTGGTACTTCTAGAATTTATTCATTATATGAATCATCATCCCTGTGCTCTTGCATTCCATGATCTGAAGTAAAGGCCATTTAAATCGCAGGTATACGTCAGCTTGTACAACCACATTACCATGCAGGTTCTCCTGCTCAGAAAATACCATCACTGGTAGTCAAAGTAGCTTTCTGTTTCTGCTGGTTGCTTTCTGACCTCTGCCCCTTAACTTTGCATGCTCAAAATATCATCTTAGCAAGCCTCTTAAAATTGTTAATACTGATACAGCTGTCTTGCCAACAGCAACAGTATTCTTACCTTGAAAAGTCACCACAGGTGAAATTGGAGTAGTCTCTTCCAAAAAATTTGCTCTTGAAAGCTGTGTTTGTAATATGTAGTTAAACCTCTTCAGCATGCCTAAAATGAAATAGAAACCCATTCAGACTCACTGTGCAGTTTTATCCTTTTTCCCCAGTGTTGGCAAAGCCCTTCCCACCTGTCAGACAAACTGTGAGCCTCTAGCTCTGCCGTGGACAATGTTAACATGACCAGGGTAGCCGAGCCAGTGATGATACTAGAAATATTTTGTTTATCTCATGAAGGCCAGAACACTGGACATTCTCCTTAATGCTTGAGAAAGGAAAAGGAAGGATAACTCTCATACTGGACAAAGCAACAGACCCTTTCGTCAGAATTCCCTGGCAGGTTTGCAACCCTATGGCCCTGAAAGATTTTAGCAGTTGCCTATATCAGTTGAAATTTATCAAGATAATGTTTTGTTTCTACCTTCTTTGTGTCAGAGCAATTTGAATGCTTGCAACTGTTCACTTCAGAAAAGACAACACATAAACTCCCCAAACACTTTAACACATTATTCAAACACTTTAGCACATTAAAATTAAACACACAGCTGCTTCCTGGTCTTTCTGCCTAGCACTAAGTACTTTCTCAGCTACTTCAGCAAGATAGGTCATCCTCTTTAGATAAAATAGCACTTCAAATTAATGAAATTAAACACAATGAAGAACATGCATCTGTGAGGTTTTTACTCCAAAATGTTGTCCATCTTTGAAACTTAAGCAGCCACTTCTTCAGCAACAGTAGCTTGTTTATGCTCATCAATTTCCACAACTCCATTGGCCTTCAAGTTAACTAGAAAAGGAGATGATTTTTACTGGTTTTAATTTCTAAGAGGTAGTTTTGTCTCCTTGTTTTTTGTTAGATTGCTTGTTCTCCTGATGAAGAGCTGATTTAATGAGCACAGTAAATGGCAGATAGTATTGGAGAACTGATTCACAGCAGTGAATATCTTCTCAGATGTACCTGGAAAGGAGTTGCTTGCCCCAAAGGTTGCAAAGCTAGAAAACTATTTCCTTTACCTTAATGCTAAAGGCTCTGAGTTTAAAATCAAGGTGATAGCCCTGCTGCAATTTCTGAAAGAGTGGCATACACTGGGAAACGAGTCACCATTCAGCAAAGATGTTGGGCTAAATAAACTCTGGGATCCCAGGAACTTCTTTACGTAGAAGAAGAGGATTAAGTCACAAAATAGTTGGGACTATTATAACCAGACTATTTTTTTTAATAATAGCCAGACTATTTTGTTTTCTTTTACAAGGTTGTTATGTCTTGAAACTTTTATATGCACAACTGATCAAACAAAATAGTATTTTTCAGTATACTACATGTCCATTGGCGTGACAGTTTAAAACCTCCTTTCTTGTGAGAGTGAAGATGAAATGGGCACAAGGATACACACACACAACCCTCACTCAAACAAATGTCAAATGGTAATTGGTGATATTTTTCTGTCCTTTTCTAATAAATTAGATGTTTGTATTTGAAGAGCTTTGTCTTTTCTAGATGAGCCATTTCCTGTTTGTTTATTTTGCAGTAATAGTATCTATTATTAATACAAAGAGGATTATCAATAATGTCAAATCTAGCCTTTCTTAAGATAGCTAAGGTTTCTAGCCTGTTGCTGTCAAATACAGAATTGACACAGAATATTTTTTTCTAAATGTCAACAGATGATAGTGGCAGCTTCACCACATTTCCGAAAGTTGATACAGAGAATCCAAAGTCTTAAAGGAACTCTCCACAAAATTTTAAGGAAACCAGACTGTTGGGGCTTGGCTTTTAACATCCATAAGTGGTGTGCCATTTGATTATATTTTTATGAATTTCCATAAATAATAAAATCTCATGGATTGCAGAGCTCATAGGAAAATACTAGTGACACTTTTTCTGAGTATTATCTACCTATCTCCATTCTGAAATAACTCTCATTTATCTTTGTTATTTTCTTTATCCTTTCTTACTCTGCCCAAAACCAATTTATCTCTCCTTAAAATATTTATTTCCCTATGTTTGTCTCTTACAATACTGAGTTGAATGTCTCTGTTTTCTCTGGACATACCTCTTGCTTTCAATGTTTCCCTCTCCTAGATCTGTGATTTCATCTGACCATACAATGGTCTATATCTAGTTTGAAAAACCTGACTGGTTAAACAAAAAAACCCCACTTGACACTGGTTTATAGCTGACAATAACTTACAAGTGTTTGTTTTAGATAGTTTTTTAGGCTTTATCATTAAACAATGCTCTTTTGTGAGTTGACAGGCTATTCATTCTTTACTGCAGATGATTTCATAGTTTGCTTTCCAACTGCCACAGAAATCCAACCAAACATCAGAACTCCCTGGGAGGTTTGCAACACTATGACCTTGAAAGAATTTACTCTTTGTAGGTCTTCCAAATTTTTATTTCTGCAGCAGAATATGTGAAATTTCTTTAAGGTCTGGATTGCCTCATTCTAAGCCCCACCATATGAGTAGTTCAAATCCCAGTGCTTAGGCACAGCATATAGCATGAGCTCAGCACTGTGGCCATTCACCTTGCTGGGGCTGCAGGTTAGCAAAGAGCTGGGCATTATGTTCACCAGTTTTGTCAGGCTAACATACGTGGCAAAGAATCCAGGGAAATTTTGAAACATAAATTTCATCACTGTTGAAAAACTAAACCAAACCAACCAAACATAAACAAACCCAAAACCCAGACCAACAAAAAAAAACCCCAAAACCAAAACAAAACCCAACAAATTCTAGAAACTAAACAAAACCCCAACAAACCCTAGAAACTAAACAAAACAAAACCTCAAAAACATCAGCACACTCTTGAAATTATTTAGATTTGTGGGGATTTTTTGCAATCAGCATTTTTCAGTACAAACTCTCTTCCATATGAAAACACTATTAAGTCAACTAAACAACAAACAAGGGCTATAGACTCCGTTCCATCATCAAAATAGGTTTCTTTTGACAAATGTAATACAGTAGTTTTTCAACTTCACTAGTACTCCATTCTGTTGAGCATTCAATGTAATAAAATGCTCAACCTTGTGGTGAAAACATAGATTACAACACTCAGAAAACACATGGATCAAACAAACACCGGTGCTCCAGAACAGCTTTATAAATGAAATGAGGTGTGCTGAAACTTTGGGTTGTTGACGGATATTGATAGATGTTAGAGATCTGAGAGCTCATCTGAAATTTATCTAGACTATGCAAACAACCACATCTAAACCAGCAGAAATGATGTGTTGAAACTTCCATTAATTTTCAAAATGTCAGAGGAGCTGAAGCTTAAATACTTTGCCGCTCAGCTGGCACCATTAAGGTAAGAGGTGTTTTTCTGTTTAGCAAAAATCCAAACATACAAACAAACAAGCTAAAACTCAGCAGATATTTTCAAAGCCCAACAAAATTTGTCTATATCCAACAATTGTTTCACCATTTCACACTCTCAGGTTATTTACTTTCTGTAAAACTCAAGGTTTACCTTGAGTTTTGCAAAATTGCACTATTTTAAGTCAATAAGTTCCTGAACTTCAGAATTGTTTTCAAAAGGTAAAAAAATCATTGAAAACAACAAGAAAAATGGATATAAACTAGTCATTGTAGAGCTCTTCTGAAATGAGTATTTCATTATACCCTTTCCAATCAAACTGAAAAAAAATATTTTCATATAGCACCATTTAAACATTGGTTACATTATATGAAAATTATTTAAGTGTAAATCAGTTTTATGTTACATAAAAATTAAACTTAAAATTTTCTTGTAATTTGCCCTGCAGCACCTCAATATTTTCTTTGGAAATAAAACTGACCTGGTGAACTCTGAGATTCCTTATCAGGAGAGAAAGACTTACTGTGGTACTGGAGACCTAGAGCTCCTTTTCCAAATCAAAATCAGAGAGGGAGAGTTACTTATTATGTGTCTTCTTCCTAGAGACTAAAAGAAATTAGGAAATGCATAAAGGTGACCTTAAGGAATATAAGAGAACATTTTGAATTTATCAAGCCTAAGGCTCAGTAACAGTGTCTGTGTATATCACATCTGCTAAACTGAAACATTTGCCATGCACTTTTTAAATTTTTGTCAAGGAGAGGTTAAATTAGTATACTAAAACAGGCAGAGATATCACATAATTTTTGGTTTGCTTATTATAAAAAGTTGTACTACCATTTTCCACTCTATTCTCATTTCAGGGAAAATGAAGACCTACTAATATTGGAAATTAATATGAACAATAATAGATTTAGGAGTTGGAATATTTTTTCTTAACAACATCAACACAAGTAAAGTAAAACATATTGCAAAAATACAGCGTGGCAGCTGCCTTGCTTTCACTTGCCCTACTTCCCAGTGAGCTTGCACAAAGGGCATCAGTGACAGAGCTTAGGAATTATGAATTATTATAAGAATAGCAATATAATAGGAATTATTAAGAATTATGAAGCACATGAGGTGGGCAAGCATAAATATGTAACACTAACTTTCCATCAAAAATGACCATGAAAATAGATAGTAAATTATACACATATGGAAAGGACTATTTATTTTTCATATTTTTTATTTTTACTTCTCAAGTATTTGATAAAAATTGAAACTAGAAAATAGGTGAGATGGTGCTTTTCTTACCAGACACTGTCTTCCAGAAACCTGAATACTCTCAATTTTTAAAAGAGATAAGGCTGAAGAGGGAGCCTAGGAATTTATTTTTTAATTTATGCTCACCTGCTTAAACAGTCTCTGTTCATTCTGTGATAATTCCTAGGGAAAAATCCTACTGAATTTGAAACTGTAATTTGTTAGAATTTTAGTTTAGTTAGATTTCGGTTTTACTAGTAATGAATACTTGGTTATAATTGTATATCAATTTTGATTGAGAAAATGGAACTCAATGCCTTCTTGAAATAGCTGGAGAAAAACGTTCTTTTTTTTTTTTTTTTTTTAAATCAATTTTGTTTTCTTGATTGCCACCAAGTTTTTAATAGAGTCAATGGATTTTGTTTCATTATTTCTGTCGTCAATTACTGATATCTTACTGCTTTGGTTTAAATGGGAAATTCCTTTGGCTGAGCTGAGCCAAGACCAGAGCAAAACATTATTTTCTGATTTCACAGAGGGCAGAAGAGGGGAATTCTGCGTTTCACAGAGCAGCACAGACACTTACGAAACTTTTGCTTTTGAGGGCCAGGGTCTCTTAAGAAGGCGGCAGTCTGAAGGTGTCTGCGAGGCTTGTTCCTTCTGCCAGCAATGCCGCGACCGCTCCTGTGCCTTGAATGTCACTGCTGGAGTGTTTGGGCAGCCCCTGTCCCCACTGTCCCTCGGCAGGAGGTGGCTGCACAGCCACGGGAGCAATCACAGCCTGGCCGGGCTGCTCAGTGTCAGAGCCAAATTTGCTGTCACCAAAACAGAGGAATTTTACAAGCGCAATCTCTACAGCTTCTCCAGAGCCTCCCAATGGTTTATGGCAGACAACTGCTTCTGAGCTCCTGTCAGGAGATGTGCTATAAATAACTTGACAGCTAAATGATGCCTGAAGAGGAGAAATGGGTTAGGAGATTTTAAAGACTAGGAATTACCTTAGAGATCCAAGAAAGATCCTGATCTTTGAGAATTCTATGTAGATTATTTTAAGAATCCAGGGAACAAAAATAATGGAGAGAAGAACCTTCTCTGCTTAGCTGACTAGAGCTGAACAATTCCAAAAAATGAGGTGTCATTCTAATGATAATCTTGAAAAGGGAAAGAAGTACATATTGAACGTCTTGAATTTAGATTATGCTGCGAGAAACTTTACCAAAAGAAATGAGAAAACAAACAAGCAAAAAAGTCTAGGAAATATTCTTATAAGAATACTACTAAAAACTACTTTTACTTAATAAATATATTAATACGGTTATATGTATAATATTATAATGGTCTTGTTTTCATTCTGTTTCAGCCAAAATTACTAGATCCTCAGATGTCAATGGATATTGAAATTTCCAGACATAACCAAGAAGAATAGGGGCATTGCTGTTCAATAAGGGTCAGAACTTATTAGTCTGTGTCCTGTTTCACATCAAATATTGATGCTTCGAATGTTTTGTCTCTTACAATCTTTGGGCTCGACTTATTTAGAAATAAATAATATATATAACAATCCTGGGAGGAAATTAAATTCTGGTCAAGCTATTTATTAAAATTTTACTGACTACAAGGTCAGCAAGTTTGTAGAGGTATCTTCCTTGAGAATTTCTTCTTCCTCCTGAGCTGGTGATATTGGGAACAAAAGTGAATTTGAAATAGCAGTAGGATTTTAAGCAGCAATATAAAAAAAATCTTTAAGACTTGTGATTCCAGGAATATAGTGACTTCAGCTTCAGGAACACTCGAGTGCTGCCAGAATTTCACCAACGATTCCTCTTAGGCTATGAAATGGGGCAATGAAAACTTCATGTGACATAGCACAAAACACCCTTTCTGTCAAAAAAAGCTGGAAGAAATTCCCTAACCACCTTCTGCCAACTCTTCTACTATGCAAACCAATATGTTTTCACTTAACTCTCACTGAGACTGAAACGTTTAGAAAAGTATCCAGGCTTGAAAAGACATGAAAAGGTGCTGAATCCACTATCTCTCTTTGTAGATATTACAATTTTCAATTGTCAATATTGTGAAAAGTTCATGCACTAATTTCTGTGCATTTCTGGAATGTATGAGTTTCCAACAATTAAAAGTGCTGGTTCCTGTAGTGTCTTTCTTTTCTAAACAAACACTGATTCATGTCAGCATAAAGATAGCCTGAAGAAATGAATGAGCATCTCCTAAGGGAAAGATGATTATTATTCATCAGTACTCAGAGCTGCTGATTAATATTTCATGGCTATCATTCAGACTACAGAAGTGAAGAAAGATATAACCCATATCAGACAAATTTGTCAAAATCCCCAGGATTACTACTGCTATTGCTATTTATTTATTTATTTATTCATTTATTAATTTATTATTATTATTATTATTATTGCTATTACTATTATTATTATTATATTTTTGTCATGCTACTTAGGACTGCTAAGAGAAGTGTACAATTTCTTTTATTTTATAGCCTCAATCAGATAAAAAACATGCCTGCCAGATGTTTAAAGGAAGAAGAGAGCAAGTCCATGAAGAAAAATAATATTTTAACAAAATAACAGAAAGATTTTGCAGCAGATTTCCACATCTAATTGTGACCCAAAAAAATTAAAATTAAAAATAATCTTTGTAAAAAAATTAGATAACTTTTGTACAATGAATTTAGTATCATTCCATTTCTTAGTGTGAAAATTTTTGCACATTTTCTCAAAGTAAGTCATGCAAAATTTCCAGTGCAAATTGATTTGAAAAATAAACTCATGCGTATTTTTTTCAACATATCATAGATTTTTTGTTTTGTTTCTCAAGTATTTGATAAAAATTGAAACTAGAAAATAGGTGCTTTTCTTACCAGACATTGTCTTCCAGAAAACTGAATACTCTCAATTTTTAAAAGAGATAAGGCTGAAGAGGGAGCCTAGGAATTTTTTTTTTTTATTTATGCTCACCTGCTTAATAAGCACTTATTTCCCAAGATGCTACATTTCAAAAAAAAAAAAAAAAAAAAAAAAAAAAAAGAAAAGAAAGAAATCAGTTATATTGAGATTAGATGGTTGGATTTGTTACTTTCAAAAGACTGCATCCATTTATCTGGACTATATATTGAGAGCAGAGCAAAATTCACACAACAAAATGTTCACTGGCTTTGAACAAATTCTTTCTTGCCTTTCTCTAAACAGCAGTATTCAGGAGTTAACTGGGTTGGTTCTGTCCTTTGAAAGCATCTGGGCATTGATCAAAGAGCTAAAAGAGTTAAAAAATAGGTTACTTCAATTTTGACATGTCACAGTAAGCCTTGACAAAGTTTCAGTGGTTATATCTCAGTCTCATGTTTCTCTCTGTAGTCCTGGCACCTTTGTTTGTCTTCCCCAAAAAGTGTGTATGTGTATATATACATTCACACACACACATACACACACACACACACACATATATTTATATGTATGTATATGTATGTATGTATCTATGTACCTCAGACTCTGTTTTTGGAAATCTTATGGTCAACTGCTCAGTTGCACCATGGCAACTGAGATCTAGAAACGGGACTGATCCCTCCAGTCTGGAAAGTCTTAATATGAAAGGGTAAAAATAAATGGACTTGCTAGTATAGATTCCCAGACAATACATTTTTTCACCCTCCAAAGAGAAAAGTTTGAATCCCAGACATTTGTGGGAGTTTCTCAATTTTTAGAAAAAAAAAAATGCACAAAAAGTGACTTTTCAGGAGCACAAATGCATATAAATGCATATAACTCAATTCAAAGTCAGCAGTTTAGATCTTGGGTTTGGTTTTTGTTTTGTTTTCCAATAAATGTTAAAAAATATTTTCAGTTTAAAGTTTTCTTTTATTGACTAAGTTGCAACTATTTGACTTGCAATGAAGAGCAAACATCTGGGATTAAAGAATTTCTAGGTTTCAGACTTGAAAGTTGAACTAGGACTGGCAGGAAATGTATTTGAATATTAGCCTAATTCTATCAAAGGCATATTGCAGACAAATCTCAGCAGGAACACTTGGACACAACCATCCAAGTGCTGCGAGCAACAGCATCCCAAAGCATCTAAATTTTGGGGCCACACGTCAGCCACCTATTTCCAAAGAAGGTTCTAATTCAAAACTTGTCTTATTTCTCTTTTGGTTCTTTATTTGTTTTATTTGAATTGTGTTACTAAAGCTTTAATTTCAGGATCACATTCCAAGCATGAACGACCATGGTATATACAATCTGTTTTAGAAGCAAATCACATATCTTTAGAGACTTGCCTGCAAGAAATTTTGTTCTTGATTAATTGAAGAAGTCTACAAATTAACCTTTTAGTCCAGGCCTTGAGCAAATCAGCAAATATTCAAAGCCTTGAGGCCACTGTAGCTTAATTAATATTAAAAATAATTTTTTAAAGAGTGCACAAATTCTGCAAAAAATGTGTAGAGATTTATTTTTTTTTTTCACAAAGACACTCTGAGGAACTGGAGTCAAACTCCTAAGGAATATGAACAGAGCGAGCAGAACAAAAGACTATGCAGTTCTGCTCAATTCTTTACTACATGGTCAAAGTAAGTCCTGAATAAAAGCTAACACTAAAAGAGAGAAAGCTAGGTAAACATAAAAATTAATCAATATTACAGATGAAGGCTTTCATACTTACAGAAAGTATTTATGGCAACAAGTGAAGTTTTTAGAGAAGCCATTGTAGTGGAGAAACTTGCCATATTTTCTGGCAGAACTAGGCTGACTTCCAAAGAACATGTAAAATATTACCATATTTCAAAGTAGTAGATTGTCATTGATAAAAAAAAATCAAAATTCTAGCAAAACAAAATATCATGGGTAAATTTTCCTTTGCCTTCCTTTACTTTTGTTTTTGTTCGAAAAAAAAATATTTTAGACAATCATATAATAGTTTAGGGTTGAAGGCTGGAAAGACCATCTTGTTCCAGCCCCACTGCCATGGACAGGGACACCTTTCACTAGACCAGGTTGCTCACAGCCCCATCCAGCCTGGCCTTCAACACTTTCAGGGATGGCGCATCCACAACTTGTCCAGGCATCCTGTCCTAATGCCTCAACACCTCAGTAATATTATAAAGAGAAATTATTTCCAAGTGAAATCATGTTTTGAGACTTGGAGTTGGGTGTTTTTGGGTTTTTTTTTTTGGTTTATTTTGGCTTAGGGGTTTGTTTGGATTTTGTTTGTGGGATTTTTTTCTTTATTTTTCTAAGGTAGAATCATGCAATTTGTTAGACTAGGAGTTGAGAAGCAACTATTAACTTAATGAAAAATGTAGAAAGAGCAAAATTTCTAGACAACCAAAAAGCAACATCAAAAGAACTATTTTCTGGTTTATTCATGAAAGACAGAATAGGAAGAACAGAAACAAATTAGACAACTCACTTGCTTGCTCCTTCTGTGAAGAACAGCGAAATACATTATATTTTATGTAAAGAAAAGCCTAGAAAAAATTAGCTCTAGGATAAGTTTTCATGAGTACTTAAATGTATTAGTTCATTCTAGACAATTTATAAATTCACAGGCTCCCTTCTTCCCAGAAGTGTTTTTTCTTTCTTGACTCTCAAGATCATGCTAGTCTGCTAAATTTACAGCTGAAACTCCAGAAAATGTGGAAGCCTCCAAGGCAGCTGTAGTTGTTTCCATAATTCACAACACAAGAACGACCTGAGGTCAGAAGTTGCTCTGATCTTTTCGATTCCAAGGAAACACAATGTCACCTGAGCAGAGGGAAGAAGTGACAGACAAAGCACAGAAAACTATCAGGAGACTGTTCAGTTCGAACTATAAGGGGTTTTAATGGACTATTTGTGGTATTTTGGTATGTGAATTTAAACAAAATTTCATTTTATGAACATTTAAAATGTTCCTGAAAAGATATGTGAGTTTCTTTGATATTATAAATGGGTTTTAGGGAAAAAACTCAAATGTTTTTGAGGTAGGAGGTAAAGAGGGAGAAACAACCCACAAACTGTAATTTTGGGAGAATTTTGCATCTCTGGAAATGTGAAATGTACAAAAATTCTTAGTATTATCACTTCAGTATTCTCCCATCACATAGGCATCTATGGAAACCAGAATATTCCTGAGAATTTGACAGCAGCAAGGGGGAATCAGTCCTCTGTAGGGGTGGGGAAGGTAATCTTCCTACACTTTCTTACCCATTTGGACAGCAAAAGCAGCATGGACTTAGAAAAGAGTTAATGATCCTAAGATCCCTATCCCTAAGTTTACTTTCAACTTCCAGGTAGCCTGAAAGTCTCAGTCAGAGGGATGCCAAACTCTTCCCCTGTCGTGTGGGATACCTTATGTTCATATCCTGACTCTATCAGTATTCTCTCCTTTCTGGGTAGGCCTATAGAGGAAAACAGTTCCTTGCTGCATCATGGGTCAACTAAAATAATCTTCAATTTTTCTACAGCAAGCCTTTGCAAAGCTCACTGCCCCTAATTGATTCATTGATTTATTCATAATGAGAAAACAGTGTGCATAAAGCAGATGCTAAACATAACGAGCCATAACTTTAAATCCAAATGGGATCAGTAGCATGGCTAACAGAAAATTATTGCTGTAATTTATTAAGATTTTAAAGGTGCCATGGTGGTAGGAATTGGTTCTTTTGTTAATAAACTCTGCAGTGCATGAAAATAACAGGGGCATCTTCTTCCCCTAAAGTATTCTGTAATGGCAGAAGGAAGGAGGGGTTTGTTTGTTTGTTCTTGTTATTTTTGGGGTTTTTTTTGGGGGGGAGGGAGGAGGGTGTTGGGGTTTTGGAAAGGAATGAGAGTGATAAAGCCCCTGCAGGGCTTACCATACTTTCAAAAGAAACCACTAAGACTTTTGACAATACACACTGTGACACAACAGAAATTCAGTGCAGTGGGACTGCCCTATTGAGCATGTCCTATTTCAGGATCTCTCCTCTCTGTACTTACAGCACATGAAACGGGATTTCTTTAGTAGTCACAGCAGCCTATTCTGTGCCATAAAAAAAAGGTCTGTCAACCATGATATTTTCTATTCAAGGAGATTATTTTTTTTCCCTTCTGTGTATTTAAAAAGCAAACAAACAAAAAATAAAAAAAGCTGGTATTATTAAAGAGAGGGGTCTAACCTCCCAAGAGTGAAGTTCAGAAGGACTTGGATGCAGACACTCCTTTGACCTTAATAAAGGGACTAGATAGAGACCAGGACACAACTGATTTCCACTTAATAATAGGAGTAAAATCTTTGGGGTTTCTTTTGGCTCATTTTTAATTCTACTGCCTTTTAATCTAAATAAATAAATAAATTAATAAATTAAACCAACTCATTTTCCTCCTCAGTCAGTGCACAAAAGAGAATAAAAGCAGGTTACACTGTAGCAAAACTCAGCTGAAAAGCACCATATATAGAGATGTGGAAAACCCACGGACTGCGAGCAGATGGAAGCACTGAACTGAGCTGGGGCTGGCAGCCTGGTCACAGGCTGTAAAAGCTGAAATGCTCCTACAGTGCTGAACCGAGCTTAGAGAGGCCAAAAAAGAATAGTTTCAGCTTCACTCTTGAGTAAGCTGCTCACTTCTCTTCCTTCTTTCTGGCCATCTTATTTTCTCTGTATTTATTTATTTTATTGCAGCACAAACAAGCAAAGTCAGTGCTCTACTTCTCCCCCATCTTCTGAGGAAATTCTAATGACAGACCCAGAGATCCTGGTTTTTTTCTCCTCACTTCATACATCCATTGACTGCTGTACAAATACAGCAGTGCCTTTGAAACTCAGAGCTAGTGTAATTTTAAGACAAAATTTAAACAGATATGGGTTTTACTGGCTGTGGTGAATCTCTTGGTATTTTCAGAACAGCACAAAGCATTCTTCCAAAACTGGGAATTCAGCATCAACATTAATTTTAACAGTATGAACATTATGATTTGGAATATCTGTAGCACTTGCCTTGTAGTAAGTCCTTGGTAAGTGTTTAAACTTTTAGCAGCATTTGACCTATTTTTTAAAACCATATGTTTTATGTTAACATTGCATTATTTTAATAGCTTCACTATTATGAAGAGTAGGCATATTCAGGTAAGAAAGGAAGAAGAAAATGAAAGGAGAACAAATAACAAAAGGGAGAGAAAGTGAGGAGAAAAAAAAAAAGGCATTCTAAATAAAGGGAGTTACAATGATTGTAGTTTATATATTATGTAAGGTAGACCTGTATGGAATAAAGGTGTTCTAAAATTTATCTGTAGAGATTTTTGCACCAATAAGAGCAATAATTATTGAAAAACAAAACAAGAGAAAAAGAGTTTCATCTGCCTGTTATAGAATCGTTCCCGTTTTCTTACCCTAGATTTTTTTTTGCCTCTAGAGGCAGGATGCATATCTGTCCATGGTTGTGAAATGAACTGTGAAGAGTATTTTCAAAATAAATGTTTCTAACTGGCATTTAGCCATCAACTTGCTGTGGCTACCATATCTCTTGCAATGCTGTTTTAGCAGAGAGACTGAGATCCTGAGCAATTTTGGTAGAGCCTTTATATATCACTGTGTATTTAAGGAAAACTTGTTGAAGCATTGATAAAAGAAAAGTACTTCCAAACTGAATATTTACACAGCACTGTTTTGTGAACTTTTTACTGCATGTATCATGTATTTCCATGGCAATAAAAAAATAATATTCATTTTCTTCACCCCTCCATGAATAAACTCAGTGTAGCTACAGTGATGTTTGAACTCTAAGAGTGTCATATGACAAAGAGAAAAAAAGCTATAATTCACTATGAATTTTGGAAAGTTTTTAGCTGTGCTTAGATACATTGGCTGTTAAATGGAAGAGGTAAAACAAGGTAATAAATGCTTTATTCTAAAGACAGCTCAACATGCCCAGAAATGTGGAGGGTTAGGATTACAAGCAACAGGCAATACTGGTTTCAGTTTAGGCACCACCCTCCCACCACCCAAGACTATTTAAATTTCTCTACAACATATAAATTATGTTTTTAACAGATATGATGTTCTGTAGCTTCAACCAGTGTTGTCAGAATATCATGAGTACATGAAAGTTTGAATCATCTGAGATTGAGGAATAGCAATCATTCTCTACCATATCAAAGTAGAAAATTAGACATGATCTGAAGGCAAGGTTAGACAGAGTGCTTTGAAAAGCTAGAAATGAACTCAAATTTCCTCAATATAAGTCCAGCACATTAATTGCAACAGCATAAGAAGTCTCAGAGCTCTGCCTTCTAATTAGAGCAGTAAGACCTACAGAAACTGGAGCTTTCTAATATTTCTCAGGTTTTCAGAAGAGCTTTACAGTACTATGAAAAAGATCTAAAGATACTTTAGGATACTCTGACCATTCAGGATTTATCTTGTCAAAGGAGGATGCCACTGAAAGATCTCAGGGAATATTTTATAGGACGAAATGTAATTATAAGAATGGGAACACATCATATGCTCTTGGAGTAATGAGACAGACTGACTTTAATGTTATTATCTGTTATTTGCAACTGACTCAAGGCTTTATACTACCTCAGCTGACTGACATAATTGGGATCCTGTGTTCTCTATATGAAAATACATTTCTTCACATCACTGAAGCTGTAAGAAGCGGGGGAGTAACATTTAACACCTTTGGGCTCGAAGGAAGAAACAACAGGCTGGGATTTGAGTTGGTACTTTTAAAGTTGGTTACTTCCTCCAACACTGCATTAATTTGTACAGAAAACACAGATGAATTGAGATCATTAAATTCTCTTCTGCTGATAACATTCCACCGACTACTGCTAGAATATGATAATCTGAGGAGAAGGCAGATTTCCTACCATTATTGCAAAAGACAGACACTAATTTTTCCTGTACATAAGAAAAGATAATATTGTTGTAAGGCTCTATGACTTTTAAGTAGTTAAAATATTTAAAATAGAATCAAATGTCAGAAACTATGCTTTTATGTTTTTTATACTGTATTAAGCTTTTGCCTAATCAAACTTGTCATTTTATTTACACCTTCCCTTTTTATTTTCCAGTGCTAACACAATATATGCCACAACATCTTGACAACTAATTTAGTACCTGAAATCATTCCACCACAATATGAGGTCAATAACTAAAACAGAAAAAGGGAAGTACCATGTCCATTTCCTCCTCACCCCCAATTTTATCAAAATAAAATGGGACATCATTAGTGTGATAGACACTAATGTATCTATCATGAGAGGAGAGAAAGATTTGTATATTTTTCAGCTCCTACACTGGTCTGCCTATGCCCAGAAACACAAAATTTGATTGTCTTCATCTGATCATGCATAAAGCACATTTTGTATAAGACCTGAAATTAGCCAATGCTATTAAAATTATTTTGTGAGAAATATATGAATATCAATTACTGAATCCTTGTAGCAAAGAATTTCACATCTTATGATTAAATGCTGCAAACATTTCCTTTCTTCCTAGTTATAAAAAAAATATGTCTAGTATTATTTAGTGGCCTACTTGCATTGATAGAAAATTTCTTTCTTAGCTCAGAAAACACAACCACAAATGAAAGAGTGCACACCCACTTACAAACTGGATACTAACTGACTCTAGATGGCATGTTTGCTAAGGTAGGTGCCCCTGAATTTTCTCAGCACTACCAATTATAAAAAATTCTGTTAGTATTTAAGGTAAAATAAACACATCTATTTCAAAATTAATGACATGTAAAAAAAAAAGAGCATACATTTTGCTTTTGTTCATAGAGACATTTTGTGTTAATTTAGGTTTCAGTTCTGACTTCTTTCAGAGTATTCAATTATATTTAAGTGCAACACCATCAAATATGAGAGAAGTCATGACTTATCAAACTGTGAAAATTTTAAAATTCCACCCGGGACTCAAATGGGCTGCAGACAGCAGAACACAAGTATTATGCTAATAATACTAGAATTTAATCTGGCTTCTGCCCTGAAAGACAACAAAAAAATGTTTCCATAAATACGTTAGCAACAAAAGGAGGGCTAAGGAGACTCTCCATCCTTTATTAGAAGGAAATAGTGACAAAGAATGAGGAAAAGGATAAGATACTTCATGCCTTCTTTTCCAACCTCTGTTCATTTCCTTCTGCAAAATGGTTTTTATTGTCCTGTCTTTTAGAGCAAGTTCTGCTTTTGGTTTGAGACAGGAAAATTTGAAGAAAATTTTCTGTGGAGGTGGGGCTGTGCCTGAGATATACCAGGTCTTGTTTAGAGCTAACAGAATCATAGAACGACAGAATGGTTTGGGTTGGAGGGGACCTTAAAGAACATGTAGTTCCAACACCCCTCCCATGGGCAGGGACGCCTTCCACTAGAGCAGGTTGCTCAAAGCCTTGAGTACTGGCCTTGCACACCCCCAAGGAGTGAACTCATCAACTTCTCTGGGCAATCTGTAAAGTAAAAAAATTCTCCCTAACATCTAATATACACCTATTTTCAATCAGAAACCATTCCCTTTGTCCTATCTCTTCATATGCTCGTAAAAAGTCCCTCTCCAGATTCCTTTTGGGCCCCCTTTAGATTCTGGAAAGCTGCTCTAAGGTCTGATGGAGCCTTCTCTCTTCCAGGTAGAACCACCTCAGCTCCCTCAACCTGTCTGTGTAGGAGATAAACTCTAGCCCTTGGATCATATTTGTCACCCTCCCCAGGATTCTGTTTAGCAGGTCCATGTTTTTCTTAAGTTGGGGGCCTCAGAGGTGGACACAGCCTCCAGGTGCTCTCTCACAAGAGCAGAGTTGAGGGGCAGAGTCACCTTCCCTGACCTGCTGCCCACCCTTCTTTTGATGCAGCCTGGGATGTGGATGGCTTTTGGCAAACATTGCCAGATCATGTTGGGCTCATCAACTAACATCCACCAGTCTGTCTCCTCAGGGTTTGTCTCAATCCACTTAAACAGATTCTAATTTTATTTTTTTAAACTGTGATAACCTTTCCTTATTACATATTTTCTTCCAAGATGGAGGTCACAATATCAGTTTCTTAGCAAATTCCCTGCTGAGCACTTGTTTAACCAACGATGTCAATTAGTTTATGCTTTTCAGCAGATACAGTTACTAATTGCAGGTTTGCAACACAGAATATCAATAAACCATCTAAGGGTAATTGAGGGCCAGTACAGTCAACCTCCACAAAATAAAATACTAAATAATTCTTAGGTTAGCATGGAAGTAGTTTCTTCTTTGCCTAAGCAATAATTATGTTGACAATATTGCCCACTTGGAAGATGCAACAAAATGTATCAGCAAACAGATGTCATCAGAAAGGGCACTTCAGTGCACTCTATAATTATGCCTTTGGTCAAACCATGCCTCTCTTAAAAGCCTACCTTATTTATCTCAGAGGTCATGCTAATGGATACCCAATATTACTGCAGATCTTCTACTTGACATGGTGGACATTATCACGAGAAAAACACCTCTGGACAGGGGACTTCATGCTACATCTGCCCTTCCACCTGTGATGTTTTCCAGGACTTCTGACTACGGTTGGCTGACTGAAGTGCTGCTCCAAACACCTGGAGAAGCACTGCCATAGTCTTTAGACCCTATTGCCTGGATCTTGGGAACAAGGGATAAACTACAAAGAACAAATTAAAAAGTTTACTTAAGTGACAAAAATAATTAAAAATAAATTAAAAAAGGTCTTGAAATTGCTACCTTGTCATATAGACATATTTGTGAACAAAGAAATTCAGGACTGGTGGTTGAATAATACTGATAGAATCTTTACAATTCATGAGGAAATGCCACTAAAAGGTACTAACAAATGCAACCAAGGGTTCAAGAAAACATTTCCTTCAGTAACACAGTCTCAAAGCACAAAACCTCAGTTATTTTACTCAATATGTGAAAATTGCGACTTAACGTTTTCTCTTGCAAAAAATTTTAAGTCGTAATTTTCACAACCAAGTCTGCTCCAGACCAATCAAAGTCTATCCCAAGTTATTGTTGTTGCTTGCATCAACCCATGAAATGCTTTGCTTTATAGGAATTTCAGCCTTTAATTGCATTCTCCTTTGGGTTCATGAACAATGTCTTGGAGATTTTACCAAGATTGTCTAAGAAGCTGTAGGATTTCAGGCACTGTATGTTCCCCAAAGGAACATACCTTTTCCAAAGAATAACTGTATTAGTGGTTTTTTTATGGCAGCGTGACTTAATTGATTCCAGCTAAAAACATAAATTACAGTGTTTGGTGACTATTCTAAGACAATTTCTAAGGAACATGGAAACTATCCCTGCAATGGTTATTAATTCTAACCTTGTTCCAAATGGCATCTGATGCCATAAAGAATCTGAAGAGTCAGTGCAAGCAGCTGTAGAAAGCTGACCTCAGCACAGCATATCAGTGGTTTAAGAAACTCTCAGTTAATTGTTTTTTCTTGCATATATTTTCCTAAATGCCTATGAGACCACACCTCAGAAACAGTCAGAAATAACAGCTTAGTGACACTCCTCCCTCCTCCTCAGATATTTAAATTAATTTTAAATGTAGTTGTAGAAAATAAATTATTATAAATCAAAGGGGGCCTTTTTAAAGGTGCTCTCACAGAGTTTGAAGTAAGGTTTTTTTGGTTACAAACAACGTTACGAATAGATTACAACCACAACATTTAAATATAGCATGGCTTTTCTTTTTAACTGAATCATTGAGAATAAAGGGAAGATTCCCATTCACATGTGAAACTGGATTGACTTTACACCCTTTGTCTGTCCACTGAGATTTCTCTGTCAGACTGAAGGACTGCTAAATTGAAGTAATTTGGTGAATCACTTCACAGCTGAATAGTGAAAGTACAAATAAGTATAAAGTTGATAAACAATTAATTTTCTGTTATGAGATACAGGACAGTTTAGTGGTATTACAAGATACTCAGTCACTCTGTGGCAAGAAAGGAAAATTACATAAGCTACTTTTTAAAAATTACATGTCTACTATGTCTAAAATTAATTTAATGCTACTCAACTTCATAAAATATAGCCAGGTTATTTCCAAAGACTGGAAAAAGTGCTAAGAAAGAATTTTTTTGGTTGTATTTCAATAATATTGCCACAAAGCATAGATTATTCATAAATAAATAAAAGCAGTTTCATAGAAATGCACAAAATATGCATAAGCAAAAATTACTTTTAGCTATTGAAAGTCTCCATTATGCTCATCATGAGAGTAAATTTTCAAAAGTGAAGTTAGGCATAATATTTTCTCTCAGTTTATTGCATAGTCTGCCTGGAGGGTGTTTTGAACAAAATCATTTCCTCCCAAAAAATGTACTTCCATTAAATTTTCAGAAAATGAATGCAATTTTATTTTTTTTAAGCTGTATCCTTCCCATTTCTTTTAATCATATTAGAAGTCATAGTAAAAATGTTACATCTTTGCTGAACTAACCATTTTCCTGCTAATGATTATTTGAACTGTTCTTCAGTGACTTGTAGAAACTACTGTAGATTAATGAAACACTAATAGGAAACTGAGATAATACTGCATTTTAACAACAAATAGTAAATGAGCAATATATTTTGTAGTACTAAAAGCAGAGCCTTGCAAACACCACATACGAAGAATAACTATTGTGGAGAGCATTGGTGTAATACTAAAGCCACATGACACAATCTAAACATTTTCTTACAAGATAAATAACTTACACATATGCCCAAACACAGTCTCACCTCAAGAAGTACTCCATTATCCATGGATCCAATAATGGATCATTTTCCCCATATCAAAGGCTGATAAGCTGTTCAGCACTTTTTCCGCCTATGAATAATTCACCAAGGTACATTTTTCACATCTGTGTACAAGTTACTTCTACCTACATTTTTCATTCCTGCATGATTCTTCCTACCTTTGTGTCATAAAATTCTTCTGGTTATTCTCCATGGTTCAGCCCTGCTGACTTCTTTCTTCATCCTAAGATTTTTTTACTCCCCATCTACTTCATAGCTAATCAGCTTTAAGTGACCCAGGCTTTGAGAAAGCTGTACTTCCTTTACCAGTCCCTGCCTGGAAATTGTTGGCCCTCCTGACGCTGTTCCAGCAAACGTCTTCCCAGCTTCTGATCCATCTAAATAATTCTTATAACTCTCAAAATTTTTTCAACCCTCATGGTGAGGAATATTTCAGTATGGTTCTGGTCTCCTGAACCTTTAGTGATTCTATGCCCAGCTTTTAAAAATCCATTCAGAAATGCAATCACAGAATCACAAAATCATACAATATTCTGAGTTGCAATCCAGGGTAAAAACCTCCAATGGTGTTCTTATCTCTGGGTCAAAATCTAGTTCTTGACTAAATCTGAACAACTGTATTGAAATACAAATAAGGGAAAGAAATTTTGCTTCGAAATGAGAAATCTGGGATTAATCCAAGCTAAACATGCAGTTAGCAATGTGGTAAGAAAATGTTAAGAGGGATATTTGTCTTTCTGTACATGAATAAAAGTTAGACCACTACACTAGTCATATCCTTGTTATTACTGCCACACTTGTAGCAGTAAGAACAAGGATATGAAGTTTCACTTTTTGTATGGAGAATTCCAGATTTCCACAGTTTTATATAAAAGGTAGGCTTGTAAATGCACATTCGATGTTTCTATAAAGGGTCTGTGGTACCCATTCAAAAATGAGATCTCTGAATGATGATTTTAGTGCCCAGATTCATTCAACCTGAGAACATAATTAAATTTTGAATGTGTCTCACTCCAGAGATTTAAATTCTCAGCAATTCTTAATAGAAGTAAACAACTAAAATTTGGTGCCATGGTGAATCTATTTGTAGCTTTTAGATACAGTTCCTACTGTTACGGGATCTTCCTAATTCTTCTTTTTGAACTTGGGCATTTTTCTGTTTGTATCCAATCACACCACATTTGCATACATCCTAATCTGCATTGTTATGCTTTTATAAGAGTGGCAGGGACTTTGCAAAAAGTGGTCTTTATGCAGTGAAAGAGAATGTCTCTGACAAACTCAGGGAGCCAAATGCAATCAAATCCAGGATTTGATTATAAAGATAAAGCACCACCTCTTCATCACTTTATCATAGCATACATTTTACAGATTTCTTTTAATTTAGCCTGTTGTTAGGACTAGAAAGGATCAGACCTGTAGAGTCAGTTCTCTATTTCTCTTTCATGTGACAAAGATCTTAGCTTATGGCTGTGAAGAGTCACACATTGTAAGCTGTTCAAGCTCATAAGATCTGAATGTTATGTATTAGCTCCTTTCACCACACTTTGCTTTATACTTCTCTTCTGCAAATTTCTAGCTTCAAGTAATGAAAAAGATCTGCAATTTGTTATAATTTTAGTTCTTGTATTTAATTGATATTCCCAAACCATAATAACATATGACTGATGCATGGGAATGAGGCACCACAATAGCAGGTTTTCTTCTGGAAACACTCATTGCCAGCAAATATCAATGTCTTGCTAACTACAGGAATAATGTAAATAGAGTCTGCCTGGCACAACTGTTATGTATAAAATTAGCATAGCTTAAAATTCACGTACAAATACAGAAACAGACTTCTGTGTATTTATTCTGCTGCACTTCTGGGGAGGAGCATGTTTCCCTCAAACCTGAGCAACAATTAACAGTTGATGTCCTAGCCACATTTTACTCATCTTTTTGCTTTACAGGCAACTGTTTGGTGTGCAGAAGAAATCAGAACCTTCAGCACTTAAGACCAACAGAAGCATATGCAAGTCTCTCTGCTGTCAGTCATAACTGCAGTTTTAGTAGATAAGCTTTTCAGATGGAAAAATTTAAAAATGAAGAAGAAAACCTACATGTTAAATCCATGTACAAAAGGGATATATTAAAATCCCCTTTATCTCAAAAGATGTAAAAAGCAGAAGATATAAGTTTTTCCAGCTAATAGATGCAAAGAACAGCTTAACTATTTACAAAGAAATGTTGAAACATCAGGAAGCCCTACTAGCAAAGTCCTCTCAATTTTTTCTCACTCATTACTGGACATCCTCAGTGCTGCAGAATTTACAGACAAGGATTGTGCTTCACGGAAAAAGACAATATTTTTTTGTTCAGAAAATGACCTGGCAAACTTTTTTTTCATTAGGAAAGACTCTTGGTTTTCTTTCCTTTCAATATGGGTTTACTTTATACCCCACTGATCTCTTAGAATCTCTGCAAAATACTATCAGCATCTGCTCTAAGAAACCAGTGATTGTAAGAAATCTCTCTCTCTGATGTGGTGGTTACAAGAGATCTTCTGAATACGCTTATTCCCAGCTTGGGGTCTGAGAAGGGAATGAGAAGAAACACTCCCTCCATGCTTAGGTGCTGTATGTACAGTGTCCAGGAATTTCAGTTGTCATTGAATAAATTAATCCTTAGGTGTTTGAAGCACACACTATTAGTTTAAAGAAAGTATTTGAATCAATCATGGACATAGATGACTGTTACTCTCATAAGCAGTGGATTTGTTTTCGGGGAATTTCCCACATACTCATGAGGTATGATCATGTCTCAAGTAAACATAGTAGAAGTTACATGAAATTTAGAATTAATTCTCCTTGTCAGATAAAATTTCATTACAGACTAGTCTCCTATTCTGAGAGTTCCTATAGAACTCTATACTAATGAAGGCAAAATGGCTGAATAGACAAAAAAACCCAACACATATGAATTATTATACTTACTAGGGTGTACTCTTCCATTAATCCATGATTAGAAATTCCTTGTCTGAGATTACATCCATATTGTTCTGCTTTGTACTGATCAATATTTGTGTCTTTTATAGCCTTGCCCAAGCCTTCTTTGCATCTGTTTGTACTTTGGGCCTCTAAAGAGTCCATAGCAATGAGTTTCTAAGGCAGCAGCAAAGAAAAGGACTGATTTTTATTTTTTATAAACCATATGGCATTATTAAGTAAGTTCCATTTCCTTCAATATAAAAGTAAAACCTGATTTTATCTTCATCATATAATTAACTGTAAGGATATCTATCATCTCTCCCCTATTTTATGTCTACATTTTGGAAAAGGAAAACTAGTCTGCTTTCCTCTCATCCCTTTCATTCTTTTTTATGCTTCTTAGTTCTGCTGTTCTTTCCTAAGAAAATACTCAGGATTTTATTCTATAGGTGTTTATGTGCTGGGGGAGTCTTGTCAAGATGTTCTAGGAATTCCTACAATTTCAAATCTTCTTCAGTGTTCACTAGTGACCAGGGCAAAAAAAAAAAAAAAAGTCCATTCCTTTTCTTTTACCATTCCCTTTATAGTTTTTGGTTTTTTTGTTTTGGTTTTAGTTTTTGGTTTGTTTTTTTTTCAATACAAATATCTTCATAAAGAGCAGAGGTCTCTAAAATAGCAACCAGAGATTCATTGATTCTGAAACTGCCTAGTAGTTTACTTTCCTGCTGAAACAGAGAAAATTCCAAGTTCACCTCTCTAAAATAAATAGAGTTTCAAGATATTTGTGTTTATTATTGAGTAAACAATTAAGGACATACTTTATAAAATATATTCTAAAAAGTGGTGTCTTCAATCCATGACAAACCTAGTTAGATTTTTTAACTTGGCATACTTATCATTGTTTTTTAAATTAGTTATGAAGAAAACAAAATTCTACTTTGAAACTCATTTTTCTGAGACTAACAGCAAAATACTCCTCTCAAATTGTAAAAAAATAAAATGTGTTAAATTTAATATTTCTGTTCACTTAATCTGACAGAGTGATACTATTATTAATTTTTGTTGTTACTTTGCAATACATTAAAAATGAAAATAAGAACAGAGGATGTTTACATGATGGCTTTCTGGGGGCAGACTGGGTGTAATTCATTTTAACATGGAACTTGTATAGATTTTTCAAGAAATGAGTTAATGGTGTGGAAGTGCACTGAACATACACGGTAGACAGGGTAGATAATAAATCACTAAGTTTATCTTTAAAAATTAGTTATGTTGCCTCAGAAAACATTGTAAATATGGTTACCCTCTTCTTCCAGACAGTTTGTAATATATCAGTACAGAATAGCTTATGTACTACTCAGATAGCAAGAGTGAGACAAGAAAATTATGCCATGCTATTTTTTACATGTATGGGGCTATGAAAACTTGTAAAATAGCACATGATTTTATAGGTGTTATTGATTTGTTCTTATTGAAGCTTTACAAGGCACAAGAGATCTAAAAAAGCTGCATCCCTATCACCAGCAGCTCATCATTAAGTACACAGCACTACCTTATATTTCTTTTCCTCAGAAAAGTAAACCACTCCATAAACCATGTTGCAACTGCTTATTCTTTTACACCCAGAAGGAGTTCCCATGCCTTTTCATGATACAAAATCATAAACCATGGGAACAGTGATGCAATTCTCCAAGCAGTCTGACCATGTAATTTCCTACTTTGTTTACTTGCAGGTTCAATGTTTACTCCTCTGCAGAACTAGTCGACCTCTGCCCACTTAAAAAGTGTAATAGCAAGTCAGGTTTAGGATCCCACACAGGGTTTAATCTTCAGCTGGGACTTCTATAAGGAATGCAATGCAAAAGTAGCCCTAAAAATCAAGCTGGTTTCATATAGACAGCAACAGGCAAAGCGCAAGAAAGCATAGCTAGATACGTATGGAATCAATAAGAAAAATCAGTTTCTAGTTGCCTTGTAAATCATTCCCAATATGCTTTATAGGAGACTGCTTTTTCATCAGAATTGGTTTTATGTTTTATTTTATTGGTGTTTTTTTCCCCCTCAAGAACCAGCTTATTGTCTCCTCTATTGTTTCTGAATCCCCAGATTCTGTTGACATGAATGTCCAAAATGAGAACTGTTCCAAATTAACTTTTATAGAGATAATCTGGCTTGTCCTGGAATAGCCATCACTTCTCAAGCATAGATAGCACAACCCATATGAAATCTTCCTCCTCCCTACAAATGTATATGGGAACCTCAATATCAGCTGGAACCTAAGCTCCTGCAAATCCATTTCCTCAGATGGGCTGGGCAGAAAAACCGCTACTGTTTGTTACAATAAAAAGGAGTTTCTTAAATATGAGGACTTGTGCCTGACAGTGATCTCATCACTCATTGAAAGTCTGCTTTGATTGAAACTGTCTCCTACTACTTCTCTCCTATTTCAGGCCTTGCTTTGTCTTTAATATTTGTGATTTTCCTCTACAAGATATCCTACAAATACTTTGCTAGTATTTGTAGGACATCTTGTCAGCACCAGTGACAGCTCTTTTTGCAAGTTAATGACTACTTTTAAAAGTGAAAACAAGGATTCTTTGGAGGGAAAAGTGTTGTCTTTTCCAGCTTGTGAATAAAGCACCAGGAGATATCAATCAGTCAGTCCCCAGATGAAGAATATTGTGCTTCCCTAAGGTGAAAAATTTACTTTTGGGAACATTAACAAATTTTAGCATAAATTTCCACAGTACTTTAGCTATGAAAAGTTAAGTATGAAAACTAAAATAGAAGAGGCTCCTCTGCAATTTTACTTCAAATAGAAAGCATCAGCATTTGAAATGAATTGAAAAAAGGCAGTCTCTGGATGTATTCTGTTTCTATTCACTGTAGCACAGGAGGAATTAGTAATAGAGTAAAAAATAAGATTAAGAGAAAATTGGTAAAGTTAAAACCTCTTAATACACTACTTTATCAAGAGCTTTATTCTAAAACAAATTATTATTATTATTATTATTAGCTGAATTCAAGAAAATGGCTTTCCTACCAAGTAGTTTTTCTGTGGATGTATTTGCACATGCATTTACAGTTTACATTCATTTTTTACATATACACACAAACTATAAAGTGGTTTTTCAAGACCTAAACTCTTCTGACAAAGCAAAGGCCTTTACAGTACTCAGGTTTTACTCATTTAGTTTGCTGGGCAGCTACAATGTGTAGGTTGGAATATTTTTCTCTGTAACCTCTGATGAGTCCATATGCTACCAAGTCATATGTTCTCCACTGCTCTCCAGGAGGGGCAGAATCAAAAATTTTACAGAAGAGCTAGGGGAACTCATTTTCAAAAAACCCAATTAACTAAAATAAAATATTAAAATAAAAAATAATAAGAATGAGATATTTCTTCCTACAGTAGATTGTGGATCTTTTATATGTATAATTGCATAATCACTACCCAAAAAATAGAGATGAACTCCTGTTCCCAATTTATATCCTACCACTTCCCATCCTTCAGAACTCCAAAATTCATCCTAAGTTTCCCATAGGCCACAGCACTTCTCACAGAAGCAGTGCTGTGATTTTTCAAACCACCACCACAGGCTTAGAGGAGTGCAAAATAAATGTGTGTTGGAAGCATATGTTTATTCTTATATGACCCTTAATTATAATTCATTTTTCATAATCATAACTGCTAAGTATGTACTTTTATGTACTTTAAAAAGGTCCATTTTATTTGCTCTAAGTGAAAAAGTCACTGCTGCTGTTATCATCTCTAATTACTTTATTATGTTACACTAATAAAATTAAATTGCTCGAGGAATATTTTTGCTTAAATCCTTTTTTAATGCAATAATTACATAGGTCAAAATAATTACCCAAATAATTGGTTGGATAACTGTAGATTTTAATAGGATTTCAAATTGTGTAGCAAGATCTCTAAACAGTTAATTGTTTCTGTAAGTGTATTTATATTTCACCATTAAGTGAATTTATTATAACCAAATAAATTAATTGGGATTTTTTTTTTTTTAAATTTGTACTCTTGGCTTGGGAGTGAATAAGAACTGTTACTGTCTGATAGTTTTTGAAGTTTTTTTTGGGGAAAAGGGTCTCTGAAGGTCTGATTCATTCTGACAGATTTGAAATTTTGTCCTATCACAGCAGCCTGTTGAGGTCAGCACAACCATTGGATAATTCTTTGGTACATAAATTCTGGACCTGGAGCTCTGCTCAGTTCTACATTGCTAGCAACTACATTGTTCCACTGCAAATCACTGGTTTTACAAGTAAAGAGTTCTTAGCTGTTATATAAATTAACATATTTTGTGCTGTGGTTTGTACTGAAAAATAAACCAGCAATTGGTTAGTTTGAAACTCAGCAGAACACATGTAGGGCTAGGACCATGCTGTTTCCAAAGCCAAAATACCCAGATCCTGGATTTCTGAAAAATATATTGATATAGATAACCTGAGAAGCAAGTAAACAATATGGATGGAATACTATCTATATCAGTAAGGAAAAATATTTAGGGGCAAGAATAATGTTCCACTAAAATAAATTAAAAAAAATAAGATTGTTTAAATTATTTTATGCTGTGTCTTTCATAAAGCTATTTTGTTAATTTGTGTATATCCATAAACCTACAAAATTAATGATAAAAATTGTGAAATCTAATAATTAAGAAAGCATTATCAGTTATCTTTCCTTCTTCCCCTCCATCTCTGCTTTCTCTTTTCATGAAGCTTTAAGCTGCACAATCTTTCTTCCTGTAAAATTTTCTAATTAAAGACCAGTAAGGAAGCAGAGCAAATAATTCAGCTGCCTTATTTTTAGAGAATTATGATGGAAGCTTATACTTCAGTTAGTGATGTGGCCTCTGTAGAGAAAGACACAAATCAATTTCTAAGGCTGTCAACACTTTTCTTGAGTGTTAAATTCATTTTTAGAGTACTGCTAAAATATTAAATACTCATTTAAAAAGTAAATATGCTTCCTGTGTTTCAGATAATGATTGTAACTGTCTATTTCACATAGACTAGTGTGAATAAATGTGACTATAAACAACTGGTAAGGAGTGAAGTTCCTGGAGAGACCTTTATTTTTCATGACTAATTAAGCAGTTTATCTAGTACTATTATTTG
Organism: Melospiza melodia melodia; assembly: GCF_035770615.1. Lineage (NCBI taxonomy): Eukaryota > Metazoa > Chordata > Aves > Passeriformes > Passerellidae > Melospiza > Melospiza melodia. The sequence goes on along the minus strand of NC_086199.1, from coordinate 66,750,886 downwards.
CAATGTGAGGACACAATGTCAGTACCAATGTCAAATTGCAAACCAAATTTTGTGACTGTTGCTTTTTCTTTCATCATAGAGGGAATAATTGTGCAACTTGGAAGAAAATAAAGGCAGAGTTTTTAAAAAAGTACTTTAGAAAAGCAAGAAAGTGAATAGCATATGCACCTAATCAAAGCCTAGGTAGAGTTCAGAGCAGCACTTTAGGCATGGAACTCATAATTCTGAGCCACAAAGCAACACAGCTACCTGTCTTCCTTCAATGTCTCTCTTTTCTTGAGCTCACTCTACATTAATTAGTGATCAACATGGAATGAGGTAAATGATTATGTGGAATTTCTGGTAAAGGAAAAAGAAGATGGAATATTTGTGGGTGTTCCTAAAATCTCTGGATAAGGTAAAGGAGAGAAAGAATGGAATATCCAAGGATTTTCTCATAAAAAACCAACCAAACAAAACCAGATTAAGGAAAAAAAAAAAAAAAAAAAAAAAAAAAGAAAACGAAAAAAAGAAAAAGAAAAAAAGAAAAAGAAAAAAAGAAAAAGAGAAAAAGAAAAAAAGAAAAAGAAAAAAAGAAAAGGAAAAAAAGAAAAAGAAAAAGCTTATATCAAGTCTAAGTCCACACTATTTCCGTTTAATCTAAATTAATTTATATTAATTTAAAATACCTGTCAGAGCTGTTGCAACCATCTTAGAAAGAACACTTACAGTTTGGAATGCAGAGTCAAGTACCATGACACTGAAAATTACTGAAAAAAATTGTTGTTAACTTCTCTGTAGAAAGAAACAAGCAAACCTTACAGAATATTTATCAGGAAAGAAAAAAAAAAGCTATTAGAATTTCAATATAAGTCCCAAAAAGCAGCATGATCTCTCTCAGCAGTCTTCTGAGGCTATGCTTTTTCACTTCCTTAAGATTTTATGCTATTTGATATAGGTGTTTATTTATTCCTTTGGAATCTTCAGTCAGCCCAACTCTAGTTTAAAAATGCAGTTTGAAAAACTTTGGTATTTGTTCCTCATTTTCCTAAATACAAATAGGCAAATTCTTTAACCATTATTTTTCCATTGTGATATAAATGTTAATATGCTAGTGAAAACAGATTTGAAAAATTCATGCAAGCTTCCATCTGTGTTTAGAACCTATATTGCTGTAGATCTTCTTCCTTTTGTATTCCTCTATTATGTCACATATTTATAATAATAGAGGGACTCAAGGCTTCCTTAAAATGAAAACATTAAATTCATATATTAAAATGTCATTTTATCAAATAGAGTTTTTTATTGGAGGAAAAGTTTTATCTACAGCAATGCAACCTCACTATTGATTGCTGACCTTTCTACATGTCTATTCTATGTAAAGTAATTAATCAATATCGCAGCTGCATTTAGGAATTCCATTTGTACTGTTAAATTCATCAGTATTTTTTGCCTTTGGCTGTTCTGGTATTGACTAAACCTGATAGGCTAAGCTAACTTGATAGGCTCTTTTACTGGATATTTTTCTTCCCCTCATTGACTTTAGAGGATAGAAACTTTCCCAGAAATGACAGAAGAGACAAACAACTTCTGAAAATACTGGATGCAGACACTGCTTATGCAGAGTTTGCTTATGAAGAAGTCCATAGAGCAGATGCTTAGAGAACGAGGTTTAAACATAACAAAGAGTTAAAAAAATTAAAAATGCGCTCTAATTGCATTATTTTTAAGATGTAGAAGTGCCAGAGTATGACAGATAGATTTGCTGGGATAATTTGCTGAAAGCAATAGAAAGAAGACCCAGAAAATAGTTTGTTCTTAAAAAATTGAATAATTAAACTGTTTCACAGTGGTAATGAAAGTGATTTATAAAGCTCCTAAGCTATTGTTATATAACAACAGAGAAGGTTAAAATCAAGTAGCATGATTCATGTAATTGCTAATATTACAGCTGAGCAATTTAAGAACACGTAAGAGAGAAAGGAAAAATAACCATACATTATGCATTGTTCTCCTTCTCGTACACATTTCCTCTGCCTCAGTTCCTACACAGCTCCTGTTTGTAAAAACCATACATGGAGAGCTTACACTTGTTCATAAAATGATCATTTTGTGATTCACTTAACCATTCAATATCTCTGCCACGTTGTTGTCATGAGGGGTAATTTTAGTGAAAGATGAGTTAGGCATTTTGCACTGAACCAGGTTTCACCCGTGCAAAGGTCAGATCCTTGGGGCAGCAGTGCAGGGACATTAATCATCCTTCACCCTCAATAGTGGCCTTATTCTCATACAACAGCCTGCAGTTCTGTGGACTCTAGGACTTTTAAAGGCTGGCAGAAAGTCAAAAGACAGAATGCAGCTGCCTTAATCCCAGTGCTTCATGTATTAATATATTTCCCAGAAGGCAGCAAGATGAAAAACAAAGGGAAAAAGTCCACACAATAAGGGTTCTTATCAAAATTGAAGTGATACAAGCATGCCAGCTTTTCTCTATGAAAAGGCAAAATTAGAGCCCTACAAATTTCTAATTAAAAAAAAAAAAAGTGTTGCTATTGTCATGAGGATATAAGAATCATAAGAGAGGAGATATTTGCAAAAGCCAGTACATTTTTATTAATTTTTTCTCTGACTAATTTTTCCTCAAATTCTCTTCTTCATAGTAGAATTCTCTTAATTCTTTTCCTAAGTTTTCTCAGGATCATTTATACGCATATGATAATGTGTTTTCAAATGAAGTCTGACATATGTGAATAATCAGAAAGACAAAGTGCCTTTGTCAGAAGAAGGTGAATATCCTCTTTGCTATGCCAAAAAGTGCATGATCATTGAAATAATGGGCAGTAGCAAAATCAGGTTTTGCACTCTCTTAACTGTGTTAATTACAACAACAGCCAGAGTCTGCTCAAAGGAACTATAGGAAAAAAGTCTCCTTTTTCACTCCTTACAATTTCTGTAGCACTACAGTGTGCATCTTCAGCTTGCCTTTCATAGAAGAATTTTTTAATGTGATCAAAAGCCTGGATGATCACCAACAATTTCCTCCCACTGGAAAATGCAGGAGAGGATTTTAACTGGTAACTAGTGCAGAAAGAGCCTCTAATGTATACTTACAGGTTCTTTTACTCCCCAGTCCCAAATTCCCTAGAAGGCTTTTATAGCACTAGAATGTGTCCTTCTTTGTAACTAGTCTTTATAAATGTTATTAAAAATAATAAGTAGCTCTTATCTATGAAAATAATTAATTAGGTCTGAACTAATTTAATTTTAAATTATAGGGCCAAGATTCTTTTCTTTGGCAGAGATAAAAATGTAGAAATGTAGTTGCCCACGACAAAGTTATTGCAAGTTATTGTGAAAGATCCTCATGAAAAATTAATTGGTAAGAGCACAGCTGAAACCAAACTTATGTGACTAGAACACTCATTGTAAACCTCAAACCAATATTAAATTATAAATCATTACTCACGTTGCTCACTCTGGTTTGTTTTCCTCCTGCATGAATAAAAATCTTATACATTATGTTTTGGACTGAATATAACATTTGACTTGGAAAAAAAAAAAAAAACAAAACAAAACACCTAGGAATATTTAGGTAGTAGTGCATGGAAAAGACTTAGTATTCATCTCTGAGTAAAGGCAAAGAATGAGCTAACCTCTAACACAACGTTTTGCTAAATCATCCTACAGGTTGTTTTTTTCCATCCTTTTCTCTCCCCAGTCCAGGTGAGGAGGGGGACTCACGGAGCAGCTGGGTGGGCTCCTGGCCTCCAGCCAAGCCAGCCCCCTCACCAGGGCACACCCATGCTCAGCTGGGCCTGTGGAGCCTCTAGTTCTGTTTCAGGAGGCTGCACCCTTACAGGTGTTGGAAAGAAAAAGTTCACCTTGCTGCTGGTGAAAGGCAATATTGTCTAGGGGCAACAAAATTTTACTCTGTTTAGAACTGTGTAACAAGATGTAGAAGCTTTCCAAAAATAATACCACAGGCCAGATTGTCTTTAGACATATAGAAATATGGATGAAGTCTATTAGTTGAGCAATCATGTTCATTCAAAACTGGACACACGCTGTTATCACATGCACATGTAATACTGAGCTCGTAATTTAAAAAGGGAAATATTCCTGCATTGTATGGATCTGGCCTTGCCATCTATTGCTTGAGATTGTTGTGGTGCCCTGCTGATGGTGTGTGGTCGCAGCTTTGACACAAGAAGGCAAGTAGAGCAGCTGTACAAGTGTGACAAGCGAAATTCCCCTGATGCTGAGGTAGAGGAGAGTTGAATTGAAAGCACATTTATTCAGTGTGAGCATCTTATCACTGCATATTAGAGTGATTGCATCTCCTAGCTTACTTCTGAAACCTGAAGAATATTGCAGGCACTATATACATTTTTATACTGAAGTATAGCAACTCTGTAGAAGGATTATTTGTAAACTCCTCCAGGGACATCCAGTGAATATTCTTTGAGTCTTCAGACATTTTTATTGAGCATTCAGAGTCTACTGAATAAAAATCATTACATTCTATTCATCTTTATAATTTGTGATATAATTGCTCATTTATTTGTCTTTTGAGAGAAATTACCTGAAACAAAAGGGCATCAAATAACTAATTTTGCAAAATGATAATTTTTTCTATGTTGCTTTTACAGTTATCATGTCATTTTTGTTTAGGCTCAAATTTGAAAACTTTGCTTAACTCTATGAATAGTTTCACCTGTGTTTCAAATTTTATTTTTATGGTGAATACAGTGCTTCAAAGTGCTTTAAAGCTGAGGGTTTACACAAATTCAGATTTTGGATCGCATCAATGGTAATCTGGTCCAGAAAAAAACTGTACAAAAAGATTATGGTACTCTACATCTAGGCTACAAATCTCTTTTCACTTCTTCTTTAGGTCTTTATTTTCCTCAATATTTTTATTTTAATATGCTAAATATTATTGAGTAAACAAAATTTCAGGATTTCAGTAACATTTCATTTTATGTGGAGTTCTTGCTTGGGATGCACATCTGAATAATTAATAACACCAGAAGGAGAGGCAAAACCAGTGATTTTAATGTGTCTAAACTGAAAACACTAATCTCTGAGTTAAATAAGTAAAAGAAGTATTAGTATCCACACAGCCAATAAACAGATTACTGATGTTACAGTTGCCAAAGACACAGCCAAAGCAAATAATCTCATTTAAATTCCCCATATCGCAGTTACTTAATTCAGCTTATAGAAACAGCTTCATACAAAACCGTTAATTGTTGTGTACAACATGAGACAAAAAAATGAAGTCTTTTCCCGCATATTTCAAGAAAAGAAAATAATCTAAATTTACCAAATCACTTGTCTGCAGATTTATGCTTTGACTGTTTCTTATTCAAAGCAGGAATCCTGTGTCTCAGATTTCCCAGACCAAATAATAATCTGTAATATTTCCATTAACTGTAATGAAAATAATATTATATCCATGCTTCACCCAGGAAAGTTCATTGCAATATTATCCATATGACTTAAGTACCTGTATTGCCCAGGGACGTACTATAATGTAATATGGATATCAATAAAAGCAAAATTATACATAATTATCTCATTTGTCTTTTTATTTCCAAGAAGAAAGTATACTAGAATAAAAAAAAAAAAAAACCAAAAAAAAAAAAAACCAAAAAAAAAAAACAACAAACCAAAGCAAACCCTAAACCTGCATGAAACAGGTTGGAAATAATCAAGACTTTCAACCTGTGACAAGAGAAAACTCCTGGCATGAGGAAGGCTCTAGAAGGGTTATACTGTGCCTCTAGTGAATTGTCCATGAGCAGAACTCAGGAAAAAATATTAATCTTCCCCATTGCTAAGTTTCCTGTCACAGCTAGGAGTAATTTGAAGTACAAAAAGAAGAGCTGTGTTACAGCTAATTATATGTTTATTCATAAGCAGGAAAACAAGAAACTTTAAGAAAGCTTAGAAAAGTAACTTTTGAATAAAATCTTGAATAATCTTTGTTCTTTAATAAAGCTTTAATAACAATAATTTATGAAGAAATGAATCTTGCAAAACTTTACTATTTCAAATTGACTACCTTTGGAGAACCTTATTTTAAGATCCTACTGCATGCCAAGTTTCACAATGTGTTAAAAAGGAAAAAATAACCGCTAGCTCCTTTAGAACTGGACTAATCTTTAAAAGTGTAATACTAATTATTTTTACTTATCTGCTACTCATGATTATTTCTGATTCTATGAAACAAACTATTTATTTTTCTGTCTTGCCAGATAATTTCTGTCAGCAATTTTCACCGTAGGCTGCTTGCAGAAAATAATCAGTAATCATATTTTGAAAATTATTCTGTTTCAGTCGAAGTAACAGATAATAGTTCCACAATGCAGAGAAGAGTTCTTTTCATACCATGACCAGAATAGCACCATGCAAATTCCATCTGTGAAAACTACTTTAAGAACTTGAAAACAGTATTTTGTGAACTGTGTTATCAAGTTGACATATACATTATAATTTCAATTTTTTCCCCACTAATGAAATAAAATAATGAGATAGATGAACTTCAAAAGATACATTTTAAGCATCAGAACAAGCACTTTACTAAATTCCTTTTTTGGGAATATATAAAGGATTATGTGGTACTCAACCCTGGCAGCTGAACTATAACTAAACAATGTGAAATTTGCAAAAAATATTCAAAACATTATTTTGTGCACCTTACTGAATATAAATATAGAAAACTTGACAAAATCTCAAGCATATTAAGCCAAGTGGGCTTCTCTTTGTATCTAAATACGAATGTAAATTTTAAAATCTTTTATCTATATTATTAGTATCAACAGTAACCATAAGTAATTTCAATGTTATGCAAGAATCCTTCTTTCATAATTCTTAAGTTATTGGGTCCAATGTTACCATCTCCACTGCAGCTGAAAACGGAGCTAAATCCAGGTGCTATTAAGATAATGAAGAACAATCCTTTCAATAGTCTGGAGAAATATAAATGGCAGATGAACTGTGGATTAATCACTTGATATATTACCCAAGATATTCAATCTTTTACTCATATTTGAGAAGAAGTGGCAAAAAAGAAACATCAACAGCAACAAAAATTAAAAATAAATAAAATGGAAACTCCACACAGTACTTAAATATTTGTTTTTGACTTTGGGGAGATTTTGTACAGAAGACAAAGACATGTCTAAAGTTAAATTGAAATGGAAAGATGCATGAATCTGATGCAGTCACGGAAAATAGAGATATGAAATGCAAAATGGCTCTCCAAATTTAAATTTCATGACTCACAGCACTCTACTTGCAACAAGTTTTACATATTGTTTGTTGAGGTGTGACAAGCGAGCAAAGGGAGAGGCATTCAAAGGAAATTAAGCAACAGTTCTTTGAAATAGCACAATTTCTTTGCCTTAGGTCTGGACAACAAGAGAAGGACAAGAAACCTGTGCCAAAATAAGGAGTGGGTGGAATGTTTGGGCGGATCTGGTGCACAAAGTAGCGCTTGTTCCTCCTCCTCTTCCTCCCTGTGTCCAAAGGTGCTGCTAGCTCATCAAACCCTGCCTTGCCCTTGGTCATCCAGCAGAACTGGCAGCCCCTGGCACCCCTTTGATGAATGGGAAGCAGGTGGTGTCTCAAGGATGGCTATTAATCTCTTCACAAGATGAAGGTAAATGGAGGAGCTGAGCAAGGCTCTGTAATTACTGATTCATGCACACCCTTCCAGAGGATAAAAGAAGTATCAGCTCACCCTACTTTCATGATGGATTAGTTTGAATTGATACAATGTCACTCAGAAATTAATAAACCTGTTGTAGAAAATTTTCATCAAGTCTGCTTGTTCAAACCTGGTTGTTTAGAAACGCTTGAAAATATGAATCCAACTACTTTCTGCTAGCCCTTACTTGTAGATTGATAGGCTGGATAGCAAAACACCAGTATGGGCATCAATGGCTGCATTAACTTCAGTGTCACTTATTTATTTATTTATTTTTGCTCTTTTTTTCCTTCTGTTTGATTTTCATTTCAGGAAGTTACAGCATTCTAAAGACAATAAGAACCACTTTAGGATGCCTAAGTTCTTAAAAGAGTCTTATTATGGTTTTTTACTTTTAAACATATGCTAAAAGCATTACAATAAAAATTCAAAAATCCTACCTGTAGCTGTCACAGCTCACCATTCATGGATTCTGAAAGAATGAGAAGAATAATGAGATTCAATGATATACAAGCTAACAGAAAGGAAATTAATTTTTCCTAACTGCGTAATTTTATACCCTATTTTCTACCACACATGAAATATTACAATCTCTTTCTAAGACATTCAAATGGACCCTAAGAAGATAAATTGACAAATCAAATTGGGGAAGAGACGTCTCATGGAAGGTTTTGCCACTTTCAGAATTTTTTGTTTGCCATGGTGGGTATAAACTCAAATATAAACTTCCATATTTGGAAGAAAATAAAAATATCACCACTGCAATCACTTTTAACAAGTGGATAATAAACCAGTGATTCAAACACTAAGAACTTGAACTTCTACTTCCTATATCCCATATATAAAACCTAGAGTGAAAAATCACGCAACTGGAAGATTCTGTAGAAGCACATATTAAATTATGGTGGTCTCCAAAGTCTAGATAGTTTCCTGTTTCAGTGATCACTTTTCCCTCAGCTCTACACAAGACATGAAAGCAGAAGGGAGGAACGGTGTAGGTCCTTAAGCTCAATTGCTCTAGTGTAGCAAAAATTGTTTCAGGCTCCAAAAAATGTGGGGATGCTCAATTTTAAAATCCGTATACATACCTAAATCAAAGGTTTTGTTCGTATATTCCTAATGACATTAGAAGCAACAGGTTACCTTAATTGCTAAGATTTAGAGGAATACTTTGATAAAGGTATTTTTCGCAGTTTATCTGCCTTCTTCTGCAAATTATAAAGGGCTTAGTGCACAAACTTGCTCCAGATTTAGTATCTGGTGTGTCCCATATGCAGACATTACTACAGAGGTGATTGTATATCTGTCTGGCAGATATTTCATGGGCAACAATCTTATTCTTACTGTATCAATACAAACAAGCAGTAGTATTAGTATCAATAAGGGAAGCCTATTACTGGGATCTTTAAAAACTCTGATTTAATGAAGGCACAACTACTACAAGACCCTTTAGAATCCTTTATATTTTACATCTCTTGTCCATTGCTTATTGAAAGAGATTTTCTGCATTCTTAATATATTCTTCCTTAAATCTGTGCTCCTAAATTTATCTCCCAAGATATCTTTCTAAAGGATTGTTCAGTGAGCATTATGTGAGACTCTATAACATGCTATGAGGTAAGTTATTTTTCTTTAGAAACATGTTAATTTACTCTTTATTCCTTTATGACACTTTCTTTCATTTTGTTATAGTCAAAGCAAACTATAGACATTAAATATTTTAAGCATTGCTAAATCAAGGCAAGCACCCACATTCAAGATCAATGATGTTGCAAGGTGACAGTAAATGTAAAACACTCAAAGCCTTGTAAATATTTTAAATCTGTTTCTGAAGATTTGCAAATGTTTGATGCAAATTCCAGATGCAGTGAAAGGCCATCTGAAAGAGAACGGAGGCTGTCATCATTAAGAAACAAGACTGTATGCAGTCTTTGTGAAAGTGCTGAAATAGTTTTGAGTGACTCAGATCTGAATTTCTCTGTGTTCTCCTTCCTTTGGAACTTCAGGTTCTTGATAAAGCAAAAAGTAACTGAACATCTTGTGTTTAGAGAAAACAAAGGAATGAGGGAAAGCAGAGACGGCACTGAAGGAAATCTTGAGAGATGGTAATATAGAATGAAGACTTCTGTTCCTATTAAAGGCTGACTAAAGATATCTTACAACAGATGAAATGACCCCTATGATAAAGAAAAACATGCTGAGATTATATAAGAGTAGGGGAAAAAACCCTTTCTAAGCAGGAGAAATTCAGCAAGAGTATTTCCAGGAAGAGACACCAGTACTGGGGATGCTTAGAAAGATAAAATGTTGAAGGGAAAAGCAGAAAAAACTGTGTGAAATCCTGGTGCTTGCAGACAGTAAAGCAATTGCAAAGAAATCTTCAAGAAGTAGGGCAAGACAATTTCTTTCCCAGGGATCAGCATGAAAGAACAGACCAGGCTACTACCAGCTCTGTAAAAATGGAGAGGCTTTCCTGATTGACCCATATCATCTTAGATCCAGTATCCTGAAGGATACTGTTTCTAAGCATTCTTACAGAAAGAAATACAGGGCAAGAGTCAAGCAGCAGGTGTAGAGTCACTGATTTTATTCCCCCTTGTGTATATTTGCTTTGCTTACTGTACCTGGATGTTTCAGGTTAGTTTTGTCAACCTTGAGAAATTGTTCTCCTAAAATTGTAGCTCAAGATATGCCCTAGGCCTGTTCCTGTGCTCTCTCTTTTCAGTCAAGTACTTTATTTTTGAGACTTTCACAGTTGATATCAGTTTGGTACAGAAGGTACTGAAGAATTTTGTAACCATAGGAACTGAGCTAAAGACAAAACATCTGTCTTGACAAAAAACCTGAAGATTTTTCATTCCGGAAATACAGAAAGAAAAAATTTCATATCTACTCATCTCTGATTTTTTTTTCCAATGAACTGAAAACAGGGGGAGGGGAGGGCAGAAGCATGGAGAAAAATGCAAACACTCTTTATTTTCCACCTACCTCAAAAAAAAAAAAAAAAAAAAGTACCAGAAGTCAGTTCTGCTTTACTATTATTCAAAAACTCAATATTAAAAGACACACTTAGTACTTACATGTGATCTGATTCTTTATTGGTCTTGTCTTTGCAAATTCGCCCTCTGAAAACTGTTGATTTTTAATTCTTTTTTTCCTGTAGAATATATGCTAAAGAATTCTTTGGTTTGACTTGATTTTTTTTTTTAACTCATATTTGAAGAAATAGTAATGGCAAGATTTCACTCAAGACTCAATACTCTACTGTCTGTGTGCAGGTACAACAAAGACAGAGGAACGCCTCTCTCTTGAAATCTTATTTCCATTACTAAGTTGACCTTTAAATTTGCCATTCTGTTAGGCAAATATCATTATAAAAAATTAGCCACTGCTTTCTTGTTTTGTGCAAGCAAATCCTCCTCATTTGCCTCTCCATAAAGCTGCAATGCAGTTTAATAATGGATGCTTCTCTGCCTATCAGCTGTAGAAACCAAAACGGTGTGTTCTGCTCTAAGTCATGCTCACTGCTGCATTTCATTTTATTGCATGGCATCAGAACACCAACATCATTGCTGCAAGCTGTCATTTACAGATATGTTGCAAGACATGCTACTTTTTGTGTTGTAAGAGAAAAAGAGAACTCCCTCACAACATAACACACTTTCAGTAATGTTCTAGAAATGTTGGTGTTCTAGAAATTCAACATAGAAATTCTGTCTTGATGCTGGGATACAATTAATTTATTCTCACTCACCTTTGATTCTGTTATGATAACTTATATAACTTTTCTTCTTATAAATTCTCAGATGGGACCTTGCTCAACATATTTTAGTGCTGGATTGAAGGAATGTTACAACATGTCTGTAAGAGAAATGACTTTGTAAAAAGTATGTATTTCCATATTTTTTTCCTTTGATGGCATGCTACATAGCCAGTTTGTTCTGCTTAGAAAAGAAATTATAAGGAATTATTTTATTATTATTTTTTTATAGTAGAAACTGTAAAATAATACATTCACATGCAGGAAAATAATGGAAGGTTTTTATTTCTGGTTTTATTAACAGTGAAACCCAATCAATATTACAATTCATATTATACCACTCAATTCTACCTGTTTGAATTGTGTGGTGACCAGCAACATTTGCCATAGATCTGTGATTAATTACAGGTAGGAGTGATTTCAGACTGAACTAGGAGACTGAAGGCATTTTAGCTATTTCTCACTTGGCTTCAAACAGTCTAACTCTAACTCATAGGAATGTGAACTTATTATACAGAAGTAGAAATATTGGAAATTATTTTGAAGAATACTGAAGGTAAAAATATCGAGGTCTGGTGAAAGACCAGAGACATCACTGTATGAGTAATTCACAACCGTAACATTCGAAAATTTATTTGATTTTTCTAAAAATACTGACTGCTTTATACAAATCGATGGACTGATGTCATCATCAGACTTCATTATTTTTCTGACTCATATAAATTTATTACAGTAGGAATTTGATTCCACCTAGTACTACATCAGAATTTTCCTGTAATGAAATAATTTTTCTAAAAAGAATGAGGCAAAGGCTTTAAATTTTTAAATGGTTCACTCCACATAGGAGCATTATTAGCTGGTAAAAGCACTGCTTATGTTAAAATTGAGGGTGAAAATATAAAGTGAATATCAAATACACATTTCCTGAGATCTGTTAAATAACAGAACAATCTCACTAGGGAAGAGCAATGAGTTGTTTCACTTGGCAAATTTTAAGTGGCTTGGAAAAGCCACTGTAATATTTTCTTTCATTAGAAGAAAGCACTAAGTATTTTACACTGTTATTTTCATCTCCAGTTTCTGTTTTTGTACTGTTCTACTTTATTAATTTCATTTACCGCGGTTGATCTATTTAAAGAAGCGTGTGGGTTTCCATTTACAAAGTACTTCTGCAACAGAAACCTGCATAGCAGGACTCAAATACATTTTTTAAAAGGCATTAAAAAGTGGCTTTCATCCTCTTTTCCTTCTTTAAATAAGAATTTCCATGGAGAGAAATTGAAACAGAATTAATCAAACCCAGGAGTGCCTCCTGCGCGCACGAAGGCCGAGAGCGCGTTGGCTTCGTGACGCGGCGAGAGCGCAGAAAGCGTTCCCCGCTCCTGCTGGGGCTCCTGATGCCGCCTCTCCTGGTGCCAGCCCGGCTGCTGGCGCTGCTCCGGCTCTGTGCGCGGGGCCAAGGGTACACACCGTCCTGTGCCAAGTTTGGGAAAGCAAACCCTGAAACTGCTGCTGCACAAGACCAGTAAATCCTGCCAATTACTCATTGGCACCAAGGGATGAGAAGAGGAACAGCGACCAAAAAAAAAAAAAAGTAAAGCATAAGGGCATAAGTTTGGAACAAGTCTCGAACTTGATGAGAGCCATGGGAAAATGTCAAATGTATCACGCCAGAGGTTTTGAGCAGGATTACAGATAGAGCTTTGGTATAAAGAGTGAATAAGTGTTTAGTTGCCATTGCCATTGATTAAACGATGTATAAAGGTTAAAGGAGGAAAGATCATGAAGCCAAACCTACTCAGCAGAGAAATTTTTTTAAATCCTTTATACATTTAGAGCCAGTGCAAGGTCTGATGTGTGTTTTGCTCAGGCATTCAATAGTTTATTCACTAACTCAACACCTATAAAATGACATCACTGAAAATTGCAGTTTCAAATAAAACCTTCTTGGTCCTGGAGGAATTTATTATAGATGTCCAGAAAATGGGCCAGTTATTTACAAGCAAAGCCAAAATATCATCTGGGCCTGCCAAAAGTAGGGCTCAATTAGTGAACTGGTATTCTGCTGGGATGCAGTCACCAAACTATGACAGCACGACCTTCATTTCAGGCAGGTCACAAAACAACAGTCTGGTAATAAAGCAGCTAAATATTTGAATTAAACTTATTACCTTCTTATGTAGTATTTGTTATATCTCCTTGCTTAATTTCTCAAGTGTCCTGATCCTTAAGCTTTTCATTGGCACTTCATTGCAAATATGAATGAATATAAGTACAATGCATGTTTAGTATTTATTAATATTTGAAATTGAATCATAACCAGCTATGATATTTGCCCAAAACACTTTGTGTGTAGATCTATATTAGGTATAACTCAAACCATTAGTGGTAAACTAAACAGCCATTTAAAGTTGGAATGCAGCTTTTATTATAGCAGGAAGTCAGGAATTAGTCAAGATTTGGAACCACAAATGACATAGCACCTTTACTAAACTATGAACTACTGACAATTCTAAAGGTAGAGATTCTAAAGGAAGAAAAGAGATGTTAGTCAGCACTTAGCCAGAAGAATAGGTTTTAAATGTATATGCTGTAAAGAAAAGCAGAGGGAAATTTTCTCAAAAGCCCTTTATATCTCATCAAAAAATGCAATTCCGGGTATATTTTAGCCTTCAGCCAAACATTCACTGACAAGCTGAGGAAAAGAATGTCATATTCTCAGTCAGTGGTACTCAGATGCTGCAATGGGAAGGTAGCAGGTCAATGTCCCCCATCCAGGTACAGACAGGGCTCCATCTATTTCAGTTTATAGGATGTGGCAGGTTTTCAACTGATCATGATCGGTGGTAGTGGTGGTAAAAATTGCAGCTTCTGTATAAAATACTTTTTGAAGTATTTGTATTTGTAAGTATTTGTAGCAAATACTTAAGCTTTGCCCAAAGCTTGTTTACAGAAATTCACCTGGTTAACTATAACCCTATGGAAAATGTGCTGACTTGTGACAGAGTAAAAGAAGACATCACTTTTGCAAGTTCCATGGAAACAATACACTGATTATTTCCTCAGACTCTTTTAGAAAAGACAATATCTCCCCTATAGCAAATTCAGTCAAGTTAATTTTCCAGGGATACAAATACCAGACTTGCTTAGGTACTCAAATTGACAATACAATATCTAGAGGATTTCCTAAGTGTGCTGTCAGTATTGGCATTTCACATTTACTATTGTTTACCATTTACTTTAGATTTTTGATCCCTTTAGGTATCTGTCAGATATATATTCTATCATGGAAACACTTCATGATGGTGAAAACTGCTGTCACATCTTAGTTCAGATAATTCTGAATGTGCTCTGACATCACTGGGACAGGTTTGGGCTGGTAAAGAAGAGGCAGAGAAGAAAATACAGTAACAGTTGCAATTTTTTATGAAAAACCCTCTATCTCCTATAATGCACTTTTATGGCAATCTCAACTATTAAAATTTTACTGATGAAAATCAATTCATAAATAACATTACTAGCAAATTCAGAAAGCATTCATATTCTTCTGCTCCACATTAACTCTGCTCTACATTAACCTTAACAAAAATGACAGGTCTTTTTTAGATTCAGGTCGGTCAGGTTCTTCTCTTTACTGCCACCAAGGTAATTGAAAATAAAGATTAGCCAATTTAATAAACACAATGGTGAAAAAAGTAATGGAAGTTAATGATTCCATGCTGGTTTTTTGGTTTGTTTTTGTTTGTTTGTTTTTTATGCTACCACTTGATGAAGTAGTTTAATTAGGAATTTTCTTCTTAAATTTTCACTGTGCAGGGCAATCTTGATATGTTCATTGAAAAAAATTAGAGAAGAAGGTAAGGGAGGTGTACTGTGTTGCTTACAAGTCACTTGTTTTTCTGAAGCTTAATATGAATGTGTAAAATAGCAACCTGTGATCTTGTAAAATCTGTTTTCTCAATAGCACTATGTTCTGTTTTCTGAAGTGAGAAGAAACAATTTTTATAGAGAGCAGCAAAACTACTTGTGCTAGTAACTTCCAAAGAGTGTGGAAAATACCCCAAACCAAAAAACAGAGCAAAGAACACTTCCCAAAAATTAATTATCCTTTTACCATTTTATCACTTCATGAAGGAAAAAAAAAATCAAAGACAGTACAGGAATATTTTTCAAATTAAGATTTGACTCATTATTATTAGCATTATTGAATATTTATTCAAGTAGAAATTTTGCATGAGTAACTTGCCAAATTTCTCCTTCATGCTAGTATTAAACAGTTCCAGAGGCAAAAATTTTTGTTACAAAATTTCTGTAGTTTAAAGTCTCAACAGTTTTTGATATTTTTTATTTTACAATACCATTTTAAATCAGGTTAAAATTTATTTTGGTCAGTGACAATAAGCATTTGGGACAGTGGTCATTGAGAATTTTTCAAAATTAGATATTAATTCATTGCAATATAGACAGATTTTGAAAATAGCTTTGAATTCATTTCCATGAAAGAACTCTAATTTTTTTATGTCTATATTATTATTCCATAGTAGTACCAACCAAAACCTAAGTCAAAGTGGTCTCCCTTATGGCATTTACTTACTGCAGCCAATCTACAGTTAACTATAAAGCCAGAGCAAAGGATGAATGTGGACTTGGATAGAAGTACACAAAGAAAACTTATTTCCACAGGAGTATATCAAAAGTTTATCGAACTTCACCTCTGGTTTACAGTTTTATCCAGATTAAACTTGTCGTGCCTTTAGAGCATTTGAACCTAATGACAGAAACTCTACCTTTCTGATCCTGTACTATGGTTATTGTATGTTCATACGTTAAATATTGCCTGCATGCTTAGTGTATTTCTCTTCTCTTTGTGCTTTTAGCAAGTTTATTAAAGAGACTGAATGATAGATGGAGCCCTGTCAATATCACTACCCTATGAAAAATCCAAGATATTTTTCTTTGTTTGTTGTTTATGATGATGATTATGATGCCAGACTCAATGAAATATAATATCCTGTGTTTTTATCTCCTTGTTTGGTCTTTCACAAAATCAGGTGGAGGCTATCACATTTCATTAACTCATCAAAGGAAAACAAGGGGAGGCTAAAGACCCAGCTCATGACAGCAAACATGTTACATAGTGAAGCACCACTGCTGAGCTGGACATAACCTGGATTGTTCAGATGTTAGGTTCAGCCCTCTCGTGTATAAATGCAGTACACAAGCACTATTGTCTTGGCATCTCAATGTTTTGTTTGCACACAAGCAGTATGTTAGTAGAATTGAAGGATGGACTTCAAACTCAAACAGAAGTAATGTCTATGAATGTCAAAATACAGTCTCCGTCTGCTGCAACCTTTTTCTCTCCTTTTAAGCTTTTTCTTTTTCCTGATAACTTGCCATGCTGCAAATTGAATCAATTAATTGGTTTGGTTTGTTTTTCACTATATATGTATGTGTGTGTGTATATATATATATATATATACATATATATATATATATGTGTGTGTGTGTGTGTGTGTATGTATATATCTGTAAATTTGTTTGAATTTCAATAGAAATAAAGTCCTTTAAATGAAGCAAACACTGTTAGTCAAATCTTAAAGCTATTTTATAGGTAAAGCAAAACCTAATCTTACATCACACTTCTGCTCTATTGTCTTAATTTTTAAGGATGCTTATTTTTAATGAAACAAAAACATTAAAAACCTTCTATAACATATAACTTAATAACATATATTGGGTGATACCGTGGACAATGTCAGAAACTATGAATTCCTTGAACTGTGTCTTTGAATTGTGCATAACCCTCATGATCTCCAGCCCAAAATCATATTGGCTGGGATCTATTTAAACCCAAGGGTCTCATTTTGTTTTCTATAATCCACCAAATCATTATATCGTCAGCAACCTGAATAGTGCCCACCAAGTTCTGTAGATTTTATATTTTAACACTATATATATGGTGGTTGCTCTAGATCTGAAAAGGGAATAGCTGTACAGAGCTTTGGCAGTTGCTTTAGCTGGGATGCCACTTTTCTCATAAAAGCATGATTGTAACCTCATCACTCAGCCAGAGTCTCTGAAAGCACAAAGTGTGCACTCTGAAGACCTGAGAATCCAGTTCATACTTTTTCAGAGTGTCTGTTTAAAACTGTTTTGTCTTTCAAAACCAAAATATCTTTTCCCCTGTTTTCTAGGCTTTTATCAATTGTAGACTTCACAGAGAAGAGAAAAACTTGGGCTGTTGAAATGCAATTACTTTTGAAGCACTTCTGAATGGCAAATAGTTTCCATTCAAAAATCAGCTTTTGACATTTTATTTAGAGTCATATTATTAGGAATAAGAGAAATAATATTCCTACATACAGAGGAGTAGCACTTCTACAGCATTTATAGAATGGATGATAATATTATTAACATTATTGTGCTTTTCCCTATAATACTCCTCCTGTTTTGGTTTCTACAATATATATTTTCTGTCTCCTGTGCAGCTAAAGAAAAAAAGGACAGAGTGGCTTTTGTGGGAACCTGGCATCCTGCCAACATGAAACCACCAGAAGACCACACTCTAAATATCTAAAATTCCCATTCCTGCACAGGAAACACAGGGGTGTTTTGCCTATAGCCTGGAACCTCAAAACTAAACTATGCTGGTCATGGACACAATCAGAAATGTTTCATGGGGATCTTTAAGCTTTTCAAGGAGGCACTGAGCTGGCTTAAGCACTTTGATATCTGGCTAAAGAGGTATAATTTTAATAAAGATTACATAACTCTTAATTTAATGTCCTCTTGTTCCAAGTATCCAATGCATCTTATTTCTTGTTTAAAGCAAGAACCTATATTATAACTAAGAACTTAGTTAACAGTCATGATTTACCCATGATTAGTTAGCAGAGAGGACAGTAAAATACAGCAGTTCTTCTAATGAAAAATAATGTCCATTATGTTTTTCTTGCCACAAAGTCACCATGCTATTTTGGACCTAAAGAACCAAACATGAAGAAACACAATGACAATAATTTAATCTTACTCACATCCCAAAGTATTTTGATTGGTTTCATTTGAACACCAGACCTTATTCTAAGCCATATTTGAGCATTAGCTATAAACAAAGGACTACTGAAATGCGTAAAGATTTCATGTCTCAATCCAAACGCCTAAGATAAAGTCAAAAGCTCTTTGTCTATTCAAACTAGTGTTGTGCTACATAAAATATAGTTAAAACACACCAAAATTGAATGAGTAATCAATGAACTTTGAACTGATTATTAAATCAAGTAAGAAATTATGGAATATGTGGTCTGAAATATCTGACTCATAAAACCCTCCTTTTCTTAAAGGTCCTACTCCTAAATCATATATCTCTTTCTCTTCAGAGTGACAACATTATCTTTCTGTGTAGTAATTTTGAGATTTAATTCTGATAAAAATATTTGTTTTCTCAAACACTTCAGGTTCTAACCAAAATGTGCAGATAACACACATTTCAGAATAAGCAAGATACAGAGTTGAAGTTTGGGTGAAAGAAAATCCATACTGAGATAAACAAGAGCCATGAGATAATTGGGGTTCTGTGACCCGATTGTCCCATTTAAAGTCCTTGCTGCAGCCATCATGGGCTGAGAAATAGGCTGGCATTCTGAGGTGTTTATCACCAGTAACCTAACCCTGTATTCCTAAATTACCCTGTGCAGCAAATGCATTTCTCCTTTGTCTCACATCAGTACCATAAAGATGGTACTGATGAGATGAATCTAACACTTAAATTCATTCCATTCATTGGACTGACCTAGATTTCATTGCACCTTGAACCCTTCCATTTTGGGTGATATTCCTTTTCCATGAGGTAAAATTACTTATCCATGACTATGGAACAAGCATTAACCTTTCTGGCAGGTTAAAGCCCACCCAGGACAAGATGTGTTGATAACATTTTGAGCTGAATTATGTGTATGCAGCATACTATAATTATTAACTGTGATTTGCCAGGTGTTTAAAACTGTTATGGATGGCCCACACAATAAATATTGCAGTTAGAAAGTGAAGCAGTGAAGAGAATTGCATTTATGTCTACTCAAAGTTACGGAATCATCTCTCATTTGTGGTTTTCAAAATGTCTTAAATGTATTTACTAGATAACTGACTGCACACCTCTCTGTGCAAATAGCTGAGATTCAGTGACTTGGGGCATGAACCTCAAATCCTAAGCTAGGGACGAACTTCCTCGGGAACCCTCTGCCACACACAAAAATTAACAATCATTTTCAAAACAAAACTAATTTGAATGATTTGACCATAAGAAGTAATAGATCCATCTCTTCTCATTCTTCTTATATCTTTAATCCCTGAGGGGCAAATAAGATACAGAAGCCATACAATCTCCTCTGTTACAGAAAGATCCAGCTAGTTCAACTCATGCAATGGACCCTGTTTGTTTCCCAAGAGCCCTTGGATCAGTTGCCATCCAGTTCATAAAAGGGGTAATTCTAACATAGCAAGCTTTGGGTAAAAAAAACACAAGTGATGAAAAGTTTCCTGGAACACGCTGTAAATGCCGCTCAAAATCAGTCAGCAAGTTGATAATGTCAAATCTAACAGACCTGCACACCATTTCCTCTTTCTTAGTTATTAATGAAGAAATAATTTAGAAGGTTCATGCTGCTCAAAATGTTGTCACCTGAAAGAATTTACAGTCACATCTTTATTCAGAGAAATTAATAGTCATGTCCCAATTTATTTTAATCAACAAGAAAAACTCCTTGAATATTATTTGTTGAAAATTCACTATATAAGCAAGCAGAAAAGAAACACATACTGACACTGAGGAAAAATTCCAGTCTTGTAAAGAGGTTACTGCTGTAAGAATTCATTAACTTAAAAAATCACTGAGATTCAATAATAAAATCTGCCTGTACTTTTTATAGTTTTGTAAGGCTCCATAAAATACAAATTAACATTAAACAAAATGAAAAGGTGCTTTAAAAATTTTGTCAGGAGGATTGACATTTATGAGTGTGTAGTTTGGCTAGTAAAATTATTTGAGTGACATGAAGATTTTACTTCTCTTTTCATACAAATTGAATAAAAATAGAGTGCCCCTAATAAAAAGACACAGCTGTGGTTTCTCTCCCAACCTCTTTTTCAGGTATAAAAAGTATATGGAAAAAGAATGCAGGAGAGGGAAGTTAAAAATTGAAGACAGCATTTACTATACTGTTCAGTCTGTAACTCTTATACTGATATTGAAATCTCTGAGAAGCAATAGATGTAGTTTTATCTGGTTTGTTTTTATTCTTATTGTTTTTTTTGTTTTTTTCTTTTAAATTCCATTATTGTAGGGATGTATAGGAAGGTAAAGAAAGGGAGTTTCTTTGTTTCTCCTTGAAAACGAGAAAGAAGAATTTAAAAAGGTATGCTTTTTTGTTTGTTTTTGTTTTTTGAGGATTTTGGGTTCTGGATTTTTTTTAATAAAAGAGAAAATTAGAGCTGAACTTGCCATTTGTATGTTTAAATCATCTGATGTATAATTTGAGTCTTTAGTGATGGTGTACTACTGATTTAGTTCAACATCACTGGAATTACGACCATACCAATTTATTTTCTTTATTGATATTTGACATGTTAAAAGGATATTTCAGAAAAGTTTGCCATAGTTTAAAATTATTATTTCTTGTGAGAAAATCTAAATTTGAAAAATGGAACTAGTTGAAAAAATACAGAAACACTTCTAATCTACAAAATAGCAGTAAAAAGATTGCTATCTGAATGAAATTTTTTTGCATACCTTCCCAAGGGGAGTCAATATGATCTATAGTATTCTAAGCACCCAAAGCTTGTATGTCGGCCTTGAAATCTTATAATTCAATGTAGCTGGAGAAGATTTTTACACAATATACTTAAGTGGGGACATCAAAATAGCACATATCTATTTCTGCCTATGACATGTGAGTGTCTGCATTTTATACATTGTTTAGACAATGCAATAAGAAACATGCTTACACTCAGCCTTAGGTCTGTGCCCCAGCTGCTTGGCACTGTTTAGAGATAAAAGAAACAAATCTGCCCTGAGAGGATATCTGAAAGATTTCATTTCAGAAGAACCTAGGGGTGAGGAAAAGCTTATATAATTACTTCCAACACATATTATTTGGTGTTTAATGATAGAAGATCTGAGTTACAACTGTAAGGAGTCTTAAACAGTAAAACTACAGTAAAACAAATACTGGAGGTAATACATTTTAACAGAAGAAATTTTTCTCTCTGTACCAAAATGTTCCAGGTAGTGAAACACTACATTTTAAAATGAAAATACTTAAATTCCAATTTTTTTTATACAAAGCATGTCAAGAAGAGAATGAGGTGTCACAAAAAAGGTTACTATCTCCATCCCCCTCCAGACCCCCAATACCACAGAAAACACTCTCAGTTATAGTATTGGCCCAAACCAAGAGACACCTCCTCAGCGTGCAGCTCAGCAGCACAGAAAGACTCCTTTGTGCTCTTCTTACCTTGAAATAAGCTACTTACCAGGATTTTATTTTTTTCTGTGCCAATTGCTGTGCTGCTATGACTACAGTGCTTTTGATGTGATACCTGGTTTCTTTGAAGCTAAATTGGCACTCCATGCACAGTGCTGCAATTTACAGTATTGGGGGACCAATAAAGTGGCTTAAAAATAAGCCACTTTTCCTCTTCAGGTGTTCCAACTGTAAACTTGCCTCAGCTAATAACTGAGTCTCCTGTTGGTTCAAGCAAGGTCTGAGTAGATGTAGAATTTTTATTTTAATTTTTTTTTTGCCTGCAAAGGCTTTATCCTCTGAAATACGCCTTGTGTTTCCTTCAGACAGAGAAAAGTTCCATAATGCTACCTACCTTAATTTGTTTCTGTTGTTATGGTGATACATGCATAATACGCTCAAGGCTGCTAGAAGTTCTGCAAAAGAGAACTAGGACTCTTCTCCCTGTATCTGTTAGATGGCCAGTATTATTTTTATTCTAGTTTGGTAAACTATGACACAAACAGAAAAATTGCTATTCTGTGGTGATGATGAGAGACCTACCCCATTTCTGTTGAAATCTTTGGGAAGACACCTCCAGCCAGTGTAAGTCAGAGTAATTCCTTTACGATCAATGCAATTGATAGATAATATCCAAGGATTTGGTTCCCACCTGAAAACTTTTACTTTAGCAACAGTGAATACAATAAGAATCTTCTTTTCTGTTATATCAATGTTCAAATCTTCTAAAGACACTAAACTAATATATATTTTTTTTTAATTTCTCCCTTAATATGGATTTGTTTGGGGTTTTTTTTGTTTGCATGGTAATTCTTTTGTCACAATTGGAATTCTGGAACAATTTCAAAGCAAAAGCATGTAATTTTGTGGTAGCAGAAGGCTTATGTTCAGTAAGACAGACAAGATGCTTAAATGTAAATAGAGACCTTATAAAACCAAAATGTCACTTTGAAGGTAGTTAGGTTAAAGTCCAATTCTTGGAAACAGCAGCCTGACAAATTGTCTGTGATTCTCTTTAAGACACTGCTGAGGAAATAGAGGATAATAAGAACCATCTCATCTCCTCTGCACCACTGTCTTAGACATGTAGTCTGTTGGGGAAGAGTATGATGAACTCTCTGTTAGGACAAGCTAAAAAAGAATCAAACAGCCTATAAAGATCAGAAGAAACAAGAAGTGTGGGAGCAATTTTTGTGGGTTTTTGTTTGGGTTTTTTTTTGATACTTTGTCCCACATTAGTCTATTTGCAGGTCTAGCAAATAATAATGAGGTGATTCAAGGGAAGAAAAAAGATATAATAATTCTATTTTGCAGTATAGAAAAGCTCTGATTTGGAATTGCAATATCATGCCTACTGTGGCAGAACATAATCACCATGTTCCTGAAGATTCAATCTAGGCTAAAACGTGGTACAAATTCCATGTCTTATCTGAAGAACTAATTATATTCTGAAAAAATGCCAAGTTTCCTAAATAAATGTATTGATATACTCTATAGTGTTTCCATCAGGGAGAAGGAGCAAACATTATTTGCTTCTAGTATTTGAAATAATGAATCAATTACATATCATGAATTTGATAAAAATAGAGGAAAGTGCATCAAATATTTTCAATTCCTTTTCCTTTGACATGCTCAGAGAATCAATAAATAGGATACAGAGCTTATAAATTATTTAAACTAGAATAAAGGAAGCAATAAGCACTGCTTTTATCCACCTGTGATTTCAATATGATGATTTTCATTTCTGACTAATTTGCACTTTTACCCATATTAAAAGATTCTTCTTCCTCTTTTATTGCTGTCATTTTTTAAATATAGTTACATGTGCTAAAAATGAAAACAAATTAATAGAAAATATGTTCTATTAACAGAATTAGTGCTACATAGTATTGCTCCCAGATGCACAAAGGGCATCTAGTCACGTCTTTTGTAGCCTTCATGTTGAAATGGCAACAAAGTGACAGCACACAGACAGGGGAGATGAGCTCCCGCACTGGGGAGCATGTGCTGCTAGAATAGATGCCAATTCTTGGACAGCCATGAGTCAAAACTCCCCTGTGTAACGACAGCAGCGTCACCACTAAACAGAACTCAGTTATTAATGCACTACAACGTTCCAATTGCAGAACTGTGGGTTGAGGAGCTTCTAGGATTTGTCATACTTCAGAAGAAAAATCCTGCAGGAATAGTGATATAAATAGACAGATTTGGAATGGTGTGATTGGGATCATGGTGTGGGTTGGAAGAGACCTGTAAGAGATACCTGCAACCCCCCTGAGCCCCAGGGCAGGGACGCCACCCTCTGTGTGTGCTGCTGCAGAGGCACTCCAGCTGGGAAATCGACCTCTTCACCTCATGGGAGGAGCCCTCTCTTTACTCCTCTGGGACAATATACAGGTACTGTTGATTCCCTGTTGATTCCTGCTTCGTCTCTGACTCTCAGAACAACATCCTCTTCCCTGACCAAATCTAGTTTAAAGTCCTGCTAATAAACCCAGCCAGGCTGCAACCCAGAAAAACCTTATCCCACTTGGTCAGGCGTGGCCCATCCAAGGTCAACATGTCTGGACTATCTCATGTGTATCCCAGATCACAGAATCTGAAGCCCTGAGTGTGGCACCGTGCACACAGCCAGTCATTTGCTCCTTCTGTTCATCTCCTCCTTCCTGGAAGAAGTTTCCAGCTGGGAGGATGTAAGAGAACACTGCCTGTGCCCCTGACAGAAGAGAACTCTAGCTGTGACTACACAGATTTCTGCCTAGCATAACTCCAGAGCTAATCATGAATGCCGCCTTTAATCTCAGTGAAGGCATATTTGCCCTAGATTTTATGCTTCTACAAGTTACACTATTGCTCTGCTGTTATCTATGTAGTTTTTGAAATTTTGCAAAATTGGACTGTCTGAAGCAGAAGTGGTTCTGTGTAAGTCTTGTTCTCCTAATGGCAGGGGATTTCAACTCATTCTTGTAAAAATGCCATGTACTACATAGATTTATTCCCATTTGAGAAATTCTCTTTTCACATGAGACAAGAATTCAATTTAGCACACATTTTCTAGGTGTACTCTATAAAAAACTGTCTTAAAGGTTCACGAGGGGTTTCTTTAACAATTCTGTCATGACAGGGAAGAAACATTTTTTCCATAAAATGTTTAACAAAACCTAATTTTGCTCTATCAAGCTTTCATTTTAAGAATTTTAAAATTCTAATAAGAATAACAAACTCTTACTAAGAAAAATCTCCACTAATATAGTGTGTTTTCCTCTTGGAATAAGCTTTGTCAAGCTTTCATTTCAAAACAATTTTTGTTTTTTGTTTCTAAATTAAGACTTATCACCATATAACTCTAAAAGTAAGGTCTAGACACATCAAACCAGTCCATAAAAGAAATCATGAAAGAAATTTTTAAAATTACTTTACCAGAAAATATTGATCCTATGAATTTGTGGTTTTCCCATTCAAGGGTATAGAAAGTTTAATTACAATTCTAAGTGTCCTTCAGTTTTGACTTTAATAATGTCCTACATATGAAAATATTCCTACATGGAATATTTTATTTTTGTGTTCATGTTTGCTCTTATGTAATGTATTCTGATTTCTTCCTTCTGCAAGGCTACTGTGTACTAAAGCATAAAGAAAGGAATTTCTAAAGATGCCTCTTACTAGATATTCACAGCATAATACTGATTCTGGGACATCAGAGGACAAGGGGTTGTTCATGACCATGACAAGGTATCTAAGGTAACTATTATCTATAATTTCTTTTTTTTTTCTAAACTGTATAGATACAAATATTCAAAGAACAATACAGGTATTAACCATGCCAGTTGAAGTTTAGGCTCCTAAATGCTTCAGAGGCTTGTTAATACTTCGTCACAGAATTAAGAAATATGAATTTTTTTTTGTTCACTTTCAATCAGAAGTATATAATTGGACTCAGTGCATTTAAGACAGTAGTTCACTAATTACCCAGGTATCACCAGCATGACAGTCCCTCTGCACAGTCTGCAAGTTACATTAATTTCAAAAGCACTCAGGATGTTTTCCTACTGTCTCAACACAAGGAACAGTAAAGTGATGCAATTTGAAAAAATAGAATTCAGTAAAGTTGAAGAAATTTGTTTCAGCTGCTACTACACCATTTTAAACACTGATGATTTCTTGGCCCTAGGAAGAATCCTACCACCTGTAGCTGTAAGTGAGCAGAATCTGAACTTCTCTGTTGAATTCTCTTGCAGATTTACATGGAATCTTCTCCATAATTTTGCAAGGAAACCCTACAGTACAATATTTATGGCATTAGACCAGGACCAACAGAGTAAATTCAGAATGAAAGACAGAAGCTAATTTTTTGTTGCTTTTGGTGGAATTAGCTGTAAAAAAAAAAAAAAAAAAAACTCTGTTTAATATTTCCCCACATTTTATTTATATTCAATCTTTCTCTGACCTGAGTTGCTTTCATTTTGCTGCTTTTCCTCTACTGTGTGCTTCTGATTGTGTATGGGAAAGATACACTGGCTTTTTTCATCTTATATTCTCTAGCTAATGTGTGCACAGAGGGTGGCAGTGCTCCTTTCCAAACAGCAGAATTATTATTCAGATTTTAAAGACAAATTCCATGATGGTTGCTTTATTGCAGTAGAGTCCTATTGTACTGGCTGCTCGTACTGATAGAAATTATTGTTTGCAATACTGCTTCATTTAAGAAAAGGGTGTATTTCATAGCATAAAAGCATTCTGTTTTAAAATAATTTAAATTGAAAAAAACACATCTGCTACAGGTACACTGATAATATGGAAAAAGGGATTGGCCAACAAGCTGTTTATCAAGAAAAATTAAAGCATTTTTTACTTTCCTTAGTAAAGTGGAGTGTCCTGTGATGTCCTAGAAAAATATAGAAAAGAAAGTTTGCCCTTCTCCCTATATAAGTGCTGACTCTTGATGTTGTAGAATATTTTCCAGGTTCATTAAAGAAGATTCAGGTCTGTAAGTCTTTTTGGAAACTCTACAGTGAGTTGCTTACCCTTGAATTCAGGAATATAGATGAAGTTTCTAAACATTTTGTTCAAAAGAGTGAGCGCAAGCCAGGAAGCAAGTCTGCAGAAAAACAAAAATAGACACAAGATACCAGCCTCCCAGGGTTAGGACTTAAAAATCAAAATAATGTTTCACTGAAATTGATGTTGACATTTAGATAAAGACATTTATAAATATGCTGTTAGAAGGGTGTTCAGCATGCACAAATCAGCATTCTCTGATGTTCAGATGCTGTAAAAACAATGAGCAGAGCTGAGCAGGTTTGAATACTCCCCCCCCCCTTTTTTTTTTCCTGGAATATTTTCATGTCCAGCTACTTTTGGAGAGGCAGAGAGAAACCCACCCACCCCCACACCCCAATATTGCAGCTGTTTTATTCATTATTACTTGATTTAATATACGTGCAGTGAGTTGAAATGTAACCTTCCACAGATGGTGGCTCAGCCCACAGTACACAAATGCTGAAGGGCAAGCTCTGTATTTAATTAAATTTGCCTAACATTAGCTGTATAGTTTTCAGTTCCCAAACAATAACTGTTCAGTCCGGAATTTTCTCCTGACACTTTCCATTTCAGAAATTCTTCTTCAGGCCAGTGGGATTTCTTTTGGGCAGAAAGAGAGGGAGGAGAAAGAGAGAGGCATCCACATTATGGCACACTTCTGTGCATCAAATAAAGCAGACACGTCATGAGCCATTAGGTAGACACAGAGCAGGTTGTGGGTATGAAAGATACATTAACAGAAGAATATTATTAATACAAACACCTGCTAATAAAATTACATGCAGAACTAGAAACCTCTTTAATCAGCATTTAATTCTTGGTCTTTTATTATTGATGGGTCTTCATCTTGGAAAGGGCATTAGTTCAAGGCTTTATATAGAAGTAATACAGATCAATGCATTAGCCCTTCAGGAGAGGGACTAATTATTTTAATTAGAATATTCTCATTAGAAAGGTTTGAGCTGATGATTAAAGAATCTTGCATGCCTGGAATTTTAACACAGTTATTGTTGAACAAACATGATAATATATGCAGAATGTATGGTACCTCAGTTAAAGAGCTAAGATACACTTTTTTGGAATGCCTGAAAAAGTCACATGAAAGATTTTGGAAAAGATGGTCTGAATTCTGCATGCCAGGTGTTGAAATTATACTTTCACATAGGAGATCCTGGAATTGTTTCCACTATTCTGTTTGTGTGCTAAAATTTATTAATAATATGATTTTAATAGAAAACAAAATATTCTATATTAAAACTAACAATCTAAAATCAAATTATCTCAATCAAATACTCAGTGAAGCCATGTGGGTGATCTAATTTCACTCTGTATTGAGGGAAATTATATTTGCAGAGCACTCTCAGAAGTGAGATGCCAATAAACTTAACTTTATCTACTCTTAGAGACAAGATTAAATTGGAAGAGGGGGAAGTGAAGATGTAATATAATTGAATATTTATCATTAAACATCTAAATTAATCTGATAACAACATAATAGTTCTCCAGTTTCTCATGTTTTACTCATTGACACCAGCAATCTAAACTAAATAATTGGAAATGAGATTGTGTGAAAATTTAAATAAATAAAATACCACTTCTTGATACCAGGGTAAACATTGATATAATCACTTATGTTCTTTTCCCCTCCAGGTGCTATGTATTTTGTGGTTAGAGACAGTAAAAAGAAGGTGGCAATTCAGTAAATATCCTGAACTTTATAAGTCTGTATATGTGGCTTCACATTGCTTCCTTTGCTCCCTGCACTGCAGTCTGGCATTTTGCCCATCTGTGACAGTACCTTGGCAATCACAGAGGCATGCTAGGAGTGCACAGAGAATTTGAATTGCATCTTCTAAGGCAACATTCTTCTAAGGCATCTCTTAGGGCAATAATAAGAAGAATGATAACAAAACACGTAGAAAATAGTTTTCTAATCACTAAGTGTTTGCAGGATATTAAAGGTTGCTTTATTTTTCTTGGGCTGCAACACATTACTTTATATGCTGAACACAATTATTGCTGAAGAATGTTTGATAGGATATACTTAAATACAAATATCTAATGATGGTTAGGTTACTCACCTAAAATATAAGAAACCATGGTTCACGCATTGGGATTTGCAGATCTTCTTCCTGGAGTGGGTATTTGAAGCCCTGAGCATCTCTCTTCACATACTGCCATGTTTTGAAATAAAGCATGTAAATTTCTTAATGTAGACATCTGCTGACATACATGGCATACTTTCTTTGTCAGTATTTGCACCAGTGAGATTTTCAAACCACAAGAACTGGATGCACCATCCCCCTGGCACCTGACTTTGAGATATTTATATGCGTTAATTAGACTGACCTCCCCCTCAGAATTCTCTGGGCTGAACGGGCCCAGCTCCTGCAGTCTCTCTTCATAAAGAGATATTTTAGTCTCTTAGTTACCTCTGTGGCCCTCCATTGGACTTTGTTTTTATTTAGCTAAAGCAAGGTGCTAAACAGCTGGCAGAATCAGGGCCTTCACTCAGTAAATCTGTCAAAATTCCTGTGCACCCCAGAGGGTAGTTTAAATATATAGACTTGTGTTGATATAGACCAGGAGACTTCAGTCAGCAGAAGAAGCTTCATTTTCCACAAAATAATTTAGGGTGAGATCAAGGGCATTCTATTAGAAACAAAAAGAAAATAGTATATTATTTTACACAACAACAACCAAAAAAAACCACAAATGAGCAGGTGGAAAAACATCCACAGAAGGTCCCTAAACAAAACCAGAATTATCATCATAGGCTTACATTTGCTCCTAAATTGGCATTTGGTATCACAAAGAGAATTTATCTAGAGACAGAAGAATTCTATAGGCATAAAAATACTGGAAAATGAAGTCCCATAGGAGGCAAGTATCTCCTCAGAAAATAAGAATACACACAAAATTTTGCATGCCATTATCCTGTACTACTGAGGACAGCTACCAATTTAACAAGACAATACTAATACAACTACAGCACAAATATGCATTTTGTATGATGTTTTCAGAGCTTAAAACAGAAGAGAATTCTATACCTACATCTTAAGTGTACCTTAAAATATATTCCCACAAGAAAGACTGTTATCTTTGCATAGACCTTAGTCAAAAATTGTGTAGCAGTTAAGACCACTGGAATTTCAAGTTTAATTTCAAGTAAAATATGCCAGATTCTCCTCAATTTTAGGGAGAAAATCATATTCATGAACTAGAATCTGAAGGATTTATTTGGTTTATTCTCACCTTTCACTCAGCCAGTATCTTAACTGCAGCTAAAGGATATGAAATCTTCCTAAATGTGTTCATTTACTGGAGGAAGAATTACTGGAATTGTGCACAAAATGAAAAGTGATTAGGCCCTATTTTGGAGGTAGGACTGACTGAAAATGGAGAGGGACACAATGGAAAAGGGAAAAAAAGAATAAACTCAACATGTTGGTTGAGTGGTTTGTTTAATGCTCTGTGTTTTTCCTTGTCATAACAGTAATTTCATCTTGAATTTCTTTTCACAGATAATTGGTAATTACATCAAAACTTTATGGATTTTGATCTGTGATTTCTCCCCCTACACTTAACAATTTTCATGGAATGGTAGTTTCATGCAAGTGAAGCATCTATTGAGAATTGACCTAATAAGTAGATATTTTGACCTTTGTGGTTTTTTTTTTGTTGTTGTTGTTGGTTTTTTTTTGGTTTTTTTGTCCAAATGAATGTGGCAAATAAAATCTAAATTCAGTGGGGGAAAAAAATCAACAAGAAATAGTAAGCAATTTGATAAAGCAAAGTCATAAACTGGAAGAACTTGCATCATCTTCATGTCCTTAAAGTATCAGTCTGCCAGGAAGTATCTATCAGATAGTTAGCTCAGAATTGCTTGCATTTTTAAAAAAAATTCAAACACCACATTTTAAAAAAGTATTTGTATAGCAAGCAGCAGAGGAATGAATCCAAGAATACAACAAATTATAGCACTTTGTATTAATAAAGCTATTATTTATTGCTCATTAAAAAGCTATTAGTAAAATATTGTTATTTATGATAAGCAATAAACAGCATGCTGCTAAACAGTTGGCAAAATAAATTAGAAAGCAATGATATCTATTAGTTGGAAAGTTAATTTATCTAAAAATTGTTTTCTTCAAATGTTTAGCAGTACTTTTGCTTGCTTTTAGAGCAATGGCAGTTAAAATATTTGTATTAATCTGCTCTTAATGAAAAGTACAGCATTTGCATGTACTATGTACTCTGCTTCTGCTCATAACTCATGTTTTAGCTCTCCTGTATCTGTCACTTATATATGCATGTTGTTTTAAACTCCTAAACAATTGAGCACTAATGATTATTATCCCACATCCATCTAATTTCAGATGTGGCCCTCCAGTTAGTAATGCTGTAAAAATGTTTTCCCTACTAGCAAATA
The DNA here is from genome assembly GCF_035770615.1 of Melospiza melodia melodia. Lineage (NCBI taxonomy): Eukaryota > Metazoa > Chordata > Aves > Passeriformes > Passerellidae > Melospiza > Melospiza melodia. The sequence goes on along the minus strand of NC_086199.1, from coordinate 66,719,438 downwards.
ATTCTTAATAAGTGAATTGTGCTAATGAATCATTTAGACTTATGCACCATTTGAGAAGGGCAAAAGTTTCCAAATTTTGATTTACATATGAATATTCAACATTGAGCTTTTCAGTATTTTCCATTGGAACTGAGGAAGTGACCTTTCTTTTTCTTCTTCTTTTTTCTTTTCTTTTTTTTTTTTTTTTGCTTATAAAATAAAAATTTCACTGCATAGTTTTCTTAGAGCCTCCACATCCATATACATTATAGTGTACAGGACCACATTATCACAGAAATGTTTTCTCAAGATTTAAATGTGGTAAAGTGCATTGATTTAAAATGAGTGCTGCTGGTTAAATTATAACTTCATTTCACCATTTCTTTTTATTAACAGTACATTTAAACATATGTATTAGCCAAGAATAGGACCTGCATGGAATTTTTAAAATAAAATAAAAATGCTTAAATACCTAGTTAAGGTAAGTATTAAGATTTACCACCCAGAATTATGCTTCCATCTTGCTTCTAACTGCAGTAGCTTAGACTTGGCTAATTATCTTAGTTCTATACTCATATGTAATCATTAGCAAGATCATGAAGCCAGGCAATTTCTGCACAACTTCCTTAAGAAGGAAATTGTTAGTGATGGTTTCGACCTTTTTATAGCTGTTTGGCAGTTCAAGTGTGTGTAGGATGTAGCAGATTTTTAGGTTGTTTTCTTTCCCGCCCAGGAGAGTTAAACCTGCATCTCCTACCTCCCCTGAGAGGACCATTACAAACAACCTGGATGCAGCTCTCTTGTTGGAGTTGTTCACTTGCTAAAAAGGAAACCAAGATTAATTGGGCCCAGGGGAAGCACTAGACTGTAGCTTGGTTTTTCATGGAGAGCTATAAAACTTAACTGCAAAAGTCTCATCTGATCACCTTAAATTCTAGAGTCTCAATTATGTGTTTGCATTAAATTGTTATTAGGTAAAACACATAAAACTGGGAAGAGGACAAGAACTCTCAAAGGAGACTGTCAAACTATTAGCCCCAGCTCCCATGAGGGCATTGTGAGTCCCAGCAAACCTGCAGTCCTGACTGTCCAGAAACATGGCTTAAACAGGAGGGACGGAAAACAGCATCCTCTCACATCACTTCATTCTCTGGGATGAGGATTGGCCTAAGCCATCTCAGATTAAAAAAAGGAAGATAAACCCATATTTTATAGTTTCTAGGCAATACTTAGGACAATCTGCTTCAAAATCAAAGATTAGTAATTTTCTACTGCTACTTTAGATTTTCTCCAAGTTCTTTTAGAATCTAATGGATATACTGTGAACAATATGAAAATGTAACTAATTTAAGGGGGTGTGACCTAGGCTGCCTGGTGTTTTCTTGAAAGTCAAAAAATCCCACTTTCCAGAATAAAAATTATCAACTTTCTTGTCATCAGTACTAAATAACACATATTTATTCTTCATCTCATATTTAGAAGACAGCTTTCCTAAGAAGCAACATCTATAACAGGTGTTATGACACAAAATGGCTCTTTGAGGACACCAGATACAGAAGTCCTGATTCACAGAAATGTCTGCAAATGTTCCTGTGGATTTAGATATATCTCTTTTCATATGTGTGTATTTTCAAACTGTTTCATTCAAATTCGGAACTTCATCTTACATTTTTACATTTAGGTAGGACATACCTCAATCTACTCTGTGATAATTAGATGAGAATATTTTCTAACTTTGCAAAGCTGATATTTCAAAGCTTGAAATCTAATATCAATGGTTTATTGGGAGGCAAAGAAAAACATACACTTCAGTGTGTTCAAATTGTAATTTGCTTGCCATCATGTTCATAACAATGAAGTTTGCCTTCTGCTTATAAATATTAAGATAATCAGAAATTAAAATAAATAAACCTTGGTGTCTTTTAAAAATGGAGATACATCATCTGCCTCCCCTCCAGGTTCTAACTGTGCAACATGATACAATTTGGAAAGAAAGATCTGATCACTGATTCTTGGCTTCTGTTCTTGCTGTTGCTGGCTGCTGCAGAAAGGAGTGTTTTCAGCAGACAAAAATTGACAGAAATACATAAGCTCTGTTGGCAAGCAGGTTCGCACTTGGCCTTCACCAGTTGGTGCATCAAGCTGATAGCTGGCCAAAAATACATTAAAACAAAATAAAAGCCTACTGATCTTAAAAAGATTTTAAAAGTGCATCACAAGTGCCCCCCATAACAGACATGTATACACAAAGAGAAAGAGATGCAAACTCAGGATTGGAACTCAGACAGAAAGGGAATAAAAGTAGCATGAAAATCAGTAATATTCTTTCTCTCATCTTTGCACACTCCATTGTTGCTTCTTCCACTCCAGTCAGAAACAGCTTTCCTCAGTTATTATAAAGCTCACTTGATCCCCTCAAAGGGCCTTGTTTTCAACAGTACCTCAGGCATTAAGATTTTTTTTTGCTTTTCCCTGGAATTTTATATGCAGCTACTGGGAGCTGCAGAAAATATATTAATCACAGCTGTTTCTTACAGCCTATGGAATGAATAACTTTTTTGTTTGTTTGTTTGAGACAAGCCATTCATTCTGAAGCTTCAGGAAAAAAAGAAAGGTTTGGCAGATAATTTTCAGCAGCAGCAGTATTATGACAATTATTTCAGAAGTACTAATTATTTCATTATGTAGGAAAATGGTTTCTTGACTTCTATTTATAGCTCTTATCAGAGATGTCCAAAATCACGAATTCAGCAAAAAGCCTAATTAATTTGTCTAAATGGTACCTAAAATGTTATTAAAATAAATTTATCTGCATTTTGGTCTGTTTTAAAATTAAAATAATTGATTACTTTTGTTGAAAAAATATTTGAGGTACTTAGATATATTTCTTAAAACTTTTAAGAAATCAGTAAATATATAACAGATGGGAAGACCAAACCTCCAAAATCATCCAAATGCTGATCTTGAGCTATTCTAAATGTGCTTCAACTCACCTATTTTATTATCAATTAATATAATATTATGTATTATCTATTAATATACTATTATGTAGGTCTGCCAAAGTCAATTAGCAAGTAAAGCAGGCAATAGAAAGTCCATAACAAGTGCACTGGTTATTCAGCACTTGGGTTAACTTAGGAGGATGAATTTTCATTTATTGTCAAAACAGCTCTCCCAAACCTCCTGAAATGTTCAGAGATCTCAAGGCTATGCTCTTAGGACTTGGCTAGAAGAAGAGGATATTAAAGAACTGAAAAGGGTTCAAATCTAGTGAATCAGGCTTTGCTCAGATTAGGCTGCAGTTCTGGAAAAGGTGAAGAGAATTAATCTGACTTTAGAAGTTCATGCCTTGGCATATTCACTGTTTGTTATACAAACATGGACTTCAATTATTGTTAACTGATGTTGGGCATGTATAATAATTGAATTTATTGAGCTTCACACCTTTAAAAGACTGAGTTAAACACCAAGAAAAATAGTAAATTTTTTTTAGACACAAGAGACATGTCTAAAACATTTTAAAGAAAGAGGAATTTTTTTTTCTCATCTCACATCATACTCTAACCAAGATTCAGTGAAGTTGCTAAAATTAAGTGATAAACAGCATCCAGCATGAAACAACATCCCGGTTTTATCACAAACAGCAAAGCAAAAAATTTTTGACTTTGCGTTTGGAGAGAAAATAGTCAATACTCAAATTATGCCTAGACATTTAATTTCTTTCAAAATATTAAATAATCATTGCCCTGAAAACACAGCAGGACTAGCCATGATAAACTAGTTCATTTGTATACGCGATGTCAAATATTTGGCTAAATGAATTATTTGTTTTCTCAGACTATCTGAATGGTTTAAGAGGGCATCACCAGCACTTTATTTTTGCACATTGTGCCTTTGTGAATTCTGCACTGCTAACAAGAGGTGTTGACTACACTATGACTGTTGGAGATAAACATGCTTAAAGGATCAACCATACCAGAAGAGGATAAGCTGTCTTCTAGAGAACCACTAGAAAGATTTGGGGGTTTTCAAAACACTGTTTTCTTCAGATGAAAAACAAAACAAAAAAAAAAATAGAAAAATAATTAAGGAAATGAAAATCACTTACAAACTAAATAGGAAAATCAGCATCTCTAACAGACAAACTACAATCCTCTGACTAATCCACTTATCCAAAACAGCTAGTAAGCTAGTATAGGTCATGATAGATTTAGCTTTCCAGAAGAAAAAAAGCCCAAAACCTTTCACAGTAAGAAAGGATATTAGCTCTGTGAAGGTTAGTTGCATAAATGACAGCTGTGTGCTTTGGCTCCCTTTTTATTTGGTGATGTGAAATGGGTAGTTCCAGAGTATTTGAGGAATATTGAATATTCCAGCTCATTCCAACTATTTAAGATCAGTAGAGATCTCAACACTGACCACACAAGAGATATAAAATATTATTTTTGAACAATACACTTTTAAACCTGAAAATATCCAAGAGATTAATTATGCTCTGTAGCACACATGATCAGGAAAGGTGAATTCCTACCCTGAAATTTCAAAATTGGCTAGTGTGATTTCTTTTACAGGAAGTAACAAAATATAATCATATTATTGAATTCCATTAATTTGCCCCAAAGTCGATGATGGTTTAGTAGTATAATTAAAAATAGAAATGATCATCTGAGGAAGATAACCATCAAAAAGTCACACAATAAAATGTTAGTCCAATCTGTATAATTCAGTAAATGAGAACACTGTACTAGCAGATTTTTATGTCTTAGATTGGCACAAGTTTGCCCTCTTCCTCTGTCCACCTGCCCTGTTTTATGTTGTTATTGACTTATGCGATTCACATCCCTTAAAACTGCAAGGAATAGAAGGAATGAGGCACGAAACCACAACATCAAACACCAGAGCTGTAAGAAGGTGATGTACCTTTGCCATACATGGATGCAGCTAGAGAAATGTTTTGTTTTAGGTAATCTAATTATTAGTGTGTACAAAGAAAAATTTACAAAGATAAGGTTTAGGGAAGAAATAGCCATATATCATATAAGACTGTAAAAGAACACATGCAAGGTGAGGTAGGTGTTGCTTTAAATACTTGAAAGGTAAGATAAAAGCACCTTGGATCTCTTGGAAAAATTTCATCCTCAGAGAACATTAAAAAACTTGCAAATGAAACGCTGCCTTGGGCACCATCATATCTAATTTTATGAGGAATGAATGTATTTCCATATTCTTATTTTTGAGTCACACTGTGGTTTCTTGGAATTTCTATTGCATAGATGTTTGCAGAATTAGACTGAAAAACTGCTGTGCATGCAAATACCAGTGTCTGTCCGATGCCTTCAGTGCCTCCCTTCATAACAACAGCAAAACTCTGGCGAGACCCAAACTCTCCTGCTTCAGTGCTGAAAGACTTTTCCTAGCTCAAATACGTGCTCAGGATGGAAGGCTACCCCGGGTGTAGCTCTGCCAGTCAGTGGGAAGGAGAGTGGGAGACCTAAACTTTACCAGAGGGAGATGAATTTGATAACACACACACTGATTGTAACAATAACTCTATTGATCAACTCCAGTCCTGGAAACCTCCGAGTAGCTTGAGGAATATTAGTACTTGCGATTCAAGGAAAAAGGAAAATACCCAAAAGGTCACATGGAAATGGCCATTGCCTGTCAGTCAGTAATTTCCAGCAATATGAGAGTTGCGAAGGTGACATTAGGATGAGGAGACTCTAATGCTCCAAAACTATCCAGCCACTAGCATCTTTCATTACAGAGACTGCAGACATTTTTACCATTCCAGTTGTATGAATGGAATAAATCAGTGAAAATATTCACCTAGAAAACCAATTACTCAGTCCACAGCATATGAGAGTCAAGCACATTAAGTAAATAGTTCCAAGTATTCAGACAAAATATTTAAACTTAATGTACGTTATGTAAGAACCAGAAGAAAGAAATGTGAGGGAAATGATGTTACACTTATTCACCTAAAGTGGATATAAAGATATCATTTGGATAGAATTTGGAATGTCCTATTTATAAGAATATATTCTAGTCTATATTATCAATAGTTCTTGGAAAGATTTACACTATTATAATGCTAAATCTTTATAGTTATGATTATCCACAGGTTACTGAAAAAGTAGGAAAATGTAGAACATTTTTTCATCTTAAATAGCATGTCATCAGAGTCACATGGTATCATCAAAAATTTCAGCTTCATTTATTGCTAATAATTAAAGAAAACCTGAAATAGATTGCATCCAAACACTTGCCTTGTGGATGCCAGGTCCTTATCACCACCCATTTTATTCTTGCAAATCTAATCCTTATTGGCCATGCCACCTGCTGAAGAGATTTTTAAGTATATAGGGTGGATTATTGCCAGAAATAAATTAGTAGATTCTCTGGCTTCTATCAATGTTGCACTGAAGCTCCAGGTATCAAAGGTTTCTGGGATGACACCTGAGAAATGTGGGAGAAAACTTCTTGTTGATTGAGAGTATTAGCATTAGTATTCGTACTAGTAAAAGTATTAGAGGATGTTCGCTCTCAGGACCTTTCTTCAGATTCCCTTGGAAAGATAAATATAGCAGACTAATGAATGAAAGTTATAACACATTCATATTTAAGGTCATGTAAAAGAAATAATTATAAAAAAGGTTCTTATTCACAAAACCTACCATGTCAAAACTTGCTACGAGAAACAATGATTCTGAAAAGGACTCACAGATAATGAAAAATAAACTCTCAGTGCTATGCTGTGCCAAAACCAACAAATGGTATCCTTGAATAGGCAAAAAGGAGAACACTGAGTAAGATTAAAGGGAAAATATAATCTTTCATTTGACATTTATTGACTAGTGCTGTAACAATGTTGTTAATAAATCAGAGAAAATGTTGATAATGAGAAGAGAACCTTACAATAAAAGAAGCTCAAGGAGCTGCTGCAGCCTCCTTAAAAGAACATAAGTTTGGAAATGAAAAGTAAGAGAGGGCTTCATGATCTGGTAGCCAACAACCAGGTTATCGTTTGTTCAGTGGTTATCACTTTGTGTAGATTGATTAATACAGACTAGATCAAAATCCCCCTTGTTTAAAGTGCAAATTAGCTATTAGAAAAACTGGCTGTTGTTATGGTGAATTTCTTGTAATTGTGTATTTTTATTCGATATTGTTTTCAAAAGAAGCTCCAGTTCAAACAGGAATACATTCAGATTCATCAAAAGATGAATCAGAAATAAACTAAAAAAATAAAGAGCATTACTTTGCATAGGGCACATTTCCATTGATTAAAGAATTTTAAAGTGAAACAAGTTCTAAAGTAGTGCCTATCTTTATGTATATCTCAGCAAAAGCTCTTTATAATTGCCCATTTTCCTGAGATGCCCATATTCTCACAGTAAAAAATTGTATCATAGAGTGAAAGAATATTCTGAGTTGGAAGGGATCCACAAGGATTATTGAAGTCTAACTGCTGGCCCTGCAGAGGACATCCCTAATGATCACACCTTGTGCCTGTGCATCCATCTCTACCTCCAGCAGTAAAGAGAGAAAAGGACACCAACCTGAACTATGCAAACGAAAGCAAACTCTGCATCTGCTATATCTACCTCACAAAGCACCTTCTGGTTTACAGATTTTTATGATGAAGAATTTGTAAAAAGCATGTTAGACAAAGATTTAATAGGAGAAGCTGTCAATGAGAGGTTGCAAAGTCCAGTAGTACAAATATAATATGAACTAAACAGCTTTCTTTCCTACTACCTTTTACAGCTCTTTTTTTGAAGGGAGAAAAAATTGTTTGCAGAAAAATAAACTTTTATTTCCCTGTGCCTCCAGGCACCCTAGAACACATTCAGTTATCACAATTGTTCTCCAGCCTTGTCTGCCTATGCCTCTACAGGACTTGTGGCCTATTCAGAATGAGATCAGGTCCTGTGAGCACTACAGATTTTCCCAGCACATGTGCCAACTTTAGAGTTACCCAAACCCCACATATTTTCACCTTTCTGTTTTTACAATATTGACGAAGACTTACTCCCTTAGCAGTGGATACAGTATAGATCCTTGTTGGAAGACTGTTGCAGGTTTAAGAGCTGGTGATCCACATAAAACCCAAGAAAACCCTGAGCAAGGGCAGGTCTGTGCTGGGCTGCACATGCAGGGTGGCCTCAGGCCCGTGATGAGCTGCACAAGTAATTTGGCTGCAGAGTAACCTCCGTCAGCTCATTGTAAGAGAGGAGCCAGCAGGCATCTCCCATCTGGTACCAGCCATGGCCTTACCTTTATTTTAAAGGGCAACAAGAGGTTCTCATAAGAACATAATTTAGGGATAGATTTCTTGTAAGGTGATTGTATAAATTGCTCACAATAGTAACTTCAAGGGACAGCTTTTCTCCATGGGCAGCATCTACTTTGTGCAGCACACAATGGGAAAATCCATCCGGGATTTGCCTGATTCTGCGCAAATTGGAGATGCTTACACTTTGAAGTAATGCAGCATGTGCTCACTCTCTTTATTAAGCTTCTAATTCTTTTTTTATTAAAGGAGTGATTTTAGGAAATCATTTGTTGCCAGGCCACTCTTATTGAAGTCTGGAGACAACCCTGTACCATCTCTCCCTTGTCCTCACAGTGCCTCCCCTTCCCTGCTACATCAGTGAAATGGGAAGTGTGGGTTATACACCTCTCCTCAAAATGAGAATTACCAAAAGGCAATATAATGGGTGAAAGAAATGAATGAAAAGAACCTTCATGTTCCTCATTTACTTTTCACTTGAAGTTTTTGTTGTTGAAAATGTACACAGTGCATATGGCACAGCTGATCCTGAGGTGGGTCAGGGAATCTTTCACTTCACATTAGCAAAATGTTCCATTATTGTGTCCCACCCCTTACCCCTCCCCCACCCCCCAAAAAAATAAAAATCTACTGCTAAGTTATTAAAAAAATCTTCCCCTAAGACAGTGAGGCTACAGGAGGAGGAACTACAGGAACATTAATGCTTTGAGACACCTTTGAGACACCTCCGAGACATGGATTACCTTCATGCTTCTTTCAGTAGCATAATATTGTCATAACAGAAAGAAATTTCAGTGTCTTCTGTGGTTTCTCAGTGCAGGGTTGGGGGGTTTGTGGGAGTAGTGTGAAGGGATTATTCACCCAATACAGCAAGGATGCACCCAAGGACACTAATGAGCTCTACAGTCTTTCATGAATTTGTTTTCCCTGAATAATTTAGACTGCAGATTTAAAACATCAGGCCCTAGCAGATTAAATCCTTAAAACTGCACATGTAAATATAAAATTCCTCCCACTGTAAAGCAGTGTAATTGTTTAATAGAACACACATTATCTCTAACATGCTATTATTTTGTGCTTGAGTTAAAGCTGAAGAAAATAAGTAATCCTTTTTATTAACATTTCCCAAATACAGCATCCTGCATTAAGAAACAAATAAACAAACAACCCTCCCTGACCTTAAACTTTCACAGTTGTCTAGAGCACATTTCTACTTATTTCTCTGCTTTATGGCACTACTTCTTCACCTCCCAAACACATTTTATTATAGAAATGATAAACCAAAATATGTCATGTTCTTCCTGATGTCCAACAGAAACAATTTCATTGTGATAATTAGAGTTCATCTTTGTGATCAGACATTTTTTAGCTTTTTTCTGAGTTATTCTTTTATTCATAAATCAGGTTTCCTTGTTTCTATGTCAACTTCTTATAAGCCTTTCTTTCCAAAAGAACGGAGAGAAAAATACTTTGTTCTTCACATATACTTCTTTTAGTAAAATCATGTTTTCTGGACTAATTTCTATTAGAAATGAGTTAATGGATGCAAATCCTTAATATTTGTATGATCTCCCAGAAAAGGAAAAAAGTCAGTTGTTTCTAGGTATTATTACAATTGAAAAACCACTTTTTTCTCCACCAACTAGAGCTTTTGAGAAATAACTTCAATTTTTGACATCATATAAAATAGTACCTTAGGGTTTCAAACTTGTAGAGTTGTACCTATATCTAACTTTTTCTTTATCTAGTCATTCTACTGAGTGGGTTAGATAACTTCAAAGAGGGTAAAGTGTCTTTTGAAGTCCAATGGTGAGCAATGGGAATAAAGGTGGTTAGCATACACCTTTTTTTTTTTTTTTTTTCTTTTAATATATGGCCCTTGGAAAAGACATTTAAAGCATGTAAGTTAAACTCATCACTTTTGAGCAGTCAGGAATAAGAATATATTGATACACAACACCACATGCTTACAAAACAAAGAAATAGAAACACATCTGGTATTCACTGAGCCTGTTGGCACGTGCCAGTGAATTTGCAATCAGGCATGGAAACAGCTAAGCTCACGGAGCCGACATTTTTAGAACTATAGCAGTTGTCCTATAAATTATTCTGCATCTAGGTCTACATAAATAGCAAAGACAGATGCACAACGCTCGTGCCAGTTCTATAAAACATTATTCCAGGTTGCAAGATGCTGCAATAAATAGGTTAATCATTTTTAATGTCTTTGATATTCATCATAGCAACATTAATCAGGATGAATTAATTTGGAGTTAATGCGACTTCAGCATGAATTGCCAATGATGTTTACGTGTAAATTCAGTTTTTGAGGACAGATACAAACTCTTTCACTCTCAAATCCAACTTTGCTTTCTATACTCTTCCACATGAACTGTGGACTTCCATGCTAGTGTTGACACTGATGTATGGTGAGGTTTTTCTCCTTTATAAATTTTCATTTTTATTGCTATCTGCCAAAATTACAGTCCATCCAGCTCTTCTCCTTGGAAGTTTTTTTCCCAACTAACAACTCAGGTAAAATTTTTCTGACCTAATTGACTAGTCCACTGTTGAAAAGTCACATGACTAATGTCGCTTAGAGAAAAATATTACTTTTTTAAAAAAATTATCTCAAATACTATCAGATAAATAAAGCTCCTCATACATAATTTGGAAGTAAGAAGAAAAACTCTTTCATTTGAACTGATAGTTGTCTACAAATATGAAATACACATTCCTGAGTTTCATTAGTCATATTTCTAATGAAATTAAATCATTAGAACATGAGAATTAGGCACAACAAAAATGTGAATTCCTTCAGAGCTAGAATATAAAGTAAAAAATAGCTCAGTGCCTTATTAAGTACTGTTTATATTGACGAATGCAACTACTGGTTCTAGTGCAGAAAAAATAAAAATTACATTAAGAAACCAAAAATCAAAGCCTAAAACTCTTAAATTCCAGTTCAATACCCCCATAAATTAAACATTCTTTGTGGCTCTGGACCAATGTTCACTATATTTCCTTAACAAAATACTAGATTTAAGAAACACATCTAATATATTATTTTAAAAGTAATTTATGGTTAGAACATCCTGCCACAGTGAGTTCTTTACAGAGGTTTCCAAAGCTCACTCACAGCAATCCATCTTTAGCAGCAGACATCAGATATTACCGTATACACACATATATATACGTGTGTGGATGTGTGGGTAGCTGTGTGCAGGTTTTAAATTGTCTTCTTAACACATTTACCAGTTCATGAGAAAGAGTTCTGTCCTCTAATTACAGTATTGTAGCATAGAGAAGTACCTGAAAAGGAAGCCTCAGGTTTTGTCCCAGGTTTTGCAATTTAGTTCACTGAAGCCAAAAATTCCATTTCAAATTGCCCTTAAAGAAGAAAAAATAATTATGGCAAAATATTAAATACATTTTATCTAATAAAAATCCTGAAAATGAACCTAAAGGATTGCTCACAACTGTGTATGCTGTATACATGTAAAACAAATATTGATTTCTAGTGTTCTCATTGCCTTCCTCTAAAGCCAGATAAACATTAATTAAAATAAAAATTCATATTAATTCTAAATGAACAAACATGGAATTAAAGAAAAAGTTGCGCTAATCAATTGTCTCTCTTGGAGTGATTAAAATTCTTTTGATTTATGTCAAGTTGTTGCCTAGAGGGAATATCAAACCTCATTAATAGTAGAATTGAAAATAAAGAACAAAAAAGCTACAATAACACCTTGTGGAATTCACACTATTTTCTTGTCTCCTGAATACATTATTCCCTTTCTTCATTTATTTTCATTAACTCACAAGTATCACAGAAGCAGTAACTGAAATGGAAGCAGGGTAGAGACATCTTAGGAGGTTCCTCAAATCTGGAAATGCAAATAACCATCACCCTTGGGCTGCAGCATTTTGTTCCATCCCACAATCACAGCTTTGCAGTCCTGACCAAAGACAGAGGCCAAGACTGCAGTCACCAGCAGGCAAGGATATATTGGAGAAGAACACAGAGGCCCAGCGAGATTAGAAGAGTGGGAAGAAAACGCAGAGCAGAATGCATTTTCCAAGGGTTATCTGCAATTGCATGCAGGATATATCAATATGAATACTTTGGATGAGCAAGTAGAAAGCACTCATTGAGTTCACAGAGATCTCTGTTCAGTGTTCAAGCCTTTTCTAACTCATAGATGGGCATAGCCAGAGGTATCTCATTTGGCACAGCCCACTCAGATGATCTGCCAAGCAGCACATTCTGACGACTACGGCAAAGTTCGGCATGCCTGTGGAGGTGCTGCTGAAAGCAGAACAATGTTAAATATCCCAAGGAATACAAGCTGATGCTTTTCTAGGTATTTTAATGAAATGAATTCATAAGCTAAAGGGAATCCTGCTATGGTGGTTTTGGGTTTTTTTAAAGTCTAAAGGGAGTGGAAAAAAATACAAACAAAAAATCCCCAAACAACAACCACCTTTCCAGTAATCCAACAGCATTTCTTTTTTTATTTGTACAGTACATGTAAGAACCATTGATTACTTATCAAAAAAACAGGCTAATTTGTTGAGAACTGTGAAGAAAATCATTACAGGGCTTGAAGTATTAGGAGAGTCCCCTTGAAAAGCACCATTTAAAAGCAGAGCAATTCAAGTGAGGGTTTATAGATTTTCAGTTTATCTGGTACCTTCAGCAATTGGCTTTGAAAAGTCACTGCTAACACATGGAATATAATTTAATTTTATAAAACTACAACTAATATGCGCTGCTCATTTCATGTTGCCCTTATATCTGCTTTCCAGATTTTTAACTGTTCTTTGTTATTTCTTAAACTGTGGTTTATGGTGACAAATAAAGCTTTCATTATTATTCCACAGGGAATTATAGGACATAACTACCATTAGGAGATGCCTAGAGAATAAACACTTCAAAATTCTGTGATTAAAAATACAATTTGAATTACCACTCATTACACAGATCAAAAACTAAGAAGAAATTTCATAGTCTTGTCATTTAACTTCTATTAAAACTGCTTTCAGCAAAGATTTATCATATACTCTGTACTCCACATACAAGTACAACCATGTGCTTCTATTAAATTCAAATTTTATTTCTCATTCAAGTTTTAAGACTGTTTCTTTAAAGAACCTCAAACAAACAAAAGAACAAAACCAAAAATCCCTAAAACCACCAACACCCCCACCACTAAAAAAAGAAACCAAAGGAAAACAAAAGCTAAAATTAACATAAAACCCTACTGCTGATATTTTTCAATTGATATTTATGTATTTACATGTATTTCTTAAGAAAGAAATACATAGCTCTGGCTTAGTAGAAGAACATGTAGTAAGTAATCAGAAGACTTTACACTGTGAAATGAGCATAAAAGACAGGCATTTGCAATGTCCCCTATTCAAAGCAGAGGCTTAATTTTGATCCCTTTGGCAGCCAAGACTCACTATGTTCTTCACTTAATAGTACCCAACTTCATTTTCTTCCTGCCTTGAGAGAGAGGAAAAAAAATGAATGGAGAAGAGGAAATGAGGAAAACATATGAATTTTTACTTGTTTAAATTTTATTATGCTCCAGTTATTGGCACAGCTACTTTCTGCTTCAGAATCTCAGTAAGAAGGGGGAAATTTTTTCAAAAAGAGGGTTGCAGTCAGAAAACAACAGCTCTATCCATTGATATATTTGAGTGAGTGGCCTGGGTTATGGTGTTCGTGTTGAACTAAAGCATACTTCAGTAATAATGCATGACAACGTGCTTGTTTCATAAACCTGTCATAGAACAGGAATATTTTCTTTCTCAGAGCCCAGGCTTCCTAAACTCAGACCTCTGCTGTGATAAATGAATATGCACTGTATCTGAGACACAGATTTGCTCTTACACCAGAAAAACAAAAGAAAACACAAAACCCCTAACACTTTTAGGTCCCCCAGCTTGGGAATTTCTCGCAGTGAGCTTCAGTTCCTCATATATCAATGAGCTAGCAGAACAATCTCAAACTATCAGCACCTGAATCTCTCAAAAATACCTAAGGCTGCAGCAGGTATTTTGTAACCATGACTGAGCACTTCACTGCTAGACAACTCCACAGTGAATTGGCTCATACTGTGTAAGCTGGAGTAAATCATAGAACTGGTTTGATTTACAGTACGGGGACAACCACATAGCCCGTTCATAGAGGCACCTTTGTTTCTTTTCCTGACTTCATCTGAACTTCTTGGCTGCTCAAAGGCACAGTTTAAGGAATTTACCTCAATTTTCATCAAGACAATTAGTACATAAAAAAAAATTATAAACCTCCTAGAAAAACAACAAAATTACAAAGGAACGAAAAATTCACTCCTCACAATCAAGAAACCCACCAAGCTATGCGAAATGTATCAAGCAGAAAATTCTTCTTAGTAAAGGTATCCAATTTTCATGCTGTAATTATTTTTGAGGGTGGCATGAGTTTGAAAGAGAAGGCAATGCTCTTCCTTTATTTGAGATTCATGATGTGAAGTAAAAAAAAAAACAACTCATAGATCTAAACATGATATTCCTGTTGATAGACTGTCATTGCTAAATTCTTTCTTGCTAAAGATCTTTAGAGAATTTTATGCCCATAGAGAAAGTAAGATTTCCCAACAGAAATAATTAGAGTCTGATGCAGTCATTGTTTTGGTCTGCTAGTTTGTAGACTACATTTCTGTACCTCAAAGTAAATAGCAGGTACAATTGGTTTTCAGTGGAAAAAGAAAGGCCATCCCCTCAGGTACTGCATTTCTGATGATCCATGAAAAAGCTTTGTAATGAGCTGGCAATTGACATCGATTATCATTTAAAGGCAGTGAAAACATACAAAGTGCAGCTGAAAACTTTTCACTGTTAAGTGACACTCACAACAGTGAGGAGCAGAATTTGTGCTGCCCTGGAAGCGAGGTAGGAATTTTAGACACGCTGTCCCTGTCACTTTCTGTCCAGAGGCAGAGGCGCTACATGAAAATTTGGGAAAGGAAAAGTTTTTCTTTTTTTTCCTTCTCGTTTCAGCAGTGTGGTGAAAATCACTACCTTGTATTCAGTGGCTGAGACGGCAGTTTACAAATTCCCCGGTAGACAGCAGTGTTTCTGTGCTGCATGTTGGCAGGATGCTGAGAGCTTGTTGCATCCCTCACTCTCAGTCATTCACTCGTGTCCCTGTTAGAGAAGCCCACCCCTCACTGTCACACCTTTCCTGGACTCTGGACATTGCTGCCATTCTAAACACAGACTGACACCTCTTGTTTTCTGGACAGTTGATGGTAAAAAAGGATGAAAAGCAGTTTTGGGGAGATCAGACTTACTTTTTGTAATTTGAAGTTGAGCAGTTTCATCAGCCTGCCAGCACAGAATGTGCCATCACTTCCTGTGCCCCATTATCTGCTCTGCAGTTCCTGTGCCAGTAACACAGAGGAGAGATGTGATCCTTTCTCCTTCATCCAGCTTTTACTCAGTATCAACTTCCAGCCCTGGAATGGAGAACAAATAATAAATAAATTCCAGCCCTGGAATAAAGAAGAGAGCAGTTCAGCTGCCAGAGTTAGCATTTTCAAAAGTGACATGACTTAAAAGCCATGGAATTCTCCATGCTCTGTTTTTGAGATTCAGAACAAGAATTACAAATAATAGGCAATATGGTGGGGTACCACATCTGAATCTCGTGAGGTAAGAAAGTACAGTTAGACCCTAAAAAGTGATAAAACGAGCTCATTTTGGAAAACATCACTCCTTCTGCAAGCTGTTACTATATTAAAATTGCATGTTAAACAACAGAATGTTTTTCTAGTTAGTTGAGTATTCTTCTACTGTCATCCAAAAAAAAGTTACCCTGAAAACACCTCTATGGAAGGCAATTTCACTGGTAGGGGAAGTTACTTTGCATACACAATAGTGTCTCCCAGCTGTGTAATGAATTAGTGTTTCCCACTTGAAGGGCACAGAGGGTGAGAGGTAACAAGTTTGAACAGAGGAAACAACAACTTCAAATGCAGTACATTTTAAATAAAATAGGATGCCACAGAGAAACTGTGTCTTCTATCAACAGAAGCATAAACAGGCCAAAAAGTTAACAATGTATACGAAGCAGGACCAGAAAAAGGCTGTATTTTTAAGTCTTCCATTTTCCCCTGTGCTGATCTTTTTCACTCTTGCATTGAATCATGAAGGGAGCTATAAAACCTCCAGAAGAAGAGTTCTATTCATTGACCCCTGAAGTATTTTGTTTGACATTGTTCTTCCCTTTGTATTTTTTGGGTTTTAGAAGTGTAGAAGTTGTTTGAGCTCAGTCATCAATTACCTCTCTACAAGAGGTTACAAAAATAACCAGGTGTATTCGTGGTTCAACACCTACTATTTTTTGTTGTCAAGTTTGTGCTTCAGAATGGGACATTAATGATGTTGGTTACAATTAGAATGTCAGGGCAAAATACTCATGCACAAAACAGAAACTGTGTATGAAATAGCCTAACATTTTTATCCCTTTTTATTTAATCAGTGAAACATCAGAGCTTCTATGCAGTATCCACAGTACCTCTATGAGTGTAGAGAGAAAAGTTTTGCATTTTAATGATTAGGCCCTTAACCATGTGTAAGGCACTTAACTAAATCAAAGAGGTTTCATTAAGAAATTATTTCTAGAAAGAAAAGGCATATCTGATACTTTTATTTCATTATTACCAGAAGCCATTACAATCTCAGTTTTTGCACATTTCAACGGTGCTTTTCAGCTAAAATATCAATTCCAAGCCTTTTTCTGCTTACTCCAATGGACAGTTTCTGACTCCAACAGGGTAAAGTTTCAGGCTTTTGCACAGGCTGAGGGAATATGACAGTTTTAGGTACTCATGAGAGTGGATTTGTAGGTGCCTCAATGAGCTTTTCTAACAGCTGTGAACACAGGGGTTTGTGGTGAACTATTCTAGAGGGCTGCATTTATGTAATATTTTAGTTGTGAGATGAATGAAAGAAAAAAAATTCATTTGTCAAAGGAAGATAATTCAGAATTAGGAATCTGAAATATTATTTATGAAATACAACAAAGTACTGTAACTGAGTAAAGATCCAACAATTTCAAAATGTAGAAGTAAATCTAAACCAACCTAAATTCTGCCTCTACATTGAGTAGGTTTGAATTTAATTTTTAATATAAAAGGAGCTAAACAATTTCCTATATTAGCAGATACTTTTCAATTATAAAATTTTCTTCTACTGGGCCTTCATTATGAAATTTTTTATCAAACCTCCCTTTAAGATGTACTACTAATTGTTTGGCTGCAGTAGCTTCTCAGTCCTTCTGTATTTGCAATAATCAATAGAAATGTAATAATAGTAATAAAAACAACTCCAAGCCATAAGTTCAAGCTAATGGAAAGTTTTTCATTTTTGATTTTGATAATGTGGCCATATGAATAAAATTTAAATGTGAATGAACCCCCTCAAGAGGGTTATTTAGATATATGCAAGTATCTGAGCCCTTCACACTAGTCAAGACTATTGATTCTTTTCTAATATCGTCTGAAGTGGGGCTCAGCACTAATGAAATTCTAAAATCTCAATATTGTAAACTGCAATCACTAACATTAGGTCAAATTCTACAGATACATTTATTAATTGCCAGACTATTCCATTATTTTCTCAATTAAAATGTGATATCAAATGCTTCATACCAATTGTACCCTTTACATTAAAAAATTGAAATTACATTTTTAATGATAGCTTAATGATATAGAATGTTACATGAATAAATATCTGAAAGTTCAGCAATTTGTGGAGATGTGAAATATTTCCTTAGTTCATAGAAAAACTCTGGAGTAGAAGGAAAATAATTTCACAGGTACATAGTGTTCAAAAGAGATGATCTTATACTGCAAGAGTGACTTTATGCTGCAATAAAACCTCTATCACACATATGGAAGAGTTCCATATATCACCTTGCTAGAATATGCATTCTGCTGAGAAAATTAGGAAAACAGTACGCAGAGGTCAAAAGCACCTAAACCTGCACACAATTATTTGCAGATGAAAGACTAGGACTGGTTATTTCAAACTTTTTTAACCTTTCCCAGTGTAAAAAAAAAAAAAAAAAACAAAACAAAACAAAAAAAAAAACAACAACAAAAAACTACTGTTTTTAATGGCACACTGTTTGAAGTATACACATCTGAATTTGTGGAGACTTTCTGCACAACATAACAGTGTGGCTATATACAAGTTCATATAACTCTTCTACTTGGTGTGTCTAAGCACCTACAACAACACAACATCCCATCTACACAAGATCTTTATATCTGGAGATTTTTTTTTTAAGCACATTTTCATAAATGGTGTTTGCATAAAGTCAAACTGTATTTATGAAATAGGTTAAGATTAAAAATGGGAGAAGCACACTTGCTGAAAAAGAAAAAAACCTAGCAAAAAAAGTCCAAAAAAACCCAAAAAATTGTTAACTTTGAGGTGACTTGATAGTACAGGGACAAAGGTTAAAAAAGTAGGGATATTGCATTCAAAGTTCAGCACTTGAAGTCATTACAGCTAAAGTATTTTTCTGAGATGATGAATTGGAAGTGGAAGAACCAGAAAAAACCTGAGGATATCAGTTAATCAGTGGGTGAATGTCAAGCTTTGTGGAGAAGGTAAATGCAGTCCCAGGACATACTGTGCATTTTCTAGTAAGATATATTCTCTGAAGGAGGTAAGTTGATAAATACATTGTACCCAGAATTGATTGGAGTTTTACTGTAGTATTGTATTCAACTTATATATATAAGATATATATACACACATACATATATATTCATTTATACCAACAGATATTATATGCATATGTTTAAGGAAAAGAAATTAATCAAGAGAATGCTAAGGAAATACTCCTAAATATGGTCTTTGGAGAGTTGCTCATTTTATTTTAATCATCATTCATTTTATTTTAACCTTCCAAAACAGGGAGAGAAGAGGACTACAATTTTCTGTATAAATGTCCAGGAGAAAAAAAAAAAAAACAAACTGTCCTAATTAGATAACAAATGTACAAAACCTCTTAACTATATTCTTTTAAAATTCAGATTTCTAGTAAGTAGTCATTGGAGTCAGAAAGTAGTGTCATGATGGCATTTTATAAACAGATTTATGAGCCAGATCCTCTCTTTACACTTGAAAAAAATCAGCCTCTCTTCATACAAGAAAAGACAAAACATTTTGCAATAAAATGATTTTTAAGTATTTTGCAGAAATTGAAGATCCTTTCCTTCTAGAGACAAGAAATTCTACTACAGCTATTTTCATATGTGCAAACATAACTTTTTCTCCCTCTATTTTCTGACATTATAAAAAGAAATAGTAAATTATAGCTGGAAGAATATGCGATAATGGTGTAGTAGCTACATAATTTTTCCAACACTCTTCCCTCCATATTGCTCTCTGGCCATTTAGGAAAATTAGCAGGTAGAAGAAAGCCTTGTATCACTCTTCCTTAATGCTTAGGTGCTGCTTGCTAGTGAAAGATAAATCTCAAATGTAAAAGTAAAGCCTAAAAGCTTCTCTCTTAGTACTTTTTTTCCATTTTGTGATTTCACTATGAATATTTTAACCACTTTATATCTCAGAATTTATCAGACCACCTGTAGTAAAAGGTGCTACAATGATGGAAGTATTTAATTTGTGCAGATGTATTATTTAAGTGTTACAGATGACAAAAACAATGCTTTGTTACTGGTTGCAGATAGCTCCCTAAGTTTTTCTAGCATACTTTAATTTAGAATATCATGATCTTGAAAGCTTGAGTCAGCCTCTGGCAGTTATATTAAAAGCTGTTAGCCATTACTATCTACTTCTAGGAAACACGTTAACAAATCCAAAGCAGACAAGAAAAATGCTCAAGCTCTTACAGGCACATATAGGAATTTGGTCACAAATAAATCCACCCACGTCTAACTTTAATTAACTAAAAAAGCAAATCAGAACACAGAGCACACAACATACAGAACATTTTCCTATTTTACAGTGTCACCTATTGTAATCAAAGTTACTTTAGGACATTCTCATGTGCAGCAATGTTACTTTACTACACATATTCCAAACTTTTCAACTCAGGTTTGTCTTCACATAACCTATGAAATATAACATTTGATCTCCTTTAGCTCAACCAGAACAAGTAAAAATCAAGTTTCCTTCTACACAGACACAAGATGCTTAGATATGTTCATATTTAAACATGCACTGCCACCTGTGGTCCAGGCAAGAGTTTTGAACTTACTGTGCGTTTGAAGACACAGTACTGTTACTGCATTCCAGTGAATTAAAAAAAAAAAAAAAAGAATAAAAATGCAGTATTAGACCAAATGCATTTCACATTTCATTTGATACTGCAAGGTTTTGTTTAGAAAGGAGTTCTTTGATTCTTGTAAACAAAAAGCAACTAACCTCCAAGTCCACTGAACTTACAAACTGTGAAGTTCGACTTTATATGTAAGCAAGCAAGGACTAGGTATTGCACACAGAGCCTTGTCAGAATAACATCTTCATGAAGAATTTTTTTTCATAGCACCTCCTTCATAAATTCTTCATGTGTTTACAACTGAAAGTAATATTTGAGTAGAAATGGCTTTGCTAAATGATGCAGCATAACCAGGTGCTGCTCATTTTCAATGCACAAAATCTTCAATTGTTCACAGTGGCATATTTAAATCCAGGCTGAAGGCAAATAGCTGAGATCAAGCAATGTATTAGAGCAGCTGAAGAGAACGCAAGAAACAAAAAACCTCTTACTGCTACATTCTGTCATCTACATTACCTTACCTTAAAGTTTCACTCATCCATCTTCTGCCACCCAAAACTACTCTAACACTGTAGTGATCCTGAAATTTGCCTAAAGAGATGAGAAGCCTTCACCACTTCTACACTGTCTAAATAAGGCACACTGTACATCACAGCTGTAAGGGTTCTACCTGCATCAGCAGAGCCTGCAATCTCTTCACCTCAGGGCCTTAGTCTGATATGGTGCAGCTGTGAAACCTTGGCTGATGCTGCCATCGGAAGAACTATTAGAAGCCTTATCCACGTTCTCCATAGTGTCCTGTTTGGGAGCAGCATCAAACCCAGCCCTTTGCCTTTGACCCTTATGAGGGCTCATCCTTACTGGTGGCAGCTGTGTTTGTGCTCACCCGTGTGCTTGAGCTCAGATTTGCTCTAGCAGTGCAGATCTGGGCACTGAGCATAGAGGTGTTGGCTGATCTCCAGATCCGCCCTGCCCTTCTTGTCAGGTGCGCTGGGTTTGCACTCCCCACCTGGGAGGGCGCTGGCCCTGTCTCTCCTCCTTGGCTCCCACCTCAATTTTCTGCTCAGAGCAGCTGCCTTCGCTGCTCCCTGGCAAAAGCCTCTTGCATCATTATTTTGAGAGACACAAAGGAGACCTTCAGACAGTTGTTAGGGTAAAGCTATGAAAAAAATCGCTGCTCTTGCCCAAGTTTTTGGGCAGTAAGCATAAAATAACAGTTTTGTATCCCAAAGCCCACTGTATACCAACAGCTACATTTTTATGACTTAAAGTTAATAAATGACATTTTGAAAACAAAATTGTAACACTCATGAATTTTAGGCCAAGAAAATTCTAATGTGTTCAACTGCTTTAGGAAATTAATTAAAACCAATTTCATTAGAACATAAAAGCCTTAGAACATAAAAACTTAAATGCCTTAGGTAGATGTCTGTCAAGGCATTCAGGTATATGGGTTTTTTACTGTCTTTCGGAAAATGATCAATGAAAAGGCAACATGTTTAAACTCTCAGGCGAAGTTAGATGTTAGTAATCTAGAACTCTAAACACCCCCAAGAACGGTTATTTAAATTTTATCATCTCTGTAAATGTGTTCAGGTTCTTATGTCAAGTGGCTAAACTAACAAGGTGAAGTAGTCCTAGATGGCAAAAGCTAATCTCCTTCATCTACAATGCTCCCTGCACTTACAAAGGACCCAAAATACAGTATTTTGCATGACAGTAGCCAATACAACAAAAACTGATCCCTCCTGTACATTCTGAGTTACTGCATTGCAAAGTATTCTCAAGCATCTGTATGAAAACAAATTCCACAAAGGAAAACTTTAACAATGAATAGTAAACTCATCAGAGCATTCTATTTCTTAGTGACAAACATTCAGTTTAGGGTCAGTTCACACTGGGTAAAATAAATATTGAGAACAGTTGCTGACATTATCTGAATAGCTCAAACCTCATGATCTGTAAAATTGAATAAGAAATTTATAAGGTCAGATTTTATTTTATTATTATAATTCCTTTAGAGATGGATTAGAGGGGCAGAGGAAAATAATAAAAAAAAAAAAACCTAAAACCCCCCAAAACCAAGGAAGGTGCCAGAGCTTTTAGTGATAATCTCTTTTTTTCCTATTCAGGGCAGAAAAATAGGGGCTAATCTTTTTAAAGTAACCATTTCATTGAGGGAGGCTGGACATTGACCTGCTTGTGGAGGTGGTGAATGATGCCTTGAGTTTTGTTACTTTATTTACTAAAACATCTTTACCTTGAACCATAACTTTTTTTGTCACATTTGCTCTACCCCATCCTGCTGGGGTGAAGCAGGACAGAGCGGGGTGGGAAGGCAATGAGCAAGGGATAGTTTGATGCTCCATTGCTGGCTGTGGCCAACTGGCAGCCAAGGCAACACCACAAAGGATGCTCCTGATTCCTTTCCAGTTCTCCCCTGCTATAGTGAAGTGCAACACCATGAGGAGTCTGCTCTGCCTTTCTGGGATACAAAGGAAAATGTGTGCACCTTTTAGTACAGACACAAAAATCCTCCTGCTCTTCTGTAATGTGAAACCACACTAGCTGCCCCCAGCCTTAACAGGAGAATAAGGCTTTGGTTCCAGTAAATAAAATCCTTCTAGTGTAGTATAGAATAAAACCAAGGTTATCCTTGAGGTTTAAATGTCAAAAGAAAACCTGGAGAGTACTGGTTGCGCATCCCAGTTCTGGCAAAGATTTTAGCTTACAGCATAAAGTGTCATTCTGAGAAAGGTTCTAACTAAACCTCTTTCCCTCAGTTCAGCACATGTAAGAAATGGTAACTGTTATTTCGCCTGTGCTTTCTCAAATAAATCTTTTTAGAGCCTGCGCTTTCTTGCCTGTCTCCTGTCATAATATTTTAGCCACTACTATAACGCCTTTAAGCTACAAGATGCTATTTCAGATGACTGCAGGGACCTTGTCTATATATGAGGAAGAAAACTGTGGTCATTAAAGCTCATTTTTAGTACTGAATTCAGCCAGAGCAGCAAACATTCATGGTGACAAACTTATGCAATTTTACAAAGAAGTTTTTTTTTTCCTGACTGGGACTTCAGTACAAGCTGGGAACCAGTTGATTCTGATTTCTCAATGCTGCAAGATCTGGAAGCCAGGATTAGCTCATTGTTATTTTTCAAGACAAACAGATTTAAAAACAATGGTTTTCTCAAAAAGAAGTAAACCTGTATTGAAACTATTTCCACTGCAATTATTTCTTCTTCAATGTTTAGACCCAAAACAGAATTCACAGGTGTGGTCTCTCCCTGACAATTGTGCAACATTATATTCATTTCAGAAACTGGGATAAAAAATGGAGTAAGAGGAGGAAAAGTTCACCAGCAATATATTAAATGGCAAGAGTTTAAGAAGAATGCCTTAATGGATAAATTGTGTCTAACACTGCACCCAGGACCTGAAAGGTGTATTTGCCTGAATAAATTGTGGAAACATAGTCTACAATTTTAAGACCAAGGTTAATACTGTTTAGTGAATGAATGATGAAGGAAAGACATATTTGAATAATAGATGCCTTTTTCAGTATAAACTTCAGTTTACTGTACTTTCATACATTCAAAACTTAATGATTCAGAATAATACTGCTTAAAAAAAAGATGTAATCCTCCAGGAGAACATAAAAATAAAGTATTCCTTTATAACTTATTTGAGCATTCTTAGAAAAAAGCTTTCCATGCTCTGTGGGTAGTCTATAAGTTTAGGTGGCCTCTGACAATGTTTGCATTGACTTCTGTATATTACAGGGCAGCTCGTGGCATTAGCAAAGGAAGCTTAGACCTTTTTTGTGCCATATAACAATTGTTTTATTTCCTTTAAAATATTCAAATTCACAACAGAATAATGGAAGTTTAGAATTTTGTTGAACAGGCAAGAGAGAATAAATGAACATATTCTTGCCTTGACAGTTATGAACTTGAATCTGATTAGAAGAATTTCATTAAAAAACCTTCAAGCCATCCCTTCTCCTGAAGTTTTTGTATGAGGTTTTTATGGCTGCACAGAGACATGAAATGCTGAAATAGCTGACATAAAATAAAGGGTACAAACTTCTTCAAACAGTAGAAAAGTTTCTTGCCAAAGCAGCCTTCAGTTCCTGCTGTAACAGGATGTGCAGAAAATGCAACACGGTGGTTTGTAATTTATATGAACCAGCTATTGGGTATTGGGAGTAAAATCTACAAAACTGTACTTCTATTTTAAGTTGTAACAATATGGGTGGTCTATGTTTTTTTGGTTTGTGGATTCCTTTTGGATTTTTGTTTGTGTGCTTGCCATTTGTTGGGTTTGTTGTTTTTTTTTTTTTTTTAAATTGAAGAATAAAAAGGAAAGAAAAAAGGCCTGTTTGGCTTTATTTTGTCTGTGGGGTTTTTTCCCCCCCTTCAAAATTCCTGTAATTACAGAAGAAATTTTAGAGAAATGTTTTCAAATCACTTGTATGGTTACTACTGAGTGATATTTGTCTAAAAGCTGACTTTTAACTCCCTCACAAACTTTACTGTTTTGGTTCAAAAAGAGCTAAGATATAGATTTTCAGTTTCAAATTATGTATAATTATACTGGGTTGTGAAGCATTTAAACTATTCTAGTTTGATTTTAAGTATTTAAACTGTTCCAGCTTGCACAATCTCTAAACTCATGATTTTAGCATTTTAAATTAATGTAGTCTCATTCAAATATCCTTTAACTATTACAAACCATAAAAAATGAACTGTAAAACTTTTTTTTTAACCAGGACAAAAATGTGATGCTTTTTCTTGCATCTAATTTCAATTAGAAATTGATTCTCTGGTTTATCTGTGTGCTGTATTCATCAGTCTAGAATTTTGTCTTATTTGCTTATACTGAAAAGCACCTCTGAAGATTCACAGAATTCTAAGGTGTGAATGCATTGACTGAGACCTTGAAATCCAAAGCTCCTTGTTTGAGGGGAATGTTGGTTGAAGCCATTCTCATATCATGCCCTTGAGGGCAGGCAGGAATGTAAGCAAGACTCAGAATAAGCCACAAAGAGGCATTCAAAACAATACTTAAGAATTCATAATAACAATTTACTACTTAGGTTTTAAATTTTTCTACCGCAGACTCATTTTTTTTGCTGCAAGTCTCTGTATTTGCATGCATGTGTTGCAGCCAAAAGCTATGAGCAAATTAGTTTAAAATTTATCCTTAGGAGCAACTTCTCACCTGTTTGAAGTGTTTCTTATCCATTATAACTGGAATGCTCCTCGCCCATTATTACAACAGTAATAAAACTTGTAATGCGTGTCATATCTCATGTCTGTGGTTCAACTTGTATTTAACCTTCAGTGTTCTTTGGATGTGTATGGAGCAAGAACAGTGAAAATATTTATCACTGTATGTAAACCTTAACGCACAACATTTAGCAGTGTTCCAATAAGCTGAAATTGCAAATGCTGATATTACCATAACAGATTTTCAGTGTACTTTTCCCAGCTCTGTGTAATGGAGATGGGAATGTCTATATGCCAGACCAAACTCTGAGGCCAGAAGGGAGTATTAGGTTGTGTTTTTATAATAGACTTTGTGTCTATCTCGTTTAGAACATATGTTCTGTGTCCTGAATTCATCCAGGCATGCACAGAAAGTGATTGAAAGGTATCTTTATCACTTCTCCTAGTCTCTGTAACCCTAGCTGTTCTGGTTAAATTTACAGTAGAAAATAGCAACCAAATCAATAAAACAGAATTAAATGCATTATAAGTGTTTTTCTGTCACAGTGGATGTGATTCTGCTTGGCACTTGAATATTGATCTTTTAAATAAAGTTAATTATTGTCACAGAATTAATTCAGGAGAATAAAGGAGAAATAAATTCAATCTGCAATGTGAGTTTAACACATGCTGCAATTAAAATTCAAGCCCTTTACTTGACCACAATCTATGTCACCTCCAAAGTTTGGGACCTCTGCTGTTTTATTTGAATAAGCAGGTAACCTACTAGTTGCTCTCAAATTAATAGGAATGCAAAGGTCATGTTTTGATTTTAATGATAGCCAGCAGCCCATCATAACTTTTTGGACTCCTTTCCTTAATTTTTTTTATCATAATGCAGTGCGCATTACCCAATACTATTTCTCCTGGTCTTTCATAATACACATAACTGTCTTATTTAGTATAGGTGTAGAAAGATCATATTATGTAATTATGCCAAAAAAGGATTAATGAAATAAATATGCAATATGACCCTCAACAATTCCAAGAAAAATCTGCAAAAACGGATAGAGAGAACTGACTTCCAGTTAAAACTGACTCTCATGTCTGCATAAATTACATAGACCATGAAGAGGAGAACACAGAGTGTTGCACTTAGTGTGAGTTTTGTGGAAATGGCATCACAGGTAGCACAAGCAAAACTGTAGAAAGAATGATACTGAACATAATAGTCACTGTAGTATTTTCAGAAATGAAACACACAAATAAATGAGGGTTATTCCAGAAAGCTCAGCAAAAAGACAATACATACAGCATTTATTCTTGTATATGCATCACTGATATTGAATTCACTTTACAGCACTGTCTTGTTTACCTTTTCCCGATAAAATTTAGGAAAGCTGCAGCTCAGTATTTGGTTGAGCTGTAAATAAACAATCTTCTATCTACGTTATTGCTCTTTTTAAATGACAGCAAGCAGCTCTTTCTTCCAGCATGGGATTATTCTAATTCTAACATCAAAATTAATCAAACTCTCTTGGTTAATCAAAATTATATATTATCATCCTGATTGCAATCATCTATCAAAGATCATTTCCTCCTGCAGTTTATACAGTACATAATCAGGGCAGAAGAATAACAAGCCAAGTCTAAAGTGAAAACACTAGTTGTGAGGTAAATAAACCCATAAAGCGGACAGCAAGAATCTGGCACTTCCTAGACCTCCCACACATATAAATCATCCCTTTCACAAGCTCATGTGAGATCATTCCACAGTCTCATTTACACATGCAAAAATTACTGTGGTTTTCTTTTTATTTTTCACTTACTTTCCTTTATTTGGTTTTTATCAGTATTCTCATATAAAGATGTGAAATTCCTGGTTATGGAAATTTAAGACAGAAATAACGGATATGAATTTTCTGAAGATTTTCAGACAAAATTCATGCTTCTTTGTTGCTGCTTACCTACTGATTTCAATCTTGTCCTGATCTGACACCACGGCGTATCAGTCAGAATGTGTACCTCAGGTTTATTATCAATTAGGAAATAAACCTGATGGTTTCAACCAACCAGAGATAGCAGTATTGAGAAATGGTGCTTTTAGTTCACATTCACTCAAAATATGAACACACTAGGAATATAAAAGGACAATAGGTCATTAAATAGTGATGCCATGAGTTTTTTATTGGTTTTCCATAGAGCCCTGGGCTTTAACTCAAAGTTAGACAGCAAAACATTTTCTTTACACAATGTTTTGACTGAAATTGCCTCAATTTCAACAGTGTATTCTAGAAATACAGCAAGTCAATGTAGAAGTGTCTAAACATTTAGAATTGGCTGATAAATGTTGTCAGAATACTACTATAAAATACCTTGTGCTACTCCTTAAAGATTGCTGACTGACTTTAGGTGGACTGTAGCTAAGGACAAAAAATCCTCCCAAATCTTTATCTAAGTTTCTTAGAGGAAAAAGAGCTATTGTTCTAATTTTACCCACCAAGAGGCAGAAATGGATAACTCTGTTGTATGCAGATGTTTGGGTCACACATCTCTCAAGCACTTCACTGGCTAACTTGTAAGTTGCCAGCTGAGTACAGATAACACTAAAGAGGAGTCAAGGGTAAATCAGAAGAAATTACCTAGCTTATGAATCAGAAGCAGGGGAAAAAAAGGTCACAAGAAGTCTCCCTTTGTTATGAAAGGCAGAAGGTACTTGAAGGATACAGGTTGTGAAGGATCATTTCAAAAGTATGAAGAGCCAATAAGGCTTACTTTGGCTGTACATGTTTGATCTTGCAAAGGCATTATGGAAATAAATGAAATCCAGAATGGGGATGGTGTGTGCTCAGCTGTAAGACTTCTGCAGTTTACATGTATGTAACTCCAGGACATAAATCCCTTTTATCTGACATAATACAACTGGGACATACCATAAGTGCATAATCATGACTGTTTATTTTTTTTCAGAAGTTCCTTTCCATGCTCTTCAGACTGCATAATGAAGCAGACTAATAGACTCATTCGCCAATTCAAAGAGAAATGATTTGTGTAACAAGTACATGAAGTACTATCTCAGTCTACACTGAAATTAACAAAAACCACAAAGATGCCTACACATAATTAAGTATTCAAAGGTTGAACACGCTAATTTGATCTTTGTAAAAATTTCTGGGTGGTAATTCGTCAATTGTGGTTTTCAAAGAAATTATTAGGCTTGAATAAGTAAGTTTTACAGTTCCTGGAATTTTTGGAGATATTTTTTTTTTTTGGAAACAGGAAACAATGAATGAAGATGTCAACAATACCATTAGGTTAAGAAGGATTTGAAAATATTTCAAGCACTGTGGGCCCAGAAGGATTAATAAATTCAGACTAAAGAGACTTTAGGTAAGGAAACCCAAAAAGTAGAAAAATATTGACTTTAGAAAAAATTGACAGAAATACTTTGATCTGATTACTTAAAATACATGTTCTTGGAAAAAAAAGGACAAGAATTATTCTTGACGGGATTCCTGATAAAATAATATTATGGGCAGTGGACAAGAAGGAGCTTGTGGTTTTGGGACACCTATTCTAAAGTCCACAGGAAGAATAAGATTAAATTTTCTCTCCTCATTATAACGAATCAAACATGTAGTGACAAATACCATAGAAATAGATACAAAACAAAATGAAAATTCCCTAGTTAGGATTTTGGACTAGGTTTGATTAAAAAGAAAATATATTATCTATTACATATTAAATATATTTTATTTTGTGGAACAGATTCTCACAGTCATTTCACTGGAGATATATCTGCCATATCTGCATTGGTCTTGGACAATCTAATCTTGTAAATTGGATGAACTAGGAGGCTTGATAAACTAGTTTAAGTGGTAAAAAATGCCCTAGAAAAAATACATAAACAAAAGTGACACATTTTTTACAGTTTTAGTTTTTTTAGTCTATTTTAAATTGCCATCTGGAGATATTACAATAAAAAAAGGCTTACATAATATAGAGAAATGTGCTTTATACATTCTTGCCTGTAGAAACACTTTTCTTTCTTTGCAACACTTGTTGCTATGCCAGAAAACATTTTCAAGACACAGCATACAGCTAAGTGACTCGCAGACGAGTGGGTCAAACCCAAAAGGTCATGTCACTTTAATTTCATGGTAGGAGATGAGAAATTGCTGATGGGTCAGGGAAAACGGGATCTGAGTACTCATATCCATCTGCTCCTTGGGGTTTATGTAGAGGCTTTTTAATCCCATCTGTTTGTGGTAGCCAGAGCACAGGTTGTATGATCAGCACTTAGTAACTGGCTTCTCTTGACACAAGTGTAATTCAAGTTTGGTGTTTTTATTTCATATTTTTGTAACATCAGCAGAATGAATCCAAGCTTTAAAGATATTCTTGACTTTCACCATCCTCATTTAAAATATAGCTGAGCTTAGAAAATATTTTCAAATGCATGCAGACTTTAAGGATGCAAGCAGAATCTGAATGTATTACCCAATGTCTCAGCCCAGTCCAAAGCCTAGTCTCTGATCCAAAAATATGTTTTAGAAATTTTTAGACTTCATTTAAAAAACCTGTAACTTGTGCTGTTTTGTAAGCTTGTAGGATTGGTCAAATGCAAATAACTGAATTGGCTGAAATTGATCCAGATCATGGTGCTCCGGTGCAATACTCAACATTGCTGAGCAGAAAACCATCAGTGAGCTTGATCACTAATGAGAATCATAGGGATCAGGAAACAGGATATGGCCTCCTGGTTTTGTAGGAGGGAGGTAGATGGAACAGAAAAGAAGATAACTCCATGGCTAATTCCTACTTATTCCCAATATTTTGCTAAGTGCTAAATTCTTTTCCCTCTCTATGAATATTACTGAATTTTATTTCTAGATAATATTTTTATCTGAAGTTTTTATATCCCCCTCAGAAAGCCAAGCATTTAATAAAGCAGTCTCTATATATCCATGAAATATATTTGAAATCAAGGGAAAAATCATTGTCATTCCAAACTTCTCAAATTTATGAATAGTTAAGAATTTAAATTCACATGAAAGCTCTTACTGGTGAAGTGTAATTTTTTTATATATACTAACAAAAATTGTAAAATCACTCTGCTTATTCAGGTATATTTAGCAGAGTGAGTTTAAACAGCTTGGTTTAAGTGAACTGCTTAAGACACAGTGAATTAATGACAGATGAGAAAATAGAACACAGGTGCCTCAGGCATCCAATTGTTTTCCTGTGTTAAATAAAAGCATCTTTCTGTTTGACATAGCGATGAATTTCAAATTAAAAAAGTCCTGGTGTTTGCTTACCATGAGGCATCTAGTGGATGCAAAATGAGCAGCTTACTTCTATTCTTCTAAACTGATCTAGGAGGAAGAAATCAAGCCAGATTTAACAAGTCGTGTGTTCTCATTTACAGGACTGTATACCATCAGAAATCTGTGCCACAGTAAACAAGACATCTTAAGATAGCTAAGATCTGATTATATATATATCTGGCACTGAAAATAAAAATATTATAGAAGTCCATGACTTTCTTGCAGATACTACTCATGGGAATAAAGGGGAAAAATATCACATCAAAGAAATGGAAAAATATGATGGGGAGAGCAGACTTTATGAGACTAATTTCCCAGGATATGCTAATAGGTATGGGGGTGAGGGTGGCAGAATTCTATCCAATCCTCAGGAAAAGAGGATATGAAAATCTGCTAAAAGGGATTTCCTTCCTTGCCACTTCTAAACTTGGACCATGTCTATTGCAATGTTAAAATTAAATACACTCCCAAGTGTAATTGTTGCAATTAAGCCTTCAAGTAAAATATTTTCTGGAGGTTTTTCATCTGAATTTATGAGATTCTAGAACAAGACAGTAGCAACCTTAGTGGGTTTAGTTACATGTCCACAGTAAGAGTTTCACAGTCACAGGAGGAACAGCAATGCCCACTACCATGGGCATCTGGGCTCACAGCAGCACCCACTTGCCATTTCACACCATGTGGCCCTCACAAAACAGCAACCCACATTATTTTCTCCTTCGCAGTTTCCTTGCCAAAACTTTTCCCTTTATCTGTCTGTGAGCTTTCCAGACCACCACTCTCATATCCTGTGCTCTTCTCCCACAGGTAATTTCCACTGGAATCTCCATGTATAAGCAGGCATGATGAGTTCACCCATTATCTCTCCATTAACGTGTTCCTCATCGCTGAGCAAGTGCTTAGCCACCAAAATCATAACAGAAAAAGATGCAGACATTCTCCACCATAACACTTTCTTTTCACTTTCACTCAGGCTGTGCTTATACCACCCCACAGCCTTTCTCTTGCTATGTTGCCTCCCCTGAGCAGAGAGGGAGCTGCAGAAGCTCTCCTGATAAGGCTGGGCTTAGCAAATCAGGCAGGCCCAGTTTACCCTGAGCTTTGCTGCTGCCTGCCTTGCTTTCCCTCCCACTGTCTTAACGTCCTTTGGCATTTACCACAACAGTGAAAAACTATGTGGTAACATGGGCACTGAGGCTTCATTCAGGCAACAAAAAAAGCATTTTGCAATAGCTCAGGATGGATGAACAATGGTTCAGGAGCATTATTCCATTGGCTTCTTGTGATCACACAAATAAGAGATGAAGAACATGCTTTGGGGTATCTTCCCATCTTTCAACACCAGAGAAATGGAGAGATGTTCCTGGGTCACATTTACCAATCTTTTACCTAGTCCAGTAGCCCATATTTCATATTTCTCTCAGGAAATTACCAGAATCATCATAGGAATTTTTTTGTAGCGTTCAGTCTTAAATTTCTTAGCTTAAGATCATTCTGCATCTTTACATGATGAGCTTAGTAAGCTAGAGAGAGGGAGAGAAAGCACTTGCTGGCCAAGCAGGTTTCTGCAAAACTCCCTCAGTTCCATCAGAGAAGTTATGCCATTGTTCTTGGCCCTGGTGACATATGCAGTAATTGGAGAATATTTCACTTGCTCTGACAGAATGAATCCAGTACTATGTGTGCAATGTGAAGGTGATTAGAGCAGAGAGAAAGTTGGCTAGCGACAGGACAAAGCAATTTTTTTTCTGTGCATGAACAGAAGATCTTCTGCAATTGGTATAAGATTTATTTGTTATTAATAGGCTTAGAAATTCCTATAGGCATTAAACTGTCCCTCTTAAAATGCATTTGGTTGAATTTTATTATCAGTAGTACTACT
This sequence comes from Melospiza melodia melodia, assembly GCF_035770615.1. NCBI lineage: Eukaryota > Metazoa > Chordata > Aves > Passeriformes > Passerellidae > Melospiza > Melospiza melodia. The sequence goes on along the minus strand of NC_086199.1, from coordinate 66,686,434 downwards.
GGCAACATACCAGAAGCAGAGATCTCAAAAATCCAAAATATATTTGAATTCCCATCATATCCCTTCCCTCACATAATTGCGAACCCTGTTTTCTCTCTGATTCTCCTGCAGTTTTCTTAACAAAACCTGTATATAATCTGGCCATAAATTCTTTTTACAGGGTACCTGATTCAGGTTTAGACCATCTTTTGGGAGAAAGAACCTAGAGAAAGAGTTCTCTCTTTTTCTGCCTTGTGCCATCATTCACTACAAAGGTTTACTATTCCCATAAAAATAGGCAACATGCACCCATCAGGCTTTCTTTTCCTGTGTACATATTAAACTCTTTTCAGACAAATAAGATTAATTAGACAAATATTCTGGAGAACTTGAGGTCATATCCCCATCAATGCATCTTACACATAATAATTAACCCCTACTCCCTTTCCTTCAAGAAGATTGTCTATTTTGGGTTTTAACCCACTCATGTAATCATGAAAAACATGTTTCTGACAGTGATTTGCAGTAAATCCTGTTGCATATTGTTGGAAAAACAAATCTCCTTTAAACTTCTAAAAGAAACACTAAACTTCTATGCTTGCACCCTTCTCCCTGAAGCTCCTGATTTGGGAAAATATTTTCTTTTTACAAGTTTTTCATTACTAGTCTCCCTGTCCCCTCATTTGTTAAACAGGTCTTAAATAGCTCTTAATTCTTACACCAGAATTTCCATAAGTTCAGCATTTTAGTGGCATCTTCCCTATCTTTCTAGCTCTGTTTTATCTCTTTTGAAAGACCTGCATGCAATACCCTGGATTTTGCTTCAGTTCAGAAGTGCATTTCTGCTGTTGATTTCTCAATACCTTTGTTAATAATTGCTGATTCAGTCTGGGAACACTTTTTTTAACATTGCAGAATTTTCAGATGAGTGACACATCAAATCTTCTTAAGCAATTAAACACACCCCCCCCCCCAAAAAAAAAATCCCAAACAAAACAAACAAAACCCCCTTATTTTAATGTTTCACATTCACCCACATGCCTTGTTCTGCACTTATGACACTGGATTTCATTTGCCATTTCATTGCCAAGTCAGTCAGTACAAGACTAACTCATGACAGTTTTTGTTTTGGTTGTTCTGAATCAATTTTTATCATCAAACTCTGTCAGTTCACTAGTATTCCTTTTTACTGAGCAATATAGCACAGATCCAACAGCATCCCACTGATAACTAAACAAATTTTGGTTTGAGTCAATCACAAATTGCCCCTTCTCTTGGTGTACTGCAGTGCAGATATTCCAAACTGCCTGCATATTCACCAGAAATGGTGAGCAGCACAATTAATACCAGATGCAAAGAAATTGAATTTTAATAAGAGAAGACTTGAAGCTATTGAAGGACCTCGTGCCTTCATCACACATGCAGCATCTATGAGATGAGATTTACACTATGTAAGCCTTTAATAGGAGGTTTGGTTGTTGTTTGCTTTGTTTAAATGAGGAAGCAAATTCCCAAAAAAACCCCACAAACATCGTGGCAGGAGAATTTTACAAGTTTTTAGGAAAATATCTAACAAGCCCCCAAAAAGTTAATGTGTCCTTGATAAAAAAATTAAAATTAGAAGATTAGCTAGGTTTCTAAACTCTGCTCCAGCCTAGTGCTCTAACTTTGTAATATTGAAGGAGGAGAGGGATTTCTTTCCTTGCCCAAAACCCATATTTAAGCTAACAATTTCCTTAGAGGTACTTACAGAGAAAAATTAATACAGGTGGTCAAAAATATCAAGTGCTTATTATTCTTAAGCTTTTTAATGGCTATAGGTGTGACCATGTTTCACAAGAACATAATCTATATTATATTATCTATACCATTTGCGCTTGTGTTTATGTTATTTCTCATGTAAAGTAAATAGTAATTTTAAATTGTTTTCCTTGGTGTGAACTGGTACTCCCACATTTTAAACAAGTATTTCTTAGTCCTTTTCAGCACTAGTTTACAGTTTTATCCTCTGAAGTATTCTTTTACTACGTAATAGAATTTAAGTAAAAACAAATACTTTGAGACAGTCTTGAACTTGTATTCTGGAATATAAAAAACATTAAGTACATATGGCAATTTGTGCCTGTTATAAATGAAAGGAGCCATAGCTATACAGTCTAGAGTCATTTACCTTACAGTATTTGAATTACTTAAAAAACAAAGAACAAACAAAAAAGGGAGAGAAAGCTGTCAGAAGCATGCATTTTAAAATGAACTGAGTCACGAAACTAGGCATTAAATCAAATAATGATTTTACTTTACTATTGTTTTAATACAGAAAAATGTATAACCTTTTGAGGAGATAGCTTTAAATTAAGATCACCAAAACCAAGACAACAACAAAAACTCCCATACTCAGAAAGTGCTGATTCAGTATGTTTGTTTTGTCCCTGAATTAGTTTCGCAAATATTTTTACTTTCTTCTCCCTCTGTTCCTTAAAGACCCGACTCCAGGAAGGATATTGTGAAATTTTGTTATTGATCATTAAAACATACTTTAATATTTATAAGGAAGGTACTATAACTGGTAAAACACTGCTGTTTTTTCCTAATTCGCCATGCAGTTCCTCTTTTTTTACAAAAGGACATTATTACCGCGCCTGAGTGGGTTGCAACTGGTGATAGAGAGACGGTGAATCTTGTTTCTTTGTCAGAAGGCTTAATTTATTAAGATATTATATATAATACATTATGACTATACTAATAGAATAAGAGAGAGGTTTGCAGAGCTGCTAGGCTAGGCTAAGAATAGATAGAAAGAATCTATAACAAAGTTGTGGCCAAGGACTCAGTCCCCTAGCTTGCACTGGTGATTGGCCCTTAATTATAAGCATAGGAAATGAGCCAATCAAGGTGTCCCTGTTGCATTCCACAGTAGCTGATAACAATTGTTTACCTTGTCTTCTGAAGCCTCTGGCCTCCAGAAGACGCAGAAATCCAAAAGAAAGGATTTCTGTGGAGAAATGTCTGCGACAGGACATTATACCAATTTCGTGTGCTCTAAGACATACAAGGTTGCAATGTTTTCCTATTCAGTAAAAGAAGTATTTGAACCCAATTAAAGCCAATTCTCGCTGCAGATCCTCTGCTGACCAGATTTTGGCAGCACCCCTTGAAAGATCTGGCAATCTGTCAGACCATTACCATTTCAGAGGTACTAACTTTCCTTCAGAGGAGGTGCAGCATCAGTCATGCACTCTCTTTGTTACAGCAGATGTAGAACCCAGCAGCCGAGCGATCAACACGCACCCAGGCTTTGCCCCGCTGCAAATGTTTCAGTTATCAACCACATGGTCTGATGTTGGAGTCTCGCTTAAATGTTGTCACTGAGATCAGCTGTGCGGGAATGCTGAAACCAAGGAGGACTCCGCTCCCTTTTGGACAGCAGGATTTCACAGAGCCACCTGCAAAATGCTGTCTGTGCAGCTGACACAGACATTGCCATCAAGCTGCAGATGCTGACAGATAGCTGTTGTTTTACGCACCGCTCACAATCTCCCTCAAATATTTTAAATTACAGAGTGGCATGTACAAGAGGAAAAAAAGGTAACGAAGGCTTTAATAGGACAATGGAAATGCTGTAGTCCCAAGGAAATTGTATGTAAAGAGTATCAAGATATTTTGAAACATTTTAAACTTTCAGAAACCCTGTGAGAAAGTTACATGGTATATTGCAGACACCTTTTCTGCTATTCAGGAAAAGACTCCTTCACTCCAAAGCCCTTGTCTCAGTGTGTAGGGCAGTCCTGAATACACAGCAGTATAGAGAGGAACTAGAAGAAATTACAACTCATTTCAAATCCCTTTCAGTTTTGCAAAAACTATTGCAAAACTGAAAGGGATTTTGAAGTAGTAAAGGGGACATTTGATTATATTTCTCCAGTAGCAATCTGGGGGCTGAACAGAAACATTTTATTCTTTATTAAGAACAGTTTCCAGGAACACAATCTAGTTTAATGATTGTTTTCTCTATACAATTGTTAGCACTACATGTCACTGGCCAGTTTCTCTTAGATCCTTTGAACAAAGTACAGAAGACAAGTTATATCTCAGTTTAATTTGTCAGGAAGCTACTTATTTTTCTATTCTACTCTCTGGAATTAATAATGCATTAGCCACGTTAGATCACTATTTCCAGATGTGTTTTCAAGCACAGCCAGGTTACATATGCCTGCACACATCTTTTTTAAAGAAACTGCATGTGTAACCTTAAGGCAATGTAATCCTGAGAGGAAGATTAACCTTTAGTTGCATTTACATTATTTTTGGAGCGTGACTAACCTTTTATTTGGAAGTATTAAACAGGAGGAATTGGGCTATTTACAGATGGACCAAACCTGCTGATTGAAAGCTAAATTCTGGTCTTGCTGGAATTAGTAGGACGTTTGTTAAAGACCTAAGTAAAAGATCAGTTATCCCTCTTGTGCTTAACTTTGATTTTCAGAGACTCCCAAGGAATCACAATTTCAATCATTGCCAAAAGGAGTAAAGAGACTCACAATCTGTGAAAAGAGGGGTGCTTTACTGAGGTAAATCTTTTTCCCACCTGCACATTATATTATAACCAGGACACATATATATTTATATAAATATATAAAACTATGTTACACATGTTTATAATGATAGTTATTGAATATGGTTATACTCTTATATAGTAATAAAATTACATAATGTATATTATGCTAAGATATACCAATGAAAATACTTTAGATACTTTAGCTGCAACTGGATGTACTTGCAACAGCAACAAATGACACCAGACACCTTTTTTTGTCTCCTATTCCCATTTTTGAAATTCAAATTTATCAATTCAAGCAAGTGGTAAAACAAAAAAAACCATAAGTATTTGGTTTTTTGGCTCCCAGATTTAAAGTACTGTCAGTTAAAAAAAGCCAAATGCTGCAATAAGTACAATTGTATTTGTTACACTTAAGAAATTATAACATTCCTCATTACATCAAATGATACGCTCTTTACCTTGCTGCAACTAATGAGGATTTATGGCGGAGAACAGAAACAAGGCAGTCAGTAAATATTCCATGGCTTTATACCCACGCTGTTGTTTCCTCATGCAAGATTTGGTGTTTTCTAAGAGATTGTTTTGGTGTGTGAGTTGGGGGCTGAGAGCCTCTTTTTAAAAGAGAATGTAAAATAAACCCATTTCATTTATTTCTGTGAAAAAGCCAACAGTGGCTATAAAAGATCAGCTAGTGTCAGGTCTTTACCTGGGGAAGTCTTGGGTAATTAAGACAAAGGTTTCCACTTTGGACATGAAGTAGTAATTTAATCTGCCTTATATAGATAAAGATCTGCAAATATTCTTTATGTTGGTGGTTCCAATAAGCAATAAACTTCATTTTTTATTTCCTAATATTAGCTAGAAAGGAATATGCCTCCTCTAGTAATTTAGTAGAAAGCAGAAATTGGTAATAAGGAAAGGAAAGGGATATTCTGTAATCAACTTAGGTTACATGCCTATATGGTATAATACAAAAATATAAGCTATTAAGACAAGGACAGGAAAGAGGCCCTGGAAGATCATATATGAAAATCTTTCAGAGGCACCCAAAGGAGTCCAACATAACTTTATATACATAAGTAATGCAAGATTCTATACACCTCATGTTTCTGATTGTTTTGATTATAACTAGCCATTTCTCAGGATCATCATAGCTGGTGTCTTAGCTAAAAGATCAGTTACAGCTGGTACAGTTAAGTAATTGAGTTGAGCACAGATTAGCCCTGAAACTGTTCTGGTCTAAGGGCTTTTTGACCATAAATATAGGATATACAGAGAGACAAACACTGTCAGAGTGTAATTTGCAACATAATTTAGAATACTCTATTTAAATAATATGTCGTTATTTTGTATGGCTTATCCTTACCTTATGTCTCTGAAGCACCATGAAATACTTCAGCTGCATCCTCTCCAGGGAACAGAGAAATCTGCTGTGCATAAATGTGTTACAGCATATACCACAGTCAAGATGGCCACAATACACAGGGTATCACCATACACTATCAGAAAGCTTAACCCATACAGAGCAACACCACATCACTTCAGAAGGCTGCAAGCACCAGCTCTCCTTGTTCTTTAGCCCAACCTTTATACCCCTCATGTTGATGCACTGCACCTGTGTGCCCTCTGCTCCCTTTGGTGGTTGGTCAGTGCCCCTGGGCACTCCATGGCTCGTTGCTGTCAGTGCTGCTCACCTGCTCCTCACAGCTGTACCCACTGGGGATGAGGCTCAGTCACAGCCCCACTCCAATTACCACAAAGTGTGTCCCTACACAAGTGTGCAAGAGATATCAAGAATGATCTGTGCTATTGTTGCAATTGATGTGTTTGTGGGCTCTAAACGCTGAATGCAAAGTCTATAACCTTTGAGAAGTGTTGGTGAACACGTCCTGTGTAAATTTTTTAGTGTCAGATTGTGTGCCATGTCTATCTGACCTTGTTGCTAGAAAAATTGTGACTGGACTAGAGGAGGAAAAATTCGTATTTTCTACCCAGTATTGCACCTATTTAAGATGAGCATATCTGGGGTAACTCAGAATAAAAAGACAGGTTTAAGTTCTTCTGAAGTATTCAGCTGTGAACTAACCCAGAGCAACTTGCTGTGGCAATGTGATGGATACGAAATTTCTCTTCTGTAGAGGACATCATTGTCTGTTCGACAGAAAATAGGCAAAGGGTTTTGTTTAAACACTACAGAGTTCTTTCACAGTATGTAAAAGAAACACACCAGATAAATTTTAATATAACTTCCACTGGTGGAACAGACATCTATTGATTTGTAAACCTTATTGAAATGTAAGGAAGGACCATGCTGCTAATAAGGGATAGTTTATATGGTCATTAAGACATCAATGTTCCATCAGGGATTTAATTTTAATGTCTGTTCCAAGGGCTGGAAGTAGAACTGACGGCAGGTATATATATATATATATATATATATATATATATATATATATATATATAAGGCTAGATCCTTTTTCTCTAGCTCCCTTCCTTTTGCAGAAGATTTGAAGACAGCAGAGAGAATATGTCTGTGTTGTAATGCACATCGTGCTTGCATGCTTTCCTGCCTTGTTGATTTAGAAGAATCTGTTATCTCAGAGAGAGGATTTGGGGATTGCAGATTTAGTCTAGCTAAAGTCTTTATCTTTTCATTGCTATATTTTAGTAACTTATTGCTATCTTTTGTCTCATCATTTCTGTTAACAGCTATCCTTGAAATACTCACCTTGTTGTCACGTGTGTTGTACCAACAGAAACATAAATGTATGGAATATGTTCAGAATACGTGTCAATGTATTCACACCTTCTGTAGGCTGACTCTGTGTACTAAAACATTATGTTTCTTTTAATGGTAAAAACAAGACATTTTTTCATGTTTGTTTTCATGATTCTTTACTGTGAGGGTGGCGAGGCACAGGAACAGGTTGCCCAGAGAAGCAGTGGATGTCCCAACCCTGGCAGTGTCCAAGACCAGGCTGGATGGGACTTTCAGCAACCCGGTCTAGTGATAGTGTCCCTCCCAAGGAACTGAATGGTGTTTAAGGTCCCCTCCAACACAAACAGTTATATGATAGCATAATGTCCTTTTTGAATAAGAGCTGGAAGTTTTCAGCCCTTGAGGAAGACAGTCATTGCTTTTAAGGGGTTGGGTCTTTATATAACCTTGTGAACCTGAAAGTTGTAAATGTAAGTTAGAATCCTGTGAATGTTCCTCAGTCCAATGTGCCTATCTTTTAACTGAACAGCCCTTTCAATGATAGGAGGGAAAGCTAGATGTGGTCATATGGGAAGCACTGCACATATGCTTAACAAGGAGAGTTTAGAACTGGTGGCTGGTAGTTCCTAGGAAAATGTTCCCGAACCAGATTTACAGAGAAAGTCCTCATGACTAACTTTTACAAGCTTATGTAGGAAGACCAGGGAAACTTCCAGGAGGAAGAATAAAATGGATCTCATTTCAAATATAGAAAAACTTTTGTTTTGTTTGAATCTGCCTTTTAGCAGTTTATCCTGAATGAAAACAAACTGGATTATTATCCTCCCACTGGTATTAATTGAGATCTACTGTAGGAATATCAACAACCTCTGTTAGGAGGATCAGAGTCTGATTTAAGACTTGACAAACATTCTGCCGTGTTATGAAAAGAAAATAACACTAATCTAAATTCTAATATTGGCTTCCTTTAACAATAACTCAGATACTGCACACCACAATTTTCTCAAATCTTCTACTTCTCTGGTTTCATTTAGACATAAGGATAACAGCTGTCTTAGAGGGCTCCTTGTCTGTGTTTTGCTTCTTTTGAGACTTTTTATCAAATGGTTAGTAGCCTGAACAGGTAACTGTAAGGTGACAGAAATAGTTTGTGTCTGTTAACACTGCTCTAATTAGAAACTAATGTTTTTCCTCTCCTGTTATTTGGTCTAATATCAAAACATCACACCAAATATTTTGTGGTTTTCATCAGACCTTGTGAACTGAATGAATGACTGAAGAAAATAAAACATGCAATTATCAGATATTTTAATGCAATGTAAATCCAAATGGAAGGCCTGCAGAGCCCTACTCTGTGCAATATCAAGTCTGTGTGTGTGTAAATAAGTAAATAAAAATAAGTGGCAGGCATGTGGGGGAAAAGAGAAAGGCTACTGGCATTTAATTTTAAAACATATTTTCTAGAGATAAAATGTATTTATTTTCTGTTTTCAATAATATGCCAAAACACTTATCAACTCAGATTGTGCTGAGAAAAGATGATCTAAGCCATAGACCTTAGTTAACGTCACATTTCACTGCAGATGATAATAAAATAAACAGTGAAGAATGGGATTTTCCAAGGGCTTTGCCAAAAGGTTCAGTACTATGTGTCCTCTATTCCTATTTCTGGATATCAGTGTGAAATTCAGCCTAAATGACTAATTTAGATATGTGTATGATGTTGTATTTTACTGTTCTTACAGAAAACCAGCACCAGAACACAATTGGGCCTACTTAGATCAGTTGTTTGGTTAAATCCCAACTAGAAAGCAGGTTTAGTATAATGCTTAAAGCCCTACTTTTCACAAGGGAGCTGGTCCTAGTGGGATCTTAGAGATACGAGCTTGCATCCTGATTTTAGAATGGAAGAGGAGCTGATAGCTGGCATGTTGCAATTGTTATTTTCAATGTTCGGGGCTAAACAAATGCTCATTGGAAAGCTGCATGGATTTGAAACAGAAGAGCAACAGGAAAAGTGGAAGGACAGAATTTTAGGAGAAAAAGAATGTTCTTATCATCGGTATATTATCTTTGGTATCCTTTATTAAAAAAAGCATTCTGTTCTCAACCTGTGTTTTCTCTTTTTATTTTTCTGCTTGAGACTTTGCATCCTTAACTTTGCACCCTAGAAGAGACTTCATGAATTATAACTGATAAACCTTGGCTTTATACAACTATAACAACCTCAAAAAATACTGTAGGTTTGGTGTTTGCAGCTTGGGGAGAAAGCATTTGTGTGTATGTGGCCAGCCAGAGAGTACAATAGATGATCAGTACAGTTTTTTTAATGAATAAATTATATATTCCTAAGGCAGCTTCCATTTAGTAAGTGGAAAATAATAGATAAAAAAGAAAAATTTGGGGCTTTTGAATAATTGCTTAGTTATCATACAGCCTTATGAAAGACTTTTACCTCGTTTAAATGGAAGTACAAAAATTTGCCATATTCATGGCAACTTGTGATAAACTCTGCCTCAGTATTTCAGATGTACTGTGTTCCAAATGTCCCATTAATATTGCTTGGGTTATAGATGGCTGCATAGATATCTTTGTGCCTCCACAAGAGTACATCACCAGGAAAATAGATCTTCATGTGAATGCATCTGTATTACTCATTGGAGTAAATCTTGAAAAAAAAAAACAAAAAGAGAGAAATGTGGATGAATGTTGTCAACATTGAGTTTGTGACTTTAACCTAATTTTTACTTTCTATGGGTTTAAGAGTTGTGCTCAAGTTTGATACGAGAAATTCAGCTTTCACTGAGTGAAAATGATACAAAACAAAAAATCAATCTCTGTGATTTCCCAAGACATTTTTCAGGTTACAAGAAATTTCAAGAAGCTAAATATAGTCAGTCCTTTAAACATTCAGAAGCTCCTTTAATGGCTGAACTTCTAGAGCTCTCATTTTTAAAGTTTTCACTGTGAAACAGATTATTTACTTTTTCCTTTCTGTAGGAAAAATTAAAATTCTTATGCACGATATGGAGAAGTTTCATAATGTTTTTCTGAATAAGATCTTCAACAGAATGTACTCAACTGCCTGTAAAATTACCCACCTGAACTGGAGAGAATTCCTTTTTTTAGAGGTCTGATAAAATCTGAGTAATAGCATGTTATTTCTTCTGTTGCTCTGAATGGAAATGAAGAAGTACCCACCCATTTTGGGGAAAAATGAGTGGACATCATGATTTTAACAACTGAACAACTGGTACCCTAGGATCCCAGTGTGAACAGTTCAGCTATTAATTTTTACAGTAAGGAGAACAGAGAAAGGAAGATTATTTGGGCAAGAAAAGCAGAATCACTTTGCTAAGTGAGTCCAAATGAGGGTAGGGCTTGATTCTGCAAACAGGAGGACTTTTATTGTGTATTTCAGTTAATTAATAAACATTGCTTTTTTCTGGTAAGGTTATATGGATGAGGGAAAATTTTTTGGTCACATTATTTCTTTGGGAACTCCAGGAGTTTTAGCACAGTTTCTATGGATTCTTTGGAGAATTGAGACAAGATCGCAGTCACTGAAGGTGTAGTGTTAGACAGGAAGAAACCAAGGGGGCTTTGTCTGACACTGCAGTTATGCTGAGGACTTTTTCAAAGAGTTGGAAATGTGCCTTCAACCTGACCCCACGGCAGAGAGAGTCTGTGCTCTGAGTGCAGCAGAGGAGCAAATGGCTCCCAGCTGAAGGGTTTCTACTGAACTGAGGACTGAGTCTCCAAGCTCTGCATTTCAGTAGCAGTTTTCAGTGTGTCATTTTGGATTGTTGTAAGAATGTGATCTTGGTTGCGATAAAGAGAGCAAGTCAATCCTATTTTATTAAACTTAGCAGCAGTAATATCTTCTAGCAGGGTATCAGCCCATCTCTGTTTAGGATTATGGGTTTTTTGCCGTGGACTCTGAGTGATCAGAAAGGCATTAGGCATTTGTGACAACTCTAGAAACTCAGCATTTTTCCATATTAGAAAGTAAATCTGAAAAAAGAATGAATTTATTTGAGCAGCAGCAGTGGCAAAACAACAAAATCATGGTATAATATCTATGAAGTAATAAAGCAGTAGACAAAGCAAGAGCAGACCAAAACATCTGTGGTTGCTATTTTCACCAGAGTTCATTGGGAACAGTCTCAGACAATTTGGACATGCAGTTTTTTCAGAGCATACATTCTTTTTTTATTTTTAATCATAGATGCTTCGTGCAAACTTAAAATACTTTAAAATAACCCAAAATAGCCTGAAGGGACAGTGTTAACTTGAAAAGCTACCTATGTATACTTTGTCCTTATATTCTTCATCTGAAAAAAAAGGCGGCATTTCTTTTTTCCTTCACACTTCATTTTTTAACAGTAACTTTTATATTTTTATGAATCTATTCATGTGAATGCAATAAACTTGCCAAATGACTAAAAGTAAAAAAATTTCACAGAATGGACTGTGGTTAGATACTTCTTGTTTAGAAAGGTAAAATTGAGCCCCTTATGATTTTCCACCCACACAAATACTGAATAACAACAAAACAATCACGTAATAATAGCCATTTTATCTGACATGTAAAAAAATGGTAAGTAATTCAGTTTATGATAGTGTGCACTACAACTGGATAGCCTCAAATAAGACATAAACATCAGTCTGTTACAAGGAAAATTAAAAAGGGAGGATTTTTAGAAGTAAAATATACCTTAAAACTGCAAAATGGAAGAGCCTTTCTTGCTGTAAACAGGCTGTTACATTTTTTTGTAGTACTGGTTAATAAAAGTTTCCAACATTATAAGAAAAACAATGAGCATTTTCATCCTGTATTATTCTGCTAAAATTGATTCCATTAATTTTGTGATTATATTTAACATTTTTTACAGGAATTAAGTTAACCAAGAGTTGAATGTTTTAAGCCTTCTCTTAATCAGTATTATATCCTCCCACCTAGGAACAAACATATTTACTTTATTTTCTATACATCTTATTGTTGTATTTTAAATTTATTTTTGCATGTAAATTCTTGTATTAGGCCTGCATTTTTTTGTATAATTTTCTTCCTTTAAGACTGAGTCACTTCTTTGAATCCTGTTTCCCCTTTTTTCATGTGTCTTCTCAATCTGTAGCTTTAGAAAGGTCAAGATTTCCTAAAGGAGCCCTATGGATCTTTCACCAGGATCTTTGTCTTTCTCCTGGTGTGGGACAGTTTGCCATTGCTGAATTGATGAGGCTCCTTTCAATATCTGTCAGGTCTGCTACAACACGTTATCCCTTACAATAGCGTCCCATGCCCTAATAATGAGTCTCCTCAGGTCTTTGGGATCCACCTTTTCTCCATTATCTTCATTTCACTATCACTTCTTTCTAGCCATAATATCAGACATAGTATTGAATATAATTTCTGCTGTTATTCTAGCACTTTTGATCAAAATTTAATATAAAACAGTTCCTCTTTTGATAATTTTTTACAGCTTACGGTAATGCTGAATCCAAGATTTTCCAAGATCATCTCAAGTTATCTGAGCATTACTTTGCTAACAGATATTCAATAATTAAATGTTCCTGTTATTTCCAGGTCCTACTTTGTGAATGATGCTTGTAGTTGTTTAGAAGAAAACACCCAGACATATTATTCATCTCTTTCCTGAATAAATATTTAATAGAACTTACCATGATATCCTCCTCCTTCTTGATTACCATTACCAGAGAACTGAGCATGACTTTTTTGTTTGTCTTCCACATCTATATTTTTTGAGATATTTTTTCATTGGAGGTCAGATTGCTCCTGTTAAAAACATTCCTTGATCTTTCTCATTCTCCAATGATGATTTACAAAACAGAATCTGCTGGCAGAAATGAAGGGGATTGATTTAATGATCTTCCTGAAATCAAAATAAAAACATCCCCTGCTCTCTTGGAATATTGTAAACTGGCTTCAGCTTCTGCCAATCAATCTTATCCATTTGATAAATCAACTATAATTCTGCATATAGCCAGAAAAGCTCATGACCTCACAATCTGAAAAATGTGCAACATTACAGAACCCAGAGACCTAGTTGTCTCCACAGACTTGAAAGATGCTGTTCCAATTTCCCCATGTCCTGCACTCACAAATGAGCATTGTTCTGTCCATTAACTTTGAATGCATTCATGGATAAATAAGGACTTTGAACTAATCTGTACACAAAGCTGGCTTGGCAGGGTTTGGAGGTTTAATTGAACTTCATATTAATTTACAATTAGTTTGTTTTGTTTACTTTCTGATGGCATTAGCAAACACATTATAAAGGAGGTACAAATAAAATTTGTGCCAATTACATATGAGAATAATTGGATTTTATTAATCCAAGAATTCATGCAATCAATTCACTTATTGGTACTCTTAGTTCAGATACCTCATTATTCCTCACACTAATTAATCTCTACCACTAATGAGTAGTTTTGAAATGGGACTGTTTACTCATTTGCCCTATATGGAAGTTTTCTTAAACAAAGACTGATATTTACTTTAGGGAAACAAGCAAGTTTTATTAATTATTTTTTTTAATTACTCTTCAAGATAACAGCAGCTTTCTGGGTTCAAAAATAAGAAATTTAAAAGATTATTATTCCAGTCCTGTCTGAGTTTGAACAAATGACTTATATATGTGAAATGTTCTTACTTGGCAAGGATAAATGCACATCAAAATGGAAGATTAACAAATCCTGTAAATAAACATGGGGTTATGCAGTGGTATTTGCTGATTAACCATAACAGCTTTGGAGGCTGTCTTCCTCCTCTGTCTCCATGCATTCAGCCTGGAAGCACATTCCATTTTTTTTGGTGTCATGCAGAAACAGCACACTAAACATGAGAGTTAGCAAGTAAGACATTTCAGAGAAAATCCTCCCTTGCAGAGGTGTAAGAGAAAATGTACTTGAAAGGAAGGCAGTATTTCTGATGGAATAAAATGAATAGATGATCTTGGAGATAGGTAAATTCAAAAGGCAAATACTTTGAATTTTAACTGACGAGGCCAAAAGAAAGAGGATAAAGTCAGAACTGATTGGGAAAAATAATTTCTGATGGACAGAATGGAGGAATATTGTGGAGCTTGAAGAATAAGAAGGAAATGATGCTAAAAAAGACCCAAAACAACCTCAGGAAATAACAAAGACAAGGAAAATAATTGTAGTTGTAACCTGAAAAATAAAAAGCAACTCCCAGAGGAGCTGAGGAAAAAACCTCTCTGTATGAATATATTTAAGCAAATGCAAAAATGTCAGAAAGCCAAGTGGAGAGGCAAAAAATAACAACAGAAAGAGTGTGAACGCCAAGGTCAGCAAATGAGTGGGAGGGGGAGGAGGTGCTCCAGGCAGAGCAGAGATTCTCCTGCAGCCTGTGGAAGAGAGCACAGATGAGATGGTATTTCCCTGCAGGCCCCACATAAGAGACACCTAACACTACACGCTATTATTTTTTAATTTCAATTTAATACCATTATAGCAGAACTGAAGTCCAAGTTGCACAGCCAAATCTGTGAACTAAAACTTGCCACCCCACTTCACTTTCTCAGCTGGAAAACACATTGCAAACACAATCATATTGCAGTAGTTCCCCTAGCAATTCAAACTTAAAATATAATTCAAATGATACCTCATCGGAGGAAAAAGCTGCAAAAACTAAAAAACAACAAACCCAAAGCTTACAATGACAAAGAGAAAAAGACACTGTATTCTATGACTTTTAGAAATCGAAAATAATGCTTTGTACTCCAGAAGGTGGAACTTGCCTCTGGGAAAGTCGTTGCAGCACTTTTTAGATAAAAATCAACGTTAGGAAAAAAATATCAAATTTTGGAATAGCAGGCACTATGAGAATGATAATGAACTTTGGCACCCAATTAGGTAGGGAATATCTAAGTTCTTCAAAGCTCCATTTATGTATAAACTAGATCAAAGTTCTCTGTCAACTGTCTTTGAAGAAAAGCATTTACAATTCCTCTTTTCCTCCCTGCCTTGCCATTTGATTTTCCCCTCCTACTTTCAGGGCACTGACAACCTCTGCTGGCACCTTTCAGCAAATCATTGAGTGCAACATGGAGAGAAGGCTGGAGGAAACATTTAACTTTTGCACGAAAGTTGAACCACAGAGCTTAGTGTGAACTTTTTATTCCCGATAAAATTTTAACATGCAGAAGAGCATATGAAATCAGAGCACAATAGAATGACCTGGGCTGGAAGGGACCTTAAGGATCATCTAGATCAACCCCCCTGTCATGCACAGAGATTCCTTGTCCATGGAGGCTGAGAGCCCCATCCAGCCTGGTCTTGAGCAGATCAAAGGGTAGGGAGTCCACAAAAAAATAAAATTCTGTTTTAATGTTGGTGAAGGACGCTTAGACAGACTAAAATTTATGCACTAACTAAATAAACACAATCATAATTAAGTTACTAATATGCACAGTAAATTATTCAGTTCCCCAACCTATACAGTCATGAATAAAATATTGGCAGTACCTGAGTGCATATGTGGTATGTTGGCATGTCTCGTAAATCATCCAAAAAGAATAAGAACTTCTGTTAAACTTTACTTACTCTACCTGAGAAACTGAATTTTAAGACAAAAGCCTGAGTTATAATTTTTTCGTATCACAAGGTAATGTTTCAAGAAAGAGCCAACTGCATTCTCAAAATATGTGGTGTTCAACTTACATTTCACATGAAATCAAGTTTTGATATATGATTTTGGAAAAATGAAGGAAAAAAGTGATTTCAAAAAAATACATTAGAAGGACTTAAGCAGGCCCTAAGCAGGAAAGTGTACAATCAATTGTAGACAGAATTAAAAACTAAAAAAAATTCATCAATCATTAATGTGCATAATTTTTGATGTCAGAAAATTTTCTTGCTGTTTGCACAATATCTAGCACCCACAGTTTTATCAGTATTCCAAAACTTCATTATAAACCACCTTAATGACATATTATATCTAAGAATCAAATAAATATGATGAATTATGTAGAAATAACTTTTGTGCATATTTTGACCTATTTAAATTATGCTTTCATGCACTTATTTCTCCAATAGGAAAGTTAAAACCTTGGCAATTAATTTTTCCAGTGAAATTTGAAGAACCATGTTTATGAACACCAATCAAATGACAATCACTATATAAAATATTGTGGGTCCAGAGGTATGCTAAAACTAAAGCAGACAAATCAGTGCATTTCCTGTTGTTCTGGTGTTTTTTTATAATAACCTGGAAACCATAATAAAGAAAATTATGGTCATGCTAAGGAAAGAAGGAGGTATGGAATAGCAAAATGAGTGCCAGGGTTACACAGCACACCAGTCTAAGTGAACAGCAAAGCCTTTATTTCCTACATTCTGTGCACTTGCCTTCTTCCTGGAACTTTGTTACCTCTTGTATTCAGTTAATCAATATATCAACACTCAGTAGTGCCACATTTAGAACATTTTCCCAAAGAAGAACACATGGATATGAATTAATGGAGACTCATAAATCAAGGATAAGCAGATAAGAAAAATCAGAGTCTCAATTATTTCATGGTACATTGATTTTGCAGGGTTTTGACTGAGTGCGACTTAGGACAGAAGTTTGGCCTTCAAATTTATTTTTTTAACAGTTGATTATTAAAATGGAAAATTACTATTGATAATAAAAAATCTTCTTTCTACATTTTATTCATTATTGGTACTTGACATTGGTTAAAAGTGTTATTTGTAATACAGTATAACGTCTCAACTCTGGAAAATATTTTAATAACTGTATTAAATCATTCTTAGATTACATATTTAAGGTTATAAATATTTTAATCCCTTCTGGTTAAAGAAGATTAAACTACACTATATATACCCTTTCTATATAGCAATGATTTTTTGAGGGCTATTTTAATAGCTATATTTTGAGCAACAAGAAAAAATTTTCATCACAATATTGGAAAAATATGTTCAAAATAATCACGTTTATATTTTAACTATGAATCATTTTATATCTTCTGAATTGTTTGAAGTTTTACCTTTTTAAGTGATTTTTTTTCAGGCATAAGAATAAAAACTACTCAAAGGAGAGAATGAATAAATGCACAAACTTAACTTAACAAGAAACTCTTCCTAAGAGTAGTTGTTGAACAATTTAAGTTTTTAGAAATAAACTAAAAAAGTTTTTTTTCATAGAAGGGACTATAGTTTATTCTGAAATGGATTCAGATATGGATTTTTCCTTTCTGCTTGAAAGTCTATTTGTTTATTGCGAACAGACAGGAAAAATGGCATATGAAAGGGCAGGATGACATCGAACAGAATCCTTAAAAACAATTTTGTATCCACTATCTAACTCACCTGGCCCATTGAGAATTCAAGAGATGGAGGACTTGAATCTACCTTTGCACAGTAGGGGCAATTTGCTATAAATTAAAACTGCATTTTAGGGATGTGGGTTTGCTTCACAAATTTCAATTCAGAAGACATGAAGTCTCAGAAGTCATTCACTGCACTTGTTAAAAATGGGGTTTGGATTCCTGGAAGCAGCACCTACAACATCAGCTTGTCTTCAGGGGCAGGGACATGTTGACAGTAACACAAGTGCTCATTAAGACAGTTGGATGTGCTTCATGAATATGTCACACATACGTACACTCAGAGCATGTTGTACAAAAGCCTGCAAATTTACGTAACATACTCTAAAAATAGTCTAATTTTGGTGTAGAAAGCGAAGGGAGACGACCCATCCTCTGATCGGCATCGAACTCCGATTTATTGATCCACCAAGCACATTTTATAACAGTGTTAATTAAGCTCATACATAATGCAAAACCCGAGCTCATCATAGGTTACAGATTAAATATTAACCCCTCCTTTTGTTTTCAATACCTGTGGTTTGTTATTGAAACCAAGATTTATTTTCTCACCCTGTTATGAAAGTTCTCAAGGCCTCCATGTTTGTCAACTTTTGCTTTCCCATACCAGCCAAGGACAGAATGTTTATCTGTTATGAAAAAACAGCCTGAGAACTCTGCTGTTTACAGAAACAGGCTGTGAGAATTTGCTCCTCACAGCTGCCTTTTACTTTTCCATCAGCTGTATATGATTATGGCATGTCTGAACAAAACTCTATAAGCCATTTCTGAGTAAAATTCTCCAACATTTTGGCTTCTAGGAATTAAACATTACCAGGAATAAATTATATTAGAAATTTAACAATTATCTTCTTTAAGACTCAATTTTAAATGGTGTGACTGACTTCCCTTTGGCCAAAGGATAAGGCAAAATGCATAATTTTATATCTCCTTCCTACTACATCAGATGTCTTAGGCCTCAAGACTCATTTTCAGAACACATTTCCATTTTATCCAAATCTACTGTCACACTAGCTGTAATGTTAGAATAAAGATGGCCTGTGGAACTCTGGGTTTACTTACATTCTTTTTCTACATTGCTATTGTCAGACAGTAGGAGACATGATAATCTCAAGCAGCAGCTAAATGGGGAAAGAGAGGGGGAAGGTAAAACAGGCACAGAACCAAAGTTTGTCATGCCAGTCTCTCCATGTTCTCCTATTTAATTTCAAACAAAACCCAGAACTGTTTTGGACATCTTGATTTGGTATTGCACACTACCAAAGAAAAAGCCTGTATTTGGGATGAGTGTTTTATGCAAATGAAAATGAATAGAATCATTCCTATCCCAAACAAACCTAACTCACTACTTCAGCCCACCATCTGTATAATGAAGCACGTAACCCTTCCTACTGAAGAAAAAGAGCAGAAAATTGTCGTAAACAGGAATGAAAAATGACAACAAAAAACAACCAAATATTTTGTTTCAAAATCATTGCATCATTGAGAAAATTGTGTCTTTGACAAATGCTTCCCTGCAAGACAGACATCAGGAGTTATATTTTCAGTAACAATGACCAATTTTTGCTTGAATACAGACTTGCATGCACAGGGACCAGCCTTTAGAAATGTTTCCTTTTTTTTTCCTCACAACATCCTTTCTCTGAGATAATGGATATCATAACTCTCTTCCTTGGCTTTCTTTAAAGAGATTGAAAAAATTATTTCTTCTGAAAAGTATCCACCAACCGAGTGCAAGGATAGATGATTCAGGAAAAAGAGGAATATAGAGTCTGGTTGTGGCAGGTAAGTGAAAAGAGGAAGGTGATTTTCTGACATTCTCTTTATTATTTCTAACTCTACCTACATAATCTGCTGTCACTTTGGGGTGCCCCAGAGTTCAGGGAGAAATTTTCTCAGTACAACTTTGAACATTTATCAGTGCAATATTGGAGGCTCAGAGATAGCAGTACAAATATTACCAGTAATTTTAAGAGCACCATGCACCATGAATAAGCACAAAATCATTATTTTCAAAAGGTCATTTGGTGCAATTGAGCTCTGCTATCTTACATCAAAACATATACAGGATGTTATTGCTAGGAATGTTAGATGACATTCAAAGCAAAGGCTTGCTATAAAGGGAGTACAATGATGGCTATTTTCAGTAACTTGCCATTTAGTCATCAGTGATGAGCTGCACAGCATCACAGGACACCCATTGCTCCTTGTTTTGAGCTGGAAACCCAATTCTGAAACGTGCCTGAAAACAAAATGCAAATAAAGTGTCATTAGATTAATTGCGGAAATATATTTAATCCCAAAAAAGTTTGCAGCAAGCTCCATGAGGTTTGCACAAACCCACCTCTCAAGCCTGCTGAGGTGCCCATGGATGGCATCCCCTCCCTCCACCGTGTCAAGCACATCACACAGCTTTTGTGGGTCAGCAGCCTTGCTGAAGGTGCCACTGTCCATGCTGCCAGCTCTAAAATATTAACAATTAACTAACAACTGTTAAATGTATAAACTATTAGCTACACAAGCTATAAATTATAAGTAATTAAAATTCCATTCTGCTCGTAGTTTTCTTAATATTAATTTTAAAAATAATTCGTCTCACTACAGCTAATAAAAGGAGTACTCATGGTAATAACAACAAAGAATTCTGCCATAAACTGCAAATAACATCAAGCACAATTTAATAGATTAATAAATTCACTGTTATGACTCTAAAATATTAACAACAAGTTTGCTATTCTGAATTCTTATTACAGGCATATATACTCCACACTGGAATTCTTGTGCTGGGAGAGTCCTGTTCTGTGTAGTACGACAGTGGGACAGGTCCTGGCAGGTGAGGGCCTGTGCAGCTGCCCTGGGGAGCTCCCACTGCTCCCAGCTCCCAGCGATTCTGCAGTCTAGCTGTAACCTGACCCTGTCTTAGTCACTGCACAGTGGTGAGGAACAGTGCATCTGCTGGTTGTTAAAGAAATGAAGATAGATAAAAAAAAACCCCTAAATATACTATGGATAATTGCCAAAATATAGGGATTTTTTTTCCTTCTGGATGCTTTGCAAAATATAACATGAATTGGAATTTTATTTATAAGGCCATGGTTCTTTAATTTATTTTTGTTTAACTTAAAAGTTTCCTTTAAAACTTACCATTAAGGTCAACCTCTTTTAATCTTTCATAAACAATGCAATTTAGAGGCTACTAAACTAATATGAATGCACACCATTTCAGGATCCATTTTCTGAATATTAAATGCCAAAGGACATCAATCTGAATAGGGAGCACATAAAAAAACCTGAAGTTTTTCAGCTCAAAGTATGGCATAACACTCATATCATAGCACAGAATAAAGACTATACCTCAGAGTATAGGGAGAAAAAAATTGATAAATTAACTTGGAATTTATTCTTTCTGAAAAGTTTGGCTTAGTGTTACTTCTGGGAAGATTTAACATTTTTTTCTGAGAATGAAGTACTTCAGTTGATGGGCACCTTAATTTTTCTGGGTCATTTAGCCTATTCCTCCTTGTGACTTATTGCTAGCCTCTTAGAGTCGTTCTGAACAATATACTGTGCAAAATAGACTGCACTGTATCTCACCACTTTATGACTTTTTATTGCTGCTATATTTTTCTATGACCTTAAAATGCATTAAATATGACAAATAATGTGGCTGTTTCATAGAACTCTGTGAAGCACATTTACATTTCTGATGTGCATTATAGGTAACTCCCAGCTCAGCTGCTTTGATGGCTTTACAATCAAAATCCAGTTCAAACCTTGCCTGAAACCACACTGAAGTTAATTGTTGTTATCCATGTGTTTTAATAAGCTTTTGGCTACACTTTAATGAAGCTTGGGAAAGCTTGTCAGCATAAAGCCAAGACCTACAAATGTTTGGTCAGAATAATCATGTCTTGCCCTGAAACAGAATGAGCAGTCATCCACAAAGGAGTGGGAAAAATGTGCAATCAGTGGGTTTTCTCTTCCAGCTACTACTTTTTATGAGTTATTTATCATAATGTTGAATAGGACTTAAGCTTCTCTTTGCAGGAACAGGAGCTTACACTCAAAACTTATTGGGCTGTTGGAGACATTAATCTCCACAAAATGCATCAATTTAAATTAAATTTGCTATTAGGTATGCATATTAAGGTACATAAGGAGATTAACACCTAGAAATTTTAACCTGGAGGAGGATAAAAGTAGCCTTAGTCAAGACGAATGAAAATTTCCATGGTGAAGGGAGAGACCTGCATTTAGCTTTTATTTTAGCAGCTCAAATATGTTTTAATATTACATGTTTCCTAATAGTGTCAGATATGTACATGTGTTTGAATATACTATATCATCTTGTTGCATGTCAAGAACTATGTAGATAAAATGCTGATACTAAAATAGCAGCTGTATTAGATACAGATGGGAGCTGTCACAGAAAACCACATGATAGCACATTCATATTTCAAAGCCAATATCCATTTCATTTGCCATTATTTTTAGCTGATATCCAATGGAGTTTGCAACATTTCTTCAATAACAAAACTATATATGTTATCATTAAGACACACATAGATATGTAGGATGGGCTTTCAGAATTATTCATGCTGTACTTAAGTTATTACTGAATTGGTCATTGAATTTTGGCTGTGTGTTTAAAGAAACAGCCCTTCGTGGTGAAATTTCCTGTGCAATGCAAATGATTATTTCAGCTTATATCTATTGAAACCGAGGCCTGAGCAGCAAATCACTGTGGATTCATTACAAGGTTTAAGAAAATTAGTGCTTCAAGTCTCTTCAGAAAAAAAACCACCAAACATACTGGATTTTGTCATCTCAAAAGAGCAAAAGAACTGAGCAGGTATGTTCTGCAAAATGGAGAGATACCATCAAGGAGACTGCAGACATATTTTGGCCCTTTTGTTTTTTCTGCTCAAAATATGACCTTCATTGGCATTTTGACTCTTTGAAGCACTTTTGCAGGTAACCTCATTGCTTTTTGAACTCTCTTATCTTCCATATTCAGATATGCTTTATTTTCCATTGGCAAAGGGAAAACAGAGCAGCTGGCTAGCCTTTAGTTTTAGTTTAGTCTTAGTTTTAGTTTCAGAAGTTTGGAAGTATAAACAATCAAGTTCATGTGAAAAGGAAGTCACATGTAGAACTAAGGAGCTACATTTCCTAGGCATATATACCCTCATAAATTAATAATAATTTTTTAATAAGAGCCTACCTTCTGCAGAGTCTAGATAGTAAATCATATGAGGGATGGCTGAGGAAGATGGGTGTTTATCCTGGAAAGAAGCCAGCTCAGGGATCCTTAAATCCCCTTCTAAATCTATCTGAAAGGAGATTGTAGCAAGGTGGGTGTTGGCCTCTTCTCCCTGGCAACTAGGAGAAGTTCAGATTGGACATCAGGAAAAATTCCTTCATGGAAAGTGTCACCAAGCATTGGAATTGGCTTTCTAGGCAGGTGGGAGTGTCATCATCCCTGGAGGTGTTCAAGAAAAGACTGGATGTGCTAAACTTTTAATATGTTAAATAAGAGGAATTTCTGTAATATGGAATATCACAGACCATATCAGTGAAGTGGATTACACAGAAAAAGATGGGTAGAATTATGAAGGAATGATAAAATTATCAACAGGGGAAAAGAATCTTGATGATGGTGGAGAAATATGGCCAGTGACCACCAATGCTGATACAAAAGGAGCACTGTCACAATGGAGATATTTTCATTAGTCCAATATACCCCTTTCCTAATATTTAGAATATAGCAACCCAATTTATTTTCTGATACTAAATACATATGTAGGTGTGTATAAACAGAAGATAGGAATACAGGAAATATTAATCCAGTACCCTAATATGTTGAAAATTAGAAATTTAATATTGTGAATAGTAAGGTGGTTATAATTCACTCAATTGCACTATTATATGTCTCAGTTAAGGCATATTTGCAGATAATACTGCAGAAAACTATCTGTATGAGAGATAGACCTGAAATGATTATAGTTTACTGTTAAAATAAATGTAACAGCTTCGTAAAAAAAATAAACTTTGGGTAGTTGAGATTCTTTTCTGTGTAAGATTTTCTCTGTGTTTCCAGCATAGTATAGGGGTTAAAAACATTTCATAGAGAGCTTGCCAGACTGACTTTTGTCTTTTCCAGATTACAGTGTTTCTGTATGACAACAGAAACACAGTCAGAACTAAGAAATACTGCCTTTCAAACAGACAAGTTTCTCATGGTAATATTCTGTGGTAATTTGTCTCTCTGGGAAACAATACCCCTTGGTGTCCAGCCCTTCCAAAGCCTGGTCCTTCATGAGAGGGATGGGAGGTACTCACTGGCACCAGGTACTCCTTCAGGATGACCATTGTCCCAGTATCCTACACAGCCCTACAGAGTGCCATTTAATGGCTAACTGTGGGCTGCCTTTGCCAGGCTGTATTTTAGGAGGACTTTAAGTGCCTGCAATTCTTGTATGAAAATTGACCATGATAATTTTAGGTGTCATTCTCTAAAATATAAGTCCATATTTATTTTGTTTACTATATTTTTTTTTGCAGTTAAGGACCCATTACTAATGAATATTTACTTTGTTTGGGAGCACTTGACATGTGAATTTGGACTGTAATTACTTGTGTTTTACAATAATAGGTCTTGTAGTATAAGGAAAGGAAGAAAATATGTACTGAAAGAATTTAGTAGAGACAAGGTTCCTGTAGTGAGTTATTACTCAGCCATAGTGCTGCTCCAATGTGTGCTGCTGGTGATATTAAATGTGAATAGATATAGAACTGAGCTCTTGTGGTTGGAAAATATCTGCTTGCATTAAAAAAAAAAATAATAATTTAATAGCCTGCTCAGAATTCATATCAGATGAGAACTTTCACACTATTTATATTTTCTCAAAAGTGATAAGAAGATCCTGAAACAATATGGGAGAAGAGTGAAAATAATATCTGGAATGGAAATACAGAAACAGAGCCTGAGACTTGTGAACTACATAAAAGTCCATTGAAAAAGACAACAGGAGTTAATGAGAGGAAAAAAATATCTAAGGAAGATTTTCCAAGTGAAGTATTCCTGACCAGTTAAGAAGAACTTACGCTGCCTCTAGAAGATGTTCCAGTTGTTTCCAAAAGGGATGTTTGGAGTGACTGGTGATTCTATTTACCAGTATGATAAGCAAGAACGTTCTGCAGCAAGTGTCTGAGTCCCTCCAGTGGCCCAGAGATATTTTGACAGACATGAAAAATTCAAAACTTGATAAACAAAGGAATGAAAATAATCCTGTATGATGCCCTTTGAACAGTATTCACTGAGACAAAGTCTTTTTCATTTGCCCAGAGTGGAGAGCATCTTTTAAGACCAGAATTCTTTAATCACCTGGGCTTTAAACTCTTGGAATTATTCGTGATAAATTTCAGCTGTTCTTTATGCAAAAGAGGGAAATACTGGAACAAAGTTGCCCTTTAGCAGCAGCTGTGTTCTATATTTTTATTCCTTTTTTTTTTTTTTTTTACTAATATCCTAGTTTCCAACTGCTTCCCTTGCACCATTTGCATTATTATCATGGACCTGATGCTGTAGATAAGTTCTAGCAGCTGCTTCCAAAAACTTCAGTCGAACACCTGGCTGACAGGGCTTGCGTGTGTTTTGCATCCATGTGAGTAATTATCTGTATATGTCTTATGTTCATACACTTTTAGGGAAAGTGAATAATCTAAAAAAATTCCAAATTATGTTAGCATATAAAATTCCTGGTGGAATTATATAAAGTCCATCACAAAATACTGGTGGGCCTCTGAAGATTAATATCCATTTTTTAGATATACTTTCTTTGAATTAAACCAAAACAAACCAAGCAAACAAACAAAAAACCTCAAAATAACAAAGCCATTTAAGCTAATGAATTTCATAATAATGGTATTCAATTCTACTTTCATTCCTCAGGCACATTTAACCATCTGTCTTAAATGAGTTTTTCTTTTATTGGCCAATGACTTCAAAAATTTGGAACAAGTGTCTTGAGACAGTCTTGCATTGATTAAGGTAAGCCATTTGGAGAGACTGATATTAACTATTTAAGATCAGCAGTAGTAAGTAAATACATGTAAATTCCAGACTATGTCATAAAAGTTTATCCCTCTCTTGTATTTAATTCAATTTGAGCTCAGTACTACTCCCATTATGAAGTCAAAAACATCCCACTGTAGCCATAAACCTGATTATTGCTGATAGTGTAATGTTACTCTTCTCCTGATCTGTAACTGAATATAAATGCACTGTGCAAAGGTTACATCTCTTGATGTCTATCTTTTTATTTTTCATTTTGTTCTATTAGTCTATTTTGAATTTTGTTTCAAATGAAATACTAAGGGAAGGTACCTATTTTCTTGTATATCATTTCAAGCCCAGCAAAATCTGATCATATTATTTCTGGCAAATAGGTATGATCAGAGTGCAGTACTGAGTTAAATGGTTGAAAAATCAAAGAAAGGGAAAAGTTCTCAGTAAAATAAATGGAATCTAAAGGCAAGAATGAAATGTACCACTCTCACTGCATGGTTGCCTTTAGGACCAAAATCCATAAGATTAACAAAGGGTTTTCATGCACAGAACTTCCAAGAGAAAGCAAAGTTACTTGCCACATTCCAGAAAAGTGATTTTCACAGCTAATACATTAATTTATTTTTTCTAAATAAAGGAGGTGATAATATGAGAAGGGAGAGGGCAGATGTGAATGTGGTTGCCCTTGTAAGAGGCAGTGAGTAGAGATGGATGATTGAATTCACTCAAGTATGCCACAGTATTATTTGCTATAATTTGTATTGACAGCAGCTGGTAATTGTCATGGCCCAGAGGGTGTAAAAATAGACATAAATTTGAAAATGCAAATATTATATCTTGCATTCAAAGTTAAATTTTCACTTTATACCTGAAACAACGAATAAATCTAAGGTTTACTCTTTCCTGTCTACCCCCAGAGCACATACATTAAAACAAAGTGCATTAATGGGTGTCATTACAGAGTTAAAGGAAACATCGTGCATGCGTTTAACAAATGGCTGAACTGCAGGGAAAACTGATAATCTTATTCACTGAACAGCAATCTTGATATGAAGGGGTTTAGCACAACCATCTTCTGTTAGTATAAGACTTTAAAGAATGCTAAATTTTCCCCAAAAAAAAAAAATACTAGCAATCAAAAAACAAACCCACAAAAAATCCTCACCAAAACAAAAAATTTAGAAACAGCCTGGATTTCCTCTTTTTAATCAAATGAGACTGAAAAACATAATGTTTTCTTCAATGTCCATATGAATTAGGAAATTTAATTAACAGAAAATATGAACAAAGATCTGAGATTTATAAATTATCTACTTTACATTTGAATTTTGTTTGCTGTCCTTTCAGTTAAAATCAGGCTTACTTCTTTTCACTTTTGATTCTATGGACAATTATTATTTCCTCTACACAGGTGTAGTCTTTCAGAAAACAGCTGATTCTTAAAATCTCTGTTGGCCTTCTGAGACACCAACTTGTTTATTAGGCTATTGATCTAGTTACAATGAGAGTAGTTTTCTTGTTTCTGACAAACCAATATAATCTCTTATTGCCAAAATAGTGTCAGATTTCCTTGTTTTCCTTTTAGAAGATATAAAATAATAGTTATGAAAAAAGTGATCCATAGATAACTTTTCAGCTAAGTGGCATATGTTGGACCTCAGTGCTACCACATCACATTTTCTCACCACCCTGGGTACAGCAGGTGTTCAAGGACAGAACCTCACTCAGGTCATAATTCTTGGATAAAAGTTTTGGCTTAGACCATTTCATTCTCTGATCTCACAGTGCTTCTGCCCATAGCAGAGTGAGCACTTTGAAGTAAATGGGATCTTTTAGCCATGGTGGTTAATGGATTTCTGTCATTAAGGTTCTGCAACTTCAGGTTTTCTATTCATCCTTCTTTCTGAGGGAACAATATTGGCTTTAGGCACATGATTGGGCCTGTTGCTCTAACCTCTTTTTAGTTTGTCTTGTTGAATTTGTGTCTTTCATGAAATCAGAATTGAAAAGCAGAAGTATTTCTGCTTCTTTTTTTATTTAATATGTTTCACACATTATTTTTTATGATTTTGATCCTGCATCTTTTTCCAGCGCAGTATTGGTGACATATGGTGTTTACTATATTTCTAACCATACTCCAACATAAGTCATGTAACTAATTTAGTTAATAGACACAAACTATCTTGCTATCTTATATTTTGAGAGTGTTTTTTTAGAATCTCTCTCATACTTAAAATCAAACTTATTAAAAGAGACATAACCTCATAAAAGCATAGATAAAGCTTCATCATAATAAAATACTGTTTTAAGAAGAGTACCACGACTCAAAAAGAGTTTGCTTCTTGTGCGTGCTTGTGAGAATTTGGATCTCCCCAAAATCAAATCCTTCTTTTAAGACTTGCTAATAGGCATCCAGATTTAAAATTAGAAGAAAATTATGTCTGTATGCCAGAGAGTATTAAAGATACAGTGGAAAAAAGAATCACAGTGTCTAATCAGTGTAAATCCATTAATTTTATCTTATTCCCAAGCAAAACTGAATGCCACCTGCTTGGCTTTCTTGGCTTCATCAGCTCAAGGCATCAGCCAGAGAGTGTGAACTCATGCTGTCCATGAGAAATGGAAGTCCACCCTTCAGCAGATAAACACTGGAGTGCAGTCTGTGATTTTGGTAGAGAGTTACACTATGCCCTTCTTTTCTAAAACTGCTAAAAAACAAAATCACTATAATTTTAAGGAAGGAATTAATTTTGTTGCATCTGTTCTACGTGCATAGAACTTATGTCAGCATAATCATGAGTTTCTTGAACTTCTTTGACTTAAATGGCTGATACATAAATCTTGTTTAAACTTAGATTCATGAAAGGGAATACAGCCCTACAATGTTAGACATAATATTTCTTAGATTCATGAAAGGGAATACAGCCCTACAATGTTAGACATAATATTTCTATCTTTTTCCATATCTCTGCCTGCATTTTTCTATTTTCAAAGTAATGCATGGAGAATACAGTGGGATTTATGCTTGTATGTTGCCTTATGTATTTAAAACACAAAGCTTTTTTCCAAAGGACTGAAAATATTTGAATATTGCTGATCACCACCATGCTGTTCAGAAAACCCCATCTCAGTGACATTTTATTGCCACAGTAAGCACACACCTTACATAAATTGCAGTGCACCCCAACGTCATTTGTCTTGTAACCTACAAAGAGCAGCACCAGCTCTCAGGTAACCCCCATTTCATGAGGAAGAGTCGGTCTGCTGAGGAGCAAGTTATTAGAAGCTTATTCTCTAAACCCCAGTATGAAATATAACTTTCCTTAGTCATTACGTGGTACGCCTTCATTCCTGGTCTCCAGCCTTCCTGACTGCTATTGAATACCATGCCATTTGTTTGTATTTTCCTACAGTAACAAAGCAAATACAGCCAAAAGGCATGGCACTCACAAATACTCTGCTTTACAGCACCAAGAACTCTCACTATGACTTTTCATTTATACCCTTTTAGGTTCTGTTTGCAACAGCAATTTTTCTTTCTGAATATGTAATATTGTTTTTAAGTGACCTTAGGCTTATTCTGTAATTGGTCTTAATTTAGGACTGACTAAACGAATACATAAATAAAAAATAAAAAAAATCAGTGCATTGGCCTCATCCTATTACAAGCACATTATTTTATTTCCCATCTATGGAAACCAAATACTTCAATCTTCTCCAGGCTTTAGCCTTTCATGGTATCATCCCCTTTCACTCTTGGTCTTAATCCAAGCTGGGGCATGTGAGACAGAAAGCAAGCATGAAGGTAATAAGAACATCTTGATTATAAATCAAAGTAAACAGACTGTCATAAACCTGTGGAATAGCTTAGTCTACAGACAACATTTGTTTTGTGAAAGCAATTATTTTTGTTCCTTTGATCAAATCATCTGTAATTTTAAGAGCCAAAGGAAGTAGCTGTTTGTCTTTCAGTTGGCTCAGTCAACTGAAAGCAGAAATCTACTGGCTAGTGAGGAAAGTGGTGGAAAATAGATGTCCCCATGCACCACAGAAAATACTGCTTATCTATACTAATCCTTGTTGGATCAGAATTTATTATGACAGTAGCATATTTTATTTGATTACCATGGCTGCATTTCCCCTTGAATTCCTATTCTTTCTAATTGAAAGAACAATAAGAAAAAAACCTTTCTGATGATATTTAAAGACTATCAGCCACATGAATATGGAGATGGTGAACATACCAATACCTGCAATAAAATTCTGTGTGTGTGTGTGTGTGTGTGTGTGTGTGTGTGTGTGTGTGTGTGTGTGTGTGTGTGTGTACTCTCCTGATTTGGAACAGAGTCTTTCCCAGCTCAATGAAGTGCTGAGAGAGGACAGTGCGTTCCAAAAACTTTGGGTTTTTTGGGCACAGCAGCAAAGCAGTGCCCAATATATATATATAAAATATATATTATATATATATAATATATACAATATATATAATATATATAATATATATCTTCTTATATACATTTTGTAATGTTCTTTTATTTAAAAAACATACTTAAATGAAGTGATGAATTATATGAAATAGAGCACCTTTTTTTTTTTTTCCTTAAACCTATTTCTGTTCACGGGACTAAAAAATTAAATTCTTGGGATTAAATCATGGGGAGATAGGTTACTTCTAAATATAATTCTAATTTTTTTCACAAATGTATGTTCCAATATTTTAAATACACATAACTGTCATATCCAAAATTTTTTCCTCATACTTACTTGTGGTGAATAAATAGGATTTTTTGTTTCTCCTTTGAATAATCCCTGTTGGAGATAGTGCTGGATTGTAAAGCTTCTGCCACTCTTCATATAGGAATTGTAGCCATTGCCCATCCATTGTGTTGGCCTCTGGACAGATGCTCCTGGAGAACGTAGAGGAAGTCAAAAATAGGAAAATACCTGTTAATTGAAAATGCCTGTTAATTACCAGTAGTACCAAACATTCTTTCAAACTGCTAAATGGTTATTTTAATCTTGCTAAATTTAATTTTTCTTAATCAGGATGTACTTCACATGAGTTGGGACCAAAGTATATCTTACCAGGTTGCCACCAGAATTTTTTGTGTCCTTCTGGCATTTTATGCTATATTTTTTTTAAATTTACATTCTTTATACTTTTTATAATTGCATTCACCCCACTCATCCTTATTCAAATGTTTTTTGAAAAAATCTTCAAACTTCTGCGTCACCTCTACAAAATTAGTCAGACTTCTGATAATTTTGCCCATATGATTTTACATCACCTTTTAGGTCATTGGTATCTGATTCATAAAATATTGGGCAGCTGTTCTATATTGTATTAATTAATGAGTATTTAAAATTAATTTTGAATAAGAGGTCTTCAAAATGGTCTATGAAAGTCCTGAGTTTAGAGCCCATTCAGATATATTTGTCTGATGAAAATCTGGCTCCTCTTCAGTTCACTTTGACCTAAGCAATGGCTACAATGGATCCGAAATGCTGAACTGTGATTCTTTGATTGCATGTGGTATGCACTGTTCATTTAAGGTCATTACTTACTGTTTATATTGAAAGCTTAATTATTGCCTCAAATAAATAAACAGAAAGGAAAAGAAATAAAAACATCACAATTCTTTCATATAAAAAGCGTAACAGTGGAATGACCTTTTAGAATCTCTCCACCAAGATGAGCATGGAATTTCAGAGCATTCAGGTTTACGGAACGCAGAAGAAAACAATAAAAAAATCAATTCTAGTATTCTCCTGCATGTTTATTTAGTATAGATTGAGGTAAAAATAAGAGATAAAGATTGTTATTAGTTTGCAATGATTCTTATATTATTTCTACACAAAGGAAAGGGCACAGAATAGAAAAATAGAGATTGTGCACTTCAAGGTTTTAACTTTTTTTAAAATCCAAATTTATTTGTTCCCTTTTTGGAAATTTTTAAAGAATTTTTAATTAATCTGATTAAGCTGTTACACTTTTAGCTCACTTTTTTACTTGAGGTAGATCCAAAAAACAGTTCAAGAACAAGGATTTTACAGCTGATATCAAGGGGATATTATTCTTATATGGCTAACAGAATTAGGCCCCTCACACATGTTGAAATGTAGTCTGTAATATTTGATTTTTTCATACACAAAAATCGTGTATGTGCTTATTAGATCTGCAACATTTTGTCTTCCTTTGAACTGGTTTTAATTTTTCCATTCTTCCAAAGAATACTAGATGTATCTGTATGTAATGAAAACAAAGGGAAAATAAAAAAGAAAAAAAAAGCAAAATCACAAAACTGTCTTTTTTAAGCTTGGGAAAAAAAAATCATTTGTCATTGATTAAAAAGAAAATTTCAGCCCTTTTTGAGGAACAGTTTCCCGTTCTATTTAAGCAGTATTTTAATCAGGTCTTTATGATTTAGAGCAATTGCTGTGGTCTAGTCTTAAAACCCACTCCAGTAACTAAAAGGTATTTATTCTATTTACACTTCAGAGTGAGTCAAAACACACAATTTTCTAGTTCCATGGATATAATAAAAATAAATTGATGATTTTTGTACCATAATGATGTTCCTTCAAATATAAAGTGAAAGCAGTAGGCTTATATGTTTGGGTTGTTTTCTATGTTCAATACATGTTTAGAATGTTTTATCAGGCCTGCTTCTTTTTCACTACAATATAAGAAAGGAAATAATAAATGCTTTAATTTGATGTTAAATTCATTAAATAATTTGAGAATAAAGAAATGGTCAGATACTAGCAAAGAGATGAGGGAAAAAAAAACAGGTGATAAAAACCTTGAACGTGAAGTCTGTTACTTTCAATATTAACTTAGTTGAACATATTAATGGCTAATTTTTGTTCAAAATTGGTAAGGTAGGTATATGTTCCAAGTCTCTCACTAATTGGACATAATTGCTTATTTAAATATGTGCACTTTTATATTCCTCATAGGTCTGAAACAACTCCCTTTTAGATGATTATCTAGGAAATGAGGACTGCATGTCACTGTTAGCAGCAGGTTCTTTCACCTGCTAAGTGAGTTTAATGGCATCCAAAACTCCCTTAAGAAAACAAACTCAGCATCACCAGATCCTTAATAAGGGATTTCTGAAGAAGCCAAGAATGGAGTATTTTAGGAGCCGCAGAAAAAAACCCCAAATGAACACCAAAGCCAGCGTGCTGTGCATCTCGGTAGTTTCAGTTGAATGAAAGTTACAAATCAGAACAATTCTCACTCCTTGCTATTGCCCCATGAAGGGACAGAACTCAAAGCAAAAAAAAAAACCAAAAACCCCATACAAAAAAAAACCCAAAAAACAAACAAACAAAAAAAAAACCAAACCAGCTCTCTTAAGGGGTTTAGTCTAGCTGTACATCAGTACATCACAGCATTTCTGATATATCTCCCACTGTTTCATGGGATATTCACGAGGTTTAAATCTATTATTGACAATGAAGCATGATGTACTCCATGTTGGCAGAAACATTAACAAGTCCACTAATAAATCTGTATGGATATTTATCAAAAAGTTGGTGAATATGTGTCACAGACATGCTTCTGTGGCAAAATGGACCTCAATATTAAAAATCCCATCAGAGGTGCATTCAAGGGATTCAAGAAAAAGAGTGGGAACTTCCTATAATATTATTGAAATATTTATATTCATCTCCTTTTCTGGTCTATAATGATTTGTTAATGCCTCAGGTGCATGGTCAAACTTGTGGAATTTTTTGTTTCCTTAGAAATCACCAAATCTCCATTTTCAGAAATTAAAGAGCCTGTACAGAGCTTTGTGTTATTTACCATAATGCAATTTCTTCTTTGGACACAGATGACAGCATTTAGACTGAGGACAAAAATTAAAGACAATGCTAAAGTTCAGAATGAAAAGACATCCTTTTGTAACCCTCAAATGTAATAGATTAAACTCTCAAAAGAATTGAAAAACAGTATGGTAAATGTGTGTGTATATATATACATATGTGTATATATATATATACACATATATACCATACCATTATATATATGCATATACTTATATATATATGATAGATTGTATTATTATAACACTTTATTATATTTATTTTAAAATAATATTTATATCTTTATTATATCTCTACAATACTAGGAAAATACATTTCTTGTGGTGGATCACTCAGGAGGGATATTATTGCCCTTCATGATGCCAGCAAGGATAGAAATGTGGTATAAATTTAATGAGTGAATAAATGCAAATCATTTCTGGACTGAGATGTGTTAATTGGATTCACCAAGATTCACTCTAGTTTTGGGATCTTCCTTCAGTTTTGGGGGATTCCACACCTGGAGAATACAGAAAGTGTCACATCAGACAGAAGACAATTCCAGTGAATAGAACTGCATCAAAGAGATTTTTTTTTTTTGAAGTTCAAGTTGCATCATGATGAGAAAGTTGAACTAGCAGTTTATCTGGGAACTTATGAGCCCGATGACATCTGAAAGCTTTCAACCCTACATTTGAATCCCTTTGGTAATGTAGAAGAAGCACAGTTCAGTACTCCAGCCACAAGGCAGAGATGTGTTTGCTGTGTTTGCTGTGCCAACAGCTGACCTGAAACAAGCTCAAAAATATTAGGCTCCAAATTGCTGTGAACTTTATTAACAGGAGATGCAGACTCCCAGAGTGAACTGGGTTCTATCTTGCATCAGCATCACCAGCTGCCTCGTGAGATATGTTCTGAAGTCATTGTTTATGTAAGGAGAAAAAAAAGGTAAAAATCTTATTTTCTGTTTGCATAAGAATTTTCAGGGCTGGATAGTAGAAAAGTCATGGATTGGCTTGCAAGTTTACAAATTTATATGCCAAAGAAATTCCTGAATGTAAATAAACTATGCTAAATCATAGCTACAGCATTCTGCTATTATGGTAAAAGTGCTGAGATTCCACAGGTATTATAAATGCTTAAGCATTATAAAAGCATAAATTGAACAAGAAGTATAATTTTTCTAAGTTTTGTTCTGTAATTGGATTCTGACAAAATGCTCCCTAGAAAACTGATTTAAATCCTAACTCTCCAGTTTAGAAAATTTATTAAGTTTATTCTAGGAAAAAATCCTTCTTTGCGTCTTTGGGAATAAAAAAAAAAAAAAAGAGAAAGGTGTTGACAGCTTTGCTAACTTGAAAAGCAATTTTGTTTATAATTAAAAAAATTTCTACTCCATCAGAAACTACTAAAAATAAAACCAATTAAATCATTCTTATGAAAATCCAACAGTAATGCTTATGTAATACTAATGCACTATGACAGCATTCAATTCCCTGTCATATTTCCAATTTCTTGAATCTTTCCCACCTTGCTTTTTCAGCTTTACATAAAAAGCTTAACACCCGCCTCCTGGGGTGAATTTCTTTTTTCCTAAAATTTCATAACACTTTAGCTACAATTCATTTTATAAATTTAGTTTTAGGTTAACTTATCCATAATTTAAAAAATCTGAGCTCAAAATAGGGAAAAATTGTGACCCAAATTTTCTGGGATTTTTACAGAAACAGAACTGTGGGGAGTGTAAAATAAATTATACATATTTTAAAGAGGTTTATAAGAGTAAGAAAGTTTTAAAAATTTCCTGCTGCAGGTCACATGAGCTGTTTGTCTCAGCAAATACCTGTGTGATAATACAGATATTTGTGCAAGTTCTCCATTGCCAAGTGGTGTTTGGAATGATACCTGGAAGCTGTGATTTTAGGCACTTTGCACACTTTTGGAACTCAAGAGATAAAATAATTACTCTCATTTACTGGGATATTTTCCTCTAATGCCATTTTTACAGTCTAGCTTTAAGATTCATTTACAACTAGCAATGCTTAAGGGTTGAAAGGAAGAGAAATGAGTGGTAGGCTGCTTTTATATAAACCCCACATTAGAACTTGCAAACACACCTCTCCAGCTCTTCCTCTCTCAAGATACTGACATTCCAAGTAAAAATGGTTTGGTTTGGTGAGATTCACTTTGCTGCACATTTAGAGAAAGAGGCAACGAAGTGTTGGGCAGAGTGAAAATTGCCAAAGGCAGTCTCTGTCTCTGAGGGCTACTGCTGTGCTGCAGTCACAGTCTTCGCTTCTGGAAAGCTCTTGGAAGTACCAGAAAAGAGGAAAGGAAGGAAAAACATCAGCAAGACCTTGAGAAGAAGAGCTTTTAAGGAAATAGAATAAGAATGAACATTGTGTTTCTGGCATGGAAAGAGTGATATAATAATGAAATGCTGCATCAGTGGAGAATTTGTAATGCTGCATTAGACTTCTAAACTTGCTCAATATCAAGAATATTTTATTCAGAAACTCTAAGCACTTTGGCTCGAATCTGCTCCACTGAACACACTACTGAAATTATCTGCTGGTTTCAGAAGAGGAATGAGGTTAATGCTGAGTATTTTTGAAAAATCCAGCTTAGGTATTTGCAGAAGCCTGAGCATAGTCAAACAGAGTGGAAAGCTAGCACAGCTAATGTAAGTAACCTGATTAACCTGTCAGCAGGGAGGTACAAAAGGGAAGGCAAAAAACACTGCTGTGAAAACGGACCAAGTTTTGTGCTGAGAAAATAAAATGCAATAAAATCTGAGAAAAAGTTGCTAAAGGAAAAGTGCAAGTATAAGCTAACCTCATATTAGTGATGGAAATCCAAAGATAATTACTTTTATTTCCTGAATTTACAATGATTATCCTTTTGATCTCCCTGCTCCCTGCTCTACAATACAGATCTGGGCAACTTCTGTTACAGATATCTTGAGGATTTGCATAGGCCCTGGTAAAATAATGTACTGAGATCTACAGAGGATTCAAGGGTACAGCATAAGGAAGACAGGTTAATTTGCTATTTGGTGGCTCAAAGGAGGAGACTACCAAGGAAGCCCTTTTAATATTTTACACGTTTGGGGGTTTTTTTCCTTCATTTTTGGGCATTTTTCTATCTCTTTAACAGGGTTACAAACAAATCCAGTTCAACTAAGACATCCGTTTGGAATACCAAGTGCATCAATAAACAATGTAGGAAAATTTCAGATCTTCTTTTGTAGGGTTTCTTTGGAAAACTACATAATGAATGTCATTTTGCTCACCTAAAACTGCATTTTCCTGCTAAGAAAAATATTTTTTAGAAGAAAAATATGTGTCCTTCTAAGAAAACTAGATTTTGGGTGATAGAATCTGCAAGTTTTTCAGATCAATGGTTTAAGGAATCACTTCTCGATTTCTTGACTACTTTTTAGGGCCAGTGACAGCTCTGACAGGAAAAAGATCAGTATCATATCACATTGCTGGAGAGTTTTGGGAGCATATTCTGCACTGCAAACAATATTGGTCAGAATTACAAAATCAAAATGTATTAGAACTCTATTTCACACCAAAAAACCCCAAAAAACATTTAACGACACAAAAGTGTGTTTTTTTCACTTGAAGTTTTAAAATAAATTATCTAGAACAACTAAATTAAAGTCCCAAACTCTTGATTTTCTGACAAACTCTGTACTTTAAAATGGAAAACAATCTTTACCAAGAGAGCAGGGTTCATCCAGTTTGCTGGATTTTGTTTTGCTGGATTTCATTTTACATGTTAATTTAAAGCTTTGACAATTAAATTGAGCATTAAGCAGCACTGCAATAATTAAATCACTAAAAAAGAAAAAGCACAGCAGAGTTATTATTTATCATATTCTTCCTTTCTGCTTTGTAATCTGAAATGCAATGTCCATGTTAATTTCTCTCAGTAATTTGTCCAAGTTTATATATTAAGCTAATTTATTTGTAGCCAAGGATTTAGTATTATTTGAAATAGAATCTGTCTGTTTTTCAAAATGCTGCAATAAAAAGTGCAAGCTAAAACATTCATGCAAATTTTCTTTTTTCTCTTTTTTTTCCCCACTATGTGACCTCAAGTTTTGAGAACTACAAAATAGCATAAAACTTTACAACAGTGTGTAAGATCATACAAAGTTTTGTAACTTCCAGGATGATTATAAATAATTTTATGCATCAAGTTTTAATTATCTCCTTCCACAAAAACAAATTACTGACACAGAGACATGCTCTTCACATATGAGCTTTCAGCTGGTTCTCATGAGAATGCTCTCAGAAATGCAGAAGGATAGAGAATTCAACAAAAGTTTTTACCAAAGTACTGCTTGTACTGAAATCTCACTTTTCAGAATAAAAACTAATTTAGTTTTGGGGTTTTTAAAACAGAGTTCAGTAATTCCTGGGTATTGTAGATTTTTTTCTTGGACTATTGAGGCTTGACAATTTCACTTATTTCACAAGAAATAATAATGGAATACAAAATATTTCATTTATCTAATGGAAAAAGCCTAGTTCAAATAAAGAATCTACAGTAAGACAGCAACAATCCTGCAAAATTTCAATGTTCAATGACTTTTAGACATGTTTTAGCAATTCACTCTTTTCTCTTAAACTCAGAGATATGTGTCCTTGATTTATATTTTCACAGTGTCTCTCAAGATTTGCCCACTAAGATGGGGAATTTTTGAATATTTTCAGCTTTTCTAGAAATGAGAATACACAAATGACAAGTGAAGTACTTCATTCAACAGCCCTTCATTCTGTGTGCTCCCCTTATCCCATCAAGATGAGGCTGGAATTTCCAAGAGCAAACAGCATTGTATTAAACATGATTGCTGCTTTGAGCCACAATAGTATTTCAATAGCTTTTTAAATGACTAAAATAAAGAAAAATACTCTAGATTCTTGGTATTGCTTGACAAATATCTCTTGCCAACAATGGCATGAAGCTCCTGCATTGTGATGTGGTTTCTAAACAAGGAAATTATTTTTGGCTTCATTCTCCTGTGTATCTGTGCTTTTCTCAAGCATTTTGCTTGCAAAAATACCAACTGCAAGAAATGTTGCAAAGGTTTGGGGAAGAGTAGTCAGAAATTACAAATCATTTTTTTCAGGGACATTTGGCTCTCTCCCTTCTCTAAAGTTTCTAAATGGAGAAAACTTTGTTTTTCATACTACTCTGTGCTTTGTTGTAGAATGTGCCCTTTTTTTTGGTTCAGCCTATTGGGTCTGGCTGTGATGGAGCTCATTTCCCCCCCATATTGTTGTGATGTGTGTTGGTAGCTGGAAAGGCGTTGGTGACACCCCAGTGTGTCGGCTGCTGCTGAGCAGCACTGTCGCCCCAACATTCATCTTGCACACACCAGCAGGCCAGGAATGGGCAAAATCATGGGAGGGGATGCAGCCAGGACGTCTGACCCAAAACTGACCAAAGGCATATCCCATACCATTCCATAAAGCCAAGGGAAAGAAGGAGGATATTCACTTTTACGATGTCTGTCTTCCCGAGCAACCGCTATGTGTGCTGAAAACCAGCTTCCCAGAAAGGGGCTGGGCTTTGCCTGCTGATCAGAAGTAGGGAATAAAATCTTTTGTTTTTCTTTCCTTTCATGCATGCAACCATTCCTTTTGCTTTATTAAACTGCCTTTATCTTTACCCATGTGTGTTTTTCTTCCCCTTATTTCCTGCTCCTGCTCTCTGTGAAGAAGGAATGGTAGAGTGGTTTGGTAGGCCAAGGTCAATGCACCAAATTCAAGAACTTTGTAGGTGTGATAATATATTTTGGTATAGTAACATCTACTTATTTAATGGATTTTTAAAGCTGTGAATTAAATAAAAACCAAAATCAACCAAAAACCTAAGATCTTCTAGAATACTATTTCTTAGATTTTTTTGAACTTCACAAAAAATTAAAACCTGCTTCAAAAAGGTTTTAAAACCTGCTTCAAAAAGCTGCACTTTTCAAATGTAATACCATCAAACTGTAATTCATTTCATTTTTTATTACATATTAAATCTTTGAATACACAGTAACTTACTGATTGAATTTTGATTTAAAAGAGATTTCTTGTTAGTTATCTTCCTCTCCAAAAAAATTGTTCTTAGCTTTCTAAACTTTCATTGCTTTCTCATTGTTTAATCTAAGTAACTAATGTAAATAATAATACAAATAGATAGTTTTTAAATTAAGCTTAGCTTTAAAAATTAGTTAAGGCAAAATTATAGCCTTACATTCTATTAGTTAAAAAACCTTTGAGGGATTGCATACCGTATTTGTATACTTTTCACATAAATGTACTTTTACTTTATCCCTGGATGAGAAAACACAGAAATGTTCCAGATTATATTTATTTCAGCCTGACCACTTGAATAAAACAAGCAAGAAAAAACAAATATCTGTCATTTTCAAAATCCCAAGGTAATAAACATATTAACATTCCGTACAGATGAACATAGCTCTGTCATGACCTCATGCTGTATGAATAAAGAGATGTGAAATTACATCAGAAATAACTTCTAACATAAATCATCTGTTCTTGGAATTTCAAAGTCAGTGGTAGGTGTTTGTCGAAGTTGAACACAGTAATATAGAGGTAACTGGTTAGGGCCATCAAAATCCATAAAGTTTTGTGATTTAACAGTCATTTTAAATTAATATATTTGTGCTCCAGAAAGTGATAGTGTGTCTGAGCTGTGAGACAATTCACCTTTTCATAGTACATGAGGAATGGAGCCAAAAGCTGATATTCTTAAAGCTTTTCTTATGACTAAAGTTATAGTACTGTTTGTTTTTAGTCCTCGTGACATGAAATCATATCTCAACAAATTTATCTTCAGCAGCCAATAGATCTCTATGCATATTTAAAAGGTCTCTTGTGCTTCCCTAAACACGAAGAAACCAAAATATACTTGACTAAGTTTGATAACTATTTTCTCAGTCTCTATTTCTACATTCCCAAAAAGAAAGATCCACTTTAACAATCAAAATTAATACTGGTAAAAAGCTATAATTCTTTAAAATTTTTAAATGTAAATACATATTGTTTCAAACTATTTCTTAAATCTCTGACTGGATGTGCAACTAAGAACTCACATATGGATTAAGCCATGGATTAGCCCCCTAAATCTATTGAGCATATTTCTATTTGTATTAGAACAACTGGGTTAATAACAGGAAAAAAAACCAATGAAGGTCTTCCTTTTTCAGCAGACTTCTCCATTTTCAAAAGGTTTTCCTTTCTCCTAAACTTAACTTAGAAAAACAAGAAGAATAAAACTAAAACATGGAGGAACAATGTAGCTGCTTTCATGTAGCTCATTGTCCCTTAATAATATAAAATTAAATGGAAACAAAAGACATTTGAGTTTAAACTGTAGTCTTTCAAGTTCCAGTCTTCCATTTTCCTACTCTTTTTTGTCCTAAATTATCTTAATCACTGATGACAGGAGAACGATTGTCTTTGCTCACACTTCTTGTTTTAAATAGCCATTGGCTGAATTCTCATGTCCCATAGTAAATTAGACTTCTTGGTGCCTTAATATCTGTCTAAAGAAATATTTACCTTCCTTCTGTATGAGTTACAAAAGTAATGCCAAAGATTATCCTGGTTCCCAGTGAACCAGTGGATTGTGTCAGCTAGCCATGAACCACATTTTGCATGAGAGCAAAAAGACTTTGGCACTCTCTGCAAGGAAGGCAGTCTGAAACATGATTTATTGTTGAAACAAAGGCCAATATGAAACTTCTGCCAATAGCAGGAAAATTCTGCACAAGCAACAAAGATCCTCAGTACATTTAAAAGTATTTAATCTATTTTTTTCCAAATAATACCTGTAGCAGACTTTGCCAAAATGCATGGTTTATGCAAAGTCATACTGCTTAAAGGGCAATCCAAAAGTAATCTGTAGCAATCTCTTTGTCCAATATTATTGTAGCTCTACCAAGATAAATGCAAGTAGGAAGCAAACACTCTATTATTTATACTCTACTATATTCACTTTCCTGAGATGCACTTGCCTTGCACAGAAGGAAAACCAGAAAAGTGAAAATTTGCGCAGGTAAAAGCAGACTAATTTGGAAGGTGCCTTACTATGGTGCTAAATTAACTTTGTCCTTATAACCAACAAAATCAGACTTTCTTGCTTTTTTATAAAGATGGAGGAATGCAGTAAAGCTGGTACATCACTAAAAAGAATCAAAACCACCAATCAGCATAAAATAATAACACACTTGCATCCCACAGGAAAAACCCACAAAAGCTAGAATTTTCAATTAAATTTGGATATGTAAACTCTTCCTTTTAGTATAAGTTATCTTCTGAAACAAGGGGAGGGGTTTAAAAATCTTTCTGAATGCACAAGATAGACTTCAGTCAGTAAAAAGAAGAAATGCCATGAGACAAGTTGTTTTTTTTTCCATTAAGTGATGGACTGATACACATAAGACATGCTCTAAAAAATGGTCTTACAATATCTGTATGTTAAGAAAAATGCTCAACTTTGATCCTTATATGGAAGTAAAATATTTTCTACATAGTAGCAATTTATTTAAAAAAGCTGGGATGAAAATAAAATAAATCTTGGCCATAACACCTTCTTCTAGAAAGAGCATTTTGCATACATGACTCACCTCTGGTATTTCTGAAGACGTAATTCGGATAGTTATTCATAGTCTTGTTTGTAAAATAAAAAAAATGAAAAAGACCCATAAGTCATTCTGCTGCAAAAGCAGAGTGAGCAAAACTTAGTTTTCCTGTAGGTTTGTGTCCATGTGGTCTTCCAAGCATTTTCTGCCCATTTCACTGCTAGATACACTTCACAAGTTTTTAGTTGCCTCTTCTTGTTCCATACACATTCAAGTTTGAAAGTATGCTTTAGCTATGAACTTAGGAACTAGACATCTTCTAACCAGGTATCAACTTCTTCATACTTCAAGGAAAACAAATTTTAACTCCACTGCCTTTGGCAAACATGGTCAATTCCAACAGATTCTAGGTTTTGAGGATATAAGTATGTAGGTGCAGATATAAGGTGTAGGGGCAGAAGAGAGGACCCTGGTATTGGTCCCTTTCACTTAGATGTAAAATCTCATGTACTTCAAAAAAAATTATGCTGAAATGCACCAAACTTCCACATATTCCAAAAGTAAAGAAGATGAACCAGAAAAAAACCCAAATCCTCTAATTGTCTTTAAATTACTGAGCAATCATAAAGGCTACTCTAAATTTTCTTTTTTTTTTTTTCCCCAGTAATGTCCTGGTGATGTCTACATGCTCATTGCCAAAAGTTCACTAGAAATGCTATCTTGTATACTGCTCATTACATATGTCTCTCTTGTGACAAACTCCTTAATGTCATTTGGGACTCAGAACAGGTTTTACAACAGACTGATTATGGGTATAGCAGAATCAAGATTTGAAAAGTATGTAAATGAATTGAGGTGTCTTTAACTTATGGAAAAGCATCATAACTATTAAGTTGATACATTTGCTAGTAAATGAGTATGCAAATAACTCTAGTTTCACAATTCCCAGCTTAATGGAGCTATTGAGCTAACAAAAGGCAATTTTTCAATGTTTGTAAAAACATATTCTCAGTTACAAACATTTTCTTGAGGCATTATGATAAAGTATTCAGATAATTCATAATTTATGGCAGAAGGGTTTGAAAGCTGACTACCCACCTGGACATAAAACCTTACTGCTAAACTGCTTACTTTTCCTGACAACCAGAGGGCTTTATTAATTTCCTCTAATCTGTTTCGAATAGATTTATCAGGTTTTCCAAATGAACATTGATTTAAATTGTTCTTCCTCTAACTGATGACTAGACCCAACAGTCTTTTTTCAAGGCAATTTCTCTGGGAGATGACTTAGAATACACGGCAGTTTCTCACATGTGAACAGATACAGAACTTCGAGGGCTTCTTATTTTTTGTCTCAAAAAGCCACAGGCAAAGATTGACAACTTATGCAGATGTTGTACAGTGGGATGGGCTGTGTTCATTGCACTTGCCACTCTCTCATGGTATGGCCTGGCTTCTGAGTGGACAGAACTAGGTGTGGAATCCATTTAGAAAACCTGGATCCATCAGAATTTAATTCAGACACAGAGGCCAGGTGAACAATACATAAATTCCTACCTTTAAAGAGTTGCTTTTCTTCTTTCTAAATACACAGATCAGTCTACAGCACTAGTAACAACAGTATTTGTCTGTCTGCATCTCTATTACACACACTAATAGGAGTGCCACTCTTGAATTACATCATATTCACAAACTTTGATGAATAAAATCATATGACTAAATGTAGTTGTCATAGGACATGTACTGGACAGAATGCAGACAGGAGAGAAATAAAAATCTGTTTACAGGTACACAAACTATCCCTAATCTTAACAGGAAAAAAAATAAAATCAATTTCACTGCTGAAAGTTTAATCCAAAAATGAAACCATAAATGGCAATACAATGACCATCCTCTTCTCTTAAATAATATTGAGAAAAGTTTCTTATTTTAATTTCTTTTCTCATTCATTCCATTCTATTCTCTGTCCCACTGGAGCCTTCAAGCTGTGACAGTTTTTCTGTCGCAGGACATAATAACACAAGGCCTAAAAGTGAAGAGTGTGGGACATAGTTTCCACTTAGTAAAACCTAGTAACAATTTAAGATCTAGATATAATAGCTTTCCTCTCCTATTAAACACTTAGAGCTTCTTTAATATTAGTCTGGCTTTACTGAGAGGAGGAAAGAGATACTGGCTTTTAGTGTGCTCCCATTATGAGCACAGGGAATGTAGATTTTTCTTGCCAAGATGCTGCTGGGGATTCAGAATTTGTCATAATGCAGCAATATCCATCATGAGTCCATAAACCACTAAAACTCAGAAATTCAAAAAGCACTTAAATAAAATTCATCGTCCTTTTGCATGCAGCAATTTGTTTGCACAAGTTTTGTAAATCCAAGTAACCAAAATTAAAGTCTGAATGCCATCAATGCAATATTTCACTCACTTACTAGAGCACTTAATAAGTACAGCAATAAATTTCAATAACACACACATAAGATTC
Organism: Melospiza melodia melodia; assembly: GCF_035770615.1. Lineage (NCBI taxonomy): Eukaryota > Metazoa > Chordata > Aves > Passeriformes > Passerellidae > Melospiza > Melospiza melodia. The sequence goes on along the minus strand of NC_086199.1, from coordinate 66,641,823 downwards.
ATTAGGGATTTTATGGAGTTTTCTTTCTCTATTCAGAGCACTTTTAGTTTTGCACACACAAGAAAAAAATCTAAACAAAATAGTTACATAAAAACAATCAATCTTAACAGAGAAAGTTTGAATCTGAAAGAAAGGATGGCTCCTCATTTATCAATGAAACAGAATTTTGTAATTCAGAGACAAGATATGGCCATCATACTTATCAGGGTGTTCATTAATTTAGATTATTGCATCTTTTATAAAAAGATATTTAAATGCTTACAAAACAAAAGTGCAAAAGCATAATTTTCTAACATATAGCTGCTATATATCTCTGATGACATTTAATTTGAGTAAGAGCTAGTTTAGCATTTTGAGTGGAATGGAACAGATTACTTGAATTGTTCCCTTGTAGAAATGAAGAGCAGATGAAATAATATCCTCTGCTCAATTTTTTAAGAGTTGTAAAATTTGGGGCAGCTGTATAAATATTGTGATTATAAAAGATTTGAGCCTGAAAAACAGATAAAATATATTGGAAAGAAAAAAAAGGGTTGAGAAAGTGAGATGCTAAATATAATATTTGGGGAAGAAAACAAAAGGAGAAGATAGGAGAGAAAAAGAAGAGCTTCAAAAGTACTGCTAGATCCACAAGCTGAGAATATATAGCAATGGCCAATTCAAGGGCTTTCAGCTTTTTTATAACCTTGCCTGCTCCCAAGGGCTTTGTTGTTTTCTATAACCTTGCCTTTTCCTATCTGTCACACACATCCCTTTATGGCTTATGCTTTGGCTAAGGTTTTCCTTCTTTCCCCTCAGTACTTCCTTTAACTTACTCTATCCCTAATAAGTACAGAGAAATATGCAGCTATGCAATGGCATAGCCCCTCTACTGGCCCTCCTACACACTCTTATGGGAATAAATAGGTAAATAAATGCCTAGATGAGAGTAACCCTTTTTAGGATCATAAGAGAAATGGGCATGTAATAGATAACTGTTTCTAAAATATCAGAGATGTTTACAAAACCTAAAGTCTTTTCATTAATTATCTTTACCTGTTATAGAAAACTGACTAAAAGCTGGAACAGGACTTGAGATATTCAAAATTCAACCTCACTTGTAAATGTTGAACTTTGAAATTCTCTTCCTGGTGCTTTTAAACTTGTCAGTTCTTTGAGGTTCACTTAATGTAATTACCATATGTTAGACTACTCCTCCAAATCCCTGATGGCATATTATCTCTAGAATTTAGCTATGAATCTTGTTTATATATATATTAATATTTACTTTGTGTTGTATTTTGTATGTTTTATAAATGCTGGGTATTTAAAAATAAATGCAGAAAGCCCTTGAGGGCTTCAGGAGGTGAGACACATACATAAACAACAGAATTAATCCAGTCGGTTCAGCAGCACCAGCATTAACAGAACACTGACTGTTTTTACCCAAAACGAATTCAAAGTGCATCTACATTTCTCTCAAAGTGAGAAATAAAATTTTGTCTGACTTAAGGTCTCTGTAGAAGAAATTTACGTTAAAACACTTGAATATAACTCTTCAATGTGAAACTTTGTGTAGTCTTGGTCAATTAACATAATGTAAGGGAGGTTTTAAAACCTATTTACTTACTATTAAGCATTACAATGCATAAAATTCAGAAAACAAATTTACTTAACACTTAAATTGGATTCATGCTCAGAGACTGTATTATAGAACCGACCCACTCTAGTTCCACAAAACTCAACAACAGATTAAGATTATATGTCACGACTGGAGCAAACTGAGAAATTATTTGTGAAATACAATACTGGAATGAAAAATCAGGGTACACAAAAATAAGGTAGCATTTTTTTTCATGGATTATAAATCTCCAAAAGTAAAAAATCTCTTTAAAAATCTTCCCACACACTGATACAGGCTAAAGTTTGAATTAATTGTGAGCTACTTATAATTTATATTTACAATTACAGTCTCCTCTTTTCCATCCTGCTCATAGAAACCTCAAGACAGGACAATGAATAAACAGAAATTACAGATTGTTCAGATTTTTTTTCACTGTATGATGTAATAATTAAATATAAAATATTTATAAATATTAGTGGCCTTTTCAGGAAAGTAATAAAAATAGACATATCTATTTGTGTATTCATAGAAATGCATACAGATCTACATATCCATATACAGAATATGCCAGCTGCCTCATCTATCCTTTTAATCTTCTGATAAAGATAGGTGTAGTTCTTCAGAGAAACACAAAAAGAAACGTATTTTTGCACACAGGCAAAATCAGAACAAATTTGAACAGTTTTCACTCAATGAAAATTGTTCAGTTTACATTTCAAAATAATATTCATGGTTTCTCTTTCCTGACAGGACCTGAGGGAATGGCCTAAAGTTCTGTCAGGGGAGGTTGAGGTTAGTGGATGGTAATCAAAGATACACTTTGCTTCCTTAGCTCAAAAATACATATTACTTCTCATGCCATTGCATATGCTAATGACTAAAGTTACTCTAACTTTACTGAAATATGAAATTTAGAAATGCAAGGAAAGTAAATAGAAATGAAAACTTCACTATTGAGGTGCTGATGGGGAGGCAATTTTGACTTCTCTTAATCTTTTTATGAATGTCCTTTATAGAGAATGAATGTCCAAACTCTTCATCTTTTTATGAATGTCCTATATAGAGAAGACAACAAAAGTTTGGCAGAAAAAATTTAGGACTCTGAAACAGTAATTTACTTTTTGAACATGTAGGATGAAATACTAATTATTGACTTGAGCTTGTTAAAGGAAACTTAGCTATAGAAACAGTACAAAGAGATTACTGTGAATTAGCATTCTGTAATTTTCCCGTGCAGGCTGAATAATAGCATGGACACTCCCAAAAAATTATGTATTGGTCTATAGCATAAGAAAAGAAAAATAAAAGATGTAATCTTCCAGGCTACTGGGAGATAGCAAGAATAATGGACATCTGTGGATTCCTGAAGCAATCGAAAGAGATAAAAAGGAAGCTGAGTAGGTAATTGTTCCAAAGTGTAAGATGGGAATCTGCCTTGAAAAAAAGAAGCTTTTCTTGCCTTTTTCTGCAACTAGTGATGACTTTTTATTTTCTTCGTAACTTCAATGGCCCAGCAACCCATAAATGGAAATATTTTTTGAGACATTGAACCTAAGGAAAATATGATGATTTGCTTTTGTTACATCATAGTTGCACTGATTGCCACTTTGAGTCTATAGAGCATTTTTAATTTTTATGCTATTAATTACCACTATTTTCAATTAAATCTAGTGCAAGAATATTAAATAAGAATATTTATTGTCACTGTGAAAGAGCAAGTGGAAGGAATATTTGTTACTGAAACACAGAATAAAGTAAGCAAAATGTAGATGCACTTCAGGAGAGTTTGGGGAAATATAGGACCCAGAGTTATCACAAATCTAAAGTTTCTTTTTTCAACTTCTAATTTCTCTTTTAAAGAAAAGAATTGTGCTCACAGGCTGTAAGATTTACAGCTACTATTTTTTGCTACTACTGTTTTGTATCCTTTCACTATATGTCATTTGAAGATTATGTTCTTGTTCTTTTCCTCATAAAAAGAAGCAATACAGGAGATATAGGGATGAAAAATGCTTTATAAATCATGTGTGAGATCATCATTACTCTAGAGAACTTGCTTACATTAATATCACACTTTAATACTGATGTTGAATATTCTCTTTCTGTTCTTGCCCTCTGCAACCTCTTCAGAATTCCCAGGGATGAGACAGTGAAGCGGGGCGAGCTTTTTCTTTTATTACTTTTTTTATCAGCAGTTTCTCATCCTTACGCAAAGTCATGATTTTTTTTTTTTATTTGGATTTGCACTATAATGGGAAAATATTTTTGGTTTACAATGTATAAATACACACTTTTTAATAAAACTCCATTTTTGAATTAACCAAAGCAAAACCGGAAAAAGAGTCTTAGATCTTCAGAAGAATCTTCTCCTTAAAGAAAACAAGTGCAATTTTTCAAAATATTTCTAGTTACCCCATTAAACTAGCCTAAAATTACCGTAGTTACATCTAATATTTTCTGCCTATTGTCACCAAAATTACTCATCTGCCACATAAGGACTTATGATTACACAACTTTCTGGCTGTTGCTATTCAGATGGCTGATGGTATTTTAATTCATCAGAGGTGATCTGAGCAGAAACTTCATAAAAACCCAAATACACCAATGATACTCAATACAATGATTTTTTTGCACTGATACTTCTCTCTTAGTATAGAGGTGAAAAAAGATGTCTTGAGATTAAATGCCTGCTGGTGACATCTCAAAAAAAAAAAGGTCTTTTGGTGACTGCAACAAAACATAAACATTTATGGGCATTGGCCAAACAGACTATATATATATATATAATAACTAAATTGCCAGATTTTTATGCAGAAAACAGCATTTTTTTTCTGTTTGAATTTAATAATACAAATCACCACTGCAAAACATTACAGGAATTTGTGGCATTTAATAAGGCAACTTAATATGCATCCTTATAATTTAAAGTGACTTCTAAAGAATCAGCAGGATGGGAACACTGTATATGTGCTGTATATGTACTGGCTCTGATTTAATATACATAATAATATTATATATGTTGACAAGAGGAGAAATATTTCCAAATATACTGTGAGTCTCTGCCTTCAAAATTAAGTACTAAATTTCACCTGTGATAGTGTGGCCAATAAAAGTCTGAACACTTTTGAGGGAAAGGAGTGTATAATTCTATAAATTTTTACATTGGTAATAGCTCTGTCTTAAAAAATTCTGTTTTGCTGCCTCCAGATATTTATTTCTAGGGCAGATATTTATTTCTAGGTTATCTTTAAATTTGAGCCAACACAAGAGTTTGTAATTTCATGATATTGGAAAACAAGAAGAGAGACCTGTTTGGATGAAGAGAAACACTCCCATCATTACTCAAACACAAGCAGGAGATACAAAGAAGGTGGGAGGAGGGACAGGCAACTTGGAATTAATATAGAGACGTTTTCAAAGTAGAAATAAGACAAGAAAACAAAGACTCATTTAGAATTAAATCTGGACAAGGCTGTCAAGGACAGCCAGAAGGGTTTCTTCAAATACACCCGTATCAAAAGGAAAACTAAGGAAAATTAATAAATGGAGCAGGGATCTGGTGTCAGAGAGAGGATGCAGAGAAGGCAGAGTTACTGAACACGTTCTCTGCGTTGGTTTCACTGGCAAGACCAGCCCTCAGGAATCTGTGACCCAGGAGCCCAGGGCACAAGATGAGGGATAGGGGAGCCCTGCTTTGGGCTGGAGTTTGTGTCCAGTCCAGCTATTCACCAGTGACTCCCCTGAACACTTTGTGCAAGGCATCACTGATATCAACATTCTCTTTAAAGAGTATTTTATTTGTTTCTCTCCAGTATCCTGCTTTTGTCCAACATCCTCTCCTAAAATTTAGTGTCAGTATAAAGCTATGAAGGCAGAAAATTAAATTTTGAAGTTAAATACTGAGAAAGTATCCTTTTTTAAATTATGAGTTTTACAGAAGAATATGCATACATCCTTTGTACACTATTTTCAACTTAGATTCTTCCATTTCCTTATGATTTTTTGCAAAAACAAAACAATGGCAACATCTGTTCCTCAGGCTTCTTTATTAAGTGAATGGTTTTCAGAGGTATTTTTGGTATTCAGACACTATATACTAAATTTAAAAAGGAACTAATAATTTTGGTTTCACTTGATCTCTGAATTTCTTTCCCAGCAATAAAACTAGTTGATATTCTTTATCCGCTTCACAAAAAAATGGATTGTGCAATATATAATTTTAGTCCAGTGAAGCAGAAATCACAAATCTCTTATGTACTTATTTTAATAGTCCTACATTTCTAATCCTGTGTTGGCAGAGCAAAAATAAAGTTGCAAGGGGGAGGAATTTTGTACAAAAACTACAAATGTGGTCCTTTCCTGGCAGAAGACATGCATGAGAAAATCATGTGATCTCCCTGTATCTTATAGCCATTGAATCATCAATAATATTTATTCAGGAAAATCTCGGAAGTATATGTCACACATATGTGTATAATAAATTTAACAAACCATTCAAATGGAAAATTCCTAAGACAAGATAGTGCTGCTATGTAATTTATACCAGTATAAAACATATGTAACTAAATTAGTTTTGCAAATATTGAAAATTCAGCTTCTGTGCCTTACAAATTTCTGCCTTACCATAGTCTCAAAAAGCTCCCTCTCTTTTGAGCTCTGTGGTGACAGAGTTTGGAGAGAGAAATATTTATGAAAAAAAATCATCTGCTTCAATAGAGGTAATAATAATATTATAATACTAGTACCTTTTCTGCCACAAATCTTCAATGAAGTGTTATAATAAATTATATCAGAGTCTACATAATCTGTGTTTTAGCAGCCTGTATTACCACCATGGTCTGGGTTTACAATACTTAACTTTCCCAAGTAAAAGCAAATAGTATTTTAAACAATCCCATATGACATTCCAGAGAACACAAGTGAAAACCTGGTTCTTGCAGGAATTAGTTCAACATCTATTCATTCTAATGATAGAAAAAGAGAATATTTTCTTCACATAAACATGTTTCTTCCCTTTCCCAAAACACCAAAAAAGAAAGTAAAACAGAGGCCATGAAGCAGTGAGCAGAAATCATAAGCGAATGGAGTTTTGTTTGATACAGGAAACCCTTTATTTCTCAAACTGGCAGGGAGTATTTATTACAATGACCAAGAAATATCTTTTGCAAAAAAAATTTCTCTTGGTTACACAACCAGTCACACATGTAAATTTGCTGGGTATAATTTTTGGGCTAATTTTACTAATATTTTTGTCGCTTTTGTTCAAAATCAATGAGCACTATGGATGTATTTAAAAAGTTAGACTGTCTATACAGAAACATTGAATCTCTTCAGATTAATAATGTCAGTATATCATTGTTTTCAGGAGTGTTTGGGTGACTGAGGCATTTATTACCTGTAAACACACTGTTCATTTAAATCACAACAGCTTGTACTGCAGGTAATCACTGTCTTCTTTCATTTCAGGCCACTTACTACATGAATAGGCAAAATGGCTTAGAGTATTTTAAAGCAGCTAAAAAACCTCTTTTACATTTTACATGAATAAATATAAACTTTATAAGGCCTAAGGGGGCAAAAAACCTGCCAATCACTGGATAAATGTTTAAAGCTCATCTCTTTGTTTTGCAGCTGTTGCCCTTTGCTGAAGGATATTTCCTGTGCTGCAGACTCTGAATAACAGAATTTCATTTCAAGAATGTAATTAGAAACACATCTGCTGTTCTAGAACCTTTAGATTAAGCAAGTCCTCTGTAAACCAGACAGGAAGGTTTTTAAAACAGCATTTTCAGCATACTTAATCTCTCTGCTTTCTACAAACCTACTCCATTAAAAAAAACGCAACAAAACACCAGCAATTAAGTATCCAGATCACTGTTTTGATCCCATAACATATGTGACCTAGCAACCAGTTTGATTCATTTCACTGAGCTCTGGAAACAAACACGCAAGCTCTTTTTCAGATGGCTTATTACTCTGGACCGTCAAAGAACAAGAAACCTTTGGCTAGATGATAAGAGAAACAGGAATCACATCCTTCGTCTTCATGGAATTTCAAATGAATGGCAGAAGGATAACATGCATCTTGAATTTCAATCCAGGAAGTCTCAAGTTTTGACAGTCTCTTCACAGCCAAGTGCAAGCTTTAGCTAAGACTGGAGTCTATTTCAGAGTTAGTCTCATCTTCTGTTCTGTCACGGGGTAGGATAGTACTCTACCAGTTAAACTACAATAATTATTAAATAAAGGATGAGCGTGAAGAGCTTCCTAAAATCTCAGCTGCTGTAATTGCCATGCAGCCTATCCCTAACTTTTGGACATAACTCTGATCCACTTTAATGACACAAACCAGCTTCAAAGGCTTAACTGGTAGAACAAGAGGATGAATGACTGAGGCCTGGGCACGTGTCCATAAGGTGCACTGCAGGACAAATTGTGAGGTAGAGAGAATCTAAGTGATCTGAGTCTTCCTAATTTAGCATCTTCAGTTTAATGCATCATTATAAATATTAGTGCATCTTTGATTTCTCTTTGTGTTGAGGCTTTTCAAAAATCATGACCTTGATAATACAAATAAACAACTGTTGAAATCAACAGTGCTATTTTCACTTCTTAGCCATTACTTATGTTAATTCCAGCGACTCTTCAGGTACTCCCCAGGTAAAAAATGATAAGGATCCAGTTTAAGATAAGAACTTATTTTAAGAAATAAGAAACCAGCAATAAGAAACCAGTTTATTTCCCAGCACACTCATGAAATTAGTGGTTTCTCTTTTCAGCAATGAATTATTTAAAACAACCTAACTAAGACCTTATTATTTGTTCTAAATTCAACTCCTAAAAACTCACCATTATCAAAATTTGTCTAAGGTAAGGGTCCTGGTACATCTGATTAGTGATCCCACTTTAAAGCAGGATATCACTGAAACAAGAAAAACTGTCTTAGAAAATGAATGTGCTTTCTAGGCATTATTGAAAAAAGAAATAGCCTTTGGGCAGTGATAAATCCTCTGTTTTCACTGTGTAAGATGTCAGCTAATCCACAAGTAGTTAAACATTCTCATGTTGACTAACATTACCAATATAGCACTTTAGTTTAGGGGTTTACTCACAGATATTGTCAGACAGCTTCTTAAACTCTGAAGTCCCCCAAATCTATGTGACTTAGGGTTGACAGTGACAGAATTACTTTTCATAAAGTGATCTGTTAATAAGGGCTTTCTATACTTTCTTTATGATATTTGATTGTAATGTAGCTAAAAAAATCTAAATAATTAAAAAACAGCCTGCAAAGAGTTTAATTTTTTTTCCTATTATTAAAAAAATTCAATCTTAATGTAATATCTGATCAAGAATTTTTTATTTTTTTTTTTAATCAAACTACTTGACCATGAATGCATAAACTTTTTTCTATACTATTTTAACTAGTAATTCATGTCCTACTGATATTTCTCCAAGTCAAGATAGGGAGTTAGTGCATTGGTTGCTACCCAAAATTTATAAATAAATAAATAAATAGTATTTTGAAATAGTTTGGTGAGGGATTATTCCTAAGAAAATCCAGAGAAGTCTGCAGTGCAGTCACTACTAATATTAGTTCCCGGTAGAAGGAAATAGCCAACAAATAGATGAAAACTTGTATTAGTTGCAATATGGTAACTATTGCAATATATAGCACAGCCTTCATGATTTTTTATTGTAGATGCTGACATTCAGATATTTCACATACTGTTTATTATTTTTACCACCATCTTTTCTTGCTTTTCTCCTGATACTCATACTGTTAACATTCTATTTTCATACTATCTGGTGTTTCTAATATCTATCTTTAACAAAGGCTCACTCCTTTTTTCAGCAAATAGAGTTTCATTGTCAAATTTGTTTCTTGGCCAATAGGTCCCAAAGATGAAAGAAGCTTTTGTACTGCTCTGCTAAATAAATGGTCCTGGTGTAAGTGTGAGTAGGATTTGGTAGGATTTGGTCTCTCCAAGTGCTTAAATGAGGGAATGTGAGTCACCAGGGGACAATGATTCATGATTGCACATTGCAATAACTCGGGTCCTGCATTATGAAGACATCTGGCAGTCCTGCAGATCAGGGTCTGAGAGAAAACCCTGAACATTGCAAAGGCTGAACAAAAGTTGGCCGAGCATCTACTCACTCCCTTAAAAAAACCCCATGAGCAACGTTACCTACATGCATAACTCTTTAGACCACGTAAGGTTTAGGTAAAAAAAAGAAGAAGTTTTTCTTTCAAATCAGACACACAGACTCCCAAAATCTAAAAAAACCCAAAAAATGTAATATTTCTCTATTTATTATCCACTGAAAATTAGAAGAGAGAATTTAAAAGAACAGTATTGAATAACTTCTTAATAATTCAAGTAATATTTTTTGCCTTTTCCTGAGCCTGAAAGGAGCATTTCTAGAGAGTAAGTGAAAATAGATATTTTCTCTTTCACCAAGTGCAAACTTCACACCATTAAGTTGCTAGATAAGGCATTAACCCATAACTTTATTCACACATCACCAACAGATATGAGCTGACGTTCTAATAATCCATCCCTGGAGATCAGACAATAAACATGTCTCATTTGTCCCTTCAGACAACTTACTATGTTCCTCCTGTTGCTGTATAATTTATCAGAGTTTACTATCATTGCATTGTAGTAAAATTAAGGGTCCAGCTCTGCTTTAGAACATGCACTAGGTCAAAAAAAAACATATTTGCATCCTGTAGTTTCTATTGTGTGATGTTATGAACATCAATGGAAAAAATAAACAAATGGAAAAAATAAAAAGGGTATTTTTTTTATTTACTCACTGAACAATAGATTTGAAGGTAACAAATCTTTTGATTTGAACATTTAGCAATCCAGAAAAGAAAAAACCAAAAATCAAATGCACTCATAGCACAGCTGAGACAGTTGAGGAACATCAGCCCCATCCAATTAATACATATCAGTCACTTTTGTCTCCTCATCCTTTATTTCATAATGAAATTTTAGCAGAGTGCAAGAATTTTTATAGATGTTTGCACCAACAATGCAAACTGACAACATATGATCAGTTTTTACTGTGTGTAGAGATTCTTCCTTTTTGATTTAACACAATGCTATGAGGTAGCTCAGAGACGCAATCAAAATGCAAGAAATCCCACAAAATCTGGTAGTAATGTATATACTGGAAGTGATCACTAGTCAAAACACATCTTTTCTTCTTTGGGCTGATTTCCATCTAGAAAAGTGTATTTCTAAAGAACTTTGTAAAAAACAAAGACCTGCTTGCTTCTACTGCTCCTAGACCAACTAAATTTCCCCAGGAGGCTCAGAAGAATGCCTTCCAGAGCCTGCTAGCCCAGGATGTGTGAATCAATCTGCCCCAAGTAACTCCAGTTGAGGACAGGTCTCAGAACTTCCTTCTTATTCTAGTTTCCTGGGTAGTAAAGATTATAAGGAGATCCAAAGTCTTTGCATAAAAGTTTAAAATAAAAGCATAATAATAAAAAGCAAGGGCTTTTAACTATTTCACCTACTGGGCATCATTTCCCCTCAAAGACTTCTGAGACTAAGCTTCCAATCCTCTCCTTAAACTTCAAAGAGCTTTTCTCTCCCTTAGCTATAAATAGATCACTGCAGACACCCAGAGAGATAGAAAACCATCCACACGTAAAGATTTACAGCAGAGAAAGCCTGAAACTCACCTTTCTGAAGGCCTCCTTTCCTCATTCCACCAAAGGGCCAGGTCTTTCTCCTCGTGATGAGGCAGATTACTGTACTGCACCTCTGTTCCTAGTAGGTTTTCAGTCAGCTGCAGCCTTACCCAAGTCACAGATCTGCCCTCCACAAACCCTGCAAGCCTCCTTTCTTGTTTATCAGTGCTTTATTGTGAGCAGGTGGGGTAACCTGCTTGCACTTGGTAATAACTCCATTTAACACATATCAGTGAATCCCATACTTTCTTATTCTAATATAGTGCCAAGCTTCTATGTATTTATTCTTGAGGGTAATAGTACTTCTTATTGAGCAATAAAAATGCGCTTGCTTGTTTGCTGCTCACACTGTCAGTTATCCATCCATCTTGATCACTTGTTGTCTTTGTTTCCATCTTTTTCACAGAGTTGTCAATTTTCTTCCTGTTCAGCAAATTTCTATATTAAACTTACCTAGGGGGATGTGATTGCAGTTCCTCACTGTCAAAACTGTGTGGGTAACTAGTGTGGGATTTTTTTTCCTTTCATTTTTCATGGCAGGCTTATGTATGTGCATATAAGCACTAAATATTTTCTGTATCATGAGCTAAAAAAACATTTGGAAAATGGCCTCATATGGAGCAGAAAGCTACTTATTTACATCACTGCAGGATAGCAGCTGTTTGGTTTGTTCTTTGGCATAGGAAGCCTGAAAATAGAATTTATTAGTGCTAAGACTGTATGCATCTTTCCAGAATATATCTCATTATAACTCTACTCTGGTAAGCAGCTTACACCCAAATTTGCCACCAATTGAAATATAAACCTATTCTGATAATGCTACTCAATGTTGTATAAACCTAAATTTAGACATTCATAGTAATTATGATTGCAATAGATGTTTATAACTTGCAAAAATACTAAACTATGTTATTTTTTCTAAATTGTTCTATATATGAACTGTTAGACAGTTCATGCATAATTTTTCTTGGATTTCAGAAAAGCCAATCCTAGAAATCTTAGCTTAATATAGATAGCTAAATATTGAATACAATCTTACACTTCCTGTGAGGGCGTTTTTAAATATCTCTGGACAGGTTATAAACATTCATTTTTCAATGTAAGTGATGGAAGATGAAGCAAACAGAGATACATATAGATACATATTATGTATGTACATATATACATATCATGCAGGCCTTTCTTATGCATGCATGAGACCTAGAAAGGGTCCCACATATCTTGTCATATTTGGATGCTCTGTTGAGAGAAAAATGTATCAACAACTTCTTGAGTCCAGTGCCTAGTTTTCATACTAGGGAATTTAAAATCACTTGAATTTCAGGTTTTTTTGTCAAAGGAAGTAAAAAAACAGCTATCCTTCAGAATGACAGAACTGTTCTTGCTTATTGTAATTTTAAAGTGAAATTGCTGTTCTTTCTACTTCTGCAATGGGAGAATGTAGAGTGTAAAACTATCATTTTTAAGCCAAAAAAATGCTCTTGCATGACAAGTATGTGGACTCAACTCAGCCACATAAATCATATAAAGAGAAAGAAGTTACCTTAGGACTTGTTCCTAGAACAAAATCTTTGTCTTACTGAACTTGGTGGCAAAATTCCTGCAGATTGAACATGACTTCTCTGGGACCCCTCACTTGGTGGCCTTTCTGCTCTAACCATGAGGTCACATGTCCTACTTCCATTCCAAAAAATACATGCATAATTCTCACAGCTCTAATAGTTTAGAAGGTGAAAATCCATATTGTTCCTTATATCAAGCATTTTCTTGTCATGGTTTTAAGCCCAGCGGGAGATAAAACACCACGCACGAGTTTGCTCAACAACCCGCTGACCACAGTGGAATGGGGAGGAGAATCAAAGTAAAATTTATATGTTGCCAGAAGAACAGTTCAATAATTGAAAATTAAGTAAAATATGATAATAATGGTTAATCATAAAATTAGTTATAATTATGATAATAATAATGGAAAAAACATGTGATGCACAATGCAGTTGCTCAGCACCCACAGAATTATGCCAGACCCCTCTTCCTGAACCTAGACCAGCCTCACTTCTGGGTGACACTCCCCCCCTGCCCAAGTTCATTCACTGGGAATGACATTCTGTAGTTTGGAATACCCTTTGGTCAGTTTCCAGCACACTTCCTGGCTATACTCTCTCCCAATTTTTTTTGTGGACCTCCTCACTTGGCAGAGCATGAGACAAAGAGGGAAAATAAAGATAGGAAAAAAAAAGAAGGGGAAAATTACTTAGGATAAACATGACTTAGCAAAAACCCATCAGTGTGTTTTCAACATCATTCTCTTTCAAAATCCAAAACACAGCACTATGACAACTACTGAGAAGAAATTAACTTTACCACAGCAGAAACCAGGACACTTCTTGCAGCATTTCATTTTCAAAATGTGATCAGAAACACATCTGTCTTTCCCAGATACCTTTTTCTGTAAGTGATAATAAACCAAAGTATTCCACAGTAATTTGCTCATTCCTATTCTCCCTGCAAGATATATTGAGTCCAAAGAAGAAAATGTCTTATTTCCATAGCAAAGTCTTCTTTCCTTTTCTTTTAAAGCTATGTCAATCACATTCAAATTGTAAGCATAAACTATTTGCCAAAAGGACCCTACTGAATGAATCTATTTATGAAGAGAGAGTCATCAAATTCAGTGATGTTTCACCAGAAATTTCTATCAACAGGTGGCTTAGAGAAATGAAACCAAAGGCTACAAAAATCTCTGATTTTGCATGGGAAAATGTCAGATAGCGAGAATTGTCACAAGAACCTTCAAATAGGCAAGAATAAAAATGAAAAGACAAAATGAATATGTATTTCTTTCAAAAGGACATGAGTAACAGCAAGCCCATGAATTTTCCTAGAAAAAGCAAAAAATAACCTTGCAGATCCAAAAATGCTGAAAGAAGACTCAAATACAGTTTTAGATGTACAGTTTACGCTAAGCAAGTTCTCCCTTTCTTTTGTGGCAGTTTGGCTCCTGGACAGCCTTGGAGAGCATTCTTTTTTGAACTGAGGCTACTACAGGATGCTCCTCCAATTAGATTTCCTCTATTTAAGATATGAAACAAGTGTTTTCATTAGGACTTTTAAAATCTAAAATAGATACATCTAAGCATGTACAGTTATTATAGATGCAATTACCATGAAAAAAAAAAGAACAGATAAATATGAAGGTAAACATAAGGTAAGAGTGTGCTTCTCAACATCAAATTTGATCAGCAAATACCTTATGTTTCATATAATGACCTCATTTAAGTATCCTATTCAGGAGCTGGGCAAAAAAGTTAAATGGACCAGGTGAATGAAGGTACTGATAATGTTGGACAAAAAGAAATGCAGTAGTCAACCAGCGATAAAGTGCTGATGGTATCTCTTGCTTTATACTAGATTAACCCTTCATCCAGCCATTATCTTGATTAATTTCCAAAAGACAGTTTAGTCAGCACATGTAAATTTTAAATAAATTGTAGGGTGGGCATCATTCTTTTCTCTCTTTCTAAAGAGCTTGATACAGAGAAGGCTCACATCATTGCTGCCACAGTTCTAGGTCAAAGCACATTTAATATAGATCAACTATAAGAGCTGGAGGCTGTTTGGAGAGAGTATATTAATTTCTCACCAGCCACAAAGAATATTATTCTGTTTCCATATCCAGTTATTCACCACTCAGCGGTGAATGCTATTGGAAAGAAACCTCTAGATACAGAAATTTTGCTGATGTGGAGTGTATTTAGATTTTTAACTTCTTATTCCCTGCAAAGAATATTTGGGTACTACTATTTGGGTATGTACATAAAAATCTTACATTTTGAAAACTTTTTTTTAAATTTCATTTTCAAAATATGATGCAAAAAACCATACAGGAAAATTTATAGAGAGTATTTTAAATTTGTATTTTTTTCACTTGCTGTAAGAATGCTTTCATGTACTTGAATGTTAAGTGTTCTCAGAAGTTTTATGCTTCGTTCTACCTTCTCATGTCAAAAGCTGTTTACAAGAGTTTCTGCAGCTTTCCTTTGCTGGTCAATGAAAAACCAGTCTACCAATGGCACTTTTAACACACAGATAATCAGCACATTGTGGGAAAAGAAACTCACCAGTTGGTCTTCAACTGAAATATCCTGGATTGTCTAAGGATCTAAATTCTAGTGTGTGAGTACTGTGTTACTATCATGAAAGATTGCTAGCAACTTGCTGAAACAATGTAGATGAGCATGTCAGAATAATTAATAAGATGCATTCTGTAATGCCTGTTTACATATTTTCATGTATAATTTTCAGATACAATTGGTAGAACAAATTTCCACTTGTCTGTCTTTAAACAAAAATGTTCACGAAATCCAGATATTAAGTGATCTTCACAGTTCATAGGACTTTGTCATGAATAGACATTTGATATACAAATGACAGTAAAGTTATTGCTGTCTTACAAAATACATATCAATATCAATTTTGATTTGTGAAACACTTACCACTGACAACTGAACAGTTAGAAAAGCTAATCTCTTTCTCTTTTTACTTCATTTAAGTCACTTATAGTACAAGACCTCACCAGAAATTATAGCCATTGTTTCATTTAGTACTTATTATCAAGTTGCACATTATGACTGAAATTTCAATTACCTTAACAATGAAGAGTGAACTAAACAGTGAACAGTGAATAGAGTAAAAAAAAAAAAAAAAAGGAAGAAATTTATTTAGAAGCTGAAGTTTATACTTCTAACTAAAAATGAAATACTTTGATTAAGGAAGTTTTGTGCGTGTACCATGAGACTCATTCTTGGGTCTGCTCTTTGTACCTAGTCAAGAATTCTCAATTTTACTATTTTATTGCTCCATATGTTTTGTTCACCGAGTTTACAGGTCTTGGGAGGAAATATTCCCAGACTGCACTTGCATTTTATCTTGCTGATTTTCATTGTTTTAAAAATATTAATATCTGGTTTTGGAAAAAAAAAAAGAATGAGTGCTCAACTGGATTCTGAAAAGTCTATCCAATTTTGTAAAACTGAAGCATTTCTGTCTCTTCCTAGAGAAGACATGGCCACTGAATGGCTTTTAAACACTATCCCACTTCTTACATCAAAGCTTCAAGCTGCCAAGTATTTCCTCTGTGAGCTGGAGAGGTATCTTCAGACACATGAGCTGAAGTTAAATAACATTCCTATGAGGAGGAACAAATTTGAAATGTAAGTCATCAAACTTTTTCTGAAAATTGCTCCTTGGTATTTGGGAAATTCTGGTAAAGGATCAATTTAGTGATCTAGATTCACAGATTATAATAATGAACATTTATGAGTCACAAATCATCATTTCCAAAACTGTTTCTCCTTTTCCTTGCAGGCACCAAACACATAAAAACACAAGCCTGCAGCATGCACATTACACAGGTAGTAGACTTCAGTCTAGTGCTCTCATACCTTGAATTTGGAATCCATATATCTGTGTGCTATATAGCCATTTATATCTTCTTTTAATGTAGTCTATGACTTTTCTACTGATTTCTTCTTTATATGTATTTTGATTTTTCCTCCCATTTTTATTCTAAATTGTGTCAGGGATATCTATCAATTTCTTGACACTGAGTCCTTCTACCAATACATAAAAGAATTTTCCTTCCCCTCCCCACCTCCTTGCCTATTTTAATGCTGTTGCCAGTTACAGGAAATTCCCCTCATTTCAGAGCCTTTTCTCTTCATCTCCCACAGGACTGGCCATAGCTCATGAGAGCTCTTTATGAATCTAGAGGTTTTAGAAATCTGCTTCTGTTTCCCTCCTTCCCCTTCCTGTTGTTGCTATCTCTGAACTATAGCTTTATTTGAGGGCTTTCACAATAAATACTGCATAGTAATTAGTATCCCAGTAACAACACATGTTCATGGGGACCACTGAAGGAATGCGCTTTTTTTTAATAAATTAATTAGCTCATTTATAAATTGCTTTAATAAGAAAGATGGGGAGGGAATAGAAAGACAGAAGATGAGCAAAAATCAACTGTTTATGGTTTTAAAATCTCAGGGGAGTAAAACAAGAAAAATTCACTTCCACATTTTTGAATAGTTTCATGGTCTCCAGCATAGAATCAATGAGTGCACACATGTACTGTCTGTCCTCTCTGTGTAATGAATAGATAAGTATGAAGCTCCTCACTGACAGCAGTAGCAGGCTTTTTACTGTGCAAGAACTGTGGGGACCCTGGGGCATTCTGTCACTGTCAAAATTCTTAAGCACTTTAGTCTCCAAAGGCATCTCTGAAATCTCAGCCCTCTCTCTTGCAGAGACAAAGACTTGGGACCACTAATATAAATAATAGATCAAACTTTAGCAAAAAAATAATATGTCAAAAGACAAGGCAAGGATGGAAAGTTTTATAACATCTTGAGAAAACTCACAAGACTCACTGAAAGACTGTTTTGTTTTATTGTGCTTTATCGAGACCAAAATTTCATTGTTCAACTCAAACTTCTTACAGTCTCAGAAGAAAACTCATCCAAGTATATAAATGAGCAAGAATTAAGCTGTGTCAGCTCTTTGTATATCAAGTATAAGAAACAAAAAAGGGAGTCCTGTTTGATTTAATTTTCCTTTAAGAAATTTTTCCTCTTAGCATATAATCCTTTATCAATGTTCTGATTTTGTATTATGAGCATTTTGTATTATTTTGTATAATGAGTACTATGGTTTTGTGGATAAAATTCACTAAACAAAATTTAGAAAGATAAAAAGGACTACAGACAACAATCATCCTCTGTCCTACCCTCAAAAGAGAAGTTCTACAATGTGTAATTATGAAACTGAAGCAAAAATATTTATGGGAATTAATTTAGAGATGCATGCTCCAGCAGTGCAGGTCAAGTACACAGACATGGAAACTGAAGGAAGTTTTTCATATGCAGAAGGAAAGGTTTATTTCTCAGGACAGAGAATTTTGCTTTCTGAATGCTCAATATTTCTAGTCTCAAATAGTAAATTTTCATGATATCTCTCTCTACTTTTCACCTCCCTTATTCTCCCCTTTTTCAATTTCTTGAAGTTCATGGCTAATAATCTTCTCTTTGACATTCAAGACAAAACCAAAGTTAAGAATTCTTAACCATGAATGACATTGTTATCAAAGAGTGCTGAGATTTGTCAGTCAAAAAGGTGATCTTCCTTGGAGACATAATAAACTGTTACAGACATCTGGTTATTAAGGTTAGTACTGGTGATAGACCTTTAAAAAAAATCAAATAATAAAGGAAGCAAAGAAGATTATTTGTTGAATTGTAACTCCAGAGAAAGTTTTGCACATTAATCACAAGGAAACTAATTTTGCTAAGGGCTTCACTGAAAAGTTACCATCCTTTGCAGTTTGTTAAGTTTTCAGAACTTGGTGAGAAAGTCTCATTAGAGTTCCTATAACGAATCATACATTACTTCATTTTCATTTACTGTCACTCAAAAGATTACTGTAAAACAAAGGTGTAATCCAGTATTACAGTATTTCCAGTCTAATCAGAAATGGGATAAGTCTGAAACAGAACCCTATTTTTGAAATTAGTTTGAATCTTGCAATTGTGTGCTCAAGAAGATAAATCTTGTAAGGGAAAATGAGTCTCCACCTGCTGTATTTTTAAGTAGATGAAATTTCTTTCTGACAAATCAAGTACACAAGTGTGCCAATGAAACTGTTCCAGTGTGGCCAGTGACAGACAAATATATCAGGTGATATTGACTCTCTTGATGTTGTTACCTGTCCTTTTCTGGCAGCTCAGAAAAAATATTTCACTATTTGTGCAGTAGAGAAATTACTGCACAGGAAATATTTCACTACGCAAAAAACAAGGAATGAGAATAACTTAGGTCTCTCTTAGAAATTATTAAGACCAATGCCTTATTATCTTTTTGAAAATTATTCTTAAAATAAATTAAAATTTATCCACAGTTATTCCAAGATTTTTTGTCAGTTTAGTGACTACCTATGCCCTGAGCAAATATTTTCCCAGCTACTTTTTAGATGTTAGCCCTAACAGAGGAGGTAATGCAGAACTATAATATGTACACATCTATCTGTAGATCTACATAAGTCTCACAAGCTATGACTTTACAAGAACCAGAACAAAATTTTCAAAATTGAAGTACCTTTGAAATCTCTGACAGGTGTAAACTAAAATGACCATATTTGAGCTAAGAATCTTACCCTGAATTTCTGAATAAACCTTTTTTTTTTATTAAGAACAAACCAAAGCTTGTTTGAGCAAGCCAAAATTCTGAATCTGTTAGAAAGGTATGCTGAGTTAAAAACAGTTATATGACTGTACGTTTTGTTCCATAAGGTGGCCAGTTGACAAAGGAGAGGAAAAGAAGAAAATGAGGACAAGTGAGAAAAAACAGTTCCATCTGACTGCAGTTACTTATGAACTTAGAAAGCATTCAGGTTTATTAATAGGAATGTGATAAATGTGTTTTAATTTTCTTACGCTGAGATGCAATTCTTTTATTCAACACTGTTGTTCTGTTTCCTCAGCTGAAATGGTTATTAAGATCATTTCAGAGGATATATGTAATTATTTCCTGTATTTCTTGGCTTACTGACATTCTTGACAGGTATTTGAAGGAACCTCTATGCGTGTAGCAAAATGAATGACTTTTTAGGGCTT
Source organism: Melospiza melodia melodia (assembly GCF_035770615.1). Lineage (NCBI taxonomy): Eukaryota > Metazoa > Chordata > Aves > Passeriformes > Passerellidae > Melospiza > Melospiza melodia. Next base: position 66,621,848 of record NC_086199.1, on the reverse strand, counting down.
TAAGGAAATCTCCAGTAACTACAGAGGATGCATTTAACAGACCTGGTAGCTGTTTCTCCATACCTGATAACTGAGTTCTTAATGTCTGATTAAATTTTTGTTGAAGAAAACATGCAGTGCAACAATTCTGCTGTCAACAATATTGTGTAGTGTACATAATCTATAGAAAAATATATTTTTTGATGCAAGTCAATCTAAGTATGATCTAAGTTTTCACATCAAATTAGAGTTTAACTGGTTGTGTGAATATAAACTTAAGTTCTCATTATTTACACAAAATTGCCAATTCCTATTCCTGTAGATATGATTTTTATTCTGATTCATGACATGATAAAGGTCCTATGCCTTAGGGTATGATGATGAACACTCCCACCTGCAACACTGAGCCAGGACTGAAGGCTATTAAACAAAAGAACATGACTATAAGAGTCATGAAATCTTTCAAAGGCAGCCACTATTCCTGACCCCTTCACAAGACCTGGATTGCACACATAGGGCAGGTGTTTGAGGGAGTAGGAGTTGTCTTGCGATTCATTCTACTTTTTAATATTTGATTTCATCTCAATTTCAGTCAAATAGCTACATCCATGGACCTGTCATTTGAATGGAAGTAGTTGTAAAACAAAGAATTATTTTTTATAGTACAGATAATTTTTTGTGGAATTGAATTGCTTCAGCAATTTATACATGCTAGACCTATAAGTGATTTCAAAATAGGATTAAAAAAATCACAGAATAAACACTCTCAAAGGCTCTCCACTTGACAATTCAAGATATCAATCCATTTACAGGTTAATATTATGACTCTAACTAGGCTTAGTATTCAGAGGAAGGATCATATTAAATACATCCTGTATAAATACATCAAAAGAAGTGTTCCCAATCCAATAATGACCCCAGTTAGAGACAAGCTATAACTATTTGATCTAAAAATGTTTATAAAATATTTTAATTTTTAAAAATGAATGCACTTTCTCTATGCAATTTTGTTTCTAAGAATGCTATTTTTTTCCTGTAGGTATTTTCATTCACAAATATCATATACACAAATTTTATTCAATAATGTTGGGAAAGTGACTCCCCTCCTTCACAGAGACATTAACAGATAATTAGAAATTATCAGATATTCAGAAACAAAGAGGTAAATTAGAGTATTAAGTAATATTCAATTATTCAATTATACAGAATAGATAACCACTTGTTAGGGTAAAGATTGGAATATAATCCTTTCCAAGATTTTCAAAAAGAGATTGAAAATTGTTTTTAAACAAAAAAAAACTGCCTTCAAGTAAGGAATCAAAAAATGAAAAACTTAAATTTCCCATTAAAGTCAGAAACAGTAGTCAATTTCATAAAAATAATATATTCATAATTAAACCCATACTTGTTTCTAATTTCAAAAGTTGGTCTCCATTTTTGGTAATAAATCTTTTTTATCCTTCCTGATATAAATTATCATGCTGTTATAATAAATTATGGCGCTTTGAGGTGCCAGCTCTTGGTTTTTTCTCTGGTCTTAAACTAAACAACTTTATAAAAGAATATCTTTATAGCTATTTTAGTGATGATGTTGCCTCAAAAATATATAGATGAATGACACTTTCATCTATATGTAGGTGACATAAATACCACAGAATTTTATATCAAAGGCTTGAACTCCAACACACAGATTGTTGCTTTTTGGGTAAGGGATTTCCTAGAAGTGCCAGACTTCACCATCTTAACTGCACAGAGTAACATAGTATTGCACGCACATAAAATTAAAAGTCAATATTTTTGCATCAAAAGCAATTAACATTACAAATCTGAAACTTTGCTCTCAGGGTACTGTCCTCCCAGGAAAATGGGTTTTATAATACTATTCTGATTCTCCATAATTAATTAATCCTGGTAAATTGTAATAAAAGCTGTTTTGCTTCATTTATAAGGTGTCTACATTATTATAAAATGTGACTCTTTTTAATTTGAAAAGTTTTCAAATTTATCTTAGATTCTTAGAAAGAAGTGTTGGACTGCAAATTTTAGATTGGAGGAGAAAACACAGAGAAAAAGAAGATCCTTGGGTATTAATACAAAGAGCATTAAAATTAAGAAAGAAAAATGAAACCTGGAAGTACAACATGGGTACTAGAAGAGAGAATGCAAAACCAAAGAAAGGCCTAGGAAGAAAACAGGACGACATTCAAGAATGACAATTCTTCTATTTTAACATGACCCAGCACATCACCAGTGCACTGCTGAACACAGTCCTCACAACGGACCCTTTAAATGGGCCCACCATTGTACTACTGCTTCAAAATCCCACTGGTCCAATCCATCTAGTTGTATGCAAAAAGAGAAAGAAAAAAAGAAACCTAAGACTAAAGTTGGATTTATGAAGAGGTTGAAGGACAAAAATCAGGAAAGGTTTGAAGGAAATAAAAAGTTGACATAGTAAAACTTGGAAAATTGGAAGCTGATTTGTAGTGACAGGTCGTCCTTGAAGCTTTAACATTTAATAATCTACATTGTGAAAATCCTTATTAGCCTTTAATGCTGCTTGCTTAAAATTAGGATGGGATCCTAACTAGGACATGCCTACACTGCACAAAGATCCGTCAGCAAGTTCTGACCAAGTCTGGTATGGCCATACGGAGGGGGCAGCCCTCGAGTTGATAGCATGAGTCCAAAGCCAGTGAGCCATCTACTTTCCTTACAATAAGCATGAGACCTTGGCACAGCAAGGCACTAGAACCACAGAAGTGGAAGTACAATGCTCTTGTTGTAGGTTTTGTGATAGCTGATTTGGGACTGGTGACAGAATTCCTCAATATTGTGGTTGAGAGCCATATATTGTGGTTGAGAAAGCTGCAGACAGTAATTTGGAAAGAGTGGATATACAGAGAAGAGAAGTACAAGAACCAATTCTGTCACTTGTGCACAACATTGCACAGTTTGGATTTTAGGGGTGGTTTTGATACATGGCATCCTGGGATTGTTTGTATGGAAAATGGATTATTTATCATTATTTAAAGCAGGGTGATCACTGGTATTTATGCTTACCTTCTTGCACTTTTAGTGTACAACAGCAGCTCTAAAAAAATGATTGGAAGTTTTGTGGGCAGTGTCTGATTGTGCTTGTCATTAAAAGTCTAGGAAGTGGCAAACAGTGTAATTTTTTCATTTAGCTTGTATCATATCTATTAGTTTTTTGAGGAAATATTGTGTTCTTGTAGAAAGGAAATATTTTGAGAAAATATTGTGTTCTTGTAAAAGAAGGGATATACATATATCTTCTAGCAACATAATACTAGACTAAGAATTTAAGTACAAGGGACAAGCTGAAATATCCCTACTACACAGATTATCACAGGCATATAGATGTGGTTTTTATTAGTTTTCTACAGAACAAATTTGTTCAATGTATTCATTGCACAAAATATGTTTGTCATTCCTGCAACCATGTGTTGGTGACATAATAATGCATCACTGAGCACAGTGGGCCCAATTGTAAATCATTGCTGCATGAATAACTAGTAAAAAGGATGCATAGAAAATCTCATCTGCACCAGCTGTAGCTTTTTCCCTCCTGTGCATATTTCATTATTAAAATTATATAAGCTTATACATAATTTTACTAATTTGACCATGTAATTGTTACCAGCTTTTACCAAATGAAAATTGGTTTTAAATTAAAAATTGAATGAATTTTCACTACAAATTCAAACATCAAACACATTTTTTAAAAGTCCATCTAATTGTCAGTGAAGCAGATTCGATAGCTCTGCCATGAACAAACCGTGGTACTTGTCAAATTTATCTGTAATTTGCACTAGAGATTTTCTTTTACCATTTGCTACTGCCAGAATATACTATAATTCCTTCAGAGCCACATAAAAAGGGCAAGTGTCATTTTCCTCTGAACCAGCAATTCCTGTTTAAAAGATAGGGAGAAGCACCAGAAAGCAAGATACCAGACAGCTCAAAAACATACACACGATTTTATGTGATGTTGGACACAGAATTAAGCGTATGCATAAATGCACAAATGACTGCTCAAAATACTGTACTACCTGTTTAGCCATCTGAAACTAATATAGTATAAACATGAATTAAAAGGAAATAACTTCTAGTGTGCTCAGCTATCTGTCCAGAGATTTCCACAAAAGAAAGCATCTTTCATTGAGGAAATTAGGAAATAGATTTGCTAGTGGAATTTTCAATATCAATTGACTAATTGCTTTCCCAGCAATCAAATTTATTTGGTACTGCTAAAACACTGGATTGGCAAAAAAAAAGACATCAAAATCCTTCACCAAGTGGATGTAGATGTTTTACAGCCTGTTCCATTTTGCTGCCTTTTTTAGAGATGCAGATTGTTTTACAAGACCATGAAACCATTAATTTTAGCTTTACTTTGTTGGAAGGGCAGACTAAATACCAAATAACACCTTCAGGCATCTTTAGCTTTTGATGAATCTTTTGAATTGTAAACACTGGTATGTGTCACAAAGTTCAGACAAAATATTTAACAACTACGTTCCAGATAAATTACTTTTTGGATAATCTTTGCACTGCATTAGTTAATTCTCAGCCATCCATGCAACAAAATTTTTCACTGTTGTCTACTGTTATCTTTGCCTTAGGCTTGGTCAATACAAGCTTTATCTTCAAGAAGCTTTGCTGCTTTTGCAAAAGGGAGAGGTTTAGTTTTTCCTAGGAGTGCCTGTAAAGATGCCAGTTAGTAGCAACTGGGATTTTTTTCTCTGATACAAATTCATATGGGAAGCTGACTGAGTTTGACCACTTTGCTCTCATGTGTGAAATGCCATCTATGGCAACATCAGATTTTAAAGGAGTGGGCTGTCTTTGAGGCCTAAAAAAGAGGAACCAATTTCCTGCCAAGTACTACCCAGCCATGAATTAATCTAAAATCTGTCCTTCTACAACCTACTGCTCTTAAATGTTATCTTATTAAGTAATGAGACCATCTGGGATATGAGCCATATGAGAATTAAAATTTTCTCCTAATATTAGCTCAATATTAATTAAATTTAGAATTTTTTGTGTTTATCTTTTGCAGTGTTTTGCTTTTGAAGCAATTTGGCTATGGTTAGTTTGAGCTAACATGTCCAGCTCTTTGCAGCAGTGGTTTTGGAATTTACCTGTCTTAAAGACAAAACTGCTTTCTTCATTCTGTACATTTCCCAGGCTCCTCAGTTTTGCTTGGAAGGGCATGTTAAGTAAGACACATATGTCATGACCCTCAGTACAGTATTTGCTGCAATCTAATTAGTGGTAATATGCAACAGCTAGGATCACATAATTGGATCTAAATTTGGTGAAGTCCCCTGGTAGTCTTTACATACTGCCATTGTTTCTGCAATGGGCTGAGGCAGCGTTGGGCCTCTCCTCAGCTCAGACGTGCAGAGATATTTTGTGTTTCTCAGCTCTCACTGTCAGACATGATTAGGTGCCAATGCAGCTGGAAAGAAGACAAACAGATTTGGTTTTCAAATGAAAGTTAGAAACTACTGTGCACTGATATTCACTACTGAATAAAAGACTGGCATGGATTGCCTTATTAAGTACTCATTTGGCTCTCAGTCAAGGAACCTGATAGATTTTTTTACTATTGGTGAGGAACTAATTTTTGTTTATACTTTCTGTAATGACTCATCTTATGCTTGGGTCTTTTAAGTTAGAACTAGTGGAGGAGAAAAGAAGAATAGTAAAAATTTACAATCTCAAATCAATTAATACTCCAAAGAAATTTAGACCTATGTTTGCTCAGCCAGAATGGTTGAGCAGACAACAGATGCTCATCGATGTCGGAAATCTCAGGACAGATTTAATTAACTTTTTTTAAATCCTAATTGTTTCTAGATCATCTACTGTGTTATCTCAGCAATTATTTTTTCCTTTTTCAAGCAGGCTAAAATGTAATATAAATAGAAGCTTTACACTTATAATGAGACTAATTTTTGTGGTTTTAATAAAAGCAAGGAAGCTTTTTAATTTTTTTAGTGAGGAATTCCTTATAAGGTTTAGTAGATATAGAAAATTAGTAGAAAAAAATAAAAGAGAAAAATATGGTGAGAAAAAAATGGTGTGACTTTTTCCATATTATTGGACCAGCTTCTCCTGGATGGTTTCCAACCAACATTGTACATGATTTTTAAAGTGTATAGCTATCTAAAACAGCAATTGGTCATGGTGGTTTAACTCTGGCCCACAACTAAGCTCCTGCTCACTCCCTACCAGGGCTAAAGAACCAGAGAGGAATCAGAAGAATAAAAGTGAGAAAACTCATGAGCTGACATTGAGATCATTTAATACATAAAGGAAAAGAGACACACACAAGCAAAGCAAAATATGAAATTAATTCACCACTTCCATTGGCAGGCAAGCATTTAGTCATCCCCTGGAATGTGTAATGAGTGTTTGGGAAGGCAAGCAATGAAACTTCTAAGGTCCTTCCTTTCCTTCCTTTCTTCCTTCCTTTCCTTCCTTCATGTTCCTTCATGTTCCTTCCGCTTTACACGCTGAACATGGCACCATATGGCATGGAATGTCCTTTTGGTCAGCTGGGGTCAGCTGTCCTGGCTGTGCCCTCTCCCCTCCTGGCGTCCTCACTGAAAGGGCAGCTGAAAAGAGTTTGGCTGTCTAAGCACTGTTCAGCAATAATGAAAACATCCCTGTGTTATCCACACTGTTTCTAGCACAAATCCAAGCACAGCCATGCAACAGCTGCCATGGATACAGCTGTCCCTGGAATGAAACAGCAGACTACAACCAGATCACTGCCACAGACTGGAAGCTTCTGCAATAGGAGTATTTGGAGACTGGAACACCAAGCAAATTTTAAAAAGTTAGGCATGAGTTTATTTACATGTATATTTAATTACCAGGTACTCTATCAACAATTGAAAATCATACATAAATCCAACATCCTAACTGAGCCTTGGAAAAATGAGGTGTTTTGCTTCCAACAGACTCTGATACTCACAGAGTTTTATGTTCTCAGCCTGTGACTGAGATGGCTCATTCAACTCATCTTCAAAGAGGGTAGTTAAAACCAAAGTTCTCTACTCTTTCTTCCCCAGGTTCCACTCTGTGTCCTCTGTGTTTATATGAAACCATTCCATGAGCTGAGACCAGTTTGGACCTTTTCCATAGGTTCTGCCTTCTGCAGGTTTTATCTTGCAAGAGATTCTGTCCGTCTTCTTCAAATGGATGTTGCCTCTTTAGAGACCAATTTATGTTACTGCACATATGATTTCTTCAAGAAACTCCAGATGTGAAATGTTATCTTAATATGTTTTTAAGCCAATATGATAAAATACTTAATCTAGCTTCTAAAATCTATGAGGTTTTTGGCATACTGAGCTCCAAGACAGGCAAGGTAAGTTTGTAAATTGGTCTTCATGTTGTATGTGTTTTAGATAGCTAAAAATCCACATAGGATTCCCCAAACTAAGATTCTTTACAACATTTAAAATGCCAGTATGTTTATTTCTCAAGTGTATACCACCTGAGTTTAACAAATTTTTAATAGTTTTATATTTATAAAATCAAACTAAGTTGATGTAGGAATTTTTAGAAAGTCAGTAGTGAGCTTATTCCCTTTTCCTTTCCCTTCCCCTGTCCTGTTTTCCCCTTAACCTTCCATTTTAACCTCTCCTTAGCATTTTCCTCCACTCAGACTTGCATTCTTCTTCCTCTTCTGTATTGTGCCTTCAGTTTTTTACCCCTGTTCTCTTTCTTGTCTCTCTATAGCTATTTCATTGATGCTGCAAATTTTCCTAAACATTTGGAATATTTATGAAACAAACAGCCCCTCTTTTTGAAGGAAGCACCTGCCTGAGATAAAATTACATCCAAATAACTTAATTAAGACTCTTAGGGAAAAAAAAAAGAGAGAACACAGGATAATTATAACTGCAGCGACAGAATTCATTCAAAACAAACTCTCACACAACTGTAGCAGAATGCAAAGATTAAGCATCTGGTAGTAACTCACAGCTAAGGTATGTAGGAACAACAAGGAGTGAATGCTACATCCCAAAAATAAAATAATCTGGTTTGGAGGTACTAGCAAAAGAGCCTGTTACTTACAAAGATCCTGGTGTGAATTATTTGCCATGCATTTTAGGAAATTTTGGAGAATTTTTCCTTTTTTTCACCCAGATGAAGATAACTTCATATAAAATAATTTCATATATATTAGATGTAAACAAATATATGGTCTCCAATTTATGACTTACTCTCCAAGAACCAGATAATGAAATGATACCAAGAATATCCAAACAGATGCTTCCAAGAGCTTCTGCAATTTTTCTGAATTTTTTAATTTATAATTTATTTTAAATGTTGTTTTCCTCACATTTCTGGATAGAATTACTCAATGTTATTTACAAGCTTAATGTACAACACCACAGAAAAGCAAATAATGCTCAGCCTACTTGTAGGTTTTACTGAAAAGTCTCATGTTTCATAACCAGCAAGTTTTGCATAGTTTATAATTAATATAATGTTGGCTAAACAATTTTAGTTCTTGAACTACATAAGTACCACTATAGAGTAATATATTACTGTCACTAGCCTGTGAATCTGTGTGAATGTGCTTAGGAGCATTTGCTCATATTCAGTGTGTTAACCAAGAAAAAGGCTTGGAATAACAATGACACTGAAATGAAATAAGAGAGCATGACAGCTCTTTCCAAAACTTGTGATCTCTAGCCATTTAGAAATCCATGTTATTGGAGATAAAATCATCATAATATGAACATCAATATAACATGAATTTTTATTAGATGGAAAAAGGATTGTTTTGAGAGGGAAAAAAAAGTATTCTTTCTAATGGAAATCCACTCTTCTACTCATCAAAAATCTGTGTTTTGGGGGTTACCACAGAGCCACACAAATGGAGTATGAAAGCAGGATGAAAATCAGAGGATCCAGCTAAGTTACAAGGCTCATATCATTTTATTAGGTTGCATATGAGGCAAGAGATTTTTCTTCCCTCTCTTGTCAGGAAAAGAGAATAGGAAAAATCTATTCACATATTGAAAAAGGAGCTATCTCTTTACTAAAGGATTTCTGACAGAATTATTTCTATTTCATATAAGAAATTCAGAGCCCAGTTCAGGGGCAGGAGGACAATTACTCCCACCCTTAGGGTTTGAGGAGCTGATTTAGCTGCCATGAAAGACAGGGCTACTATATGAAACACTTTATTTTGTACTGCAGATTTGACGTATATCCGTGCTGTAATATTTCTAAACCATCATGCTCCTTTCAACATTCCTTCAGTCAGGTTACTGCATGAGTGGGCTTGTTGCCAATGCAGCCAGATCAGAATTCCTCAAAAGGCTTTATGCCCTCTGGATGGGAAGCTAATCTGTACTTGGATAATGTGATTTTAACACTACTGCAGTTACAAGAGGAGCTGCAGAAAATACTTTAATATCCACAATACCATTCCTCATTTTTCTTTGGGCATCCTGCAGTAGACACCACCTTATACACCCCACTGTCATGGGTCTCCAGCTCCTCTTTGTGGATGATAACAGTGGCTGCAGCAGAAACAATTTGAGGGGCTCCACTCCAGCATTTTTTCTCAGCACCTCTTCTGCTTGTTCCTCTGAGTAACACTGCTAGCAACCAGAGGCTGTGTTCAGTGTTGACTTCAATCATGGATATGAATTTTACCTTCCATATGCTTTCTACAGCTACAGAGGTCCCAAAGACTAAAATTTCCTTCTGAAGTTATGTGAATTTCTTGGTTGCAGTTGGGAACAAAAGTAACCCTCTGCAATCATTTTGTTGTTAATAATTCTGCCTTTAAGCAAATCCAGGAGGAGGAGAATAAGTATACACTCTCCGAGATGTCTGCACACTCATGCCAAAAAATAATCAGAAAATCCCTACACCAAATACTGTGTAAATTTTCACAAAAAACCCACAATTGTGTATCCAAGCCCTTCAAAGAATATTTATGTATCAGAAGCATGCATTTGCAATCATGAAGGCTGTTCTGTATATTTATTATCAAAAAAAGTAACAAATTTCTAGAACTTATTCAGAGCATAATTTCCAGTCACAGTTACTTGGAGTCCCTTTTTAAAATATTTGTCCAGAAAGCACAAGTTCGTGCTCATTTCTGACTTTTTTTTCAAGTATCATACTCTATTTCTACAGTTAGTCAAGGTCTAGATTTCATTTGGTACAAACCCAATGTTGCTAATGTCATTAGTTTCTGTCATGTAATTTCATAGTCTGTTAAAAAACAGAATTTAAAATTAGCGTAAGTGCAAAAGCATTCAGAAATGGAAGGTTTTTTTCTCAGCTGAAAAGGTCAAGTACTTGTAAATCTTTGTCAGAACTGAGGCGACGCAAATGCACTGCAGTGGCAGCATTCCAGAAGGGTGGTGCATTTATTGCCAAGGTAGTGCTTGAGCCTTGATAGTGTGAAAAGCTGTAGCAGCTTGTAAAAATCATAAAATAAAAAAAGTATCTGTAGTCAGCAATGTAACATACCATTCAGGTATCCTGAGTAATAAATTAATAAAGTAATGAAGGTAAATCTTTATTTGGAGTATATACTGAGGCATCAGAATATAAACAGGCAAAAGGTAAGGTGGCAGAAAGATTCTGGAAAACGTGAAAAAGGGTAATTCTACTTCAACAATGTCTAAACAGTTAACTAGTCTTACCATCCCTACTTATCCATACTATGAATATGTATTGAGGACAAACACCCTTCATTACTTTTTTTTAAAGTATTTTGAAATTTCTATTGCAGATGGTCAAAATGAGTTAAAAATCCACACCATAGGTCTTTAATCCAGAAATAATTTTATCTTCTATGAGTAATGTAGAAGAATCACATAGAATCCCAGAATATGCTGAGTTGGAAGGGACCCACAAGCATTTTCCAGTCCTAGCCCTGCACTGGACATCCCAAGAATCACACCATGTACATTGTCTGAACAATTACTGAACTCTGTCCATCTTGGTGCTGCGGCCACTTCCCTGGGGAGCCTGTTCCAGTGCCCAGCCACCTCCAGGTGAAAAGAATATTTTTATATCCAACCTGAACCTGCTCTAACACAGCTTCAGGCCATTCCCTTGGGTCCTGTCTCTGGTCACCAGAGAGAAGAGACCTGCACCTGCCTCTCTTCTTCCCTTCAGGAGAAAATTGCAGACTGCAATGAGGTCTCCCCTCAGTCTCCTCTTCTCCATGCTGGACAGACCAAGTGACCTCAGCTGCTCCTCACACAGCTTCCCCTCAAGGCCCTTCACCATCTCCATTGCCCTCATTTGGATGGTCCCTAAGAGTTGAATACCCTTCTTACATTACAGTGACCAAAATTGCACACAATATTCAAAATGAAGTGGCGTCAGTGCAGAGCAAAACAGGACAATCACCTTGCCCAGCTGCTGATGAAGGGACAATACAATGAAGTGATTCCCAGATTAAAAGTAATGGAAGGAATGCAAGAACAGGAATCAGGAAATCATTTGTTTCTTTGTTTAAACAGTAGATTAAATGACAAACAGCTTCTCTTAAAATTAGCATTATTGATATGGCATTTAATTGTGGTCAGAAATTTTATGGCAAAGCATAGAAATAAGATTCAGTATCTTGTTTCAGCTGGTTATCTATTGACTGGTAACTAAATATTCTTCTTCTTGTTTAAACTTAAACTGTACTATTTTTGTTAATTCTACTGAAGGTATTTTACATATTCCAATTTATGCTTTTCTCCGAAATATCTGGCATTGGCCAGTGTCAGAAATCAGGCAGATAACTGTTTTGACCCACTTATGAATAGTTAAACGTTTTCACTGTCAAATTTTGAGATGCTGAAACATTGCAGAGACTATATTTCTGAAACCAGTACCCTACATTTTCTTCACATTACACACAGAGTAAAAAGGGGTCTTAACCCATGTCTTGAGAAGCAGTGATCTTTCCACCGTCATGCTGAACATTTATTTAATGTGGTGAATTTGGGATGGTCCTACAAACAGCACCAATATTAGGAAACACACAAACTCAACTTGTTGTCATTGAAAACCAGATATTACATGGAGAAGCACTGAGGAAGGAGACAGTCCCTTTTTGCATCTGTAGACATTTTCAGTTTTGGAAGCATGAAAACTGTTAGTGTTTCTTTCTTATTTTTTCATCAGAATAAACAGATTCCTCTTCTTCAGATGTCATTTTGTTCTTCGTTGGTGCTACACACAGACTTGGCACATTTTAGAACTTAGTAACTGTCTGCTCAGATGGGGACTGGTCCTGGAGTCAGATGCCTAAACCAGAGGCCTGAACTCCTCAAGCACTGCTCTAATTTGCTTCCAGGAATGGGGCATCTACAACTTCTCTGAGCAGCCTGCTCCAGTGCCTCACCCCCCTCACTGTAAAGAATTTCTTCATAACATCTAAAGTAAACCTGCCCTCCTTCAGTTTGAAGCCATTCTCCCTCACCCTGACATGCCCTTGTAAAAAGTCACTCTCTAGCAAACCTCTAGGCCCCTCTTAAGGACTGTTAGGCCACATAGAGGTTTCCCCAGAGCTTCCTCTTCTCCAGGTTGAACCACCCCACCCAGCTCTCTCAGCTTATCCCCAGAGGAGAGGTGCTCCAGCCCTGACATCATCTTCATGGCCTCCTCTGCACTCATTCCAGCAGATCCAGATCCTTCTTGAGTTGGGAGCCCCAGAGCTGGACACAGCACTCCAGGCGGGGTCTCATGAGAGGGGCAGAGGGAGAGAATCACCTCCCTTGACCTGCTGGCCACACTTAGTTTGATGCAGACCAGGATGTGCTGGCTTTCAGGCTGCATCATTTTTGTTATGTCCATATTCAGGCCTCTAGGACAGTCATCCTCATATGGGAAAGTTCTGCAGTTCAAACATTCATTTATGAAATGAAAGACTTCAAAGCCCCTCAGCTTTTGCAAATTCCAAGTTGCACACAGACTCCAGATTTTCTTTTTGAACTACACCGTCAACATTTGTGAGATTAAATCCAATGCAATAATCACCAGGAAGCAATTTCCTCAAATATTGATTATCCTTCTTATTTTATCTGGTAAAAAATTAGCATCAAAAGAGAAATCATTTGAGTGCTTTTCTTTAAATACAGTGTTTGAGGTCCACATACTCAAGCTGTAGGAACCTACACTCCTGCCTTTTCAATAGGTATTAGCCGTGATGCCCACCCTGTTAGAGGTACCAAGTTCTTGGTGCATAAATTTGCCTTTTCTTAGCATAACATGGGGCTCTTGAGAACTGAAATATAAGTTGTCTCTTACCTTACACGTTCTTGAATAGTCAGGTTTCTATTTTAATTCTTCTGTGACTGATAGAATATTAGTAATGCTTAAAGTTGAAATTATGTGATCCACCAGCTGCAAACAGGTGATTTTTTTAAAATAATAAATGGATTGAAGTTAATTGAACTTAAGAAGTAACAATAATATAATGTATTTGTTCAACACTAGCTCCATTTATATTTTATTTTTATAGTAAGTTCACTTAATCTTTTTTTATTCATTTGCTCTCCAAAATAACTGGCACTAAAGACCTCTGCTTCCAATAAACCACATGAAGAGAGACTTTATCCGCAAACTAAAAACTGTTTAATATTGCTGCATTTTTAGTTATCTGATTGCTATAAACTTAAGTAAATTTATAGAGGTTATATTAGATCAGACTTTTAAGTTAGAGACAGTGTGACATGAGAAATTTTTCTAAATGCTAAATCAGCAATGGCTCCACCTTTTTTTTGGTTAAGCAGAATTCATCCAGACGTTCTGTATTGCTCTGGAACAAGATGTGTTTCACTTTTATTTAGTTATTTCTTGCAAATTTTCTTAGTCACTGCTCATTTTTTGTCAGTAATTCTGATAAAATCTGAAGATATTTTTTCCTCAATTTGCAGGTGTATTTTCATAGTAAAAGGAGAGAGAAAGGAAATCTATAAAAAAGTATAATTCTTGCCTATTCAATTCTCTTCCAGCTAGTAACAAATAGATGTTTATATTCATTTATAGTAAATTTATATAATTGTTTCGCTGCTAGTTGTGTTGTACTTTGATTTGCCAGATGGGTACAGCTTCTTAACTCTTAAAAGCAGAAATACTATCTTTGGATATATTTGCGGATTATCTGGAAACGTATTATTACTGAGGATGTATTTAGCATTCTTGAAAAATATATGTAAAAAAGTTTTGGCATAGAATAAAAGCCTTACACTCATTTCATACTTTACCTAAGGGAAAAAGTGAAGAGCAACCTACTTGAGAATAAAAGCTTTGAAAAATGAATCCTGTTTTTCTCCATTTTTCATGTTTCCAAGTTATTTAGTTCACCTTCAATTATAGCACACACTTCATGCCCAAGAGCAGGCCTGGATTCAACACAGGATTTATAATGAAACATTCTTTACTGCCAGATATCCTGGAAATCTTAGGCCATCTGGTTTTACATCATACTTGTAGCTGATTATCTGCTTAAGAATTAATTAGGAACACATGTTAAACTGTTGTGATAGCAAAATTGTTGACATTTGTCTTATATGTGTTTTGAAAAGCAACCATTTTCCAAATCAGCTTCCAAAATAAGATGAAGTCATGAAATAAAAGGCAAACTCTACTAGGATTAAAATGCTTGCTCCTTGGCCAGGAATGATACCTAAAAGCATTATATTGTATTTTTCACTGTCTGAGTATAAAAGTATGACAGAGATGAAGCTCCTTCCTATATCAGTTTATCTCACTCCTTCATATAAAAGATAAGTGTAGCTTAAAATCTGGAACACAAACAAAATAGCACAATTCAAAGTAGGAAACACAATAAGATCCAAATGCTTCAGGATAACTGAAATATATATTCATTTTCTCAGCAGAGTTAGTTGTCTTTTAATTTTTAAATGGAATATATACTCGTGGAATTTATAGTTAAATAATTACCCATAGAAAAACACCAAATATGTAATTTTCTAAAAATCACACCTGGACTCAAAAATTACTTGTTTTTTCTCTGGGGCTTTTTAAGACAAAGACTATCAGCAGCCTCTGTGAGTACAAACAGCAAATTATTGTGACAAAATAAGTTATTGCACATCAAATGGGTGACTGCCACAGACCACTTGTTTGCTCTGAGTCACTGAGAAATAAGATGCCTGAGCAGCTTCGGCCATCACCAGAGAGTTGGAGGTGGTGGGGGGGTGTGAATATTTGTAAGAACATAGCTCAATTAGAATGAAATATCCTGAAACAGTAAGAAACAAAAAATATTTAAATTATGACCTCCAAAATTTTTTATTGAACTGTGAGTAGAATCAGTCATATAACATTTTTTAAATTAAGATATTAATAAGTTTTTTAATAAAAAGATAAGGAAAGAATGCTTTCTATCTCTGATATTAATAACCTTGCTCAACAGAAAAAAAGGCAACATGAAACATTAGAGTTTTAAATTCAAAGGAGTTTTCACTTCTAATATTTAAGAAAAGCATCATTTTTTAAATAGTGTTTTGAAATCTAGTGTTTTGCCTTTCTGTCCCTTTAGTCCATTTCATTCCATAGGAGTTAAACACTTTAAATTTGTGATTATATAAATAACCACAAATGAAAGACTTTTAGGCCCTAGTTTGTACAACTGCTTGCTAATATGTATTCTTAGGCCTCTGTGTACAACAGTAAGCCAGAAGGCAACATGAAAACTTCTCTTTGAAAAGATGGATAATTTCTGCAAAATGGTAATTCTTGTGGAGCATTTGGTTTTGTACACTGTGCTGAAGGTCTAATTTTTTTTCCCTGAGTAGCCTGGGATAATGGAATGACTATTTTCCAGTTTACATAAGTCTATCTCCTACCCTCTTCTCACTTCCTTGGGTGCAGTATTAGTGTCTGACACCACTAAAATATCATTTAAACATAGAGAGACACATCAATAGTTACACAACTTATGCCAAGAACTTTAACTACTTTTTAAATGAGTGAGAAGAAAAATGCTGGCATTTTTAGCAGCCTTATGTAGAGGATAACACAAAACACAGATCAGAAAATCTAGTGCTTTTACAGAGTTTGTAATTCATCCTAAATTGTTGTTCCATCCTTAGTAGCATTTACAACTCTGAAGATTAAATGCATTCTGTAAAGAAATTTTCAACTGCTATAGATATCAGTTAAGGGCTGGAGAAAGCAAAGATCACAATTACATACATGTATATATTTATGAATATACACACAAGCTTGCAAATTCCTTGTAAACAGGATAGGGATTTATGCATCTTAAAAAGTATAAATTGTTATACATTATCTATATTACCTGATTAGTTATATGAAATATAACAGTCTCAGTTCCATCAGTCAAAATACATTTAATTGCCCTACTCAACCAAGTCTAAAGCATCATAAACCACTGTATCAAATCCTTCCCTGTGCCTAATCTTCCTCTAACAGTGGAAAGATGTCACACTTTCTTTACTATGTTACTATGCAAATGCCAGACAATCTTCCATGTATTTACTTCAGCTGTGATATGCAGCAAGTCTTAAACAGCCAAAATCTGCATTCATTGTGTTTCTCAGGTAAGGAATAAGTCCCAATCTAGTCAAATATAACACGTGCTTAAAAATATGAAAATTACTAAATATGATGTGGACCAATGGAGACAGATCTATCTGCAAAAGATATACAGGAACACCCACATTAATAGACTTGTCATCAGAAAAAGGAAAAAAAACCTATTCACTTAAGAAATATAGGCTGATGTCTTATAGGCTTACACAGTAGTTGATACAAAAAGGATTTGCTATTTTAAATGGATCTATGAATGACCATTAGTACTGTCTTTTTACTGACATTTTTACAGTCTTTTAACTGACATGCTGACTTTTTTTTCCCCTTGTTCTCTCTCCAGAAAGAAAAGTAATAGTGTCATGTAGTATATGTCAAGGATTCAATTTAAAAGAACTACTCCAGCTGATTTGTCATATTATGGCATTAGTGTTTTCACTGAAAAAGTTGGATAGAGAACAAGAAAAAAGATGTGGTGAAGTCATACTTCAGTCTTCATAAGAATAAGTCCATTATTGTAAATTGATATTTCTCTTTCACCGGTGCCCATCAAGTGAGAGCATTTCAATCTCAAGTGCAGATGAAGGCACTTCTTTCCTTTCAACTGTTATTATGCAGCTTATCATCATGATTATTGTTGAAAGATACTATAATTATAAAGATTAATTAGTAGTCAGAACAATAGAACCATGTATCTTACATTAACATTATATCAGGTTCCAAGAATGAAGCATTCAAATCACAATGTTTGATAGGTCAGACAAGAATATGAAAATGTATTTTTTTGTTATTACAAAGCCTTTGTACTGATATGTAAAAATGGCAATGAGTCATCTTCTGTCTCTGCATAAGGACATCTTTTTATGTTTGTAAAAGCTCTTTAAGTGTTAATTAGGTAAGGACCCATCAAAAATCAAATGCAGAACAATTAACACTCATTCTTACTGCTAGGGAGAAATAAAAGAACATATTTGGCAGTATGTAGACTCTTACTGAGGTGATTTACTTGAAATTAGGGCACACTACAGTGCTTTACTATGAAAGTATTCAAAACTCCTGAGTTTTAGCTTTTCCTTTTTATAAATTAATCATTATTCCAGCAGAGATGAGATGTTCTTATCAAACACAGCTGAATATATACTATGTGCTATGTCATTGTTTATAAGAAACAGATATTTCCTAAGCAAGCTAAAACTTTTGGAAATACTGAGCAATATAATAAAAATTACAATCAAAGATCAGGTATTAGTCTGAGCATGTCTTTCCTGTTCTTTGCTAATATCGACACAAAAGAACAGCTGAACAGTGACAGTATGTTGCAATTCTGCAGTTTTTTTCTTAAAGCTCTTTGCAAACTAATTTATTACCCATCAAAATATTTGCTATATTAACTCAAAAGGCACATACACAAATAAAATTACTTCTGCATGTCCTCTGTAGCAATTTGTTCCCATTTACATATAATTCTCAGCTATCTGGTATGATGAGCAAATTGATTTTGAGAGGACAGTAAACAGCCATGAGGAGCAAGAAGACTGAATTTCTTATAAAGATTATTTTACAGGCCAGAAATGAAATGGGATTCATCACAATTTCAGATATCTTCTTGTGAGGACCTAGCAATGAGAGATGGCAAGGGAACTCAATGATAAAATAAAATGCTGACAATAGATTTTATATCATAGAGGGTTCTGTAGCAAGAAAAAAACACAGAAGACAGGAGCTAAGAGCCAGACAAGATTATGACTGATAGAAACAATTAATAATTGAATAGATGGCCTTGTCCCAGTTTTATGCAAGTGATACCTGATATTTCTGATTATAATTTCATTTTCTATTCCAGATATCGTCCATTTTTTTGCCAGTTATTTGGCTTCATATCCAATACTGGATATTCATTTAAATTAAGTAACTTTTAAAATAATTAGCACTATTGAGAATATTTAACTCTGAAGTCTGTTTTATGTTGGAAACTGTTCTATTTTATCAAAGGATGCATTTACACCTCCTGTGCATTTTATGGAACCATATATTCTGTAAAGTACACTTTTTATACTTTACACTAACTTAAGAGCTTTCATCTGCAGGGCTCTGGTCAGTCACCGTTTTTCTAAAGTACTTCTTCAAATTCTTTGCCTTCTAAACTTAATAAGATTATCCAAATAAATTAACATCTATAGAACTTTCATATCTTCTTTAATTTTCTTAACGAACTACCAAAGGTCAAAGATGCTTTAAACCTACCTTCAGTTAAGCAGTGATGCAAGTCCAAGGACACATGAGAGCTATCTACATTTTATAATCTTCTCCCAGGAGCTCTAGCCCTACTCACTTCAAAGTTCCAGAACTGCAGTTCATTCATTCCCTAGGCAAGCTAACAAGGAGACTTCTATACATAACATGACATCCTCTACCTATATATATTCATTTAAGATCAAGTATTTATGCAGAACTTGATCAGAATGTTAGAACTGCTGTTTCCTGAGAAGCCCAAATAAAAGCTCAATTACAATATGAAACACAGAAGCGTAAAGTAGTTACTGAGTTCATCAAAAACAAATCTAAAGCTTTCTTCCAACCTCCACCATCACAAATTTCATAATAAGTGAGGCTGAGCCTGAAGGCAACTGTAACTTCTCTTTCTCCTTAGAGGCTGGGTTTGACAGCTGGCTGTCATTGCATCAAAGTCCTCAGAGAGCTGGCAAATGAGATACATTTCCCTGCTAAAAGCACCTGTGAAGACAACAATAAATTAGTCATTCTTCCAGAGGAGGGGGGAAAACGGAGCAGTTAAAGGTAGTCTCACTGACTTGCAATTAAGTGTAGTTTCACTCTTTTAATGATGAGAAAATAAATAAAAATTATATTAGTTATTGCTAAAAATAGTTATCCTCCTTAACTGTTTACTTGCTGTATTGGATAGATGAACTGCTTAAATTACTGTTACTAGCTGATATAGTTACTGTTCAGTTACAGTTTTAAGCTTAGAGTATTTGTGATATTTTCTGTTATGAAGGCAAGAAATCAGAAAAACAGGAGAGAAGGAACTGCAAACTGCAGAAAGGGGTCAAGATGGTTCATTTTAGAAAAGCAAATGCTTGTAAATAACTTCTACTACTCTTCCTCTTCATGTTGTTTCTGTACCATCCATATCCAACGCTTAGCTTAAAAGGAAACTGAGTACATCCTGTTATTGTGCTGTAGCTTCCAGAAGACATTTATTCTAGTTGTGCTAAGTGAATTTCTACTTAGACTAAGAGTGCACTCTGACATTATGAGTTAATATAAAAACCTAAACAGCAGATGACCAGCTTTTCCAAGACTATAAGAAAAAGACTTGTTTGTGTTTGATCCAAACCAAACTTCCAAGGGAGCCTCCTATCCTAGGTTTTTAATAATAATTTCTTGACACTAGCCTGGGATTTCAATAAAGCTGTATTATAAATATCCAGTTTTAGCATTTTGCAGAGGGAATTAATTTCTGGCTTCAGTTAGGGAATCTGCATGGAAGAAATGTGTCTGAATCTATTCAGAAAATTGTCAATCAGATAAATTTTGACAAAGTGTAAGGTTCAAATTACATCACATATTTGTGTATATTAAATCATCAGTACTTTAGAGCTAGAAATACTTCTGTGTCAGCTGTCAAGGTCTATTCTGAAGTTTAGACAAGAGATAACTGAGGAGCAGAAGCACATCTCCAGGGGAACACAGCCTAAATTCAAAACATATTTGCAGTGAGCCTGTAGGGGAAGGGACACAGGTGTACATTCAGCATGAAATATAGTGACATTTTCTTCTCTCCTTTAAAATTGTTATATTAGTTTACAATAAGGACTCCCCAAAAGGTTACAGATTAGGGTAGCTTCACATTCAGGATGATCTCTATAACATTGACAATTTTTTTTGTCAGAAACAACTCTCTCAGAATATATACAAGTTGAGTTAAATTTATTTCATTTACTTGAAAAAAGAACCACAAAAGAACCCAAAAAGTAAATAAAACAAAACAAACAGAGAAAACCCAGCCATATAAGCAACAAGAAAAAAAAGGACTTAAAGATGTTGAAAGTCCATTAAAATTTTCAAAATTGCCTTTGGCAAGAAATACTAGCACATTCCTTTCTTGGAGAACTCAGTGTATGCTGTGAAGATCCCTAAAAGGACAATGAACCCTGGAGACATTTTTTGTGGCCTGTACCTTTCTTGGTACCTTTCCTTAAATTTCACACATTGTTGGGCCAAAGATTTCCATAAGCTTGTCACCCAGGTCCCAGAGAATTTTAATGCATTGTGTGTGCAAGTATATGAAGAAAGAAGTGTCTGCATAACCAAAATACACACCCCCATTGAA
The DNA here is from genome assembly GCF_035770615.1 of Melospiza melodia melodia. NCBI lineage: Eukaryota > Metazoa > Chordata > Aves > Passeriformes > Passerellidae > Melospiza > Melospiza melodia. Next base: position 66,600,916 of record NC_086199.1, on the reverse strand, counting down.
CCACCGTGTTCGTACCCTGTTCTCATTCTTCCAACTCATCCCCTTCTCCTCCTTCTAGTCTTTGTCTCCCAGGCACCCAGCACAGTTGGTTGACATAGTTATAAAATCTAAGAGGTATCAATAGGCTGAAAGGTTACATTCCACTGCCTTTTCAAGCAACCAGTTCATACAATCTGATTTTAACCATATAAAGATTTAGGAGGGAATAAAAAAACAAACACTCCTGATTCTTAGTGGATTTTTACATCCCAATTACCTGGACAAACCATCTACATCAGCTAACCTACCAACAAAATTTCATTTTCTAAACCAATATGCACTTTAGTATTTAAAGGGAAGATAAAATACTATTTTTCATGTGTTGGGGTGACCTTGGCTGGATGTCAGGTAACACTAACCCACTCTATCATTCCCCTACCTAAACCAGGCAGGGGAGAGAATCCACAGCAAAAGGCTTGAGGCTGAGGTAAGGACACTCACTGATTGGGCAAAACAGACTCAGGTCAGAGAATCTGATTTATTGCTAAAAATATCATGAAAGGGTAATAATAAGTAAAAAAAAAAATCTTAAACCACTTTCTTTCCACCTCTCCATTCTTTCCAGGCTCAACGTCACTGACATACTGACAGAGCTGCCTCACCATGCTCTTCCCCACAGGCTGCAGAGGAATCTCTTCTCTGGCATCCCTGGCATCTTTTCCACCTCCTTCTTCACTGACCTTGGTGTTTGCAGAGCTGTTTCCTCACACATTCCCCCTCCTCTCTCCTGGCTGCTGTTGTGCAGCATTTTTTCCCCTTCTTAGATACTTTTCCCACAGACACTACCCACCATCCCTGCTGGGCTCAGCCTTGGCCTGTTACAGGTTCCCCCTGGTGCTGCCTCCACTGAAAACTGGGGAAGCTGCTGACATTTTCTCCTGTGAACTACCCCTGCAGCCAAAACGTTGCCGTCTAAGATTGTTGTAAATAGACCATAAAATTGCCATCATAGCTGCAGAAGGCAGTAATTTACTGGACACATACACTTGCTAGCCTGAGAGAAAAAGCTAATGGGGATGAAGAATCTGTGGGACTTTAGTCCTCTTCAGGGAAAGACAGTTAAGGATAATCAATTCAATAAATGCTGTTCTCATATGGATGCAAATTGAGTGAAATTTGTCAATTAAACAGACAAACTGTGCCTTGAACAATCTAAACAAAGAGAAACTGAATCAGGTCCACTGAAACATCCTCATCAGGTTCCCTAAATAGATGACTAGGATAATTAATTTCATTTTATCTACAGACTGTTAAGAATTATCCTTTATTACATTGTGCACTAGCGATAAAGCTGTCTATGCTACCAATTTAACAAATTCATTTCTTTCAAGGCTTTTACTTTTCTCTGGTCAGAGTTAAAAATAATGTGGGAGATCATCCTCATCACATTCCGTCCAATCTCAAAGAACATTAATCTGCTGTAAATATTGGCCTACTCTAGTCACAAATTCCAAAAAGAAGTCCTTAACTGAGGCAATGGACAGTGGATTTTTAGGAAATTCCTAAGTCCTTGCGACTGTCATTCCATAGCATAATGATTGTCTGTTAGAAGCTGAAATGAAATTCAGACTGCCACCACAAAATCCCCATAAATCAGACACTCAAGTTTCAGAGTAGGACAAATTGCAGAGAGGTCCTCAGTGAACTGGGACATCTCTATTGCACAGTACTATAAAATGCTATAGAACAATGTCTCTGCACAGCCTGCCTGGAACAAGAGTGTTCACGAATATTTGTTTCCATTTTCAAATGCCAGTTTTGAGCTATTACATAGTGTAGCCATCATCTAGACTGCCTGAGTGACTCCTTCTTTAAAAGCAAGTGTGCTGACTTACACAGGTGGCAAGAAATTTGAGGATTGTTCAGTAAAAAGACAAAAAAAATCCTTTGAGGCCCCAATGTTACAAGAAATACTCAACATTCTGTATAAAGTAATACTTTCTCACAGCCAACTCTTCCCTCAATTTTTTTTTTCCTCAACACTAAATGCCCGAGTTCAAAAAATGATCAATTATTTTACTATATCAGCCACTGACTATGCTCAGATGTTATCAGTTCTTTGCAAAGGAGCCTGCAAGGGGAAAAGAGGCAGGTTTCTAAAGAAATAGAGAAGATGTCAAGGTAACAGAAAGGACAGACATTGTCATTGGACATATGTGCTCACCTATAAACCTGTACAATATGCGAAGTTTGGAAATTCTTTACACTGCAACAAACCACTGGATGTTAATGAAAGGATATTTTGGGGAGACCTGGAGAGAAATGGAGTCTGAATTCTTGAAACCAAAGTTTTAAAAAGGTAGCAAATTCTAATTAAAGCTTTCTAAACTTGTGGAAACTTTGACATTTCCCAATATCGCCATTGATCACATTGACATTGAAGCAATCCTGAAATGAACACAACAATTAACATTGCTTTAATCACTATTATAAACCTCCTGAGAGCAGTCACTGCAATAAAATTGGCATATTAAATATATGAAAAAATAATTGCAGGTGCAACTAAACATGACTAATGATCAGACAACAGCTTCCACATGAAAAGAATATTAAATAGTTTTGCACAGTTGTCAGAGCCAAGATTGTTAACATATTGGCTTGTTAGAATAGAGCACAAGGCAGGAGGACGGAGAATCTCCGTTAAAGTCCTATTTGTGTCCTGTTTCATAAAATTTTCCATGCATGTTTAAAACATAAATGTTTGTAAACTTCATAAAATGTATGGAATGACAGTCTGATAGGCATCATCTGCGTCTGTGTGTGGCAGTTTTCTTATGAACTTTAATGTACTACACAATTTCCTTTATGGAAATGAAGATCTGGTAGACTTCTGCTGGAGGTTATTTTGTAGATAATGGCATCTAATCTCTGCAGGACTGCAGACAGTGTTGTAAGCTTGCTGTTTTATGGCTTGGACTGAAATGTTATAGGATCACAGAATGGCTTGGGTTGGAAGAGACCCAAACCCTGCCATGGCCAGGGACAGCTTTCACTAGAGCAGGTTGCTCAGGGCCCCATCCAACCCAGCCTTGAGCATTTGCAGGGAGGGGACAGCCATAACTGTTCCAGTGTCTCACCGGCCTCACAGTAAAGACATTATTTCTAACATCTAATCTGAAGCTGACCTCTTGCAGTTAAAGCCATTCCCACTTGTCCTGTCCTTGATGCTCCTGTAAACAGTCTTTCTCCATCTGTCTCATAGGTCCCCTTCACGTTCTGGAAAGTCATAATAAGGTTACTCTGAAGCCTCCTCCTCTCCAGGCTGAATAAACCAAATTCTTTTAGCCTTTGAATATGTGTCTGATTATCTTGTGGCAAGTTTTTTGGTTTTTTTTTTTTCAATATAAAACTATGTAAAATAAAGATAAAAGGTAAACATTTCTGCCAATTGGTAAATTAAAAACCATATGAAGTTGTAAAGTTTTTTTTTCCTCTTTATAGGTTGAAAGAGAATTATTTTTAAAATTATCTCAAAAATAGTTAAAACAAAGTCAAAAATACTTACAGAAGTAATTATTGTGTTTTGTTCTCAATTTTTGTAGTTCATGAGGAATTAGATATCTGATTCACATTGCTTTTAATAACTTTGTACAGCTATTTTTATAGAAAGCTCAGTGTGTTCCAATATACATAGCAGTATGAACACATTGCACTGAGTCTTCTTTCAGGCACAACTTCAAAATATTTAACAAGTTCCTTAGGAAGACATTACTTTTAATTAATATCTATATGTGGAAAATTTATTATGGTACGTGATAAATGCTTTATGCTCATCTGTCATTAATGATATATTAGTAAGTTTTACAACTGAAAATAACTGCATATACTTATATTGTTATATGTGAATAAAAAAGAAAATTCTTGCTAAGCTAAGGAGGCCAACATGTCAGCACTATTTCAAACTTCTCCATTTTAATGTCTCAATGAGAAGCAACTCACTTAGAGCACCTAATTCCTGAATTCAAAATTGAAATTCATGCTTTCATTCCATCTTAATCCTGCAGGCCTTCCTAACCATTGCCATTCTGATATAATTTTTTTAACAGAAAAGCAGATTTGAATAATTTTTATTTGAAATTTTGACTGAACACATGCAGTTTTAGCACTGTCCTTGGGCTATTAATACGTACAAGGGTAAAATTAAATTCAGCAAATAATTTCATGCTGACAAACTCTTACATTCCACAAACCTTAAAAATTGTATGATTTTGGTAAAGAAGAATTGGGGTATGGTTATTTATTTCCTTCCACTGTCCTTCTCTTTTTCCCCATCATACACTTCTGGAAGTATGAATCCTTTAATACCACTTAACATTTTTTAAAAACTTTGTCAAGATCAAGGGGGCAAAACTGGGATTTTTAATGCAATATAGAGGCAATCAGAATTTACATTGTTTTATTTCTAATTATGGTCATAAATTCCTTCTCTTATAGATCTATTAGTAGTCTCATGCAATTTTCAATAAAAACCTTCATTTATAAATGTGTTTGGCAGTGAACCCGAACTAGTTTTAGTCACTTTGCAGGATGTAACAGGGATATGAGAGATTACAATGCAAATATTTCCATAGCAGAGATATAGACTAAATTCTATATTTTTATGGACTCTTGCAAGTGAAAATAAATTTAATAGAGAACATAGAGCTAAAATGCAGATTAAAATTCTAATTTTACACTGTACATTACCAAACTGAGATTTTATTTACTTCAATGTGCTTTCAAGTACTGTAACGTGGGATTGACAATCTATACACTAATGACTTCTTCAGAGACACTGCAACAGTGACTGCACATTTCCTGTTCCACCATCTCTATGCTGTCACTCACATATTTTGGGATATCAGTTCTTGCCATTGAAAAGCTGTGCACTTTGTAAAAGGAAGAAATGTTGCATTTAGAGGTCAGGGATAAAGCAAGGGCTTAAGTAAAAAGGAAATATTTTCACGTACACACATGAATACACATGGAAATGGAAAAATTTAATGTTAAGAAAAAAGGATTGGTTTAACTTGGGGACAACTTAAGTGGGACAACTTGCTTATTCAAAAATCTAGAAGGTTCAGCATTTAAAAGCTTAGTTGACTAGTGTGAAGCAGAGGGGTTTTTCTGTTGTTTGGTGAGTGTTTTGTTCAAGGTATCATCAAATTACTCTGGAAACGTGAATTATTCAGTCAGATCAGTACTTCTGGAATGAGGGGTACTGTTTCTTCTTTCAAGGGAAGCTGCACATCTTGATGAGGGAACTTTCAGACACACAGGACTCTCATATACAGAATAATAAGATTATAATAAAAATAAAGTATTCATAAGAATATTCTTATATTATATAAGAATAAATAACTCATATAAAGGAGCTGCAAGTCTGAAGCTCATAGTGAGACAGATTTTGGAGAAAACCAATAGACAGTACTGAGAAGTCATGTAAAGGAAATTCCCAAGTTATTGGGCTAAAGTTCTTGACTCTACAGAAGTCAGAGCTGGCTGAAACGAAGTTTGAAAACAAGGACCTATTCTGAAATAATATAGTAGGTAATGGGTAAATTACTTATAAACTGATTCTCTCTTTCTCTCTGGCCAGATTAGTTAAAATCAAAAATGTTAATTATTAGAATATGCTTTATAACAAAAGTTCTGTTTGATTTGTGGTCCTATTTTCTTACATGGTTCTGTCTACAATTAATTCCATTACTATGAGTGTTGGCAAACTCTGACAGAACCGTATGTACATAGGTGTAGAGATTTTTCCTTCTCTGCTACTGAGTGTTTTGATCACTTTTTTTCTTCTTTAGCCTTGACTTCTGTTCACAGGCCAGCTAGCAAACACTTAGAGCTAAGGGGATGAATTATTTTTTTACTTCTTGCTAATGGGATCATTTATGTGACAAATATATATGACATTTATATAGTACTTAATGAATGGTAATAAAATCATGTTCCATAGCTTTTTTATAATTATGACTTTTCAATTTGTTGGATTTGAATCCGATTTGAATCTCCTCTCAAAGAGGAGATTTTTTTGTCTTTCAAAAATAGCTGTGATATTTAAAAAAAATATATATATACATATATACATATATACATACATATACATATATATATATATATATATATATATATATATATATATATATATATAACCCTATCCCAGTAGTGTTAGGAAACAGGAAGTTTAAACAGGCTCTGATAAAATAGGCATTAATGAAAACAATTTCCCTAAAGGAATGAAATAAGCCAAGGAAGGATCCGCAGCTAGGACCAACTTCCTTCCTTGGACAGAAGCAACCATTAAAAGCCAAACAGTATCTGATGTACTTGTTTTATTGAAAATATTTTTCCTTTTTTTTTAATTTTTCTCTTTTCTTTTTGCAAGATTTCCTCATCAAAAGTATCATCTGATCATAAGCGTGAGGGAACCAAGGTAAAGAATTACCCATATAATTGCTACCAAGAGAGAAGACGTTCATTTACAACCCATAACAATTATGTAGATAGACTGTAGGCATAATAAACAGCCACAGGAGGGAGGGAGAGACAAACAATTACTCTAATGGAGAGGGAGATGTTGTGATTAACATTAAATGCTACCCACAGTGAGAGATCTGCACTAAGAGTGACACACATGACAACTATATAAGACACACCTGCTTCCTGGGGAGGGAGGACAGTGAGCACATAAAATACAGTTTTCTGCATCAGTAGAAGTAGCTCCCTATAATTATGAAGTTGTGAAGTATATCTGCTTTCAACCAAAGCCAGAGCAATTTGTTCAACTTTCCTTTTTAGTACCATTTTCAGTTAGGAAATGAAACTATCTGACACTGCAAATAATGGTTAGAAAGGGAGAGAAAGAAGAATGGAGAAAGGAAGGACAAGAAAACCCAGCACAAGAATTCCGAGACAGGCAAATTTGTTTTGGCTACTCATTACAGATCATACTGAAAAGTAAAAGCCCATCATTTTGTCATTAATCTGTAGACACAGACATATTTTTCCATGCAAGTGCTTTCAATAATTGGTATATTATTATCATTTCAGGTAGAACACAGTTGCTCTTAGAGTGAGGTTAATTAATGAGCATGTAATCAGGAAGGAAAACTTGATCTATTTGCAAGTGCTTATAACTGTAGGATTTTCATATCAAATTCCTGGACATTAAGACACTAAATAAATGCAAGATTAATACAACGTACTTATCTAAACAGGAAACATATTCAGCTAGGATGTATATATTATAGATTTACTTATATATTTTAATAAAATTATGCACAAGTTCACAAATGTGGAAAGTAATCTAAAATGGAAGACAGAGCTGTCTTCCTCTAAATAATAATTCATTGTAAGAAGTTAATGAAGTTTTCAAAGAATGTAAGCTTGAAGTACTCTTCAGGTAAAATCTTTGTTATTTAAAGCAAGAAAAGTCTTCTTAGTAATACAGTTCACTCAACCCAGCGCTGTAGCTGGGTTGAGTGAACTGTATTGCCCTCCCTCACATCTAATCACTTATCAATTTGAATTAAATTCAGCATTCAAGGCTAACTTGGATTTAAGACAAAGATTTTGAAACTAATTTTCATTATCTGAAAACAGTACCCATATGTAAGACTAAAAGTGTAAATAAGGGACCATGTAACAAAGCTGACAGTACTTAACCATTATCATTTGATCAAAATTTGATGTGTTGATGATAGATTCCCATTTCAAATGCTGATTTAGCAAAAGTTTTGCTAGTTTTACTTCTCTATCTCCAGATAGAGATAAAATTCTAGTCTTCAAAGAAAATAAAATCTAAAGACTGGCAAAAACAATTTTGGTAAAAAAAGAGGCTTTAAAAGTGTAAGGAAATAGAGATATTTTTTGTTCTATTCTAATCTTCAGCTATTGGACTTGAATTGATTACGATTACTTTTCTGGCCTCACTGAATTTCTGATGTTGAGAAAAAGAGAAAATTTCAAAAGTAAATCAGACATGAATGCTAACTTAGACTGATTCATGTAACCTTTCACTTCTGTGAGAGCCCTAAAAGTCCTAGGCAATGAACCTGGATGGTCCTCTCACTGTCTTCCTCTAAACTGGCAGGGTGCTTTTTTCTTGGTTTTACTGTTCTTACATACAGATATGAAAAGAACTTATTCTACATATCCAAATATTTTCCTTTGTGTATGACTGGCATGACAGAGTAGGTGTAAAGAAAGGAAAAGTTCATTTTTATGACACCTTGCTCACCTTCCTCATGTTATGTCTAATGGATGTGCACCTTCCTTGGTTTGTTCTGTATGTTGCAGTGGTGAGCAAATCTCAAGATGACGTTCTCATAAAATTTTACTGTCTTTAAAATCTTCTGGATTTTGGATACTACTGTTCCTCTTTAGGATATTATTCTCAGATAACCTGATCTTCAACTTCCATATGATTTAATTCAGAAAGCAGTTTTTTTAATCTCAGCCAAAGTGCACATCTCAAGCTTTCCACAGAATGTTTAGAAAAAGCCAATACTGCCGAGACACAGAAGATGACAAATACAGTTTTTAAAACTGAATAGTGAACATGATATTACCAGTCTTCTATTATTTTCATCCTCAGGTATTTACATAGTATCTGATTTTGATTTCCCTTTTTTAAAACAAAACAGAATAAGATAAAAAAAAAATAAATCTGTCAGCTTTTGTTAATTAGGAGTTGATTAATCAAATTTGCTGCAACTCATTTTGCAGATTTTCCTCTGTTGAAACTGATCTTGCATTTAATTAATGGATGATAGTGCTGATAACAAGGACATTTTAATCACTCAGTGCTGATGATAGATGATTTGCCTGTTTAATTGAATTGTTACTTAACAGCATACTGTCTTTGAGAATGCTGTGATTTGGATTCAAAAACAGAAGGCACATAGTTGGGTGATCTGAAAATCAAGTTTATTTGTTGGAACTGTTACCTCATAGCGTAGAAACTACTGACCTTATTTTCCTACTTCAATTGGAAAATCAGTCATTTGAAGTTACCTTTTTCTCCCCTTGCTTATCTGAAATTTTATGTGTAAAATAATGAAGAACAGAGTATACATGGACACTGCCAGTGTTAGCTAATAAAAATACTCCATTCCCCAGCTACATAATTGCTTCTGTTAATTTCCAAATTAATTTGTGAAATGTTTCAAAAAATGTAAGTATTACATATGTGTTGAATTCTTTTATTCTAGTTCTTTAAAACTATTTCTATTAACTGTTAGTTGTGTTCTTTCATAGGATATTTCATATCACATTCTGATTTTAGCTCTGTTTCATTGCTATTTTGCCTAATTTGAACAGACAGTCTACATAGAAATAGGTAAATCTGTTAAATTAAAAACGAAAGGGGTATTAAAAAGAAATTTATTGCAGATGAAATTAATGATCTGCATAAAACAACACCGGAAACACAGAGAAAACACAATCAAAAAACTCAAAGGAACGTGGTTTAGCTAATGATCAAGGCAAAGTACAAAAAATGCAGGGAAGGAGTCCTTTACTGCACATCTACATGAAGCTAACAAACAAGCAAATAACTTGTTCTAAATTTTGACAAGTTAAAAGCAAACACATAAAAGTCAGGCCCAAACATGTTTGGAGAACAAATAAAGTGAAGCATAAAATCCAATCAAAATGTCTTCATTAAAATATGTCAAAGCAAGAAGCCTTCCAGGGAGTTTCTGTGAACCCAACAGACAATCCAGATAAAAAAAATAAATGTACTACTGTGGAGGAAAAGTGCAAGTGAACTGCTCATATGTTTATAGTTCAAGAGCTTCAAAGGGATTCACCAGCCTTTATGAACGACTCATTGGCTGATAATCCCGTCTAAATAAAGAATCAGTAGGTGCAGCTACAGAACAGACAGACAGAACTAGAACAGTAGTATATAAATGGGTTCCAGGACTAGAGAGTATTTTACCCATGCTTTAAAGGAACTGACTAAAAAATAGATAATATACTACTACGTAAAATGAAACAATTGTTTTCCCAAGATTCTGTAAGCCTGACTAAGTTTAACTTAGTAAGTGTAGCTGAAAAGGCTGATACTTCTGTCAGGAAATTAATAGTCCACATAAGAAACAAGGCTGGGATGCACATAAATGAGCAGCATACTAGGCAAGGGTTGTCAGGATTTTAAAAGTCACATCATAAGTCTTCAGTTCCTTCCTAGAATTGTAGCAAATGTATGAAAAAGGGAAACCCATTAAAAATATCACCTTTAGAAGTATGAGTTAACATTTGACATGGTCCTCACTACTAAAGAGAAAAAATAAACAATGATCTCAGTGCTCTCACAGTGAAGGTCACCCATGAACTTCCACAGATCTACATTGTTCACAATATGAAAAATGCTGTGAAAAGCAGTGACAAAGTTTGCCTATGATTTTGAATTATTTGGGAGAGTAGAGACAGAATCTGAAGAACTGTGGTATCTCCTTGCACTACTCAGTGGCTGAGTAATAAAACGTCAATGTGAAAATTGAATGTAGTTAAATACAAAGTACCCCTCTCTCCACTCCATCAATTTTAAGTTTACACACACAATAATGGGCTCAAAGCCTAAGTCTCATCATTTAGGAATGAGATACTTCAGTTATGATAAGTAGTTCTACAAAAATACCATTTGTGAGCAGCCAGAACAAACTGAGTCCTAGAAACTATTGGTAAATAAATAGGAAATACAATAAGATCATGCTGTATAAATAGATTGAATCCATGAAATACACATGCAGTAAATTTCCCTTCCTGGGTCTCAAGACAGATAAAATAAAGCTACAAAGGATATAAAGAAAATTCCAAGGCTAAGCAAAAGTATTTAGCATGTTCTGTAGGGAGTATGATTGAATAGATTAGGTTGAAAAATTCATGAATGAGGGAGAAGACCATGGAAAGCTATTTAACAGTACAAACTCTGGAGAACTGAATGAGGATAATGAACCATCATTTCTTTCACCATATGAAGCATCTTTGCACTTTTCTCTTCCTTAAAATATTTTTGTACTGATTTTCTGCCATAAAAACTGGGTAAATACATTTACTACATAAGCCTTCATACCACCAAGTTCGAAGCCTGTATGGTTTTCAGAGGCATATTAGAGAAACCTGTTGACGACAACTTTTTCTACTAACAGTTACAAAACCATTATTCCATTATGACTGCTAATATTGTTTTAAAATTTCACTTTTTTCCCTGATAATGAGGGGAAAAAAAGGAGGGGAAATAACTTATTTGTCCTTTCTTGAAGATCAAGAAATGGAACAGCCTTAAATATGTTGGAGAAACAACAAAATTTTATTCTTATTTTCCACATTTGTCCAATGTTAATTAACTCATGAAAGCTCTCTCTGATTATTCTGTGATATACTCAAAGATGCCATAAAAGGCATCTCACTCCACCAAAAGATGAAGTACGTTCATTTGTATAAACTCCCCTGACAAAAAAAAAAAAAGGGCAGAAAAAATATTTATGGCTATGCATTCCTAAAATGCAGCTTTGCTGACTCAAAAAGTTCATATTTTAGTACGAAGAGTTGTACTCCACAGAAATGTGATTTATAATGCTCTTGTTACTGCTAAATATGAAAGAATTTAAAATACTGTGTAGGCACGTTTAAGTAAAAGCAGTGTTCATGATTTGAAGATTACACCATCGTTTCCAGAGTATTTGGTCACTTGCTCCCATAATATCAGTTTTAATTTATTCTAATATTGGGGTTTTTATGCCAAGTAATAGTAAGTAACACTAAGCAATAGTACCTACATTTGCCATAATGGGCACTCATCTCCTAATTGATATGGCTGCCAAGACTCAAATGAAAATCTGTATTAGAATGTTTACAGTTAAGAAAATAATAATTTACATAAAACAGACTTCAGATTCATTATAAAACTTCCAAATTTAAAATTTGTGAGTGGTCTTCATATGGAATACTCTTACAATTAGAGTTTGCTAAACTTTTTAGTATATGAAGAACATATACATAAAGGCAGGAACCAAGCAGAAATCTTCTGGTTGGAATCTGAAGACAATAAAGGCAACATTGCTTTTTTTTGCTCCTCTTTTCCCCATCTTTTCCCTATCTACATTAGCTGACAGTCCATTTCAGCAACCACTGATACCTTAGATCCAGTCTATTAAACAGTAAGTCTGCACATACTGCTAGTTTTATCTGTCTATCGGGGATAAATCTACACTAATCCTTACTGCAGAATTGGAAATAGAATTTGGAGAGGGCCAGGAGAATTCAGCCTATTGATTCTCAGGCCAGGGCTCACTGAAGTTGCTCTGCCACTATCCAGGGCTGATTACTTTTCAGACGCACAAGGTTGAGCAGACATTATTGTTCTTCTTCAGCAAACTAGTATGAAGATTTTGGGGGCTTCTTGATATCTTAAAGTAAAAAACAGACTTTCTTAAAGCAGCTTCTTGCATTTTATTATTCTGTGGACTACAAGAAACAATGGTTCTAATTAAAAGATTTAGTATTTATTTATTTTTCATCCATTTTCTCATTAATTAAGACTTTAGCGCAATTGTAAGGAAAGAGAGTAGGTGCATTTAGTATTCAGTATAATGTCTTACAGAAAAATATAAGATGAGAACTGTTAAAATACGCAGTTAATTGTTTTGCTAACCACAAAACTTTTAGCAAAGATTTTCTCAAATCCAAATCTTGGATCCAAACACTGCTAGGAAATTACAAGTAAAGTCTGCAGTCCTTGCTTGTGCTCATCTCTACAAGGACAAGAAAACTATTGCAAGTAAAACTATTTGTTCTAAACTCATAGATGCTTTGGTATTTGTTGTGCTAATGTGTTAACAGTAAAATGCATGTGTGCATTTGCAAAGACACCTCATAAAAGCCTGTAACACATTGGCTTATGTACTACCTTAATATTATGTATTAAAATAGAATCTTGAAAGAAATTACTACAAATATGAAGATTTGACACTGTTGTTGGAGGAAAAAACCGCTGTTTATACCTAGCTCAACATGCAAGCAGAAATCCCAAACATGTCTCATGGAAAAACAGTCTCAAATCTGGAAATAATATTTTATGGGAGCAATTATTCCTCTCTAAATTAGTGATACTTTCATTGCTGAGTGTAATCTCAGATGGCAAATTTACATATGTATGGGCTTTCCATTTTCAATGTGAAAAAAAATTCTGTTTCTAATTAATTTAGGGAATGTCTTGTTTGAAATGTTATGCTGTGCTGTATGTATTTAGTCTAGTGTGCACAGAGGGGGAGAAAGAAAGATATGAACCTTGTAAGTACTTTAAGCAGTTTAATTTCATGTTGTCATTCAAGATTTGTATAAAAGTGGAAATGATTGCCTGGTTGGACCTCTTTGGTGGATCATTTATGACTTTATATAGGATTTAACATGATGGTACTACAACCTACAAGTGTTACTGTCCTATTAGTACAGATATAAAAATAATATAATAAAAAAATAGTTGGTGAATGTTCTAGGTCCTAAATATTACTTGTAAACAAACTCTTACTTTTGTTAATATTCTCTATGGAGAAGGAGTTCAACCAGCAAATAAAGCAAATAAAATTTCAAATTGAAATTTCAAATATACAAAATAGTTCTAAGCCACCCATAATCAGTTCAATTCCTGTTTCAGTGTGGGGAAAGCAACATAAATAAATCTTCCTGTATTTCTTATTTAGCATATCAAAAAGCAGAATCAGCTCCAATGGCTTTTGAGGCTGATAAAGGCTAAAACATCTGAGCTATTTAGTAGAACAGCTGAAGCTTCCAAACTTTGTAATGATGGGGAGAAAAGACATAGCTTTTACAGATATACCTATTACAAATGTGCTCTACTTTAGTACATTTCCAGGGTGGGTGAAGAATATTGAAGGTTTCTTTTTCAGATAATTTTAAAAGGTTCCAAATTTCATTCTGTTTTTTAACTGTATTTTTCAGAACCCATACAGGTAAGGAAAGCTAGAAACCAGTAACAGCCAGCTGTGTTCAGGCCATTAAAACCAATCTGGGCATATCCATGAAAAGGGACATCCTGTTGGTCTAGAAATTGGAAAATTGAAGCGAAATTATAAGTAATTAGCTGACACACTTTCAAAAACCCTGTGAAAATTATTTTAAAACATCTAACAGCTGTTGGCTAATAAAGAGAAATAGTATAGTTGAGGCAGAACATTTTAAGTGCCACTAACAAAAACGTTAGAATGCTATGAAGGGTAACTGCTACGTGACAGCAGTAAGGATGGAGTTGAAGAACAGGCACCATCCAAATGTTGGTACCATATGGGCAAAACCAAACATGTGACTGTCACATCCTGTGCCTGAGTTTCTCTAAAACCATGGGACACAGTGACTGGTTCAGCTCAGCTGAGCACTCTTTCTTAGCACCTTGTCAGGTGCACCACACTATTGGACATACATATGAATTTCCCTTCCCTCCTGAAAAAGGAAAGTACTGTTCTTTATGGCATGGATGAGACAATCCTTCAGGCTGAAACCCTGTAGAGGATACCAACATTCCTTATCTTGATAAAGACTGGCTGGTTTTTATTCTCTTGTGCGAATTCCTAAGGAGCATTCTATGGACAATGTTGCATGTTAGCTGAAGGCAGCATATAATGATTGCAACATAATTGTTACCACTGCTGTTTTAATTTAAAGTTTGTATTTGTTTTGTCCTTCCCTTGCATGTGCTAACAGCATGGTTATATCTGGAATGTGTGTTCCCAAGATGAACAGCTAATTACATAACCTTGACATTGCTGTCCAAATCCCAAATTAAAGCAATTCTTCTCACCATAGGGTTATGTTATTTTACATGTAGATCTTTAACTGTTATTACGTTTTTTGCTGTTTCCTCTATCTGAGGTTTAAACAATGAACTATGATGGTGCATTACGAATAGGAATCCTGAGCATAAATGTTACATAGCTTCTTTCTCATTATTTGATGCAGGCATGACTTTTCTTTTCAACCCCACAAAAAACAGAAACTTTCCTGTACAGCAATACAAATCTTGAAAGCAGATGCAATCTGTAGAGAGACAATACTATTTCTGTAATGTGTTACTAACAAATTTGAAGGAGTCTTACAAAGAAGGATCACCAATTTTTATAAAGGTCCTTCAATAACTTCCTAGTTGAAACTGTTAGCATTTAATTTGTAATGTTTGAAATTCATTCCAAAAGTTAGATGTTTACACATCTAAGGATCATAGAAATGGGTCCCTCTGAAATTTTTCTTAAATTCCTAGTCAGTGAAATGCTATGCATTATCTTACTGATGGCACTTCTTTCAAAAATTCTGCAGAGACTGATTCCGTACTAGAATTCGCTGCTATGTAGGAACCAACTCCAAAGCCAAACATCCCGCCATTCTAAAGAAATGTGGATTTAAAGACTTGCCTGAAAATAGAATTTTTAAGGTTGGAAAAAACCTTTAAGATCATGGAGTCCAACCATTAATAAAACTTCCCTATTAATCATAAACTGTGCCCCTGAGTGCCATTTCCACAGCTTTTTTTAACACTTCCAGAAATGGTGACTCAATCACTTCCCTGACCAGCCTGTTCTGATGAATCACTACTCTTTCAGTGAAGAATTTTTTTTCTAAAAATCAAATTTAAAACTTCCTTGTGATACCTGAGGACATTTTCTCAGGTCCTGCCTCTTATTACCTTGAAGAGACTGACTCCCACCTTGCTGGACCTCCTTTCAGGTAGCTGTAGAGAAGTTATGGGATCTGTTAGATAGCGGTTTAATTGGTCTTTGAGGTCTTTGATACCATATTTCTCTTCAATCAATTAGTGTATAAAGCTTGGTTGATGCAATCACTTATTAATATTTTAGCTGAAATGAATCTATAAGAATTGTGAAAAAAGTGTGCTTTTAGTGTATATCTGTTACTAAGAGAGAACTGAGATTGCACACCCTCCCAAAACAAAAAACTTGTGCATTTAGGATAAAAATGTTTTGAGATTGTACTTGGATACTTTGCAGGAAAAGAGAGAAAGTTAAAGATGATTTAGGATTTTCCCTCAATCCCTGTGTGTCTGAGCAAAGATCCAGTACAAAATAGCCTGATATTGGCAATAAAGAAAGAGTAAAACATTTTGTTTGAAGGTGGAGTTATTTATGAAATTCTCATAAATAAAAATACATTAGATGTCTTTGCCTACCGCTCCTTTTTAATACCTAGGGTTGAGGAAATCCCATAATCACTTTATCAATGACAAAATCCTTACTGTATTTCAACAAAAATCCTGGTCAGAGTGCCAAACAAAATATACTTGTGCTGTGACTGTAAGTACTTCTATTAATTAGATGTGAAATTTGGAAAAAAAAAAAAAATCACTCCTGAAATCCAGGATCACAGTGGTTTTCCAGCAGATGACACTGTACTTCTCTCTGGAGAAATACATCCTGATGTGTGTTCAGACTCCCTTTGACATACAGAGAAAATGAGACATCTATCTTCTTGCTACAGCAAGATTTTAAAAATATTCATCTCCTCCAATATCTCTTCCAGGGACTGCAGTTAGATGTATTGAGGTACTTTTGTACTACCTTTCACTTTGATTGATTTGCAACAGGGTTATATACATTCAATGACTGACAATAAGGAAAGCAAAATTTCAGTTTCTGAAATATTTTGTAGTATTTTTAGAGCCTTTACACAGAGACCTGTGAAAACGACTTTAACAAACTGAGTGGTTAGCCAAGCATTACATCTTCACCTACAAATCCAGCTAAGTAAATGATTAAAGCAGGAAGCCCCTACTGAATGGAAGGAAGACAGAAAAAAAAAAAGAAAAAACAGTTTTAAATTTGTCATTTTAATTTAAAAAGCTTGAGTTATCAGTAATATTCCAGGGTAGTTCTTTGTCTAGACAAAGGTGTCCTAATCCTGTGAGCAGTACTGCAGAATAAATAATAGTAATAAATAATTCTCTCTTCAAACCTTTCTTTTCTCATATTTTGGTATCAGACTTGGACTGCACAGAAAGTCCAAGTGCAGGCAGGAAAACTGGGAATTTGACCAATGGTACAAGACAGAGCAACAATAAGACTATATAGTAGATCCTGTTCTCATATTTTCTTCATATCTACAGATATTCTGGATGTAGAAGCCATGTCAGAGCTGCTGTTCTAAATGCTTGCTAGTCATGCCTTTCACTTAGACTGTAAATCTTGGGTTGAAAGAAAGTGTAACCATACAACTACATGCTTTCCCATCCAGTGCACGTACAGCAGATTGAGCTCTCTTTCTTCTCAAATAAATTCCCTAAACATTCAATGAGCATTCAGTTCTGTAAAACTTATTAACTGATATTAGGCAAATAAGTTTCCACCTTTCCTTTGAGACAGAACACATAACAAAAAACCCCTGCAAACATTCATAAAACATGTTGAGTACTTCCAGTGAAACTGAAAATTATGCAACACTTCTGAGTACTGAAATTCTAGTTGACACTTTAAACTATCTGCAGCATCTAAGCCACATCTTGAAAATATGAAATTCATAAGAAAGAATCCAGATAGTGTGCCATAAAAGATAAAACAAATTTTTTTAATCTTTTCCCCTAATAGCAATATAAAGTGAAAGCCTATATGAAATGTCAACAATTAAATATCTATACAAACATATGAATTCTTCAACGTCTCTATAAGTGACTTGAACGGAGGACCTGAAAGTGTATTAAGCATAGGAAGTTTAACAAAGTGCCAGATTCCACACCTGGGGCAGGCCAGCCCTGGATGTATGGACAGACTGGGGAATGAGAGGCTGTAGAGCAGTGCCATGGAAAGGGCCCTGGGGGTCCTGTTTATGGGAAGCTGGATCTGAGCCAGCAGGGCCCTGGCAGCCAGGAGGGCCAACCCTGTCCTGGGGGCATCAGGGACAGCATCACCAGCCAGAAAAGGGAGGGGATTGTCCTGCTCTGCACTGGGGCAGCCTCACCTCCAGTGCTGGGGGCAGTTTTGGGTGCCACAATGTAATGAAAATATAAAAGCATTAGAGAGTGCCCCAAAGAGAACTAAAAAGATGGTGAAGGGTTAAGAGAAGAAGCCATAAAAGAAGAATCTGTGGTCACCTGGCTTGTTTAGTTTGGAGACTGAGGGGTGACCTCATTGTGGTCTACACCTTCCTCATAAGGGGCACTGATCTCTTCCCTCTGGTGACCAGAGCAAAAGGAACAACAAGAAGCTGCGTTAGGGGCAGTTTAGGCCAGATACTGGCCTAAAGGGGCTCCCCAGCAAAGTGGCTACAGCACCAAGCCTGACAGAGATCAGGAAGGGTTTGGACAATATTATCAGACACTTGCTGTGATTCTTGAGGTGTGCTGTGCAGGAAGTTAGACTTGATTTTTACAGGGCCTTTCCAGCTAGGGATAAATTATTCTATTATTCTATGAACAGCTGATGTGTTACACAAGTCTAAAATTTACTCATATAATATAAAACTGTGAATATAACTTTTAGATAGGTATAACTTTTTTCTTTTTTTCCTTAATTCCTTACATCAATTACCTTGGAATGGAGCAACATCATCATCCTTTTTATTGCTTAAAAATCTTTCTGCTGAAATATAGTCTTGATCAGATAAGGGCAGCTCCTGATTTAATGTACACATATCTTTCATGAAAACAGTTGTACTTGCTTATAAGTAGTAATGTAGAGCTGTTAAATGGCAATATATTTCCTGAATGCCAGCTCTTTTAGTTGACTGCACACTCCAGAGTTGACATTTGCTGTTTTATTAGTCTAGTACTGATGAACGGAAGGAAAAGGTCTCTCCACAAGAGGCTTTATATGAAGCAGTTTATATAAATGAAGGAATAGGTAGGATTAGTTAGACCTTCCATTGACATAATTTTTATTTCTTCTCTAGGGTTATGAAGATGATCTGCAGGTCACATAGCCCTCTCTACCCCAGAACGTACTAAATTAACTTGCATTACTCAGGATCGTTTTTTATTCAGCATAATCTTCAAAATTTCCTAGGCTGGAAATTTCATAACCATCTTATTAGTACTTAATGATATTACGTTTATGCCATTCCTGTAAAAAGAATCTGCCTTCTTCTTTCATCATCCCCTGCAGCCTGTGGCAGACAGCTCCCTTTCCCCAGCTCTCCTTCACACTGAAAATAACTCTTTAGAAGTTATTGTCACTGAATTACTACAGCATAAGTTTCCAAGGTCCTTTTTGGTTGCTCATTGCATGACCAGTTAACACAGCTAATAATAATAAGCTCATTCACTGGTAAAGAGCAATTTCTGATTATGATTGGTTAGTTTTTAGGCAGGGTTTTTTAGACTATGGTAGTACTCAGAAAGCATAATTTTAAAAAGTTGTGAAAGAGAGATGAATTGTTTGCAATGATAATTATTTTATTTGTCAATCCTATGGAACCAAATTCAACTTTTTCCAAGGAAAATTGTTTTAGATTATTTAAAATTATGTATTACTGCTTACTACTAATAGATTTTTTTAATATCCAGTAACTGACCGCTGCAGAACTTTCTTTCTTTCATTATTTTACCTTTCAGTAAACTTTAACTGCAATGAATACCATTATCCTAAAGTGTGAAAGAGTACAATTAAAATCACTGAGCATATATTGAAGTCCTATCCTGGCTTTCATGTTGGACACACTCCTCAGAAGAATTTTAAAACCCTGATCACAGATAATGACCTTCAAAGAAAATAATTGACAATAAGTATAAAATGTCAGTGACATTGCCATGAAAGATAATATTCTTCATCATACGTGGACCAAGATATATTAATATAATCCACTGAATCATGCAACTGCCAGAATTTTGGAAATACATATACATTCAATGTCTTCTTTCTATTTGATGTGTTCAAGACTACATGTTTTTAGTTTTCTGGTTCTTAGAATCAGTTTCTTCTGTATCTTTTGCTCATAAAGCTTGATATTTGTAAAAGCACTGTGCAGAACTATTCAGATGAGTGTCACTGGTCTTGACTCTGACTAAGCACACTAAGATGGCACAGGCCAAAGTACACCAGAAAACAACTAAAAAATTATTTCATCAACCTTTGATGAAATAAATTGAATGAAAATGTGAAATAAGGAGGAGAATTAAAAATCAGAGAATTTTGGAGCTATGGAGATAAAAAAATATAAGATCTCATAATGGAGTGGATGTAGGTGCTATGCAGGACATGGCTATCAAAAGAAAAAATCTTTCAAAAGGATTAAGCCTAGACAGAAAAATCCCCTGAATTGGAAAAAAATTATACATTTGTTTTTAAAAATATTTATTGATTTAATTCTACTGCAGATAGAAGCCTCTTGAAAATTTTTCATCTAACAGCAGCCATTTTTTGCATAAACATTAAAGGAATGGCATGATATTTTTGTTGGGTAGGGAATACAGATAACTGTCAATTGAAATAGTGGAATTTAAAAAGCAATACAATGAATATATTCTGCAAAGATAAAGAAATAATAAATAATTTTAAATAGTGTTATTTTAAAATATGTAGATTTTCAGCCTCAAGTGCAATCTTAAAGGGGTGCCCAGGCCTGGCTGTGACATCAAGGGGAGGGAAGGGGTGCCCGGGCCTGGCTGCTGCACTCACGGGGAGGGAAGGGCTGCCCAGGCCTGGCTGTGGCATCAAGGGGAGGGAAGGGGTGCCCGGGCCTGGCTGCTGCACTCAAGGGGTGCCCAGGCCTGGCTGCTGCACTCACGGGGAGGGAAGGGGTGCCCAGGCCTGGCTGCTGCACTCACGGGGAGGGAAGGGCTGCTGGCCCCTTCTGGAGTCAACAAATCACACAATTAGCAGGCACAGACTGTCCAGAACAGATGAATATCAAGTTGCAAAGCTGTGAGGACAATTGCAAGAATTGGTACCAGATGTGGGTAAAATGGTCTGACTGGTACCATTCAATACTGACTATTCTGATGACTACTGCTACCCTTTCTGTAATTTTTGTCTTTTGCTGCTTGATATGAGGCAGAACTTGCTTTTCCATCTCCTAAGTCAGTGCTTGCAATGAAGTAATGACCTTTACCTTGAAAATACACTTGGCATTGCCTATCTTCAATGTTACTTATTGGCTTTCTTGCCTTGAATTTCTTTACAAGAAATTATTTCAAAGGCTCATTGTGATTGCATGGGCACAAGCTATTTCATTTCCTTCTAAGCTGTTGTATTTTGACCTTTCTTGTACATAAATCTGCACTTGGAGATGAAGAGAAAAATAGAAATGTACATGGAAGAAATGGGAGCTGCCTGCATTCTCTACCAATTTGTCACAGGACAGCCAAGGCACTGGAACACAATAATCAGTGTGCAGATATTGACACCTTTTACATCTTCAGACAACACACCTCACACAGGTTTGATAATAGTGGTTGTGACAACTGATGAGTTACTGTACTCACCTAGTCCAGGGAAAGACATAAGGCCTGCCTTAATTCAAAAACTATTCCAAACAATGAATGTTCAAGGAACCAAGAACAATAACAATAAATGATAATACACAACACCATCTCTTAAAATAACTTTCCAAGCACAAACATACACACGTCTCACCCACATGGAACCTGTTACCATTACATATGACTTATAGGCCCTAACCAAAGCTCTATAGGAGAGTTTGTGCCTCCACAGTTCCTCGGAGTAGCAAGGTCTACCAGAACCATTTCTCTGAGAACATGAGGGATTTTGGCACCACTCTCACCATCACCTTTCTTTATCATGTCACATTTATATTACTAGTCCCTTTCATTTACTGTTTTTTGGTTCTTCCCCATTTAAGGTTCCAGTCTCTAGGAAGAGCCATTATTGCTTCACTTTACTCTCAAACCATTACTATACTTTATGAGGTTTGGTAGACTTAGAAAAATCCAACACACAGTAAAAACCATATGTAAATCATGACTGCATACTTGAAAAAAATTAACATTAAGGACCGCAGAAATCAAAGTCAGTTAGGAAAAGGCGGAACCAACATCACCTGCATTTGGTGTTTGTCCCAGCATCCCACACAGATGAGGGAGCCACAAGACTCCACGTACTATCACACAATTTCAGACAGCTTCAGCCCATACACAGTAACATCATACCACACCAAAAACCTATAAACATCTACCCTTCTTGTTCTTTAGCCCAAACTTTTATACCCCTCATCACTCATGCATTGCACCTGTGTGCCCTCCGTTCCCTTTGCTGGTTGGTCAGTGCACCTGGGCACTCCAGATCTCATTACCTTCAATATCAGTCACCTGTCCTGCACAGCTGTAGCCCATTGAGGATGAGGCTCAGCCACAGCCCCACCCCAATTATCACAAAATGTGGCCCTACAGGTGTTCAGCACAACAGCTTTCTTTCTATCTACATAACATTTCTTTAAAAAATTGGTGGTCAGTGTTTGCTAAATGAACACTGAAACAAAATAAAATATTGTGTAGTTGTTCAATGTAAATTAAGCCTGAGGCTACGCTTCATTCTGTTGAAAACTTGTTCTGAATACAAAATGAAGAGTTATTTAAATGGATTTTTGTGGTGTTCATTACTGCAGTTGTAGCGCTTTACATTTCTGGCTAATTTATCTTCAGAAACATCATTTTAAAGATGGGCTATATGTTCAGAGTACAAATTACCTGATCTATACTGGTTTTATAAATGTTTCCTGATTAAATTAATGGTGTTTGGTTTTGCCTATAAATCCCCTGATGTTTTAAGACTTGGACACTTGTAGGCAGCAGCAGTCACTTCACCTTGACACTCTCCATGTAAACAGCAAGGTGGCTCTCAGATTATCTGTGAGGGTCCTCGATTTGGAAATTAACTTCCTTATCAATTAATTGGTCTAGGACTCAGTTTCTTAGAAATCTAGACATGTTATAAAGTCTATCTGCTTTTTTGTCTTCCATTTTTCTATTAAGGATACTGAAGAAATAACTAGGTGCATCCCATACAGTTAATTTAGGAAGTTATGGGCACTGTGAAGAGATAACAATAGTTTTCTTATGAATACTGAAAAAAACCCCAAAAAACTAATTTTAATAAATTTATGCTAATAACATTATGTAAATATTTTTTCCAAAATTAACTACATTTCTTTTTTTTTGTTGTTGTACTATTTTTTCCTTTACAGTGTCTTGTAGTATATTTCACAAATGTTTTTACATGTCAGAAGACTTGCTGAAAACTGCTTTTGCAATATATTGTTATAGGACAACCACTTTACAACCATTGCTTTTTAATAGGATCCTATAATCATATTTGGTACTTCATGTTTCTCCTAAATAACAGCACTGTCAGGCACACAGTGTGATTCTTGGGGATTGTTCTGGCACTGTTCTCAGGCACATTCTGTGACTCTTTGAATGTCCTGTGCATGGCTAAGACTCATACTCGATGACCCTTCTGGGTCTCTTCTAATTCAGACTGTTCTGTGATTCTGTGATAAGCTAGTTTGGGAAATATAGCAGGCCTGACTCTTGTTTACAACCTCAGATAAGCCTGTCACTGTCTTTCAGGCAGAGATGATTTTATGTGTAAGAGTAGTGCTGCTGCTGGCAATTAATACCAGAACAAGTAGCTTTGAGTACTTCATATAGCACACAGCAAAACTGAACAATTTCAAGTGAAGGAATGAAATGAATGCTATCTTTCCTCTTCCCCTGCAATAGCCAGGTTAATTTTTACTCTATATTGGATCTTCAGCTCATCATGACTCAATAGAGGCAACTCTGGCTAGCTATGGAAGAATTTAAGCACTTATTTCTTCATAGAGATGATCAACAGTTCTGAATTTATGACTCCAAAATATTTTTATTGTCTTACAGATTTCCTTTGGAAGGAACAGATTTCCTTATAATGCTAATATTTTTAGGGGAAATTATTAAGTTTTTCAATAAAGTTTGACTATGAATTTTTTCTCATTGTGATGATTTACTCAGGAATCTTCTCCTAAGTTCAAGTTCCTGTGGAGTCTGCCTGCTGAGCTGAGTGCTCTAGGCCTTTTGCATACCATGTTCACATGCTGTGTTCTACCCCCTTAAACTGTACCTGTACCACTCATTGTCAAAACAACTCCATGTTGAATACTGGGAGTTCTTTACAGCCAGAATACAGAGAAAACCTTATTGTCTTATTATTTTTCCTATTAGCTTAAAATCTTCTTGAAATAATAATTCATTGTTCCTACTTCCAAATTGATGAGCATGGTTTCCTTAAATATAATCCAGAAATAGTCAATGTGACACGAAGTTAGTGAGAAAATAGAAATAAATTTATTCTTTGTGTTTCAGGCATGGATTTGTGGTTGTTCTGTCTGGCTGCCTGTGCTGACACACACACACGTGCTTTTAGGGTGTGCGACTGAATCTTTTACTGAATTTGTGCTGCCTATAAAAAGGAAAAAATTAAGAAATAATTAAAATTAACTGAAACAGGGAACACCATATGTTTAAAATAATTTGAAAAAAAGTTTTTACACAAAGGTTTGCTTGGTTTGTTGCCTGAATTTGTTGAATGGCAACACTTTATTGTATAAGTTACACACCAAAATAAACACAGCACTTCAAAATAGATTCCTTATTTCCTTCTCTGCAGCTATTCTCAAAAACACTGACTATTGACACCAGCTCTAGAGTACACATACATAAAACCCATACAGTTTAATCAGCCTCTGAGATGTGTCTATCTCCTCAGACACCTGCATCACCATTTAAAGTATACAGTATATGAACTGAGAAATCTTAAACTGCAGTCATCATTGGCATGTGAATATTTCAGATAACACTCTGATGATTTCCTATTTAGTAGCTCCATCTTCAGATTGCCAGGACCTGGTTGTATCCATATTTGAAGCTCTGAATTTTTTCATATCCAGAAAATGCTTTTAAGGATCTTGCAGTTCACATATAAAGCTGTGTAGGTCACAGAGACATTGAACTTTGTCCCATTAGGAATACAGGATCAGCTTTCAAGACCTGTCCTTAACATTCTGTGTCATTCTATTTGGCTGCAAAATGATGACAAGATAAAATTTTAAGAATATTACTGTTCAAGTGAAAACAGTCCTGAAAGTGAAATGTGAATATAACAATACTCTTTTTTTTTTTTTTTTTTTTTTTTTTTAAGGTTTGGTTTCTGTTGAGATTTAATCCATTTTGCATTTAACGGCTCTGCCTAAATACTATTGTGACATTGCTGGTTCTGACAGCTGTGCTAGATTAAGTTATTCTTCATTGCCCTCTCAACACAGCCCCCTCTATTTCACTCCAGATTCATTTCTCTGTATGCAGTCAAGTTACCAATTCTGTCAGCAATTATGTTTTATTTTTAATATTGATTGAAGTATTTCTATGTTGAATATGTTATCTTCACTTAATTCCTCGACCTCTGAGTTTGTTGTTTCATTTCATTTGCAAAATAACCCAAAGCTGCTGGTCATGGCTTCTTTTTTTCTCTTTTCTTTTTTTTGGGTTTTTTTTTCTTTCTTTCTTTCTTTGGGTTTCTTTTAACCCCTAAAGAAAGATATGTAGAGAGCCTGGACTATCAATTTCAACAAAGTGGTAGTTTCAACTAAAATGTCTTAAGATAATAAGTTCAAGTAAAATGCCCATCTAATAAAACATCTCCCAAAAGACAAAATAAATTTTACATAAAAGTTTACTGTGTGTTTCTTTACTCCACTTGAGGGAAAACCATTAACACATCAAGTACAGAATGTTATCTCAGTATATTTCCAGAATAATGATTTTAAGTGGGGAAAACACAGCCTTTCCACCTTATATACACATCTCAAGTTAAATAAGATCCTACTCAGAGGAAAAAATATGATATAACTTGGCCAACAAACCCATTAATGCACAATTACCACTGAGTCTATTTCCTTGTGTTTTTCTTTATTCCTTCTGTCACATCCAAAACAGTGGTCCTCTCTGGGCCTTGGACATAGGATGTTGCAAACCCTTAGGAGCAGTGCCATTTCTATTTTATTACAGCTTTTCTGTAATTTTCAGATTCTTCTCTAGCTCTTTAAGTGTCTTCTTATGATTGCATTCATTTCACAAGACCAAGCTTGTTCTCTTTAAACCTGTCCTCTCTGCTGCACTATTACAAGATTAATTTTTCTTCAAGTTTGTGGTATTTATGACACCATGTACATACTATTCCATTTCCATATTATTTTAATTTATGCTATAGATTGAAGATCTATTTGTTATCTTTTACTTCCTATGAGTTTTTCCAAAATCATGGTATCTAGTATTGTGCATCTGTTTGCCACTACGTTCAAAACATTTCCGGCTGAGAGTTTACTCATCTTCTGCTGAGTGCTGGTTCATGGCTCCTATGAAGAACTTCTCTGAGGTAATGGACCTATTGCAATCTGTTGGTGCTTGAAAAAGGTCTCTTAGCAATTTGCAAATGAATATTGCATGAGTCACTGCTTTGCATAAAACAACAAACAGTAAAACCCTTCTTTCTGTGTATTATTTTAATGTACATCATTTTAATGTACATTTTAATGTTTTGAAAGGTGATGGAAGAGGAAGAGAAAGAGTTCAAAGCAGTATTTTCTGAGGTTTCAGAGATGGAGGAAAATTTCTGTCTTCAGCAAAGGAGCGTGGAATTGTGCTATCTAACTAAAAAAATTTAACCACTCTGAACTTTTTCAGAGACAGTCTGTTTATTCATGGCATGCAGCAAAACAAGTCCTGTCTAAAAGAAATGAGGAAGATTCAAGAGGAAGATATATAGATACCAGATATATAAAATATTATGAACAATCTCAGACAGAGATTGTTCATTAACCAACTATTACATAATCAAATGCTTGGATTTTATTTGTTTTATTTCTTACCATCCTCTTTAGCTATTACTTAGTATTCTTCTAAAGAAAAACCCATGTAGGAGATAAGCATGGTAGTTCCAGAGGTAATTTGCTGTGTGTTAATAAGAAGTCTGTCTTGTATGATTGGCCTGCTTCATTAGCTGAAATTTTAAGCGAAAACTAACATTAGAACAGATTGTAATTCAGCCTCATTTATTTAATAGCCTCCATGGAAAATAGGGATGTATTTGGATAAACAGCTCAAAGAAATGGCCTGGATGGTATCACCCTTTAATGACATCTGTCTGTCAAACTCCTAGACTTCATATTTCAGTCCCTCACCCAGGGGACCACAAGAGACTTAATTGTTCTCCACATTCACAAATCACTCTTGCAATTATGCCAGTTGTACTGCATGATTAACCTCCTCACTTTTGAGGGGATTTTATTCTGTAAAGTTATGCTGTACCCGTGCGAGATCTGTGAGAGGAGCACAGGAATGTTGTTAGGGGAAGGAGAAGGCAAATATATTGTTATTTGAGGAAAACTTATCTGAGGCTCAGATGACTGACATAAAGGACAGTGACACAGAGCACACCATCACCAGCTGCCCCAGATAAATATTTTGCACACATAGTGGTACTACATTAATATTGATGATGTATTGATATTTCCCACATTTGGTGTATAAATTAATGAACTACTGAAGCAAACAGCCAGAAGGAGTGGGATGATTTGTCACTCTGTAGCTTCCTCAATTTGCTATCTTCCCAAGGCTATACATTATCAAGAATAACAAATGGAATTCATATGGCTCCCCTATTAACATGCATTAGCTGTATCAGTGTGCCTCATGGTTTACTAGGGTCAGCTCAGGAGAACCTCCATATCTTTAGGCAATCTTTCTCTTCCCTAAAGAGAACTAACAAATAATTAAGACATCTCCAAAGAGAAAGCTTTTCAGTTTGTTTTTGGTTTCTTGTTAAATTGTTCAACAGTTTCAATTCACTTGCCCATGAAATTAGTTTTACTGACCATCTTTGTCAAGTGGATACTCCCTATGACACTTATATATAATTTGTATTTTCTAATTATGCTGCTTAAAAATACACTAGATTGTCTATTACTTTTGGTCAGAATGGATTTCCTGACTACTAGCATTTATATTCTGTTCTTTTGGTTTGTAATAGCCATAGGACTCCCTTTTTCTGTGGAGGGATTTTTGTTTGTTTATTTTTGTTCATCTGTTTATAGATTCTATGCTATGTAGTCACATTTACTGTAGTGGTGCTGCACAGAAGCATTGCAAGACAGGCCTTAGCTTAGTTTGTAAGCTAGGGAAAAGATGGAGGAAGAGAAGGCTCCATATCACCACACACATTTAAAGCTCAGTGTCACCTCAGAACATAAGACAGTTTTACTTGCTGCATTTCTAACCTCCTAGAAGAAAATTTTCGAGTAAAACATTCATAATTTTTGAACCAAAATTATCAAGTGGTTGAAATATCTCTTTTTTCTTTCTCTTTTATGTGGTTTCAGGGGTTTGTTTGGTTTTTTTGATTGTTTGGGGGTCTTGCTGTTTAATTAAGGAGATGGGGTTTGTTTGCTTGGTTTTGGGGTTTTTTAGTGACCAACCTACCTTCTAATATTTAACTATAAAAATCAACTTATATTTCACCTCTCTCAGGCAAGAGTTGGAGGAGTGAACGCTTTCACTAATGGTTGAACTACCTGTGGAGAATGAACCACACATACGTAAGCAAGCTAACCAATTCTACTATTGGCTTGCTTTAATTGTTTTTACAGACGACTTATGGCTAATGAAGGTTTTTAATCATAAATGTTACCATGTAATTTGATGCCTGTGTGGAGTGTGTCAGATTTCTCTGTATTCTAGAGGCTTCTCTTATTCTGCTAAACATTTTCAGAGCTCATTAGCACATTGCTGTAGATATGATTACACTTTCAGTTGGCACAGCATTTTCTTGTTGATTGCAGGGTGGTAAACAGCTCCCTTTGGTGCCTTTTCCTCTCATCTGGAGCACAGAACCTAACTGCTGTGACCACTTATGTGACAAATTTGGCAGATCCAAGATCCCAGATGGAAAGCTCTCAAATTTGTGTTTCCAGTGTAGCATCTGGGTATATGATTGGCTTCCTGGCTGACTCCTTACAAGATCTCCTGGGCTGCCTTTACATATTTTCCAGTTATAGCAGCTGCAGTTATACTAGGCTGTTTGACAGGACCTCCTCATTTGCATCATCTATTGAAGTCATAACTTCCTTTAATTATACCCCTCCCCAATTCCATTACCTAAAATTATCATATTGACCAGAGAGTTAGGTTATTTGAATCTGCAACTATTCTGCTCCACTGTTGAGAGTATGCCTGCCAGTTAGGGGTCATATTTCATTCTCTGTTCTAGGATAGTTCACAGGATTAATAATTTTAAATCCACAATAACTTCAATGAGACTAAAATAGTTTTTCCAGACTTGTGCTGATACTACTCTTTAGTGTCTGGATCTTCTATTGATCAGGGTTTGTTTTATTATCACCTTTTTAGAGATTTAGTTTTATTCTTTTCAATAGTTGGTCATCCTGCTTTAATTGCATCTTACAAATACTGACAATTATCTTTATCTAGTATTGTATTAAGGGCTACTGCATCACTGAAAGTTTGGCTTTGCAGGTAAGATATAAACCTGAAAACTTATCTCTCTGACTTGCTAAAGATCTCACAGCATTGTTTTGCAAGAATAATTTGTTACCATCAGTTTCTTGTATAAACTGCAGTTAGCTTAATTACATTCTGTCTCCCTAAATTCCTTCTGTAGTATCATTTTGGTAAGACATTTTTCACTTTCAGTCTTAAAACTGTTGTGCAACACTGCTTTATACTGTTAAACATCTGCTGTATTCCACCCCAGTGGTGTTTCATTCACTGGTAGATGAAGAGCTTGCTCTGTGCCTGATATATAATGCACTTTGGTATCCTTTGGGATAAATATAAATGCAAAGTGTTATAACAAATCTGTAGTCACAGAGGGCTTCATGGTTGTCGCTACGTTGCAAGTCATAGCATTTTGGAACATCATAGGCAGCAGTGATGGAACAGTAGAATCAGCTTTTAAATGCATCTGACTTTAGGAAAAAAGACTTTGTAGAAATAGAAATCATGGTACACAGTTGAACAGCTGTTATCCCAATGATTAGGAGAGTTTGCAAGATTTTCTTTCCCAATGCTTAGAAGAGTTTGCAAGATTTTTCTGACAATAGTGATTCTTACCATTCCCCTGACAGAAAATTACTCTTGATGTTCCCTGAGAGAAGGAAGTGCCTTGTGGACCATGGAATAAAATGGATCTGCCAAATCCTCTTCTTTCTGAATGCCTGAAATTTTCATGAGCAAACTGGATGGCGAATGTTGTACCCCTAACTATTACACTTGGAAACTTCACGTTTTTCATTACTGCCACAACAGCAGTGGCTCAGAAACTGGTTAAGCAATGTTATAGTACCCTGGTAATAAAAGGGAAAGATATTATAAGATGGTTGTTTGCCTTCAATGTTGCCTTTGATTTTCATAAGTAGTCTGAATTGGTGAACACCATTCCTAAACCATTACACTGTGTTTCAGGGACAATGTGACACTTATTCCTTAGCCCATTGGAATTCAAGTCACACTAGCATGGTGAAACATTCTAGGTAAAAAACTTACCTGTAAAATTGGAAAAACTTTGGGATATCTTAGATATGCAGGAATGACAACAACTGCTTGCTATGTAGGAAGATGGAACCACTTATAAATGTAAAACCTCTGCAATACAGTGAGACAAATACATAAAGCCTGGTGCTTATTAGGGACTATAGTTCATAAAGTTCTTTTGCTGCCCAATGAAATTTTGAGCAGTCTTGCTAGTGATGTATTTCAATTATAAATGAGAAACTTAACTCCAGCTGCTTGAATAAATATTCTATCTTTCTTAAAACAGATCGTATACTCATTTCAACATTCTTGCACACTCTATAGCCTACAGTGTAGGACTTGTAAATCTACAAATATATGCAGCCTAGTTATGGCTTATGTGTCAGATGGGATCCAAAGAGAAAATAATGACAGCTTAAGTAGTACTGGAAAGCCAGTAATACAGACACACCACTATTTATGTTAAGATTCAAATATGCCTATTAAACTATTGATTAAAGTAGCTCAGGAGACGCCATACAGAGTGTTTGAGATAATAAATGCTGGATAAACTATTGGTAGATGCAAGGAAATGTGTAATAGGAAGGGAGGCAAAAGCACTGCTAAGTGTTACTTTGTTCCCAAGCATAATGCACAGCAGAACAAAATGCATTTTATTTGTTACCATGGCCAAGTCTTCTTTGTCTTGTACAATAAAATGCTGCACTTATATACACACTATGATGTAATATGCTACAAATGTACAATACATCAAGGAGAATGTAGACTTAGTAGGCTGTTCAAAAGATAATAACCTTGATTTAAGGAATCCTTTTCTTTTCTTAAGAGTTACAGGAAGGGAAAGCAGGGTGAGAAACTCCAGGAGCTCAGCAAAGACATTTTTCATTCTATTTTATAAGTCTTCCTTTTCCCTCATCTTTAAATATACTGACAGACAGACACTATGATACATTGATCCATATGTTATTTTTTGTCAGCCAACATACAAGGATGGGAATTTACTGATGACTGAATCTTCAAAAGTAGTACTGGTTTAGAAGTTCAAGTGGATTTGGTGCAGCTTATTTGAACCATTTGGACTGCATAGGTCTCTCTAATTAAAACTTAGAGTGAACATTTTTATTTTCTTCTGATAACTCCAGTCCTTTTCTACTGAATATATGACAGGAACAATGGATCTCATTTTCTCCCTAATTTTAAATGATTCTTACTGAACCAGGTTACAGCTACTGCTATAGGAATAATAATATGTACAATGAGTAAATTTTATAACCTAAAGAATAGGACAAGAAAAAAAGATTTTATCTTTTTAAAGTTATTCCTAAACACATATATATTGACAATAGGCTTTATTTAGCAGGTTTTTTAACTAATTAAATGTCCAAGAAGACATTGTTTTCTTTATTCTTTTTCTTGGCTTCCACCTAAGCACATCTAGCTACACACAGAGATGAGCATTGTATATACATTTCCTCCCTTACATGAAAAAGAGAATGAAATTTCGTGGATCTGCTTTTTCTTTATCTCTCTGCCATTAGGCAGAAGGCACCTTGGGGCCACTTACTAGTAATGATGGGAAGAAACCATGAACTCCTTGGAGAAAGGATAATGGAGTTGCAAATAGACATAACTTGAGAGATTGCATGTCTTTATGGAAAAAAAAAAACCCTCTATGTATATTCTCAACATCTTATGGGCCTATAATTCATTATATACTGTACCTTGTCAAACAACTTTGTTGGATGTAATTCTTTCCAAAAGTGCTCCCCATGGAATTTCTTCATAAAAGCAGCCCCATACTTATGGCTGGTTTGTGCTCTTCTTAGCAATATGTTAAATTAAAATTTGGTTTTAAGGCTTAATTCAGATTTAAGTAAAGCAACCCTTGTGATTACAATCTAAAGTGACATATTTCACTTTAACAATCCTATTTCCATCCTAAAAGATTCTAGGAGTCCATGACATATAAAGTACTTGCATTTCAGTGAAATGTTTTTTTTTTTCTAAATGAAACATTATATTTTTTAATGATGAATTAAAAAAAATTAATGTAAATTGCAGAATTTCCTTGCACAACATATTTGTTCTGAAGTTCATAAACATGGCAAGAAGCTAGTCAGAGAATGCCAATCCTTTCGGTATTAAAATTAATCAGTCTTAGTATGATGGTTGCTAAATTAAATCACAAATTGACAATAAGATGTGTATAATTCATTATTAGAGTTACAGGATATCCTTGTATAGATCAGCATTCATAAAAATTATTTGTTTGTGGATAATGGAATATTGGTTCAAGAAATGTCTTGTGATGCAAAGCTGAGACTTCAGGCTACAATACTATGTCAAAGACAATTTGGAAAGTAATGCTGTAGCTCATAATTTATTTTTAATAAATGATTCTAAGAAATATAACTAATTAATGCACTTATATAACTAATTAATGCACTCTCAATTAGTTGAGAAGAGATTCCTATTTTTTAACCACAAATGCAGAAGAAGAAATTACTCAGAAAATGAAGTGTAATATTTTTTTCTCCTGACAATTTTTGCAATTTTGAGCTCTTGAAGAAGCAAATTTAAAACAGTATATCTGTTGTAAGAAAAAAAATATCAGATGCCTATTAGCATTAAAAGGCTGGGAAAATTACATTCTAACACATTTCAAAACCTCAGAAACTAGGAAGTCAAGAAATAATTCTTATTTTCTTTTAAAAAATATTGAAAACATAATGAAATTCTTCATTATTGTGAGAAATTTGAAAAAATCTAACCATGCTTCCTAAAAAAACCCTGCAATATTTACCTCCAATATCAGTTTCCCGTGACACTTTCAATCTCTCTTCATCATTTCATCATGCCTTGCTCCAAAAGTTCTCCCATTTCTCTGGAGTCATCCTACTCTTGTCAAGGGACTATCTCTGCAATATGGATTTTGTCTATTTGTATTCATTTCCACTTTCCTCAATTTTCCTCTACCTGACATTGATTTGCTGGGGGACTATTCATTTATTTGTTCTTTGCAACCCCTGTGATAAGATGATTCAATATTACCGTTACACAGAGTGGTTCTTCTAATAATTTTATTTTCTGGGATTCTGCTGAAACCTCTTTAATGTATATACTAAAGGACAAATTTTTCTGGGTGTAAATATGGATGAAATCTCTCTCCATCTATCTTTTTACTTAAAAATAACAATTGAGCATCTGTGGAGTAGCAGAAAACCCTCTGGGTTTTTTTTCTGAACCACAATGCAAAAGGGAATTTTGAAGCAGAGGTGATATCAGGTTTATTGATGATACATCTGTGTACATATGTGTGTGTGTGTGTGCGTGCGTGCATTGCTATTGTATTTCTAGTGATTCTAGCTCTGGGTCCAACCTAGCAGCTACAGAACATTTTGCTACCAGGGACTAGGTGAGGAAAAGAACTTTCTTTTCTATTTCAGTTCTAAAGGGATTCACAAGCTGAACTTCCAATTGTGAAGGCTGAGTGCTGGTGGAAGTTTTGGGTTTTCAGTGAATATATGTTTAAGGGTCAGTCTCCGCCCTTCTCTAAAAATTCTTAAGAAAGCCACTGTTTATTTACAGCAGTGAGTCTTCCTGAGTAGGCTGGATTTTTTTCACCTGAAAATTTAATGTAAATTTGAACATGTATACAGATGCAAAGGAGCAACATTATCTCACCGGAGAAACAGAGTGTCACATAGAGGCAACCTCTCTGAACGGCTCACCAGCAAGAATATTTCTGTCTTTTGACTTAAGTCAAAGCTTCACTATAAATGAAAAAAAATTGTACTTATAAAGAGACTACTGAGGACATGTAAATATAAAATCTAAAGAAATCTCAAAAATCTCTATGAGGACTAGACTGGTAGAAACTGCATATTTTGGCAATTACCTAAAGCTTCCCACAGCAGCCAACCTTCGAGCCAGCATCCAGCCATAAGCAGACAGGCACTCAGCAATCCCAGCACCGAGTAATCATACAGTGAGAAATCAACTTGGGAGTGCAATGGGATGCTTCGCTTGGAATTGGATGACAAATTATGATGATCAACCATAAGATAAACAATAACAAGTAGGCTTAATGACAACATTACAAGATTCATTGGCACCAATATTTTCATTGCTCACTGGCACAGTCCCCTGGATATGCTGCATTTCTTGTGCCAAATTGGAATCCCCTCCATAATTACTTTTCTCTCTCGGTTATGTTTATAATCTATTTTGCTGCCTAAAAAGTAAATTTTTGTTTCACCACCAAAAGAGAGGCATATTTTAAAATTTACTTTAGATGAGATAATAAGATACAGACAGACACATTTTTAAAGAGTTTTTTATATTTCCTTCTGTTAAAAAACATACATATACAGAGTTTTTAAAAGAGGAGAAAGGTTGAATTAGCAAATATGTTTGATATTGAAATCTCTATGCCAAAAATGGCACAAATCCAAGTGAGATGTGGCATAGTGTCCATGCAATTGCAGTTGGCCAAAAGCTTGGGGTGATAGGTTGAGCTGCTTTCTTTGGAAGGGAGATCAAGGACTCAAGAGTGAAAAGATGCAGATGGCAGAAAAAGCTGGAGACAGCACCCATATGGCAGTGCAGGGAGAACTGATGCATTCGTGCTTTTGGGCTTCATTTGGACTCCTAACCATCCTTCAGTTTAGTGCCCTGGCTCCACCAAATTTTTAAGCAAAAAAATCACCAACTACAAATGTGAGCATTATTATGAAACACAGATAAAGTTGAAATTGCTGACTATAAACATGCATATATCACTGCTTTATGTTTTGCAACATGTGCTTGTAAAACTAACAATAAAGCCATACACAGTAAACACACCAAAAAAATAGGAAGAAAAGAAATCAAACACAAAAATTCCTTCTTAGCTTTGGAGACTAGATAAGCACCCAGCAAAACAACTTTTTTAGTTAAATTTTCCAGTAATGCCTACATTAAACATTTTGAACAGAATCTCAAACCATTTGAAAGTTTAGTTCTTGAAAAGTTTCTCAACCTCAGTCTAAATCCATGGAATCTCACTAAGAGGGTGATGCTGATCAGAGCTGGGATCTATTTTTCTGCTTGTTACTGCTTTTCTTATGTTTTTCTTATCCTGGAAACCATAAGAGCCTTGGACCATTGTCATATTTATATTGTCTCTAACTTTTTGGAGTCAACACTGGTTGAGTTTTGGTTTATTTTTGTGATCACTGTGGAATAGAATAATTTCAGGCTTGTCATCCACCTAACATACAACTCATAAAATGCCTGAATTTTCCTAATGTGAGTTTCATGGTATTTCATTGCAGAGTATACCACATGCAATGAAATGCATGTATGAATAACAAGTCCTTCAATAGAAGCTTGGTTCATATTTATAGCAAAAATATATATCCATATATATGGATTATTTTCTTTATTTATTTTCCTCTGGGAAACATCCATTTGGTATGCTGTGTTAACTGGGAAGCTGTTTGATACTCAGGATATAAAATCAACTTCCTCAACATGGCTGATGTTCTCATTTTTAAACACAAGGTGTTCACCTGTTTCCTTACACCAAAGAGTGTCTGTAAAGAAGGTTTTCTTGTATTAGCTTCATTTTCGAGGTTTCTCCTGAGAAATGATTCCAAATAAATTAAAAATTAACTAATTGGAACAAAAAGAATTCAGAGTAAACCAACTCCTTCTTATCTCTGTCTCTTACAAGTAAGAGTATATTTGTAAGCATGTAACTTCTTGCTATTACTTTGAGTCTTTTCCAAGGATGATAAATGATTAAGACCTATGATCCTGAGCTACAGAAGACTGCTGTAACATTGCAAAAAAAAAAAAAATAAATGGCAAAAAATACTGGAATAATGAAAATGGAGATATTTAATGCATCAAGTTATAGGATAACGGAAAAAATTTCTGTTGTAAGCTGCAGTGTCTTTAGTTGAAAAGGAGAGGGTTGAAAAAAATAAGTGTACCAAATTACCAGAATACGATTATGAGTTATAAATGTGATATACCTGAGAAAAAGGTCAATACACTTCTGAGATGCTTGAGGCAAAGTGCAGATAGGAAAACAGAAATGTTGTTGTACAGCATCATCAGCAAGACCTTATGTGGAAGGCTGTGTGCACCTGTGATTACTGTCATAAAAAAAGATGAGCTAACCTGGAACAGACATGTTAAGTGCTATTAGGGTAACTGAGACATAGAGAGGCTGAAAAGAAATGCACCCAAAGAGAAAATAAGAAAATTTTATTTGAGGGATATATCCCTGGAGCAAGCCATCCAGTTTTAGAAGAGCTCTTCAAATAATGAAAAAACAAAGACAGACCTGTTGTATCATACATGCTTTGCTGCCTACAGACAGGGGGTGTGTTGCAGTGATGCGCTTCACTCATAAGAGAGGAGCAATGATGTATTTTATGGTATAAACCAGTGTGTTAATGAAATTCAGTGTTAAATGTGACTATGGTTTAACAAGGCTCCATGGAAAGGTGTAGAGTATTGTAGTGGGTCTGAATGCACTCGTGCTTATGGCTAAAGCAGGAGAGCATACTTGGTTTTTTGAGTTTGCATCCATTTAATACTGATTTAAATAAGGTAAGCCAACCATGAACTTTTAAAATTTGGTAGCATGTGCAAATGCTGTTCACAGTTATGTAAGGTCTGGCTGGTCATGTCTTTATTTGCTCATATATTGATTTTATTTTTGCATATATTACTGTTGATATTTCATGAGTACAGAATGCATATACTTCATGAAATGGTAAGGAGTTAAAAAGTTAATATCATTCATGTATAGATCAGCAATTTTCAAAGGAACTTGAAACCATTATAAATTATGCTAATTTAACTAAACTCACCAGGATAATTTTCCTCCCTTCGCAAAAGACTGAGTTTTGCATTCCATAATGTTAAATGACATAGAATAGATCTAATGTTAAAATATGGAACACAGTCCAAGTAAATAGTTTCAATAAGTTTTCATTATAAAGAACTAATGATAATCACAGTAAAAACTGACGCTCTACATACTACAATTCATAAATAATTGAATTTCCAGACTTTTCACCTGACATAAATTATCTTAGAAAGGGATCAGCAAGAGAAACAAATACTAATTTAATTCATGAATACCAGAAAATAAACTGAATTCTAATACTTTGGAAAGTAAGTACAAAGATAAAACAGTTTCTGCATATTGCAATTAGTTTTGATAATAACATACATGATATTGAAATACTGGCTTAACCTCCTCTTGTTCCATAGATTTATTTTATTTTATACACAGATATAATTTGATATACCTTCACCCATATTTTTTTACTGCAACATACTAGCCATGAAGTAACACCTGGAAGTTTACCCAAATAATCTTCAAATAAGGGTACATTAATGTTAAGTACTCAGTAAAACATATAAATATGGTTCATACTGTTAGTTAACAAGAATATTAAATGCACCTTTTTTTTCTACCACTTCAGACAATGATTTTGGGAATCTGTGAATTGAACAGCTGTTACACTGAAATGCTGCATCAGCAGCATTGGCCATCAGGTAACAAAGCCTTGCCTTTGCCATCATCACCAACTGCAGCTGCAAAGAGAAAATGGTAATTTACTGAGAGGATGCAACAGATAACTGAAAATGAACTCTTACACAATTGTGCCTTTCAAAGGGTTCTCATCTGACAAATATGTAGTTTGGCTGACAACTGCTTTTTCAACATTAACAGCTTTGTTTCAGTTATAAAGAAAAAGAACACCTAAATCGCCTATCTTCATGTACAAATGCCTTTTAGTGCACTTGAATTCGTGAGAGGAAGCCATGAACTCCTGTACTGAAATCTCAGTTTTATCAGTATGATATAAACCAGCTAGTGAAATTATGTTTGATTTTAGATTTCCAGTTAGAAAAGTTAATAAGTCTTGGTGCTCTTAATTAGGTACAGTCCTCATTAATGAGTGGATTAGAATAGCATTTGGCATGCCTAGAAAAGGGATTTCTCTTATATGGTCTAATTAGAAGTGCTCTCTTTGTAATAAAATGAGAGAAGTGAGTAAGATATTTGCTATTCATACAAAACAACGCCCTTAGCAGATCAATGACTACAAATCAAAATTATTAAAATCAGAAAATGAAAAAATTACGATAACCCCCACTTTGTC
Organism: Melospiza melodia melodia; assembly: GCF_035770615.1. Taxonomy (NCBI): domain Eukaryota; kingdom Metazoa; phylum Chordata; class Aves; order Passeriformes; family Passerellidae; genus Melospiza; species Melospiza melodia. The sequence continues at coordinate 66,562,159 of NC_086199.1, read as the reverse complement.
CTTTTTTTCACATTCATTAGAATACAATATGCAGTAAGGGAGCTGCATGCTACTCAGCTAAATCCTTATCTTTATGAGTGTGTAAATGGGAAAACACAAAGCACCTGCCATTTATCTCTGCAACTAATTTGCTGCTAGCTACCCAAAGACATCATTAAATATGAATTTTACTTTCTCAGTCATATTTTTTGGTTTTTTTTTAATTCTCTTGCTAAAAGTAAAAATAAATAAAAAATATAACAGCATCTTTAAATTCTCTGAGACAGTTAAAATATGTCAGTGTATGGGCATGCTAATTATTCCCATTTTCCCAGCTGAAACATAGGTTTGTAGCTGCTTTTAATGTACTCCTAAATGCTGTGTGCTAAATGTTAAAGCAACAATTCTCTTCCACTGTAAAAAAGATGGGAAAATGCTTTTTTGTAAATCATTTGCAATTTAGTTAGATTAAACTCTCCTTTATTCCTGTAGTTAAGCATCATTTCAAGTATTTATTGTGAGACAAAGAGCTGCATACTGAGAAAAAAAAATCCAGGAGATAGTACAAAAAGAAAGAAAAATAAAAGATCTAGAACAATTCTGTCTGGTGAATTATGGCCTGTCAGATTCTTGTCCCTGATTCTCTTCTTAGAAGGGTGCAGCTTTTACTGTTTTAGTTAGCACAGGACCACAGAATGGTTGGGCTTGGGAGTTACCTCTGGAGATCACCTAGTCCAACCCCATTGCTGAAGCAGGTTCACCTAGAGCAGGTTGTACAGGACTGTGTCCAGGTGGGATTGAATATTTACAGAGATGGAGACTCCACAACCTCCTTGGGCAGCTTGTTCTAGTGCTCTGGCACCCCCAAAGTAAAGACTTTTCTCCTCATATTTAGATGAAACTTCCTGTGCTGCACTTTTTTGCCCATTGTCCCTCATTCTTTATCTGGGCACCACTGGAAGGAGACTGGCTGCACCCTCATGACACCAGCCCTTCAGATATTTGTGCACACTGAAATGATCTCTGCTCAGTCATCTCTTCCTGAAGCTGAACAGGTCCTTCTAAGAGAGATGCGCCAGTCCCTTAACCATCCTTGCAGCCCTCCACTGGGCCTGCTCCAGGAGCTCCAATCTCTCTTGTCCTGAGGAGCCCAGAGCTGGGCACAGCTCCCCAGGGCTGAGCAGATGTGCCTCTCCAGGGCTGAGTAGAGGGGCAGGATCACCACCCTCAACCTACTGGCAAGGCTCTTCTAATGCACCCCAGGGTAAGGGTGCATGAGGGTCCACCAGGACCCATTCTCTGCAGAGCTCATTTCCTGCAGCTCAGTTCCCAGTCTGTCTTGCTGCATGACACATTTATTCTTCTTTATTCTTCTCCAGGTGCAGGAACCTTCATTTGCTTTTCTTGAATTTCTTTAGATTCCTCTTTGTCTCCAACCTGTCGTGATCCTCCTGATTGGCAGCCCAGCCTTGTGGCACATTACCTCCAAGCAGTACAGATTGCACTTGGTGCTACCAGGGTTAGTGTGGTGTATCTGTGAGCATAAATGAGCAGTGGTGATACCTTAAACCAAGCAAACCTAAGTCATTCTGTATTCACACATCAATGTTTGCTTTGAATTGGCAGCTCTTGTCAGTTCCTTCTAAGAGAGCCTGGCGGAGTTGGAATTATTAAAACTATTTGTGGTGCCATTGCTTCTAGACTTCACTATTATTTTAATGAATGCATTAAAATCTAGTTCTAATCAATTTGTAGTGCTGTTCCATTTACAATAGAACCACTATTAGAGAAAGGTAATTTAAATCTATTTTTGGTATCTTCATACTACATAGTATTCAGAAAAATTACATTGTTTGAGGCCTGAATTAGACAGGGGGGAGGAATAAACCTTAGAGGGAGCAATAAACACCAGAGAACTAGGTCTGGCAATAGAAAAATTGAATGAGAAGAATTTTATTTTGACCTACAAAATTTAATTTAAATGACTGCATGAATTTCAATGCCCGTGGTTCAAAAAAGTTTTCTCTTCTATGATATGAAATCTTTGTCTTATTAACATGTTTTCTACTGTCCTTTCTACACTTTTAAATACAATACTGTTCAAAACCAAAACCATTTAAAAGAAGGATTTTTTTCATATTAACATCATTTGGTTTTGAAATGTCTCAATTTTTCTAATGTCTTAACTTTTCAAACATAATTATTCAATTTTTTTTCTCAAATAAACTGAAATATAAAACTAAAAGTGAAATGGTTTGTTGGGGTTTTTTTTGCAAATTATACTAAAAGAAAACAAAATTAAAAGATTGGTTTAGTTTGTTATTGTCCTACCTCCTGACTTCTCTATATAACTGCACTTGTGATTTAGGATTCACTCAAAACAAATTGGTTATTTGGCAATGTCTGTTACAGAAAGTATGTTTTTTTTTTAAAGCATGAGATACATCAAAAAGATGTAGTAAAGATCTCAGAAGAATATTAGATCACCCAGATAGCTGAACACAAACAAATAAAGCATATTTTCTATACTAGCTATTTTCTATACTAGTTTAGTCTAAAAGTCCATTGCAGATTTAAAACTATCTAGCAGAATCAAAACAATTAATGAGGAGTTTTTAATCCTAAGGAACTATGCATTTCCAGTGAAAAGATGTTTTGTTGAAAAGTTCCAAATAGTCACATTTGTTCATCCATATTATTGTAATTATATTTTATTTTTTGATCTGCCTGTAATTTCCTTCCAAGTGTTTCAAAAGACGTATTTAAGTAAAGCTTTCAAATATGTGGTTACAAGAGATTCTTCAATCATTTTTGACAGAGCAAGCCGGGATTTTTTTTCATGTGGGAATTCAGAATACAGAAAGTAGAAAAAAAGAGTTTTCATATGCAAGGCTTCATGTTTTTCAGGGTAAATTAGAAAACCTTTTCTCCCTGGAGCTGGCTCCTTTAGCCCTTGGTTTCAGACAATGCTTTAAGCTGGTGTCTTAGGTTAATTTCCCAGAAAGTGGAAGTGCAAGTTGAAGAAACAGTCTTTACAATTGGTCAGGAAAATAAACTCAGCCAGACTTTTAAACAAGCCAAAAGTCCTGCATACACAGGGGCTAATCCTGGTCTCCTCAAGTGACTTCCAATTTTTCTTTGGCTTCACTGAGATACACAGTGCAAACTCAGCTTTATAAAGAATTTAGAGACGGTCCAGGCACTTTTTTTTTAAACCAAAGGATTTCATAAGCAGAACTTTTATCCTGGGCTGGCTGCTTCAATAAGACTTATATGTATAAAGACTTTCTGTGCTGAAGATAGTCCCTAAATGTATAATCCCTGCTGAGCAAGCTGGTGTGGGGAAGCTGCCACCCTGTCTGTCGTTCTCAGCAGGCATGCAATTTAAACACTGGGGAGTTTAGGTACTCTTTGTAACAATGTGCATTCTCCTCCAAAGAGCTTAGAAGTGCAAAGCCAGTGAATGTAACCTGTCTTCTGTTAATACTGCACTTTGGTGTGCTTCAATTGCATTTTACTTTTCTTGCCTTGTTTTCTCTTCAAAAAAATGAAGAAGTAAATCCCTGTGAATATAAGAAAGCTTCTTTTTCATAGACAAATAGACCCGTGAATAACAAAGGTTTGAAGTAAATTTCTAAAAATGTATCCTGCCATGAATTTGCCAGAAAACACTTCAAAGTGAGGCAAAATTACTCTTTACATGCTGTTCAGAAACAGATACTAAAAAATAAAAACTCCTTTTTCAAAACTCCTGTTTCTCTGCAGAGGCAGTTGAAAGTGATGAAATTGTGTTATCTAGTGAAGAAGAAATTAGCAACAATTGTCATTGAATATTTACTATGTTGTCATTAGAAAATACAATAGAGTTGTTTCTGTTAAAGCGTGTTAATCTTACTGTTTTCAGTACACACAGGTATTGTAAAGACCCACATATTATTTCTTTGTTGGGAAACCATAACAAAACCATAACCATTTTTTTGTTTGTTTCTTCTTTTCTTAGGAGGGAAAATACCCTGAAATGTGAGATTCTAAAGTCAATTACACTTATTTGGAGATAGCTCTTTAATTTTTAATATGACTTACAGTAAATCTTTTTAATCACCCTATAAATATCTAAATAAAGACACCATCCCACTAGAGTTTGCTAGCCAAAATGTAATTATAATTACCATATCTCATTTTTTCAGTTTGCTTATTCAGTGTCCATTGATTTCAGACTGAGCCATCACCTCTGGACAATTTCTCTGTGCTTAACTAAGAATAAATTGAGGTTTTCTTGGGATAGATCAGCAGCAAAGGAATCAGTGAGATCTGCTTGAGGCTGGAGTTTGCAAGTGAGAAATGCTATTGATGCTGGTTGCTTATTATTACAATATTTTTCTATCCCATGTATTATATTAACAGCATGGATTAGATGCAAGGATTATGAGTTAAGTTCTAGGATGCACAGAATTTCAGGCTTCTCGACAACTGGGCTTCTGCTTCAAAAGATGAAGACATGGTGTACTGTATTTGATGATACAACCGTAAGCAGCAAACATGTAGTAGTAAATCCAACTTTTCTTTAGAAAATTGAGGTAGATTAGATTTCTGCTTTGCTTTTTCCAAACACTTTCAGATTTGTGCTGTTTTTTTTTCAAATTTGCTTTTTTTTCAAAAAGTCCACATTATTATTTACATTGACACTAGTTTACCTTTCATTTATTTTTGAAGCAGATATATTTGTGTTGTTTGCCATATGCCAGATTCTAGAACAAAGGTTCAACTATCACAAAACAGTGATGTGTTTATAGTTATACTAGCGGCACAATTTATCATGCTGCAAAAAGAGGAAAATTGCTAACCTCCAGTAAGGCAGCAGGAAGATTGCAACCATATATGCCACCATAAATACCACCATAAAACAAATCAGTAAGTCTTTTTCATAACTAAAAACAAGAGCAGGAAACTGAATTCTTGTATAGTCCAGATGTTATTATTAGAGGATTATTAGATAAAGGCCTGTTCAGTTTTTAAAAATTGAAGAAAATTAGCAATGTTGTCAAAAATAACAAGATATCACAACCTTGGTGGAACTTTTATATGCTTTATTACTTAAGAAAGAATAAAATCCTAATTTGATTTCAAAAGAAATAGTCAAGGATGGAAATCCAGTGCATGGATGGAAATCCAGTACAAATTTCAATTGGCAGGTCTGTCCATGTGCATCACCAGATTCTTGTGGAAACATAGTACACACAAAAATAGCTGCAAGAGAGAGCTCTAAATCTATATCTATTCATGAACCTTCCTTTTTACTAGAAACCTTAAAGCCTACTAGCTTATTTCCTGATCTCGAATGCTGCTGACTGACTTCCAGCTGTAGTCAGTCACAATTGGCTATGTAGCTTAGACATCCTCTTAAATCTGGGATTTTACAAAATAATTTTAATCAGGATATTTACCCAGCTAATCTTCATTCTTAAGTAATTTCTTGTGTATGAAATTTCTTAGAATTTTCACTTGCAAGCAGGATTCTCCAACCTCTTCTGACAACCTGTGTGATGATCCATTATAAGAAGGGGTGGCTACTTTCTAAAATGGGACTTCCTACCTGAATTGAGCAACTCTAACTCATGATTAGAAGGTGCTAGCAATCCTGCTTATGCACTGACACTTCTTGCAGTCAATAGACAAGGTGGGAGGGGAAAAGAACAGCTTGAAGCATCCATATTCTGCTCTCACTGACATGAACATGCCTTTGAGTGATGTTCAGGAAGGCAATTTTAATATATGATGCTCACATAACGTCACTAACATATGCTGTGCCAGCAGCAAATAGCTTGTAGCAGAGCCTCTTTCATCTTTCTTCCATCCTGACATTACAGATGACAATTTTTAAATGTTGAACACTGGCACAAATCTAGATAAATCATACACAGAGTCACAGAAAGCAACCCCAACACACAAAACTCATCATGTCTGCAACAGTGAGCACATCCCACTCCCGTGCAGATTAAATTCTGATAACAGTGTTATCTCTGCTTCATGTATGCAATTTATCTGGATAGACACAGTAAAAATTTTGCTGCAGGCCAGCAGTTTGAGTTGCCAAGGATTGGGAAAAGCAACCTGTTCTCATAAAAACAGATTAGAAGCTTCATCCTGTTTTACAAAGCCTCATGGTAGTTGCATTTGATACCGGACAGTAAACATCTCTGTGATGACTTCAGTTTTTCTTTTACATAAGGGATTCTCCATGGGATTTCCCCCAGAAGATTTTTGTACTCAATGGACTAAAGATGTAGTATTGTGCCTCAGTTGCCATGTCCATATCGAATGGAGAGAACAGCAGTTTGATGTGATTGCTACTGTCTCTTGCAGAAATGTGCAATAAAAAAGTTTATCCATTAAAAAATTGCAGGAAAAGTAATCAAACATAAAACTACCCGAAAACAAAACAAAAAATTCAGACTTCAGAAAACTGAAGCACTTCTGTAGATTCTGGTCTTCACCATCATTGTAACTATGCCTTTTGCAGCCACAAACAAGAGCTTGAAATATTGTGATAAGATATTGATTTGTAGTTTTCCATTTCAGCTCAAAAATGAAAATATTTTCATTATCATTACTTCCATTCAGGCATGTAATCCTTATGCTGGGATAATTTGGCTTCTCTGTTTCTAACCTTGCTTGAGCTGGGGCCCAGAGCATAATATCTGGGGGTTGTTATGCCCATCTGGGAAACTTCTCCCACTCTACCTCAGCATAGGGTTAATGAAATAAAAAGAAATTTAAGGGAGGGTGAGAAGTCAATATAATTCTCTTTCCTACCCAGGAATTATATAATTAAAAAATCCAATGGTGAACTAAGCTGATGAGTTGCACTGCTCCCACTCCCTGCGGAGCATGTGCAGCCCATTCCTTGGATGCCTCTCAACAACCTGGAGGTTTCTTCCATTAGCCTGGCAAATGTATCTCCCCTTTCTAGCCAGTTGGCAGCCTGTTCCATCTCTGTCTGTAACACATTTGAGCTGGAGTTATTCCATCCACCTGCACAGAAAAATGGAAGGGGAAAAGAGAGGGTTTTCACTCAGTCATTCAAGAGCCACTATGTCCAGCTTTCTTAATAGAGAAACAGATGCCTGAGATGTGGGAGAGTGAGGGTTTTAAATGGTTTGTTGCTTTGCAGAAATCTCATCTACTAGCATGATTGCTCAGCCTCCTCTTGTGGCTGAAAGCAGTGAGGAGATAGATGATGGTCTGATTCTTTCTCATAACTTTGATTTTTTTTTTTAATTCCCTAACTACTTATTATCTTTACATTTCTTAAACAAATGTCCAAACCCCAGAAATTCCTGACAGCCATCAGTTTGCGTCCCTAATTGCTTGCTTCCCCCTCTGTAGCTTTCTTACTATAATTACAGTCTTCTGACATTAAATTTTGCAATTACTTATGTTTCTTCTCATGGCATTAATAAGTATTGGCTGTATATTCTGAATACAATTATAATTGACTATTTTCAAATTATGCAGTCTCACCTATCTTAGTGAAGTGTGGAACAAAAGATGATTTCCTAGAGCTCATGCAACTCTTCAGGCCAAAGGTTTTCTCTCATGCATACCCGTGAAATCTCATTAACAAGACTGCCACATCTTCTAATTCTGCGGTTCTCTCCATCAAGGGAGTTTTAGAGACTTATTTTTCAAGAAACCTTCCCGCATCACCTCTAGGAAAATAATAAGACATCAGTCACCATCTGAAAATTCAGTCTGTTGAACTACATTAATTTTTTTGAAGGCTGATATATTGATCAGGATTCATTGACTTGGGGAAGAAAATGAATTATTCAGGATCTTTAGAACTTTAACACTAAAATCCTACTCAAAACAAACAACCAATCTCTTTCCCCACTTATATTTCTGTCCCTCAGCTAAAACACGATGCAAATAAAAATGTGTTGAAAAAAGAAGCTCAAGAAGAGAATCTAAATTGTAATATTTTTAGGAAAGAAAATTAAGGCTACTTAGGAAATCATAGTTTCTTAGCTCCAGTTAACGTGAAATAACTGCATGTACTTGGCTTTGTTCTTTGTCTGACAGTTAAAATGAAAGACTGATGGTAACAAGGGAGTCAGAAAGTAATTTGGCCCCCCACCACTTATGGACTACACCTGTTGGAGAATTTCCAGGTAATGCCTAGTAATCTCTGAATCAAATAAAAAGCTATGCTGCCTCAGAGAAACATTAAGTGGGAAATTAATTTGTGTATTACTATAAAGAAAATGCTGCACATAACCACTAGCATAAAAAGCAGATTTTATCTCTTTTTTTATTATTTTTAATGGAACTTCTTCAATGCTATTAAAATATAAGCATTCAAAAGTAAAATTTTAAACCAATCTTTCATTTATTGATTTGAATTACAGTAGCTTCATCATTATCTTTATAATTTACGCCTTCTTAACAGTTCCTTTCATTGTGATTTTATCTAAAAGAGGAAATTCATAAGACTATTCATATAGTCTCATTCAGCCTCAAATCTGGAAATTTGTTCCCCAGTCACTGAAATCCAGAGAAGAATGATTTAAAGAAGATACTCTGTGAATGAAATACTACTTATTCATACTTCCCAGACAGACAGAGATATTCTAGAGTTGAACAGTCATGATCGACTGCCTTTAATCTCTGTGAGAAATATGTTATAGAATGCCATCTTACAAACTTCATGGCATTGCATTAGTAGTTGAGCAGAAAGAAAAATGTACAGAACATTTTTCTTTTCTTTCTCCTTCCTGCCATTCTCCTACCATAAAAAAAAAATCAAGGCATTAGAGGTTGGTTTCTGGATATGTAATATCATATTTTAATTAATATCTATTCTCACAAATTTAAAATTTGTAAAAATTACAAATTTTATTTGGGAAAATCAAATACAGAAAAAAAAAAATATTTCCAGTAAATCGAGTATACATATGTTTTTTTGGTTGTTTCAATGCGACATTTTTATTAATGAGAATATGATAACATTTAAAGCAAGCAATAAATACCAGCAAGTTCAGTTACAGCTGTTAAAAAAACAGCTACAGTTATGGACATACAGAAATAGCCACTCTTTCTTAGGCATCCATTTGGGTGGACCATTTGGGTTCTTTCCTCTCCACAGATGTTGCAGTGGTGGTATTTACAGATATCTATGTAGCTAAGAGCAACTACACAACAAAATTTCAGTTCCCAAAATAATTGCATAAATGGTTTTCTGAAACATGTGATCCATCCAAACATCTCAATTAATTTATACCCTGAGTTGGTTTATTTTGTGTATCTACGCAAATCCTTCTATACAAGAAATGAGCTACTGCTAGGGGAGCACATGGAAATGGTTTCCAAAAAGAAGAGTCTTGTTTGAGTCAGAAGATTGCTTACCTGTTACCATTCTAGAATTCTGCTCCTAAGTTTCATCACTTTCTCACTTCCACTGGCAGAAATTTAAATTGGAAAATGTAATGAGGGGATGGAAATACCTGTTGTGTTCTAGTTTAATCTCTTGTTACTCTGAATATGCACTTGTTTAAACATTCATTGCATATTAACTCTTTTTTTCCTCCCTTCTTTTGCACATATATTTGACTCTGATTTTCTTGAATTTATAACTGTTAGCCTGGAGAGCACTGCAAGATCTTTACATGTTTCAAGGTTACTGACATCGTATCTCCATTCATCTTAATATGTTCCCTTTTCAGTATGCCTTCCCTGAAAGCCTGCCTCACACTTTGTGCAAAATAAGCATTTCCCTGGCAATACACATGCAACTGGTCTGTACTACTCAGGAACTTTTCTTCCACTCATATTTTTTAAAATTAAGCACAAATCTGTCACTGGAACACAAATCATTTCACAAGGAGGCAAAAGAACTTATGCATATGAGGCTTGCTGTAAAACGATGAAATCCCTCTAGACACTGAGATTTCTCTTGTTGCTGATAAGCTTAGGTGGACATTAATTTTTGTACATGAAAATTGTACAGAAATCCACAGCTTTGATTAGCCAGAGGCTAAGCTTAATGATCACAGCATGGATCCAGAGTCCTCATTTCATTCAGTCCTAGGGTATTATTTTTTGATTTGAACCATTATAATTTCTTTTGATGGGGACATAAACATAAAATTTGGCAGGTGTTTCCTCTTAGTCTCAATTTGAAAACAGACTGAACAGCTAGCAAACTGCAAACAGTCTCCCAAACTGCAACTCTCTGTGTTAAAAAGTCTCTCTGAGATCAGATGATCTAATTAATTCAGGTAAAAGCTAACTCACATCCAGATAACATAACAGCAGCATATCTAGGAATCTGAGTTTAAGCCATTTAAGTTATATTTGCATTCTCTTCTTGAAGAATGAATATGATAGCTCTTTTTTACCACTCCTGTGCAATAAAGCATTCTAACACTGCTCTTGAACAGGTCTCAATTACTGGAAAAGTTGCAGTATGAGGGCATCAGGAGCTCTTGTGAGAAAATAACTGCTTAACTGTCTTCTATGATTAGGAGTTGTGAGGCAGAAAGATAATTTTCATCCTCTTTTGCATAGCCTTGAGGACATTGCAATTACTTACAGAAGAACAACACAGCCCTGTGCTCTTCTGGCAAACCTGGCAATGTGTAATGGACAGCAGCAAACAAATAGCAACAAATAAGCAAACAAAGATCTCTGCGAGACACTCTCTGTTAAAAAGATAAAAGGAAGGGGTGGAAAGGAACAGGCATTAAGGAACTGTGACTGTTGCTTACCAAAGAAAAACCATGTTGTTTTCTTGTGACTCATTTTATGAGAAATAAAGCACAAAGAAAAGTAAACTCAACTTGGCAGTGCTCAGCACAGGACTTGTCTATAAAGTCTGTGCCTTAGGTATGGTTCTTCCTGAGCTTTGAGAAAAATGATACATTTATTTATTAATAATAACAAACTAAGCAAAACCAGAATTTTTTTCCTATAAATTTTCCTTTCTTGAACTGTGTGGGAGAGTGTGCTGGTACATGGAGAGACATGTGGAAGGCTGGGCACCATCATATTACACTCATTAAACAGTACATGTTTTACTTGTTGGCATGCTGTGAAGCAACAAAAGAAATTACACATTATGGATTGGAGTAATGGTATCTCTGGAATGGTACAAGGCTACCTAACTGGACAAGATGCCTCAGCACCACTGCTTCAATTTTCAGTTTAATATATTCGGTACGCCTTTCCTCTGGAATATTAAGTGCATCAAGTCTTTTGTCTAATTCAGCTCTTGCATTCCTCTTGTGCCAAAAATAAGCTGGAAATTTATTACAAGAGTTAAATCAGTTCCCATGTCCCTTATGTTCCCCATTGCCTGGGCATTTCTCTACATGTCTCCCCACCTGAGCTTGGTTGATTCTTGAGTTTCTGCCATGTTATATAGATTGCACAGGTGGTTTAATAGCATGACCAGAAATGAAAGGTTGAAGAGAGAGCATTGTTCATTCAGCTATTAGCTGGGGATAGGATTTATTCACCTTGTTTCTCTTGTGTATATTAATCTCATTAGAGTTCCAGTCTGGAACTCCTGCTATGGGAAAATTGCATTTAGAAAAACTTCCTTATGAATTATTAATTATTAGCTAAACTCTCATCTCTCTTTTCTTTTTTGTATTTTTAACAGACCTAATAGCACGTAATAGGATGAGTTGCTAGCATTGTTATGCTTTACTAAACTCTTAAACAACAATTTCAGTTCTAGATTTTCCTTTTGGTATCTCTCATTACGTTAACATTTCAGAATAAAACATAATGCAGCATTTCTCATTTCTGAAATTTTGCATCTTTCTCAATATAGGTATTTTTTCTTTGTTTTCAGCTTGTGACTGGAAAGTACAAGACTGTACTTTTGGATCTTGACTGCAGCTTTCCTATTTGCTTGTCAAAACTTGTGTGATGTTTGTTTGTTTGTTTGTTTATAGCTGGGTGTTTGTTTGTTTGTTTTAACTGGGAGGTACTAAACAATTTTATCACAGTTCCATGCTGCATTTTGTTTGTTAATGTGTTGACAGTGGGGAGCTTCTGCATCACTCCCTCTACTGTGAATCCTCATTCACGTAATTGGCATTTCTTGACAGTAAATCAAAACAATCTCTAATTTGTTGGCTTTTTTCCTTTAATCTGATGCCAACCAAATGCACAGGGCCTAGTCAGTTCTGATGCATTTTTCATATCCCAGAAAAAATTTTTGTCTGCTGACATTTACCACCCATGCTCTGCTCTCACAAAGCAGGTTTCTGGATGTCCTTGTACAGACTTACAATACAATTGAAATTTCTTTTGCTCTGTTCATAAATCCCAGAAATTCAGAGGGTCTCTAATACCACAACATTACTTGAAGAGAACATCTAAGATTTTATTTCTCTGATAAAGGAGACTGAACCAGAATCTGCTTTGTTCAAACAACAGAAGATGACTTTTATCCTAAACACATTTAATGGCAACTCTGAGTCCTGCAAAGCTGAACAAATAATTAAATTCTGCATAGCTTGAAAACAAATTTATTCTTTCCTGGCTGCAGTTAACTTGCTAGGAAAATTGTGACATCAGTAGGGTCAAGATTTATTTGTAATGATAGATCTTGGTGTTTTAAGCTTCAATATTCCTTTTCCTATTTTTTGTACTTAGCATGTCATATTTTCAAGATGCTTCAAAGTCTCACAAAAATTTATTCAAAAACTACAGACATGCTAGAAAATCTCAAGCTGGAAGTTGCAAACAAGTAGTAATGTTTGCTAAACTCAGCTTCTGCTCTGAATCTGTTTGCTCCAACTTTTAACAGCTTCAAACCAATCACTGTTACAGTAACCTTATTAGTCTTTTACAGAGGATAAAGTGACAAAGACAGGGATAGGACAAAGAAAAAGGATTTCCATTATGCAATACAATCAGGAGCACCCGTGCTGGAATTCATTAACTCCATTGAGTGGGCAGCTGCATATTTTCAACATCCTGATGAGGCAGGGGAAAAAAGGAGAGCAGTTGACTGACTGTACAAACTGGAAAAAACAACAAAATATGAAGGGCCTCATTTTCTTAGGCATTGGATTATGCTGTTCCCCTTTTAGAATTGCTGGTTTCCTTGTGTTTCTGTTTAAATAAAATATTTGTACCTTCATTATAAATAAAAATATGGTGTGTTCCAAAGAGTACAGCTTACACGATTGTGTCTGCAAAGTTAAATAACTGAAGTATTGCTGAACACCTTTGTTTTGTAAGTTTATAATTTTGGAGAGATCACTCAAGTTAGAAATCATCCTGGCCGTATTTGACAACTGATTGTTTTTATAAATCTATATTATTTTACTTGGGTTTTCATCCTGCTTCCACCCATTTTTTTTTCTGTTCCAAATTTCTCTGTACTTTATGTCTGACAGGTAAGTTTATAGCACAGTGAAATTTTACTTGGACCTGTCTGATTTCTTGCAGCTTTGGAAGTCCCGTTTCCTAATTCACACACCTGTTTGTAATTAATGGTCATGAGCTGGATCTCACCCTCAGTGTCTTCTTCTGACCTGTGCTAACAGGGACTAGAAAAGTTATTTCCAAGGTCTTATTGGGTTGTTCGAATGGAAATTCTGAAAACACCTGATCACAGATGTCTCCTACAGACAAATCCTCTACTGTTGGGCAATACTTTAGGTAATGATGCTTCCTCAGATTATGTTCAATTCTATTCTCATTCCTCAAGGGATAGGCATGGGTGAGGAATATGGATTGGAACAATGGCTTCTGAAAACTGGGGCAGCACAAAGATCCTGGGAACAGGTTTTCTCCTGTTGAGCAAAGGAAAACAGGTGCAGAGGTGAACTGTCGTGGCCTAAGCTTCAGTGGGATTTTCCACTAACATCTTTATAAACATCAGCGAGCCTCCCTGGAGTGCTGGGTTTTGCCTCTTACCCAGAGACTGTGCTGCAGGAGATATGCAGGGAGCACTCATGGTCTTTGATTCTGGTATGTGACAGAAGAAGCTTTAATCCACAATTAAAGCCTGGTTAACAGCCCAACTAGTTAGGGCTTTCTCTAACTTGTCAAAATATTTGCCAAGAGAGGTTGGCATGCTCTATTTGATTTCCAAAGTTATTTTTTAAAATTTAAGGTCAAACATCCTGTGCTGCTATGGCATAAGACAGATGGTTTTCCTCATCAGTTACTGGCTGGTGAAAAACAAATAAAGGATAGAAACAATCTTAGTCATGAGATCATCCTTAGAAATCTGCATTGGAACTTCTGCTCTTCAAGTTTAAAACAGTCAAACACAGAGGCTACTGACCATGAAGTGAAACAGGAATATTTCAAAGCACTAAATGAATTAGTGATAAAATGGCAGATAAAATCAAGTGTGAATTGACTGCATGTGGAGAAAAAAATCTCTTATGAAATGTATACAGTTATGGCTCTGAATAATGTATTGATACTTAAGAAGGGGATTTGGAACTCCTGGATAGTTCTCTGAAAATGTCAATCAATATAAATTTGTAGTCAAAAGAAATGGATGTTGAGACTTACTAGGAAAAACAGTTGACAAAAAAGTCACTCTAAATCCTTTATATACTGCTAATGATAAACCCTGTGAAAGTTTAGTATCACCTAAAGTTCATTTTTAAAGAGCTAATTTGAGGTAGGAAAAATACAGAAAAAAAGCAAAGGATATCCAAAAGAGAAAATTATATTGACTTAGGAAAAACCACCTACATTTGATTCTTCACTTTGGAAAAGGCATGAAGAGAGATATGATTAATATGGAGAAGGTAAAGAGAGAATAGCTCCACAGTTCCCCTTAAGATTGAAACTGAGACAGGCACCTCACTAAACTACCAGGTATTTAATCATAAATAAGTGAAAGAGAAGGGTTTTTCATCCTCCATCACTCAGCTACACAGTAGAACAGTGTTATAATGTGTAAAAAAAAAAGAGTTTAAGAAAACCCACATAACTAGCCAAACTCATAAAGCACAGATCCAGCAACTGTTCCTTTGTTGTTTTGCGGGTTGTGTTCTTCCACAGTTGCATCCTCAGAAGTGCTCAGCCTAGTTTTTGCCCAAAGGAGATTATAGTCTCCACTGAAATGTTTATTCTGTGCCACAAATCTGTCAAAGACCGTATTCGCTGCTTTGAGAAATCAATTTCATACATAAATTTAAAAAAGTTTCTCTTGCAGAAAACAAATGCACTAAAGCATTCTCTTCAGGCTAAGTTTAAATCTTACTTTTAATGGGTCCTAAAGCCCTTAAGAAAGATTCATCTGCTGTTTCTTCACTCCAGAATGTCGTGAATGTTAATTGGCTTCTTGGTGGATGTCAGCTTGGCACCGCTGAAGTGTCATATGTAGTTTTCATTCATTTTATACCAAATTATGCATACAAGCACTTGCCCTACATTAAAGAGACTAAGGTCTCAGTGTTGATTATTTAAAAGTTGCCAGAATGAGTGCTCATTGCATTCACTGGTCCCACACATCAAAATGAAGCCTTGATTATATGCTTACAGTTTTCCACAGAATTCTGTTGCAAGGGCTGTGATATGAAATTCTTTAGGATTGAAAAACATAAAACAATTAAAAACCCCAATGTATTGGCAGCAGATGGCATCATGTGGTGTTTTCAGGATAAGTCACTAGCACTGCTGTCTTCAAATTCCTACTCTTCCCGGCCAAACACTTGGGACTTAAAATAAATGCTGCCTTGATGCCCATTCTTATTGTCAGTACTATCTCAGGGAAATTTAATATGGAATTATAATTGCAGGGAAATAATTTCAGCTCCTAAATACTAAGAAGCAGCTGTTTAAGTCTGGTTTTCAAAATAAAAACATCAGAGTAAACTGTCATGAAATAGCAGAAGACACATCCCTGACACCGAGATGATACCAAGCTAAATTTTATCTGCCACTTGAAATGCCAGTTTGGTCAGAATTATATTTTAAATTTTAAGACAGGAAAAACAGCTGATTTTCTATCACAAATATATATTCATCATAAAAAAATTCACCCTTAGCACTGCAAAACTTGGCAGTGTTCCATGAAGAAAAATTTTGGATGACTGCACTAATTTTATCTAGTAATATATGCAAATGTATACAGCCAGTAATAACTAAAAAACAGGAAGGTAAACAGTTTACTCATTGACTTGACAGATTCCAACATAAAGCAGTTATACAACAGCATAATATTTTGAAATACATTTACTGTTCTTTATATGGAAGCTACTAGGAAATCAATGTGACAAAAATAATGAAGAGATGCTGGTTTGCTTTATGTTATCATGTTAATTATGACAGAATATTTATTATAAAATCATATTTTATTTCATATGGACACAAATATTCTTATGGTGGTTATGTTATACTGGTTTTTTATTTGAACAGTGGAGGAGGTACATTTTTTAAATGGTAAATCAAATGCTCATTCATGGTCCTTTCAGTTGCTCCTGAAGAAGCTCTTAAGAAACACAGATATTTTAAATAGTTGTTATGAAAAGCAATATAACTGAATACAATTGACTAAAATATTTACTTGTGATATTTTGCAATGCTCTTCAGGCAAACTTTTGCCTGCACTATCATAAGTAAAATAAGATGAAATGTTTGTTTGTGCTTATATGCCAACCTACAAGAAATCCCAAGGAATTACTTTTCCTTGAGAACGCAATATACACTACATAGTAAGAAATTAATCAGTTTCTTAGAAAATGCCCTCAAGTGGAGGAATGGATGGTTTATAAACATGAATGATTATTTTTTTCCTACACAGATATTGTAACTTCATTTTATTGAAAATGTTAGTGAGGCTCTCCATGGTGACACCACAAGCTCTATGAAAGTTGTTTACAGCATCACAATGAAAGTTGAAACTATGAAGGACAAAATAGTTATATGGCTGCCTATACCTGGAGGATAAGCAAGAATAAAAACAGCTGTGACTGATTTTTTTTTTTTAATTTATTTTTATTTTTGCTGTATTCAATTGCCTTTTTTTTTTTCCTAGCAAACATTACATTCATTTCGCAGAAGGAAATGCTCTCCAGCTGCCTTTAGACATTGCTGCTGAAGAATGTGGCCAGTGTTCTGGGTCTGCACTGCCCCGTGAGTGGTGGCAAGGGCTCTGCAGGGGTGGCTGCAGCAATGACAGCAGAGGAAGTGGCAGCGCAGAGGCAAAGCCTTCTGACCTGCTGCACAGGCTGCCCAGAAAGAAAATGTGACTGTAAATTATGGAGAAATTCAGCAGACATTTTAGAGGGACGGCCTGTAGACTATAGGAGTGCTATCGGTGTGTATAAATTAAAAGACAGGAAAGGTGGTGGGGATTAACTGGGATCTTTTGGAAAGTATGGGACAAGGGCATGATGTAGATAGTACATCGTATACTATCTACAAAGTAATGGCTGGATATTGTCCTGATTTTGGAAATGACAGTTCATTTTCTTCCCATAGCTGATATAGTACTGAGTTTTGGATTTATGAACAAAGATAATTATGAGAATACACTGATGTTTTAGCTGTTACTAAGTGGTGTTTACACTGAGACAAGGAGTTTTCAGCTTCTCATGCTGCCCTGACAGCAAGAAGGCTGGAATTACACAAGAAGCTGGAAGGAGACAGAGCCAAAGGGGTCTTTTATGACCCCT
Source organism: Melospiza melodia melodia (assembly GCF_035770615.1). Classification (NCBI taxonomy): domain Eukaryota; kingdom Metazoa; phylum Chordata; class Aves; order Passeriformes; family Passerellidae; genus Melospiza; species Melospiza melodia. Next base: position 66,544,517 of record NC_086199.1, on the reverse strand, counting down.
GTCTGTATGACATCATGCTTAGCACATAAACTAGGGAGAAAGTGCCTGGCAAGGGGGGCTGCTGCTCAGGGATAGGTTGGGCATCACTTACTTGATGATAAGCACTCGGTTTTCATTTGCATCGCTTGTTTTTCTTGAGTTTTGACTTTCTCTTTGTTATTTCCCCTTTTTAATAATTATTATTCTTGTTGTTATTGTTATTATTACCTTTTTATCTCAACCTACAAGTTTGCATTTTAATCTTTCTTCTTCTCACCCATTGCACTGGGCAGGAATGAGCAAGCAGCTGTGCAGACCTTAGTGGCCAGCTAGGGTTACACTGTGACACTGTTAATCTGTGTTAGCTGCACTCTAACACTTGTCTTGCATCCTTGTTAGAAATACCATCAGTCTCCAAATACCTTTAGAGACAATGCACTCACTTCCCTCAGTCTTTCAGATGAGACAGAAAAGAACCTCTATCCCATGATTATTTTTCCTATTAAATGCTCTTTAAGGGTTCTCCATTTCTTTAACAGGGGATGTGCAGGCAGCAGTGAAAAGCTTTCCAACTATGCGCACCTTTATTTGGAAAAGCTTTATTTTTCAGATTGTACTACATTATATGTCTGTAAACAGAAATACTAAGATCTGAAGAGGTCATTTGTCAAACTAAGGAGCTCTTATGTTAGCAGTGTGATGAAGAGAGGCAAAGTGCCATCTAGTGAAAGCAATAATTTAACACAAAGAAAATGTTAAGATCTTACTGAAGATTAGTTTGACAGTGTCAATTCCCAGATGTGGGTGAATATAGCCAGTGTTTTATTAACATAATATCACAATTTATGCAGCAAGGCTATTATTGCAATTACTCAAATCTATGAGTAATCCATGAATTTTTGCAGGTTTTTTTAAGAAAAAAAGCCAAGCATATTAAATCCCTTTTATGTGCACAAAGCAAAGCATGGCTAAGTTGTGCCAGAAGTGCCGTTGTTACTCTGTAAGAGATTTTCCTTCTGAGACACCAACAGTCCAGTACAATGTAAGCACTTCACAGGACTGAAATGCTGAGGTCAATAAGCACATGCATTTTATGAAAACAAGGGAAATTATATTGGGAACTTCTACCTCTCTCTCCTCTACCCACTCCTGAGTTTATTTGGTTTGATAAACAGATTATTCAACACAAATTGCACAGTGAGATTGCTCTGAAATTGTTACTGTTCTGGATCATTGCATTTATGGTATTTCCCCATAAATAATTAATAAATAAGTAAATATAATTAAATTTAACTATAAATATAAATATCTTTATTTTAAAATAAAATTTTAAATATAAATAATTAAAAAAACTTTTTTTTTTTAAGAAATAGAGCAAAATATCCACTGAGTAAATATGAAGAAATTTGAGCTAATTAAAATATCAGATTACCTTTTCATTTTCAAACACCAAGATTGACAAAAGTTTTCCTCAGATTACTGAGATCCAATACATAAAGTACATTTAATCTAAGGATTTTCATACCCGCTTTTGTGGAAATCTTATTTTCAGGGAAAATGGAGAAAATGGAAGGAAAATATTACACTTGCGTCCTCGTTCTGTAATTCATCCTAAATTCCTGATTGTTTTACAATATTTAACTACTTTGTATCAGCACAGCTTCTGATTCTAGTGCCTCTCTCCGATCCTGCAACTATTAAAGAAACCAAAACACTTCAGCATCATAGTCTGAGTGCTGTGACTATCACTTAATTGGAAAAATGAAACAGGCTGGAGAAATACAATCATGGTTTTGTTATTGTATCCTATTCAATGCTAAACACATTGTTAGCAGTCCAAACTGCTTGTAACCAGTTTGGTGTATCTGATTGATACATCTGTTTTGTAAATACACATGTAAAATTACCAACAGCAGAGTCAACATGGCAAAACCTGCCTGCATGCAAACTCCTTTGCAAACCCTCCTACCAGTTGTCCTCATTGAGATTTCAGAACTGAGCCTGCCTGACCCTCAGAGTTAAACTACTGGTATTTCTCATCTCTGAAGACATATTTGATAGCTATATCCTATAGATATAGAGAGAAGGAATCGGAAAAAAAAAAAGATCCTTTTTGCCTGTTCATGCAAAAGATTAAAGATTTTGATGTTACCTTAATTATAGAACATTGGCACATTTTGTTTAATTTCCCTGGACCTTTATTCTGTATCAAACATACTGCTGTATTATTTAGATTATAATGTCTTTCTTTGAACTGGCCTGTTATTTACTAGTGTTACTTCCCATTCTCATGATAAACTTGCTTTACCTAACCAATTTACTTTACTGCTAATTTGGTCTCCCTTAATTTCTAAGGGGAAAGGGTTTATAAACACTACGTAAATCTTTAGCACAACCAGCTACTATGCTTTTACTTTCTTGGTAAAAAGGAATAAGTCCCTGTTTATAAGTTTATTTAGGATTCACAGCGCTAGGGCTTAAAAGTAGCTGAAAAGCGGAGTAGGTACTGTAAGTAAATAGTTGCTAAACCCACATGAGAAGGGATTTGCAATGGTTCTGCGCATGGGAATAGGTAATAGTAAAATTAAAGGCAGAACATAACCAAAAAAAAAAAAAAAAACAAAAAAAAAACAAAAAAAAAAAAACCTTGTGCAGAGCATAGCAAGGTGAAACAATCCCATTTCTACTGCTTCTAGGATGTATCCTGGTAATGCATCCCAGGACATTTGTGTCCCCTAGTCTGTTGGAGCAATGATACAGGAACAGTTCCAAGCCTGTTAGTTCATTTATTAATTTATTCTACCTGCCATCCAAGGACTAAAAGAAACAGAACCTGACACTTTGGGGTTAGCTGATTTATTTAAATTCTTCCCTGCTTAGATCTTTGTTTTATTTTATTTTTAGTTTCCTCTTAGCATTATTTTTGAATAAGAAGTTCCAAGTATGCTTAATCATTGAAAAGTTCCTGACAGTGTCTCTAAAAGCAGTAACATTTTCTTTTATTGTAGCTTATGTTGCAGAAAGAGTAGACTTAGAAGTAATAAATATTGACACTCATGGAGAAGACTGAGGATTAATTTCCTTGAATGATTTCTAAATATGCTGAGGAGTTTCAATACATAACACTAATCTCTCAGTGTTTGCTACAATACAGCTGGTAGTAAATCTTCTTAGTTATGTGGCACATATTGCTAATTAAATAGTTCTGTCCTGCCCAAATTTCCTTTTAGGTGTTTGCCTATGTTTCCTAATTTTCTGCTTACACATTCAATCAGTGATTTATCCCCTATTTCCCCTTTCTGATATAAGTAAAAGTAAGTTGAGGCAGGAAAAAAAAAAATAGTTGAATATAGTTTGGTATGGAGAAGCAGTGGGGAAAGAAGGGCATACATACCAACGGAGCCATCAAGGCCAAAAACTCAGACCCAAGCTCCACTACAGCACATCACATAACTTTGCATCAGGAAAGATGTAAAAGAGTCCTGCATACTAAATATATATATATATATATATATATATATATATATATATATATATCATATATAAATATACATGTAACATATATCAATATGTCTCTGTTTGCCTGTGGGATCAGGATCTAATACCAAGCTATCACAAGTAAGATTACTCACGTCTTTCAGAGAGAAAAGTTTAAAATCCTAAGCTATTAAAATGGTATAACAACTAGAAGTTAGTGTGGTAAATTTACTCTTCTTAAGCAATCTTCAGATCTGTGACTGTGTTTTAGGGTGTCAGTAAAGCTATTTGGATTTAAAACCATGTCAGATGTAAAATGAGGAAACAGTTTTAACCATGGTACATAATTTCACCACAAAGTTTTTGGAAAAAACCCAACAAACAACACACCACAAGAAATAAACAGGTAAAATATCTAAAATGATATACAGAAATGGGGTTTGTAATTCTTTTACAAAAGTATATTTGCATAATCTATATTCTGAAAGAGATGGGCCCATATTTTGTACATCCAGTATCTTGGTAATTAAAAAAGTCAATACATTCTTAATATTTATACACTTAATTTTAAAATTTATGTCTTCTGGAAGCAGGAAAGTAGTCAAATCATAAGATTGGAAAAGACGAGTCACTGTGTGCTTTCTTGACTGTATTTTAGAAAATAGTTCCTCTGGGTTTGTTTCAGAGCGTTTTGTTAAAATTATTGAAAAAATTAATGAGAACAATTGCAATTTAAAATAAAAAATCTTTACCTTTGCTGCTGAGGAACCAGTTGGTAAGTTGTGTCAGGTCACATCAGCAGCATTGGATTGCCAATGTAACGCAGAGTGACTGATGCAGGCTGACAAGATATGCAAGCCAGCGACATACTAGCTGGGTAGGGAGTGGGGTGGGGGCACAAAAGAAGAAATACGACTTTGTCTCAGAAGACAAGATGTGGTTGTTCATAGGCAGAATCCCAACTGATCTCAGTGGTTGTCTTCCTGCAGTTTCAGCAGGGAGCTACCCTTCCATTTATGGAGTTAGACCTTTCATTGTAGCCTGGACTTGTACAGAGAAGGTACAGAAATAAATCCTACTTAAGAGAGCCCCACATAAATTTCATCATATCCTGCTTCAAAGCTCATTTGAAAGTGCTTCAATGAGGCACCAGTCAGTGCTTAGACCTTGCAGAGGTTCTCTCCACAGGGGAAATTTGCATAATGTACAATCATGGTTTTACATTTTCCAGTATCTCATTTAAAAACACATTTTTTTAACCAATAAATATTCTTTAAAATTAGCACCCAGAGAGGCATAAATTAGCATGTGAATGACTTTACACAAGTTCAGAGAAACACTCTGAGGCTTCAAAAGCATTTCATCATTTGCAGAAGGCTAGTTTCACACCATTGCTTATGGTCTAGTGAGTATCAGTGACTCAGAAACACAGAGCTGTTGAATGTGAACATGCAACAAGCAACCATAATTTCATTTTCTTGGCAAATGAGCATTAAGCCTACTTAGTGCAATTTCAGTAATTCAAGATGAAGTGGAGACAAGGGGAGACACAGTTAATGAGGAGTGTTGGTCCATCAGGATAATGATTCTCCTGTCAGTTATTCTGGGCATGATTCCTTAAGCTTCTAAGAATAACCCCACATGATATTTAATGCGCCATCACAGTGCATAAAAAAAGCAGCCATGTTACTTAGACAACAAGTTGAAAAAAATTACATCTGAGTTTTATGTAACTCAAAACAATGCAAGAAATACCTTTATCAGAGATGCACCTGCTCAGTTTATATGACAGTCAATGCTGTTAACAAAAATTTGCTTTTAGGGAATATTGTGTAAAGCAGCCCAATATTCTGTATCTTTACTACAGAATATTGGGCTGCTTTACACAACTTTTCAAAGCTCTTTAGCCTTCTGACTCCCGAGAAATAGATTTATTTGTCTGTTTCCCACAGCCCTGCAACATCTGAATTTGTCACAATAATTACTGAAAACATTGTCTAACACCAATACAATAATATCTATAATTGTTTCTATTTCAATGAAGTAAAGAAAACAAAGCCACAATAATAAAACTAGGACATGACTGGGACCACAACCACAGGGCATGCAAAAACCCCATGATTTTAACATTTTAGGGGGAAATTATCTTCAGCAGAAAACTCAGTAGCATAACTAAGCTAGCACTGCCTTCTTCCAATTGCCTCTGTAACTACTTAAAGTTTTCTCTATCAGATACATTTCGATGTGGGCATCCTATACAGCTGCAGTACCTACTTAAACATTGTAAAGATGTCTTAGACCACCACAGCAGACACAGATTAAATTTCCTCGGCATTAGTTATAAAGTGTTAAGGATTATTAGATAGCTCTGAAAACATTTGACAAGGTGATGGCTTAGGTCTTAATGTTTTCCCCTTATTCCAACCTAATTAAAAAACATGCTTAGAAAACATTATTCATAGTAGCCTGGAATTTAGAGGAGTAGAAAAATTACCTCCAACTAAAGTGTACAAGGAAAGCAGCTCTCAGTCTTGACCTGAGACATCCTGCAGATTTGTAATGAAGATTGTAGCTACCAAAAGGATTGTGAACTCTTACATAATAACCCATATTTGAAATCTGCTTGATTACAGTCCAACAGATAATTTGCAACATATCAATTTGGTGGTGCTTTTCTGATTTGCCTGTTGGTTTGTAATGGATCTTTAGGGGTTTGCATGCTTGCTGTTTCTTTCCAATCGATATCTGGATATGTGTCAAAGGTATTTTACTTCAGTATGAATATGCAATGACTGACTTCAAGCTAGTTTTCTTCTACCATTCTGTTTCACTGGTTAAAAGCATCTTTTTTACCTTTTTTGCTATCAGCAAAATAATTTGATAGAATTTATTTCACAAAAATGTATTATGACTGGCAGGACAATATCAAGGCAAATGTAAGTACATTAATATAAATGAAAAGAATGTTAAGGCAATAAAAATAAGTAGTGCAATTGAATACTTGTCAAAAGTCTGAAATACTGCAGGTGTTTTTCTAAACAATGGGGAGACATGATTTTTTAAAATAAAGTGAGTCTTCAATTTTTCTTCTAACTGTTGTGACAAAACTTGCAATAACGTCAGTTCACAGCAGTACAGTTTGTCAAATGTTAAAAAGATTTTCTTTAATATACATTGTGAACTTGAATTTTTACTTTATTTTACTTGAATGATAACAAGCATGAATAACAGGAATTAATGACACCCCAAATGCATCTGTCCCTCTCTTTTGCTGCAAATTTTGAGTGATTGAGCCCAAATTTTATAAATGCTGCTTAAACTATATTTGCCCATGGCATGCACAGTCATTGCTTTAACAGGAAAAATACATGCCCTTTCTGTAAGGCAAAGGATCCTTGCTGCTCCAGCATTAGCAGGCATCATTAGAACACTGCTAGCTACAGCTGAATAAGCTTTGGCTCTGCTATGTCATCTATATTCAAGCCATTAAAAATAACATTGTAAGCTGTTATGTAGTTGTCATATCAGGAGGAAGTCTTATTCTGATTTAATTAAATTTTTCTGGCGACCGATAAAGACAGGGAGTGGAAATAATTAAGCCCATATAGGTTATGCTTTTCATTATTCAAGGAGAAAATCTCTAAAGTTTTATCCTTCACTGGGCTTTTTTAGGAAATTTCTCAGGTCCTTGCCATTTATTAATGTGTTGATTCATTTTAGCAGGACTGATATCTCTAGGGGATCATAATTCATTTCTCTTGAAGCCCCAACATGCAGAAGCTGTTTCAGAGAATTCTCCCCAAATAGTTACAGATGAACTATCACCTGAAATCAGCGTGATTTATTTAAAGTTGAAGACAGCTGCAATGAAATTTGATTAAATGGCTTGGCCACTACCCAGGCAGATCTAGCTCTGGTAGGCTTTCACCCAGAAATGCTATGAATAAGCTGCTCGAGGGTACCCGAGGCCAGATAAAAGAACTTGGAATTCCAGCACCCTATTTTTAATTCCAGACACAGCAAAAATGGAGACCAGAAAACTCTGTTAAGCCTTTCTGTGCTGCACAGAGGGCTCAACACCATCACATGGAATTCAGAGCAGCACAAGGAGCAGCAGATGCCCTCAGTCAGTCCTGTACATATCAGCTCCCTTCTGTCGGCTCACTGGGAAATGCTGTCTTAAATCCTAGCTGTATTCAGCTACAGAAAAAATTGAATTACCCACTCTTGGGATTCACTTCCTCCACACACTGGACCAACAAAGAAAATTCAGTCCCCAAACACTCATGAAGGTAGGCGCTCAGATATTTCCTCTTTATTAAAAGTTTATTGCTAAACCACAGTAACTAAATTGGAAAACAGTCTGGCTTGTTGGGGCTTCTTTGTCTCTCCATGTTGGAATTTACACTCATTTTCTTCACTTTCACACCTAGTTATACGAAAAAAAGCCCAGTCTGTTCTGGGTTTGTTTATTTTTATATATGAAATAATGTTGCTACACTGCAGCAAAGCTCCAGGGAGAGGCGGAGGGTTGATTGCAAACCAAGGCGGGGGCGCTCACCTGCTTACTGTGGTACTGCCTTCTCTGGGAACTACAAAATGCACATTTCAGAGCATGCCTGGCCTCCAGGCAAGAGATGCCCTCAGGGGACTTGGCCATGACCTTACGCAATGGACTGGGCGACAGAGGACACCAGTTCTGCGGTTCTGGTTATGGATTCTTTCAGAGATTAACAGCATGTGGAATTCGGATGTGGTTTACACCACCGCGCAGTCCACAGGGATTTTAATCTGCCATTGTATCCTACAAGGGCGAGATGTTGGGAATTACCCAATGTCTGATGCACTGGGTGTCCTAAGAACAAGAACAGTGCCACCAGCACACAAAAATGCTACAGCTCTTTGTCTCCTTTGATGTGATATTTCCATACCCTGCCAGTCCTGCTTGTTCCCTGGCACATAAACCCTAACATTCCAGTTACTATTTCCTACAGTTGCAGGGATATATAGAAGAAAGGAAAGCGGGGCCAGGCAAAAAAGGCAAGACTCTTATCCTCTGCCCTATGATTGTTTGATAAAAAATTAAATTAAAAAAACAGTGATCAGGTCCACAGCCTAGCAGTTAGCTCTTCACTTTCCCGAGTTTTGCTCTCAGGACTGTGTAGTTTAAATTTAAGACAGAAAACAATGGACCAGTTGCTTGCACCTACTTGACACTGCACAAAATGGATATGATGGCTATTAATTTATGGCTTTGTGAAAGCAGGTAATATTATGTGAGATGTCACTGCAAAACACCTGTCCCAGACCAAATGAGAAAGGTTGAGCATTATATAAATTGACAAGGGCCCACATTAAATTTTATGCGAGCTACACAGCGTGAACAGTCAGATTTCATCTCAGTTTTGATTTCAGGACCCTTTCCAGACTAATACTATCATACCCAGGAAGTTCTGACCTCCCATAATATGCCTTACTGCTATATCATCCCAGAGCATCACTTCTATGTCATCTGTTTCCTCCCCTGGGTACACAGAGGATTAACATATTCCTGCTAAATATATGAAAGGGAATGCATTTCCACATCATAGCCTTGGTGTAGATGAAAATGAGCATTCCTTATTCCTCTGAGCTGTCAACAAGCTATTGTTCAAAAGAATGTTTCTTATTCTGCCAAGAAAATACTTGGCTACTTTACAGTACTAAAAACTATGTGCCTTAGATCAACTGGTTGACACAGAAGTGCTTGCTTCCTCTCTGTCTGCCAGGACAGTTTCCAAATTGAAAGCTTTAACACAGCACTCAACACCCCTGAGTAGAGTCATTAAAAAAAAACGGAGTCTTTGAGATGTTATAGCACTGAAGTAAAAGGTGAAAATAGAGTGATAATGACATTTGGTAGTTATGTACAGTTTCTCAAATTCAGTGGTATTAAAATGTTTTATAAATTAGTACATGAAAGGTAGGCATGCTCAACTAAAAAAAGCAAGCATAGCTGAAGGAACATTACATTTTGGCAAAACTATCATTCTTTTGAGAAGTTCACAGGAGTCCTTTAAATTACTTCACTTTGAAGCAGGACTTACAGAGAAATACTTGTATTTCTTTTCTGTTTACAAGTAATTCATTCTAAAAGATTATTTTATCAAGATATGTATTCCCAAATATTTACAAGGTATTGTTTTTCACTGCATTTTATCTGATGGAATATTTAATGTGAGCAGTGCCAATACAGTATCTTGCAAAAATTAATCTTACTGTGTATTTGAATAATTGTTAGCTTGTGTAGCTCTCATTTTGAATAAATTATTTCAACCTCTAAAACCATAGAATTACGAATAAGGAATAATACCCTTCTTGACAGTTTATGATTTTTCTTTTAAATACCCTTGCTCCCAAAGTTGGAGTAAACATCTTTATTTCTTCAAAGTGTAAATATTTATTTTTAATGTTTATTTTGAAACTGTGAAAGATTTATCTTCATTTGGAAGCACTTTTAAGGTATAATGGGTTGAAACAGAAATATCTGGAGGACTTTCTTTCCCACATTTTCTGCTACAAATAAAATTTATTTAGGTAATTACTGCCACTGTAACATGAGTGCAATAAATGATCCAGACCTTTCATTTACCTCAGTTGTTTTGCACACAGAGAACTATTATGAAGAATGTTTAGAGTGATATTTTACATTAATGCATTTCCTTCACTCCTCCAAGAAACGTCGTTTGATTATGTCTTTTCCTACATTACCTCTTCACAATATACTTTGGGCCTATATTCTCCTGAAGTCACTGTTGGGATTGGATTCAGACTCAAATCTTTGCCTCCTGGCCAGAAGCACACCTGAAGGCTAAGATTCTCTGCCGACCCTGGGATCTTCCCCAATTTCCCTGTGCCAGGACAGGGCAGAGGGATAATCTTCACTTGTACAAGTGGCTGCCCTGAAGGATGCTCACCTCCAAAGCAGTGAAACAAATTTTCCTCAGGCACTGTGAGCAGAGTTAAAATTATTCATTAGAACTCTCAGCTATGCTAGTCCAGCATTTTAACTGCTAATCCAGGTTCACAGCTCTCCTTGTTTTCAGAGAGGCAATAAACAAGGAGGTGGCGTTTGAGAGGCATCACTGGAGAAAAACATCAGGCAGTGCATAACTTAAATTAAGGTTTTGTCATATACAAACTTGCTTTATTAAACTTTCAACTTGTCAAGATCACAGTTGAAAAACACTTTTAGGGTCCAGAACTCCAGTGCAACTAATACTCTTCTTGACATTTGAAGTATTATGTAAGGAGCTTCAGGTGTAAAATGCACTGTAGACAAAAGACTTTCTTGCCTCACAAAGAAACTCATAAAATGGTTGAATTGTCAGGGAAGTGACAGCCAGAAAGGGACAAGAATGCAAATGGATTTAGAGCTGTGGTAGCTCCTGAAGGACACGGGCATTATGTGACAGCCTGGAAACATCTCTGGACTTATGTTCTCCCCTCCATTAAGCTCTTGTCCTTGATTGCACCCTACAGACCACCAGGCTAGCAGAGAGCATGAGGCTTGAGCCGAGTTAAAAACTAAGCCGAAGGAGGAGGATACAATTTTATTTATTCTAGACCTGATCTACCCAGGTTTTTGTTTGGTGGACAGCTGGCAAAGCAGTGGCAGCTGCCAGCAGCTCCCTTAGCTGCCCATATCAGTGCCACAGGCTGCAGGATCAACTTTTCCAGAAGTTGTTAATAATTACAGTAGGAAAAATGTACCCATTTTCTAAAATAGGAAGTGAAATACAAACCACACTATGCTATCACCACTCAAAAGCACAGAACAGTTCTGATTGCCTTTGGACCTGGGCTGATTTTCAGGGTAAATTGTTAAGTTAATGTGCTTGCTTGACGTTACGGTCAGCACAAACGTTTCATCAGAAGCAGCTTGTTAGAGTGGGGCCTTTACTGTCACAGACAAAAGCAGAGGCACTACAGATTCAGCTGAGATTGGGGCTATCAAACACATTACTGGGAAAACCTGATGCAGTAAATTAGCCTTCATCCAAACCCAGCTCACACTCAAAGTACCTGTGTGAGTTAACACCAGAAATTCTCATATCACTGACCACACAATCTTTTCTGATACTGCTCAAAACTTCATCATCTTTCATCAGAGACTCATTAATCCAATAATTGACCCACTAAATTCAAACACAAAAGAACTTACCTCCATTAACATATTCCAGTTCTAAACATAAACTTTTCCAATAAAAGAACTAAAATAAAGGTTACTGCCTGTGATACCGTTCTAGTGGAGACCAACCTTCCTCACCCACCAACATCACTTTGTGTTACCATCTTATTGCAAAGCTCCCATACCTTCTCAGTGATTTCTCATGGACAGCTCCTCACAGCACTGACCCCTTCCTCACAGCACAACCAACAAACTCCATCTCTCCCCTCACCCAGCTAACCCACTCTTTTGTAGCACTCATCTTCTTATTGGACACAGCTGTGGCCTATTAAGGGCAGGCCTGCTCCTAATCTTTGGTGATTGGTACAGCTGTAGCTCCTCAGGTGTGAGACTGCCTTCTGCACTATTTTCTTACGTTCTATCCCTCCACAACTTTACGATTGCAGTGGCAGAGTGGTGTGAATAAGGGGTGCTGGAGAACAACTGGCTTTTGAAGACCACACAAGTACCTGCTACATCTGTCCACAGGAGCCTGTTCATTTCCTTCTCAGAGGGAGGCAGAAGACTAGGCCCCAAAATCATTTTATGAAAGTCAAGCAGTGAAAAATACCAATTTTGACTCAGGCACATAAGAGCAGATTCAAATATAACTGAGTTTCACAGGTAGAGAACAACTGTGTATTTTCATCCATTCCCTCTTAACTAATTTCAAAAGGTTTAGTTTAGTGAAAAAAAAAAATCTGTTACCTTAAAGTTAAGACCACCCACAAAGTGGGATACTATGGAGGGGGAACAAACTAAAACAGAGCTAAAACCCCAGAACACTCTTGGACTGAAGGCCAGAATTAGTTTAAATGGTGCCTCAGGATCATGTACAGGAAGGCAGAATGCTAGAGCGTTGTATATATGTGTCAATTCATATGTGGGCACATCTATAATACATTTTAGTCATTCTGGAATATGTTGTCACTTTAAAGTAATTATAGTATACACAGTGGGTAAGAAAAAAAATCACTGAAAGTGAAGCTCAGACTTCTGAATCTATAATAAGGCATCATAATTACCTGTTCTTAGATAGTGAACAACTGTAAGCCTATAAAAGTCAATATAAGGAGCAGGTGTTCAGGCACTACTCTTGAGCATTTTTAATACACTTTCAAGCAGGCTTTTTCCACTCATGGAATGGTGATCATACCATGCTAGGTATGTCAGCTGTACAGGTTTCTGGCTAATTCCACTGCTGTTAAGAAAAGAAATGTAATCTAGCAAAGCATGATGAGCTGCTGTCAACCTGAATGGAGCTGCCTGTCCATTGTGTTGTCTCCCGGCATTTTTGACGGTGAAGACTTGAAAAAGCAAGTTAATGGCTCTTTGTGTGCTTGCTCAGGCTAAAAGGAGTTCTACTTTAATATCCTGTCTAGGAAGGACATAACTGTTATTTGGTGTTTCTCCTTGCTTTGTCTCTTCTTGTGGCTCTCGTATTACAGAGGTTAGAACAGCACACTTGGCAAATACCATTTGTTCTTGTATGTTAATCTCCATTACTACCCTTTACTCCTTTGCAGCTTTGTTAGACTGAGGAAATACACTTCAAAAGGCAAACTAGAAAAATATTGATATAACAGAGCCTTCTTCTGATACTATTCCTTAATCTGCTACTTCCTTTTCTTGTATAATCCTTAGATATCCATTTTCCATACTTGCTTTAGTTTCCAGCAACCCTTGAGACTATTACATTAACATGCATAATTGGATTATGATCCTTTATGTTTGCAATTCACTGTACATTCCTCTAGGTTTGTGTGCTCTGTTTTTGGCAACAGCCTATAATTGCATGAATTTCTTTAAAAATATCTAATTTTCAAAAGTTGCTTGCATATGGTTTATGGAGAATGTCATGCTTTAATGGTAGATAGGAATTTCAGGTCTTTTGATTGCTAGCTGCAAAATTACTTTGGGAGAGCAGACAATTAATTATTTCTGTAACTTCTTGGAAAGCTCAGTGCTTCAAAACCAAGTGCTGGCAGAATCATACCAGTGTTCTGCTTTGAATTCTGCCAATATTGAAGTTTACTAAATATTAATGTGCCATGGAAGAATTTTTATCAAGCTGCATTAGAAATAAACACATGCACGATGACTGCAGCATATTAAACAGTAGGGTATGTTTTTATGTTAATAACTTCTGAGCAGATATTGTTAGCTCATTCTGTTTAAATCTGATAAACCTTCCTGCATTGGGCAACAGGATGTTCCAAAATTGGTTTGAAGAAATGTAGGCAGATTTCTGCAAATCCTCTGGTGTTCTGTCTCCATAAAGACTGAGTGTTGTTTTTTTCAATGGCTTTTAGTGCTATACCATGATAATCAATAAAGTTATTCAGTAAAAAGTTAATAAAACAAGTATTAACCTCAGAGACCACAGAATCAAACAGGTCAAGGATACTGATTACTTCTCATTGGTTTACCTCAGGATCAAAGGTAGTGAAATGGTGATTTGAGCAAGATAAAAAGAATCTGTCTGTGTAATATACTGCAATAGCAAAAACCTTATACTAAATTTTTAAACATTGCACCCAAAGGAAGCAATATTTGTGAATATTTCTTGATGTACTGGTGGGCAAATGATACATCTGATTCCTCTTGTTTGAAGGGGTTTTTTTGTTTGTGGTGCATGTCCTCAGAAAATAGTGTTTACAGCAGTTTTGACTATATATAATGTAATTTGATTAATGCACGACAAACCTCTAAAATCTCCATGGATTACATTTTGCATGTATGTGATTTTTCCCAACACCCACATCTAGGTAAGAATGTTTTCCTTATGAACACTAATTCAGATGCTACTGAAAAAGAAACTGTACTTAAAAGCAAATAAAAAGGATCTGAAGACAGAATGGCAAAATTGTCATAGTTTATTTTCTAAATTGAGGATTGTTTCTTATAAAATAAAAAGGGAACATGACATAAGTGCCAGCTTATTCCTTTCTTGGGACTCTTCTTTAACTATATCTATTACCCCAGTAATCTTTGCAGGATACTTGAAGCTGACATGGGGGACACACAGGCACATTCTGACACTTGGCACTCCATGTCAAACTGTTTCAAATGCAGAGCATTAGGTGAATAAATTACACACCTCCCAGAAGGCAGGTGCAGTGACAGAAGATGTGCTTTTTCTGTCTAAGCATTTTTCCTTGTAGTCCTGCTACCGCTGAGAGAAATTTGAAACACATGGTTATGTTCCGTTCTTCAGATACTCAGTTTTGAGCTTTACAGATGTTTCTATTTCATGTTCAAGAGCTTTCTGACATACAGTAATGCCTCGTCACATTTGTGCCAACAGAGCTCTCTCCTTAAGAAGCATCTCTCCAGATGTGATGAGTTTTCTGTGAAGCTGGTGGGACCTGCAGCAGTGTCTCACAGCCATGGTCCAGGCTGTGCCACTAATTACCCTCAGTATAAACCCAGCCTCTTTCCAGAGCCCATGAAGAAATTCTTATTTTATTATATGGAGTCTTCAAGAATTCTTTGTCCTCGAAGCCTCTCTGTTTCCAGGGGTTCATCATAAAGATACTGAAGTCACTATTTCAGACTAGTTCATCTTTGCATGGTCTAGAAACTAACAAATCATTCTCTTGCACACAAGTAAGGCTGGAGGAATTTCTTTCCTTCCAAACACTCTGAATAAAATGCATAAATAAAATTAACCATGTACCTTTGAGTACTGATTGTTGTTTATGATCCAGTAGATTTCTTTTTCCTCTCAGCTATACTGGTTGGGGTTATTTTTATGTGTTCTAGAGCCTTCATTACCTTCAATTACTTTCTCATGCTTGAACAACCAGTGTTCTTCACTTAAAAAAATTGTTCTTGCAGCTTCCACCGTGTTTTCCCTGCAGAAATCAATCATGGTGAAGAAGTATAGTCAGAATAATTTCCTTTGCAGAGCTTATGCTCTACAGGATAAATCTCAGTTTTCCAGGAGAATGATACTTTCATATTTTTAGAATAGATGTCTCATAAATTGGATTGTTTCTACAGCACCATTGCTAGTCCTAATTTCCAAGTCTGATAATTGCAAGGTTAATCATGAATTCCTGCTTCATTTCTGAGGCCCTTTGATACTAAATTTCCAGACTGAATTTTTGTTGTTGTTGTTGTTTTCGTTGTTGTTTTCTTGGGTTTTTTTTGTGGGGAAGGGTGCACAAACTGTGTTCATAGATACCAACAAATGGGGTTTTGTGCTGTGTACACATACATGGTTGTAAAAGATGTCCTCATTGTACAAATTTGATGCAACAGACCACACGTGAGTTCAATCTAAGTTCTAACTAAGCAGTCTCAACATCTCAATGTCATCCAAACAGCCTTTGTAAGTGGATTTATCATTGATTCCACCTGTAATGGACCTACAGTATGTATACTTCTTGCCCCAGACAAAAGACTGATTTCTGTACTGTCTAAAACTCACACTGCATGTGTTCTCTGCTTATGACACAGCTGCAGTGGCTGACATATCTTGTGTGCAGATAAAGCATGACTGACTTTACATCTTTCTGTTCACTGTCATTATTTGATGACGTGAACGAAAAGAGAAGAACCTTTAGCAATCCCATACAATCTGTTGCCATCACCATAAATAATGCAGCCTGTTCAGATGAACAAACAAAAGTCCTATTTTGTCACAGAAGCCTAAACTGCTCATGTCATGAGTGATATTTTATTGCCACACCAATTACAGTGAAATAGCAGTTTCTCCTTTTAAGTTACTCACCTGGGAGTTGGTTTGCAGATTTGAAATCAAGCTGCAGTAAATAAGAAATTGTCAGAAGAAAAGAAGGCTTCCTTACAAAGAGATTTCTCTCCCATTAGCTTCCCAGGTGCTAAAACAGCTTAAGAAAAAGCTGCTAATTACTCAAACAATAATTGAAAAGGCATTTTTAGAGGAAAAAAAATGATTTTGTGGAGTCCAGATAAGAGTAATGTAAAGTAATAATTATTACCTAATAAGGAAATAAGCTTTTATATTTTCTCTTAAATAAAGGATCATGGTGCACTTTGTGACTTAGCTCTCCGTGACATACCTCTTAAAAGTAATTAAAATGAGAAGCTGATGAAGGCAGGCTCCACATATGATACCCAGAGTGTGCTGAGTGGGCATCCCAATCATGTTCCAAACCACCACCGTGTAGGAATAGATTCAGTAATCTGGAAGTAGGAGAAATGTTTCTGCTCTTCTGTTACACTCTGGAAAATTAAACAAGAAGTTAAATGCAAACTGCTGGCTTCAACGTAAGCATTGATGGTCCCTGTATCTTTCTAAGATGTGATGTGATGAATCAACATAACTTCCCCCTGAAGTGATACCTGTCACTTCAGAGCACTGGCGCCTTCCTCTATTACCTTCTCTGGGTGTGGCACTCAGAGGTGTGCTGGCCACAGGGCTGAAGTACCCAGAGTCAAGTAAGTAATTTAGATCAGAACAACTGTCTGGATTTCAATGAGCCCTTAAATACACAGCAGTAAATTGCCTGATTGTCTCTGTTAGTTCTAAATGTTGTTGAAAACCTTGTCTGCCCCCTGTCTAATTGTTTGCTAGTAGAAAAGATTTCCAGGGAAGAGAGGCAAGAATTTGATGCAATTTACAAAATCAATATAATCAAAATTATTCTTTTCTGTGGTAAATTTCTCCCTGGCATGTATTTAAGTGCTGTTTCACACTTTAATTTTGATTATTTTTCTAGTGATCTGAATTTACAGAGAGTAACTTGTCTAATAAAGGTCATACCATAGACTTGAGATTTTTTTTTTTTTGCTAGTAAACCTGTTAGATTGCAAGAATGAAAAGGACAATTTCCCCTTGGGCAAAGTAATACACTGTGAAAACAATTGAGTTCTACAAATTACATGAACCTCTGAAAGTAGCATAATTCAAGTATTGCTTTGAGCTTGTTTTAGATAGAAATTGTGTTACAAGAAGTCATTAAAAGGATGAAGATAAAGCATATAGACATATTAGAACAGCTGGTATATTTGGAAAAAACTAGTATATTTGTGTGGATCGTTTGGGCACACATGAGGGTTTTGGGAGAAAGCCTGTTATGACTTTTGCCCAATACAAAAGAATTTTCCACACTGCAGTTTCTGAAGACCACTAAGTTCTTCACCAGCTTCTTCAGAATATGTGCTTAAGTGTGCCAAAAGCAGGAACTGTGAATGTGTTCACTGGAGCACACACTGAGATTACACCCTGCTCCTTGCAGAGAGGGTGGATCCAATGACTTTCCCACCCAATCTATTCTATGATTCTGTAGATTCCACTTGAGTCCAGTTGTACCTTTCAGATGAAGCTGTATGTAGCTGATGCTGTTGACTTCAAGCTCTGATACTTGATAGCAATAAAACAGGAAAAGATTTCTAGAGATTCTCAAAGCCAGTTCTATATTTCTATGCTTCATTTCAGCAAGTAATTCAAAATATTCCACCCCTAAGTTTACACAGTTGATATTCACTGATATGATTGCCTTTGCTCACTGCCTCCTTTGCCATATTCAGATGGCAATACAAGGATTTCTAAAACTCATTATGAAATGGTGATGTCTCTTGGATGCTACTTAAAATTCAATCAACATGAAACAGGTACTTAGCATCTGGATTGTTCTTTTTTTGTTTGGACATTTTGAGAAAGATTAACAGAGAAGAAATTTAGGAAAGAGCAGTTGTAGATGATTACACATCAGGAGGAATCACATTCAAGTATACAAAAAAGTTTTTAACTTATCCAAATGAAGCTGTGAAGAAATGTGTTTGAAGACTGTAGTAGGGACATTTTTTCCCTCTAAACTTTTCCAATATATGACTCCCCTTCATTCTGGGAGTTCAGGGATCACTCTCAGAACCAGAGTTACAGTTCTGAGAAATCCTGAAAGGAAAGGTTTTGCCCATCTCTGAACTGTGGGACTGTATTGAGAAAGAAAAGATGTTGAAGAAAAGACTCTCCAGAAAGCTCAGAGTGGGAATAGGATGGAGGGTGTGGGAAAGGTAAGGTTGCTGTGAAGTTCAGGAGCAAGTGGATTTCTGTATGTGCACAGGACTCCTGTGCAAGGAAGTGAGGGTTGCCATGTCAAGGCCTTCTCTTGAGAAAAGTAGAGGTACAAGATACAGCTTGACAAGTCAGAAAGATAACCTGTCCCACCACCATGTCTGTTCAGATGGGAGTGGAGAGCTCTGGAAAACCTCTGGGAGGCCTGGGTCTGACATGGGGACAGAGACATCTCTGAAGGAAAGACAGGTTCCCAGAACAACAGGCGTCTGAGTCAATGCCTGTGGCAGAGAATTTCATTACTGTATACCTGTTCTGCTACCTCTGAAGAAGTGTTATTTTTGTATCTGGGCAGCCAATAGGTCACCTGAAATCAGACTGTCACAGCAGCCATGAGAATAATCATGGAAGGAGGAAGCAAGGAGCAGGTACCTCAATCTGTCAAGATGCAGAGTGCTACTAAACCAGACTCTACAAATTGCTAAAGATCTGCATTCTGAACAAAAATCACCTGCTTAGGTTCTACTGGTGTTGAACTAAAGATAATGGTGAGGAGGAACTATATGCAATGCAAGGAAAAGGTGTCTTAATGTTAATAGTTGAATGTAAAATATTACCAAAGTAATTGGTACACATTGCTTTAAATGATTCACTGAAATAACACTAGACAAAATGTTGTAAACATGTCTGCATTTACAGGGAGATGAAATTAATCATCCAACTTCAAGAATTTCCCTACCAGGTTCTTATTGACACAGACTGCTGCAGAAGTGTGTATGCATCTTTTTAAATCATCTAAAATATCCTTTTCCTGACTAAAGTAACAGGCTCAGTGCAACTCATCTGCAACATTTGTAGTGGATTTAGTGGGACTTCTGGGACTATCTCCCATATGAAAATCTTGCTGTGCCTTTACAAAAACCATGAGAAATTGGCATGAATCTTCATTACTTGATCCAAATTTTTAAGCTATGATTTCACTCAAAATATAGCATGATTCAAAATATATTGTTTCTGTGGTATTTTCACCAGAAATACTAACTTGGTGATTATTTTTTAATCTGTATTTGTAAATACTCAGGATTCTGAAATTAGGTTCCTATGAATATAGAGTTTCTATGGCTGTTCAAATGAAACAAAGGACAAATATTTTTCCCTGAATTGTGTGTGGTAGTGCAGTGTCATCCGAGCCAGAGCTAAAATTCATATCATAATGTGAAAAGAAAAAATTATCACTTAATAATTCAGAAATGTCTGAATCATTGTTCAAGAAGGATTAAGTATAAAAATATAATTAAAACAGTTTTATGTATGTCAGTCAGTAAAATAATATGAAATAAAATCTCAAGGAAAAGAAGCTAGGCATATTTCCCTGCCACCTGCAAACAGAATGAAAGAGGATAATCAGGATGTATAATTAGTAGCAAGAGAGGTACACTCATCACCTTCATAAAATCTAAGATGAAGTCCTGGTAAGACTTATAATTAATGCTTTTCAAAGAGTGATCTGCAAATCCTATTTACTTTATGCAAAAAATATTCTGCTTGATCTTAACTCTTCCGTTTGTTCTGGATTCCCTTGCATCTTTCTATCTGGAAAATAACTCATAGTTAAAGATTCCATAAAATTTTTTTTCAATCTCTTTTCCATGTTAGTGTTCTCTAGATTTTGCCACATGGATATTAGGAATTTGAGAAAGAAAGAATTGCAAAGGTTGTTTTTGTCTAACCGGTGTTTAGCAGATAAAATAATTCCTAAACTTTTTAAAAGCTCCTATTTTATGCCATAAGTTTTCCTCTAATTCCTTGAAAATTACAATTTGAGTGGCCACTGAAGAACCTTTTTACAGTGAGGGAGGTGAAACACTGTCACAGTGTGACAATGCCCAAAGTGGCAGCAGAAATAATCCCACCTCTGGAAATACACAAGGTCAGGTTGGACAGCACTCTGAACAACATGATTTAGCTGAAGACGTCCCTCCTTATTCTGAGGGGTTGAACTAGATTATCTTTAAATCTCCCATTCAAAACAACTATTCTATAATTTTGTGAAAAATGAAAATTCCATTGAGACTGATTTTAGTGGCCTAGAAAAACTTTACCAGTTGTAGTAGAACATAGGAGCATCTAAGTACTGTGAGTTCATTGGAGGCAGGGACGGATGAGGCTCATGAATTACAAAGTTCAAGTTCTTTCCAGGTAGCGGTTCATCTGGGAATAGTATAAAATATTGAGTCGATGTGTTTTTCAATTTCTACAAGTCTGGAGTGATTTGGCAGTTTTCAAAGCATTGTTTTTTGATGGCTGAAAACGGTTTTTGGTTATTTTCCTAGACATTTTCTCTATTCTAAGCATTGATTTTTCTTAGCTTTTTTGTCTGGGTTTTTTTTTTTTTTTTTTTTTTGTTTGTTTTTTGTTTTGTTTTTGTTTTTGTTTTTTTGGGGTTTTTTTTTTTTTTGGTTTCTTTCTTTGACTACTGAGTTCAGTAGTTGCACATTATCACATTATATGTAATTCAGTGGAAATATTCATTAAAGCAGCTGAAGTCAACCAAGTGCATAAAATCTGGTAGGATGTTTCTACTGCAAATGCAAAAGAGGAATGATAACTATGATCTACATTTTGAAGGGACAATAATCTGTCTTTCACAAGTTATGGTTGTTCTAGTATTGGCTCAATATTTTTTAAAGCTTAGGATTTATGTTCACTGGAGACATTATATGTTTGAAATTGTTCTCTCTAAAAGAATTTCTTATGCATCATGTTTAAACAATTTGTTCTTGAGTTTTTAGTGTTTAATGACTTTGGGATGATCTCTAGCAGCAAGTAAGCTACAAATGGGGGGAGGGAGGTAAAAACATTATGTTTGAAACAGGGATAAATCAGAAAGGGACCATGTATTTAGGACAAGTAGGGAAGATGATTTGTAATGTTTTGAAAAAATAGGCATAATATTATGGGGAGTTTCCACCAACTGAAAGAAGTTCCAAGTGTCGTCACTACCTTAATGTAAATAATGAGATTTCCTCTCTGAGATGGAATTATTTTGTAATCTCTTTGAGCCAGTAAATAGTGCAGACCAAATTGGCCTTTGGCACATTGAAATTCACTCTTTTTAACTGGACCTTTCTCGTCAGGTAAAAATAAAAGAAAAATATGACTGTCAAACTTCTAAACCTCTGGAACAGGCCGCCTGGAACTGGAACTTGAAACAATGCATCAGGACCCAATCTCCTTTCCTTGGTATCTATTGTCAGTCTCGTTTGCAGCTGCAGGCAATCTAACAGTACTTTTAAAGAAATCCTTCTATTCGCCACTCAGCAACACTTTCTCAGTAGCAGTGAAATCTGTTGCCCCGATGACACTTGTATTTAGCCAATACTGAGACTTCAAGTCATCTATGCTTTTACACAGACAGCAAGGGCTTGACAGTTAGAATATTATTTATACACTGAGTGCTGGCTCTGCAGGTTGTGTTGTCTTGCCTATTATATAGACAAACAACTTTTCATGCCGGAAATTGTGCATGTATTATTTTCTTTTCTCTTACTTTATGGACAGGAGAATAAAATGAATACACACAGCCAGTCACACGATAAAGTAATTGAAGGTCAGGTGGGATATGTGTCTTGTATACAGGATGAAGTTTTCCTTACTTTACTCTTGGTGTCATGCCCACAACAATAAGCAGCTTTAAAAATTGACAGATTTATCATCTTGACATGCAATTTTCTGGGTAACTTTTCCAAAGCTGTGGTTAAGCTATGAAGCTATTTCTATTTGGAAAAAGACTGATTATGATGATGTACAGATTTTTTTGCTATATTCAATTTTTTTCCTGAGTTCTAACCTTGATCTGTGGTATGGAGGATATTAAATTCCTGGAGCTGATAATTATGCTCAGTGCTTAAGAACCGGAGAAAAATTCATAGTGCTGTATTGATGGTGTTGAAAATACTGAGATTTAGTCAATCTTTGGAGCAAGGAGTTGAAGGCTTAGTGCATGGAATGCTTTCTCTAGACAAAAATTATTATTTAAATGTTTGTAACACATTTCACATGGAAACAACTGCAGCATTATAAAACTGTGGGTTATGAGGTGAATAGGAGAAAGGTGTAAAATGGAGAGCTGTCTAATTGTAACCTTGAAAATCCAAGCAGTCAGGTTTAAAAATCAGCAGGGAAATGTGACATATGTATAATTTTCCTTATAAATCATTAAAGTTGAGTAATTATTTTGAAACAGATCACAGGGAACCAGATATTTTGCTTTTCAGAAAGACTATAATTTCAGGAGAGATTAAACTGATTGTGTATAGTCCAAAGTATTAGAGTCAGCACAGAGCAATTTTGACAAGTTTACAGCTGTTGTCAGGTCTGTCTGCTCCATCCCAGGAAGACTTTCAAAATCAGGATGTGGCATTTCACAATATAGTTTAGTGGGCATGGTGGTACTAGTTAAAATATTGGAGTTAATGGTCTTGGATGTCGTTTCCAACCTTACTGATTCCATGATTCTGTGAAGTGTTTAAAGCCAGGTTGAATGGGGATTTGAGCAACCTGGTCCAGTGAAAGATGTCCCTACTCCTGGCAGGGGGTTTGGAACAAGATTCTCTTCAAAGTCCCTTTCAACCCAAACCATTCTGTGATTATAAAGGGGAAACTGGCTTTATGAAAAGAAGTATGGACCAGAAAAATAAATTAATTTGCCATTGGGGGTGTTAGATGAAGCAGGTTCATATTATGCTGGCTAATTTTCAGTAACACTTCAGGAAATGTTTTTTGTCCTTTCCTTGGGAACTGGAGTGGGTGAAATTCTGTGAACTGAACCAAGCTCCTGATGAAAGAGGAAAAGTGTTTTAACTTCTCACAATAACAAGAAGTCAAGGAGGACAGTTCAAACATAACAAGCTCCATAAACCAAATCAGTTGTGAGTTTGTACAAGGGCAAACTCTGAGTGCAGCCATCCATTTTTCCTTTTCATCTCTTTCTGAAGGACAGAATGTAAGGAAGGGGAATCATGTCTATCACTAAAAGTTATGGTAAATTTTAGAAAGCACTATTATCTGTGACTTCTTTGCAAGCCACACAAAGCCTGCAGTACTCTTGTGCTGGATAGTCCTACCTTTCAAACAAATGCTGGGCAAGAGTTAATATTGCCTTCCAATCTCTCAGGTTATGTCTTCAACTGAGCTTGAAATAAATTGCTCTGTGGATGAACAAAGGACTCAATTCTCCTGGGCTACCAACCTAGCACTCTTCTCAAGTACAGAAGTCAAATATAAACCAAAGAAATCAAACCTCTGTAAGACCTGATAAAGTGCAAGCTGAAATAGGAGACCCAGAGGACTGCAAGTATGATACAGCAAGCAAAGTATCATTCTCATTTGAGTAGTGCATCATGTCAACTGTACTACTGTCAAGACAGGAGAAGGTAAGAAGGTAGGAACATTTTGAAAAGAATGAAATAAACTAATTTCCTAATCTGAAAACAAATCTGATTTTTTTTTTGCTGTAGGTACAGATGTTTTGATAAAGAAGTCAAGCTTTAAAATAATTTAAGGTCAGAAGTACTTACTAGCCTAAGTAACTTCCTGTATCTGTACTTGTGCAATGTAGATATGGCTGTAAAACAAGCCAGAGAAAATTCCAGCTATCCAGAAAACTACCAAGTTGGCTTTCTGCATAGTATCAGTGGTAGTACAGGAAGAATAAAATCCTTCCACTGAGGAGTGCACAGTTTGAGTTTGAGAGTGTAGTGAACAGGTTTGGTGTTAAATAGCCAACTTTACTAACATGAAGCTCGTTGTCTGATCCAACTGCAGCTCTTTTCAGTTCAGCCTGCAAAGGGCAGGACCACTGTGCTGCATTCTAGAGCCTGGCAGGCAGGCAGTGGACCTTCACCTTTTGCCTTCTATTTCTGATTCATCAGAAGACTGGTAAGGTTGTTGCTTACTCACTTGAATATGTAGACTGTAATTAATCTGCTAACCTTCAGAGACAAAGCAGAAATGATCTAATGCTGATGTGTCTGTAAAAGTGTATAAGCAGCTTAAATTTAGAGTCCAAGGTTAATGTCCAGCAAACTGATGAAATAAACTGGGTATCCTTGAAAAGTAATTCACTTAAATGTTTTTAAGCCCTCAATCCCATCAACATCTGCCTTATTCAAATCTGATAAGAATGCTGGAATGTTCACTTCATTTAGTACAATAAAGACTAATCCTTCACTGATTTATAGTGAGAATAATTTAAAAATCTGACCTTTTGGTATTGCAGCATTCTAGTAAAAAGGAATTTATACTGACAGCAGATTCCCTTCTAAATGGTTCAAAAACACTGCAAACAGCAAAAAGATGAAATAGCTTACCTGAATGTCATTTAGATCTTTATCTTTCCATTTCCATCTTTTATTAAACCATGCTGAAATTTTATTGAACCTCAGATAACTAGTTCAGCTGTTGTTCCTTTTTGTTTCTAGTCAGCACTTATCCTTGCTGTTAGTGTGACCAGGTTCTTCAAGCCTGAAAAAAACAGAAACAGTTCAACTCCATGAAAATAAAAATATGAGTTTAAATTAATCTCTTAAATTAATCTCTTAATCTCTTCAGGGAACCTATTTTATGCAACTAAATTTAAATGTTGATATTTTTTTTCTTTCTTTCAGGCCTAATTCAGATATCAGCTTGTTGAAATTGTACTGGCTTCATATCTCACAAATTAGATCAGAATGTACCAAACTCAGTTTTTAGTGGGACCTCTCCTCCATGGTTCTTCCAGTGGTTACTCTTAACTCTCCTGAAAGAAAAACCAACAAATGAAATAATTTAACAGTTTATTCAGAGGCTGATAAACTTTTTATATGGAATTTTTATTTGAATAATTTTACTGACTTATGAAAATGTTTAGTCTATAGAACACATAATAGGAGTGCATCTATCAATTTTTTCCTAACATATAAGCTTACCAGCAAGTGTTCTCATGATTTATTTAATAACAGCTGGCTGTGGTGTAGAAATTCATAGGGTTGCATTCAGTTTGTACCCACTCAATGCTGACCTTGTGGATAGGTAGAATTATTGTAGATAGCTTGGATTGTGCTGTTAGATTAAAGACTAGTCAAATGATGCATTTAAAACTTTAAAGTTTAATACTCCTCAAACTCAACTGTGTCCACAAATTTTGCTCACTTCTAGGACCATCTTTTCCATCTATACCCAGCAATGCTCCCTTTTCCCCACCATGTTAGCCAAAGGTTCATTTGCTTCATCGCCATTTATTTTTCTCAGCTGAGTGTACAGGAAAGGAGGTTCTTATGTGTGTGCTCTTTTGTGATATGTACAAGCTTCAGAGAGTGAAATGATCAATTCCTAGATCCAGCAGATGTAGAAGGCTCTAAAACAAGCCAGCTCATAGGAATGTCCTAACTGCTTACGTGCAGCATGTGTGCAAACATCCACTTCTTGTGGATCTTTCTTTGCAGCCTCAGTGTTTGGTAAGGTACAAACTTATCTTATTTTGCCATATTTTGGGAGCTTTCAGGAAAGTAATGGTTTCAGGCCTGAGCTAAAAAGTCCTATCTTTCAGAAAAGTATAACTTTCATAATAAGTTCTGCCTATTGTTCAGTTCATAAGTATGGACCCAGTATTAATTTTTGTTCACACATCCCTGTGTGCTTGACTGTGTGTCAGTGAGCACACAATGACTCTCCTCTTTGTATAAAGTTATTTTCAGCTAGAAAGCATGGGGTTTCTGAAAATTAACACTCTTTAAGATACAGAGGTCAACCAGATCCTATTGATGAGAGGAAAAAACATGAAAGGGTTGGGTTTCTTTCCTCTTAAAAGAAAGGAGTCTGAGCCAAAGTTTCATATGATCACTAGTTACACATCAACTAAATAAAAAGTTAAAATTGAACATACAGGAATTATCTGATTTCCAGAGAGTCAAGACTGTGTTTTTCCTTCAGTTGTCAGTACTTCTGTATTGGCATACCCATTTTTGGTCTCAATATGCACTGCTTTGTCAGTGTTCGGCCAACAGTTTTCACTAGGAAGTTCTCAAGTGTTTACATGTACCAGGATTGAAACACAGAGGTCTTCATCTTTCTTGAAGATAAACTGGTTGAATTATAGGGCTCTAGTTTCTGTGTTCTACTGCAAGAGTCATTAGCCAGAAGCATCCAAAGACAGCAGAAACACTTTATCACAATTTTCATTACTACATGCTGTTTTCCTATGGGCTATTGTACATGGCAAATAGAGAAATTCATACTGAGTGTATAAACATTATTAGTTATAAACATTATTAGTTAGTTCCTAACAAAAAACAAACAACAAAACCAAGCCCAATCTTTATGTGGTAAGAAGTGTTGCACATTTTGTCATATTCGTCATTCTGTTTTGCTAATAGCAAGTCTGATTGTGGTGACTGACAGTTATTAGGCTTTAGTGAATATATAGGAACAGCTGACAGCTAATGGATGAAGGTAAATTATTCTGATTATGCCACTAGGCTATACAGAATAGGTTTTTTTCTCAAAAAAAGGGTTTTTTGAGATATTTAGAGTGATTTTAAAAAATTAACATGGTAATTCAAGTTAGTGTGCTACACATATATCAAGACTTCTTTGACATATAATCATAAAGTCCTACTTTGAAAAGCTGTAAGCATATATCATGGTACTGCTAATAATCACTAACAATCAAGGACCATTTTAAAAGAACAAATGAAACTGATGGTGTCTACAGTAGTCACAAACATTGATTGGGTTCTCATCAATTATAGATGCTTCCACTCAAAGACATTATTTTATTCTGCAACTAGCTAGTAATTCCTAGAAGAACATCAAATGGTTCAATGTCTATTTTTTGAGTAATTATATTTGCCAAGGTTCTGGGTAACTTCTGCATTCAAACAGTTGAAATTTGAGTTATGTAGTCACTGTAACAATTTTGGCAGTGGAAAAACCACTCAGTATGAACTTATTTAACAGTCCTGCATTTTCTTGATCTAGTATCAATCAGGTTTTCCAGGCTGAAAATGTGGTTAATGCTTGTTTTTGTGAAACTTACTACATGAATGTTGATAGTAAACTTACTGGGATGCTTTTCATAGATAAGTCTAACCCATTCCCTAACCCTTATTGTTTTGAGCACTATAAGAATGCACTTTAAAACCAAAGGGCAGATGGCAGAAGCTATGCATCCCATCTGATTTGTCCTTAAAAATCATGTAACTACCAGAAAGAAAAGAATATATTTTCAGAAGTAAGAGGTTGTTAATGTTACACACTGCAGGAGCACACCTCCCAATAATTAATGCAATCACTCGTGGCTATTTCTCACTGTGGTACCACAAAGTTTCTCTTTACACAGAAATACCTCACTGCACGTGTTGGTAAATCAAACTATTCCATAATGCTTGCCACTGGAAGCCTGTGAGAAACATTTTCTCAAAGACTAGCATTTTAAAAAGATCTGATGTTTCTATGCAAGTTTGTACCTTTCTATTGCAGTATGAAAAATGTATGCTGCATCTCAGCTAAAATTTCTCTTTATTACATACTGATATCCTATTGTCAGGTCCTTTTTATTTTCCCTCAGCTTATCTTTAGCTATTAGCATGTTAGACAGAATTCAAATATTTTTGTGGTCTGTGAAAAGTAGATGACACATATTGTCAACCAGTAAATGACTGTTGAGATGTGCACTGAAGTAAGCCAGTAGTGAAAGCATAAAATTATCCCAGTCAGTTTCTTATCTTGCAAAGTGTACTTGATTGTTCTCTTTTGTCCAAAAAAACCTCTGCTGGCAATGACATTTTCAAGAAGACATCAGATATTCAATGTATTTAACGCATTTTTTCATTCCTTTATTTATAATAGAAAAAAAATGTTTCTTCCCTTTTCTCAGATTCTAAACCCTAACATATTCTATTGAGATTTCCATTTGAAAACTGTATATAGTTTTGTTATCTCAATACTCTATGGGGTCTACCTGACCACAGTAATCTCTGTCAATTTTAACTGAAAATTCAGCAATGTTCACACCAAGGATTACACAATAGAGTATTATGGCAACAACAGTTTCCTCAGAACTTAAAATATACAGCAGTAGGTCACTTTCAAAACTTACTTTGAAATTATTATCTTTTCATCATAGAATTTGAATTATATACAGATACCCAGGCTATTGTTTCTTTCTTCTATCAGCTTTTTTGGAAAAAAACACATGATCTGTTATTTAGAGCCTAGCCTCAGGATGAACACCATTGTGAGAGTGCATTAGCATTGGGGTAGAAAATACACATATCAAGGAAAATAAATCTAAATGGATTAAAATTAATAGAAAAAATTGAACATTATATCTACATGATAAAGACATAATTCCCTTTTAATCCATGTTTTTTATGACCCTTCCATGAAATATCTATACTACATGGGCTATCATTCTCGAATAGTCTGTAACATTTTTCAGGAGAGGTTTATCTAATCTAGCTGTAATTTTACTGTCTCCATTTGTGCTTTTTCTATCCCTTAGAGAAGATAATAGTAGGCACATCTGGGGCATGGTTCATCTCATCTGAAAAGAGACTTCTGAAATGTTACTGGAAATATACTTGCATGTGATAATGTGATTTATTTTTATTTTTAAAAAAATAAACGAATAAAAAGCAAAAGTCCCTTCACACAGCCTGACTTACAATGGGGACATCCATATTCTGTGAAGAGATGACATCTAAAGCATGTCAGGTAATAGATATACTTTGGTCCAACAAACAAAACCATTTGACTGAGGGAAGCAGGACCTTCAATGAGGCTGAACAGGAGAATGTCTGAGAGAAAACCTAGTAATAATTTCAAAAGCTCTCTTTCAAGTGGGTATTATAACATAATGTTAGATCACGTGATTATAATGCAGTTTTCTGAAGGAACATGTGCCACTTTTGGGATGGAGACCATAATTGGTCTCCATTGTTCCTAACTATTAAATGCATTATTTTAATTGTGCCACCTCAACCCTTTGCTCACTATAATTCTCATTCCTAGTTACTGTCTAGGGGGGCATTTTAATTACTACTTATTCCCATTCTAGAGGCATATGTACAATAACAAGCTTGCAACATTTCCAGCCACTCTAGATTAATTTTCCCTTCTTCTATTTGTTCTTTCATTGTCTTTGTGAGTCCTACAGTAGTAACTCAAATATGTCTTATCCTTCAAAATTAATAGACAACAACAAAAGCTGTAAGAAAAAATTAAGCAATCGGAAAAAAAAAACCCCAGCAATTAATGGAACACACTTTTACTAGAATTTGTAAGTATTATAAATTTTGGAAAAGTTGTATGATATGTTCAACATGCAAATTTAGAACAGAGATCTTGTCAGACAAAAGGATAATGAATGTGCTGGTCATCTATTTTTCCTTTGAAAGAACCAGTGAAATTCTCCACACAATTAGGCTTTAATTAATTTAACTTAATTAATTAATCTAATTAGTTAAATTTCATTCTAATTATGTTTATAATTAAATTTCCATCATTGTTTATTGCCAATTTTGCTTTGTAAAATAAATATATGCATAGCTTTGCCTTTCATCCATTTGAAGCAAGGCAAGCATAGTTTTTACCAAAGTTTTTTCCTTCAAATGCATCATTAATCTGATGAACAAGCACTTATGTTCCCAGTTAATTGAAGTTCCAACATTTCCTATAGATGAGAGTTCTCCTTTCCCTGAAAGTGGTGCACAAGAGGTTGAAGGCCTCAGCTTTAGTGAATTTCAGGGAACCTGTATTCTTTATTTTCCCTTGATTGGTTTCTGGGGACTGTCAATGCCCTAAAACAGAAAAAAGTTTAAATTATTTTCTGTAGGAAAGAGAATGAGAATTACTGTCCAGTGTTATGAAGCTTTTTAATTTCATTGTTTTCCCTCTTTAGGCACCTGTGAACAGAGATATTTCTGTTAGGAATGGAAGTGACTGAATATAAAATTCCATTGTCACAGGTGATATTTCTTTTTGTCACTAAAATTTTTATTCAGCAATTTACAGAAGAAAAAAGCACAAAAATATTATCAATTTAATTATTGCAATTTAGTTTAAAAAGTCTTACTATACCCTACTTTGATAGTTTTTCTGCGATGAACTAAGACAAAATTGTAAAATAATAAAAGAATAATTGTGAGAGTGAAAGACGGTAACTAAAAATACTATATCTATTTCCATGCTTTATTTTTCTTATTGAAATATATATAGGAACATCTATATTTGATCTTCACTAAGTGGTTCCTGGCAAAGCTAAGGACATTTTCAGAGGTATAACCTTCTCCTTCTCATTTTGATTCAACTCTCACCTGTTGTAGAGTAACTGTAGCTTAAGATGGCTACTAATTCTTTTATAATGTCTGGGTACTTTTGCAGTTTTCAACATTGCCTACTAAAAATGGAGAGTTCTTTTAGATCAAAAATCTTTGGGGGAAATAATTCAATTGCAGTTACATCTCACTGAAATTTTACCTTCATGTTCTCAATGCATAGCTTCTGTATTTTAATTGAGCTATATATTCACAAAAAACCCAGACTGGCATTACAAAGCCACATATTCATATTAAGAATACCTCAAAAAATGTGTTTCATGGTCATGCTCCAGAGGCGAAAACTTCTCCCATCTTTAAAGGACATACACAATGGCTTTGCACCAGGAGGGTATAAGAAATGTTGCCTACTCATTGTCCACCCTAAAGAGAATGGCAGATGGGAATGGGATGATGCTGGTGGCAGCAATGTATTGCCAGCAGGTCAGCCTTACCTTTTGCAGTAAGAAGCTGTTTTAGCAAGCTGTGTAGCTAGTCTAGAAAGCTCCTTTCCCACCAACAGGTAGGATCAGAGCATGTGTAATTACCAGCAATTTGCTTATCACAATCTGTGGTAAGTGAAGTACTTTATGATTACATGATAATGCATTTGCTTCTCTGTCTGATCTCCACCTGATCAGAACAGGATGGTACAGATAAATTATTTTTATTCATGAATATTCTTAGGAGAGAGAGAGATATTGCTCACTGAACTAATTTTATTTTATTCCTGTAACAAGGCCGCTATTATTTCTCATGGAAAATTTCAACCTCTTTTGGATGTACTGCATAATAAAAGGAGCCACTAAAACTGGCAAACTCATAATGTTATTTTGTGCCATCATATTTTCTCTCAGTTTTAGGGGCCTCTGCAATAGAAACACAGAAAAGCAGTAACAGCTTAAATGCCAAGTCTTCCTGTTTTCTTCATATGTATGTATAAAAGGTTAATATAATATGTCCTAATGTGTCTATGTAGGTAAGGGCTTTTCTATTATTCCTATATAATTTCTCTAGAGAAAAATACCCAGCTTGCCTCTTTTTCTATTTCTTCTGTCAAAGAGCCCCAGAAGCCCAGACAATCCTTGATTCTCTACTGTAAGTGATGCAATGACATCATTTAAAGTGATTTCTGCATTTAATTTAATTTAAATAAGGTCTTGCTGTCATGATCCCTACAGTTGTTCCTGAACATCAGATGGTTATTGTGGTAGCTGAGCCTGGTATAGATGGCATGTGGCTTGGCAGCATCAGTGCACCTGAGAACTCAGGGCAATGATCAAATATGATCTGCTCCTTTTGCACTCCTCAAATACCACTAATGAGGATTTATAGGTGCCCTTTCCATTGGTGCATAGCTTTTCACAGTGCTTAATGAGATTAGGGCACTGTTTAAAGTAAATTGCCTCTGTTTGTGACGTGGAGCAAATATTTACGCTCCACATGTGTTTTTGATAGTGGTTTTGGCTTGAAGCTGGTTCAGTGTTTAGCAGTACTAAGCTGTTGAAATGGGTGCAGTTTGAAACTGTTTGTAATAATGAACTGCCTGGGACAGAATGCAGTCATGTAGTGACACCATGTCAGAATGGTGGTAGTTGCTTATGCCTTTCTATCTTCTACCAGAGGCTAATCAGAATTAATGCTTGGACAGGTTGGTGATTGTTCCTTGTAATGTAAAACAATTAAATATTTACATACAGTCAGTAATGCAATCAGATTCTCAGCTGCAAGTTAGCAAGGGAGGAGGAAAGCACAAGCAGAGAAAGAAGGTGAAAAGGTCAGCAGAGAAAATGGAATAGATGTGAGAGAATAATTTTTTTCCTTGAATAGCTGAGCGTGCGTTTTCTGTGGAGTACTAAAGATTTAACAGAAAGCTTATTTTTGTTTATTGGAAGTGCACTTATAGGATGCTGGGAGAATGCTTCAACTGACCTCAATCTTTGGGACAGCATTACATTTTCATATGAATCAAACTGCTTAGACAGTTTTTTAGAGTGGAATTTGTATAGGCAATGCTCCCTTTGCCTGATGTACTATAACAAAATATGTTAAAGGAATGATGTGTTGGCTAGACTAAAGAGGAGAGAGATAATCCTCTACACACTTTTTTTCTTGCTTAAAAGGAATAGTTTAATTTTCCTGAGTGTCTATCTCTACATGAGTACAGGTGTACACAGTCCTTTAAGACACTTGAATACTTTTTCCCTGTTGACAAGTGGTGGGAGTTTTGTAAAAGTTTAAAAATCCTTTGATAAAACTGGCTCAGTATTTTGTGCCTATACTCTGTCATCTATGAGCCATTACATCAGTGGTAGAGGCTAACTAAAGGTATTGATTTCAGCAGCCTTAAGTAAAAAGTCAGGATATTGTGCTGAAAATCTATTATAATTGCATTGCAATATTTTGACTGGACACACAGGATAATTCACAGTTAGAGCTGAGCAGTTTAATTTTATTTTATCTCTGGTATGGTATGTTTCTTTAAATATAGTGGTTAAAGTTATCATAAAGCTACTAGAAAATTTGAAGTACGATGGCCTCTAATTTCATCTGAATAAAATTTGTGAAGGACAGGTTCCTAAAGCTTGAACTTTTTTAACTTGAGCTCACAAAGTACTTTTAACCTCAGCGATCTATGTAGTAAGGCTACATAAAGTGCATACTGTGATCCCTCAGGTATAATTACTGGAGAAATCTGCACCAAAAAGAGCCCCCTTGCACACCAATGCATGTTCTAGTGCGGGCCAAAGGTCCATGTGCACCTCCCTCAAATACGGATTTGGATCTGTACATAAGCCCATTTCTTTGATCAAAAGTCACAGAATTCTGAGTAAGATCTGCACTGTTTATTGATGTTTCTTTTGTACAGAGTTCTAGCTCTAAGCTTACATGGTGTTTTCAGCTGCAGTTTTGACCACTGGTGCTCAAATCACAGATTCCTTATTCTGTCTGTAAACATGGAATCATACTTATCAATATACCAAGTAATGTATAAAATTTGGTTTAAAATGTTTAGGTACCATTATCAATGCTGTTAAAATATATTTTTTAGGTCATAAACACAACTATTGTAGAATTAATCTCTTCATTGTTTGTGTCTCTGTTAATGTAGTGAGTGTATAAACAATTTTTATCATTGGACAGCCCACAGAATCATTAAAAACATGATTCAGGATATGACTTATGAAGGGGAAGAGTGCATCAGACAGATTTTTAATTTTCTCCTGCTTTATTTCTTATTGTTTTGCACTGAGACAATGTATGATTAAAGATAAGAGAATTTTTTTTCATACATAGGGACATCCATTGCTATTTAGGTATGATTGTATCATTTTGATTTCTACTGATAGTAGATTATGGTAACAGTAAGTCCTATTTGGACAGAATGAGAGAAGATGGTAATGGAATATTTGCTGTGTGCCTGAATTCTAAACACGTCAGGAAGCATATGAAAATTAATACAAACATCAAGTTGCTCATTTAGGGAAACTAGTCCAGAGGTAACTTCATGTGTGCTCTTTCCTGCTAAAGCTTCACAGAGGATGGGGTTAATCTTCAGCTTGGCTGTGGGTTTCCCTTAGAGGAAGCAGTACAGATGCAGAGCAGCCCCACATGTGCCAAGGGACATTTTGTACGGTCTTGGACAAGACTGAAGTTATGGGCCAGAAGTATTTGTGTCCCAACTCATGTGGCCTCATGATTCCTCTTGTCTCCCATGCTATTGCGCCAATATGTAATCCTTTATGTATTGCTGTGATCTTTCAGTAAATCCAAATTGGTCTCAAAACAACTATCAAGAAAACAAGGAGGATGACATATAGCATGTGTAACTGCTAGTCAGGAAACAAAAATGTTCTATGTTTTAAGATCTCTGAAGAGTAATAAATGTCACTTGAAACACAGATAGTAGTTATAGTGACATAAAACCACAGCAAAATGTCCTAAAAAAACCCTTCATTTTTAAAATTGACACATACTGTATCCTTTTCAGCAAGGAAATGCACGTCTTTGTCTTCCTCTGTTGTATTTCTGCAAGATAGCCTTGCTGCAGCTGTAATTTAAAACACCACAGCTTTTTCCTGAGTCAAAAATATTGCAACAATCATCTGGTTAGAAATAGAAGGAGATGAAAGACACAATGTTAATGCTTACTTCTACTCAAACTTTTGTTTCTTCTTTACCTTATATGTCAAAATAGCCTTGATTTGAAATTACCAATTTTACATTGCAAAATAGCTCACTGTCGTTTATAGAACAGATATAGATCCCACATGTGTATAACTCATCTCTGCTATTTAAGACAATCTTCTTAAGTGACCTGGAACCTTCAGAAAAATAGGCCTCTTGATCAATGAGAATTGAGATAATCATTATTAATGTGTAAACTTTCTATCAAGAGCTCTTCAAATAGATTTTTTTCTTAATTGCTTCCTCACTAGCACTGGAAAAAGGAAGTTAATTTCCGCAGAAATAGCAAATACATGGAAATAAGGAGGCTTGCAGAAAGCTTGTAAAAGTTATCTAAGCTTTTGTTGAAAAGATTTGAAGAGAGAATATATTCAGTCTGAATGAGTTCATTAATCCCCAGTGGGTATCTAATACAAATATATAGATCCACATTGAAAACTCAAAAAATATCTCATTGCTATTTGGGACAAATGTAAGGGTGTCTCTTGTTAGAGAGGACAAGTAGTTCTTTAATCCCTTTATTCATGTAGTTTTTAGGGGTTAAGAATCTGCTCATTTGAAGCAGTTAGGCTAAATCAGCCCACATTAGCTCCTCAGATATGTTTTTTGAAACAAATTAATTAGAAGACCTTGATATTCTACCTTCTGCTAAACTGCCTGAGTTATAATTGTGAGGATAATTGGATGTGTGTGTCTCCCTACTCTACAGTAGGCATTCCATAGCAGATGGTGCCTTGATGTCTCATTTTTCAGAAATATGGTAGATTGCATTCACTAGTATGCTATGGAGTATCATCATAAATAATTGCCACTAAAGGAGTTGGCAAATAAAAACATATATTATGACGTGCATTTTAATAGAATTTGAAATGGTTCCTATTTATTCAGAGAAAACTTGTAAAGTGCTTTAAAACATAAGATATTGCATAATAAGAATAACTGCTCTTAAGATACATTTGTCTGATACATTTGTACATCATTAGACTGTATTTTTTGTGCAACTTATTTGTCTGATATTCATGTCACACTCCATTTTTATTTCTAAGGTTCTCAGCTGCAAGATTTTAAAACGTTTAAAGTGTATTCATTTGATTTTGCCTTTTAATTGTAGGCTTTTATATTTAATTAAGATTTTGGTGGCATCTGTTCCAGAAGTGCCATATAAATGTTATGATTCATACATTTAAGAATTATAAATATTTTGTTCCTACAAAAGCCAACACACAGAACTCCAAACACCCACACATAACTGGGAGAACCATAAAATGCCTAAAGCTGAAAGTGTATACAGTTTGTTTTTAAATGCAAAACTTTTCCATGTTTTGTGAAACAAAGTTAGAAAACTGTGGACTGATTTCTTCCTAACTAATTCTCATTATACGACTCCGTTTGTTTTAACACCAGTATATTAACTATTTGAAGACCTCAACAACAGTTTCCTCTGTGGAACACACAGAAATGTCAGTCCCTCCTTCTAGTGGGCTAGGAATAAACTTCTTGCAAATTACAGTGGTTGAATTGTTTTATCTTCAGATACATGAGTATAGTTTATATTTTATATAGTTTATAGTTTATATTCCTCCGTGACTGAAATGAGAATTACATGGATGCTTTCTATGACCTGAAAGTTCATAAGTAGCTTCAGATTTCTGGTCATCTTAAGACAAGAAATGCAGACACAAAAACTTTTTAATTTTGCTCTAGCTCTACCAAAAAGGGTTTGTACTCAACTTTTCCTGGTTTAAGGTGTATTTGAACATTCTAATCACTGCTCAACTCATTGGCTGACAGTTCTACCTTCAGGATTGCCTAGTTTAAGTATATGCTATCACAGTAAATGTTCACATTATTATGTTTGGTATTCAACACTTATTTGCAAAAGCCTGTTGTAGACCAAGGATTTGAATACTGAATAAAGCACATGCCCACCAATCAAAAAGGATTTTATCTGTCAAGCCCTCAATTTTCTCTGGCAAAAATAAAGGTGCACCTACAGAAATATGTGGGCGAGCATGGAAGCCGGATGTATGATGTGTGTGTTCAGTACATATCTGCACTTATTCCATCAATTCCCCTTTCCCCTTGTTCCCCTGACTCCCCGCTTAGCTACCTCAGCCTGCTTTGGCATAGAGCTGTAAAGTTCAGCCTTCAGCTGCATGATTGTCACCTTCATCGTATGTCTTGGAATTGTCCCCCACTATCAATTGATACCTTCCAGCTCTTGCACTGCAAAAGATTATTCTCATTTCATTCTCATCTCTTCCTCCTATGCCTTTTATGCTATACAGATCTTTAGTATCTTCTCTTCTTCTAACTTCATAATCTATCTAGTTCAGCCATTCTTTCTGTGGAAGTCATGTCAATTCCATGACCATCAATATGACTAAATTGACTTTTTGAATTCATGAAAGAAGTAATTTTTAATTTTTATTATTATAAAATTGTTTTTAATTATTCTTAGAAGAAAAGGATATAATTGAAGAGAAATACAATTGAAATACAATCAATAAATGATTCCTGAGAAAGGAATCAAGACAGAGAATTAAAACCCATCTTGGTTAACTCTTAATCTTTTAATTTCATACTTAATGATTCAATGTAATTATTCTAATATATGCATACTCATTATGTGGTGAAATGTACTAATAAAAATCTGATATAGATTGACTAGCCAAATACTTAGGGTCATAGAATAACTCAGGCTGGAGGGAACTTCAGGTCTGTTCTTCAAAACCTCCAGTATTTGCAACCACTCTGGGCAACCTGTTCAAATGACCTTATGGGGAAAATTTCTTTCTGGATCTCTTTGAGATAGACAAAATTACTAATTTTTTTCTCCCTGAATTTACTGGACAAGAACCTGCCCAGGAACAGAGTTTACACTGACAATTGTACGGTCAACTCAACTCATGTATCATTTTGAAATAGAAACCAGAAAAAACGCACATGTGCCAAACTGGAGCAGGCTGACATACAGTGCATTTTTTTTAATACCCTGGAGGATATGGAGTCTGCATGCATGTCCTTATCAGCTTCCCAAAACACGGGTTAAATAATAATGGGTTGTAATGTATGAATTACATAAACTACATGCAATGTATCTCCATCTGCCTGAACATTCCTGGGACTGTTTGCTCAAAATCCTTTTGAAGAGTTTAGAAGATAAATGTTGACAATTAAAAAGCAAAACTAATTTTCTCATGGGTAAAGCTTCACAGTGTTTTACACCTCTGCAAAATTTTGCTTATGCATGTTAAAAGGAGACTGTAACTTGGATGATTGTTAGTAGAGGTAACTAACCTGACTGACAAGATAAAGCTTAATTCCCAGACAACTAGCAGAGCTTGGCTTATTTAGGCCAGAAAAAAGGAAATCTGAGAAGGAGCTGATCATTTTTTATAATTTCATCAGGAGAATAAACAGAGAGAAAAAAAAGAGCTATTGAATTTAAAGAAGAGATTTAATGTTGACATAGGAGCAAATTATGAATAAATTTAGAATGTAATTTAGAGGATTTTTCAGACATCATAAGCATGGCTTTCTTGAACAGATTTCCATTAGAAATAGTAGAGGCAGAGACCAAGTAATTTTTTTAAAGAATATACCAGTTTATGAAAGGCTTGCTTGTGATTGAAGATGACTGGATCTGGTGAAAGATTTCCTGTTTGATATTCTTAGTTCAGCAGATGACCTTTTCCCAAGTCTCTTAAGGACTTATTCACAGAAATGCTATTTAATCTTCTTCTGAGAGCAGTTCCTTCATCTGTAAAATGGATGTGCCACTTAAGCTGAATGAGCATTCGCAACCCTTAGGATAATTAAAAGGAAAAAAAAATCAGTTAAAATTAGGAACACACCCCGAACTTTTTTTAAAGCAACATAGGAATGTCAGATTTCCAAGGTTAATTAATCTGTAATAGAAATAGGCAGTTAAATTGATGAGAATGTTCTAAAATCTATAATGTAGAGGTAAGTCTTTTGACAGGGACTCTCTGAGTACTTCCTACAGTGCATGCAGAAATTCTGCTAGCACACTTCACAGTTTAGGAGTATACAGCAATTATTTGCTGATCAATACTCATGGGGAGCAGTAACTAATGACACGTTTCCAGGCTGAGCATCTGCATGCTCGTGGTACAGGCATGTCAAAAAGGCTCTGCTGGTAAAGCAGTCATACAGGAGGTGAAGCTATGTCCTCTGTTCCCCCAAGTGTTGCTGCATTGCTGCATCTAAATGCTTTTTTCCTCAGTTTTTATATCATTTCATACAGGTGCTTTTCTCTTAAATCACTGAGATTAAATTCCGTCTCTGTTTTTGTCTTTCTTATCTTGCATAGGAGTAACTTTTTTTTCCTCTTACAGCCTAAAGGGCCAAGGTCAGAAAGCTCTGTTTAAAGAAAGGCAGGCTTTGCATCACACACGGCTGAATTCCTAAGATAAGTTACAGCACTACTGTCTCTGAATGATCAAAACATTGAGGTTTGTAGATATAGCACCAAGGAACTGCCTTCCTCCAGCATCCTCAGTACCACCCAGGTTTGAGAATATTCAGGATAAAAATTAATTCCCTTATTCTCTCTCCTTCACTGTAATTGTAATTCATGCTCTAAAGAAATTAAAGCTTTTCCATTATTTCAGTGTAGTTTTGCTGCATAAGTGCATTCTATTACATACATACGTTAGGTGTAGAAACATCTCTAACAAGAACTATGCTTAATTGCAAATAGAAAAATATAACACATACACTATTGAATAACAAGCTACTTGGGAAAAGAAGAAGTTACATTTACACCAAAAAAAAAAAAAAAAAAAAGTGGAAAATTACGGGAATTTACAGTTTACGGTAAACTGAGATGAGCCAGCGAGACAAAAACATTTTGCTGAAATGGACCATTTCATTATTTAGCAGACATTTTTCAGTATGACAATAGCAATCACCGTTTGCAGAACAATCATGTCTGTGCACTCAGCCTCTAAATTTTTGTGCTGATTGCCCCTTCAAATCTGTGGAGATCCGGAAACAAATGTAAGTGTAGGTAGGTTTGACAGCAGCCTATTTAGCCTTGGCCTTGGGTTTACATTATTTTAGCTTTTGTTCTTCCTTGGGTTTACATTATTTTAGCTTTTGTTCTTCCTTGATTTTAGCAAAGCTTCCATTTGAATTAACAGCCTTCCCTCCTGTTTATAAGTAATCTGTGAAAATGAAACAGAAAGTTATTCCAATTGGGTCTGTAAAGCTCTTAGCTGAGGCAAGACTTTTGAACCTTAAATTATCTTTGAAAGCAATGTACTGCATTTTAGGTTGACATCATTACATTTCTTGGGCATTAAAAATAGAAGAATATTCTGAGCTTTGAAATACAAAATAAATTATTATTAGTAACATACCAAGTAATCCAGAGGCTCACACAATAAACAGTACTTGCCTACTCTTGCTTGCCAATAGGAAGTGTTGTAGCAATGTGTGTTAGGATGCATTAAATGGCAGTGGGGTTGGTCTAGAGAGCCTCTAGACCTCTAGCCTCTAGGCTCTCCAGGGGTATATTATATACAACTATAACAATTCTATGATTCTGTATTCTAAATGCTAAATATTCTTATGAAATTAGTAAACCCCTAAAAATTATATTAGAACTGTAATTCTAAATGACAAAGTCTTTTCATATACTATTCTCAAGTATTCTAAGTAAACACGACATTTTTCAAATTAATTTACATTTTAAAATCGACTTATATTCCCTAGAAGAGATCAGCACATATAATTTGTATACTTTTCTATTTCAAAGTGTCATCTGTAA
Organism: Melospiza melodia melodia; assembly: GCF_035770615.1. Classification (NCBI taxonomy): domain Eukaryota; kingdom Metazoa; phylum Chordata; class Aves; order Passeriformes; family Passerellidae; genus Melospiza; species Melospiza melodia. Next base: position 66,503,505 of record NC_086199.1, on the reverse strand, counting down.
TAATTTCCCACATAACTGTTCCTCCTGGATATCTGTTTGATTTATACTGAACCCATTGCTATTTTTCATGTCAATATCAGGATACTCAATGGATCAAAGAGCTTTAGCAAGAGTTTTCTCCAGTCATGAACATTTCTTCCTTCATTTTGTATCATGGCATTTCCCTGTAAAAATTTGCTAAAACTTTCCATGAACAACAAAATGTCATGGCACCAACAAAATATTTTTAAAGGGAAGCTATTACTCTGACCTATGCAAATATGTATTCTTATATACTTTCAGATATGAATTCAATGTATGTAAAACATTTTACTGACTTCTTTCTTCCTAATGTTGCTGTATTCCTGTTTTTCTAGCTCATTCCTTATTCTGAAAAAGGAGTAAATACATTTCTGCAGTAGTATATCCTGTTAGATATTTAGAAGATCTGATTTCTTGCTAAAAAAACCCAACAAAAAAAACCAACAAACCAACAAACCACATAACAAACAAAACCACCAAAACCAACAAAAAACCTCCGGTGAGGTTCTCAAGATTTTCATAGTAATTAATTTAATTCTTTGTTCCAGCAGAAATGGGGACATAAAGCAGAATCCACCTGAACCTGCTTTTGTGATGTGCATCTTTAATTCTACAAAATGGTGCCCTTCATAATGACTGCTAATTTTGATCAGATGAAACTGAAAAGTAACTTTTATCATTCTATAATTCTACTTATTTCATGAAGGTATTAATTTTTCCAAAATTTACAATGATCTCTAGACACCAAGCAGTCTTCCAGCATTTGCTGTTTGAAACTGACTTTTTTTTTTTTTTTGGACAGGACAACTTAATTTTCTCAACAGGTGTGTTAATGCTTGGGGAATGTCAAAAGAGACTAAATGAGAAATCACATGTGGGAAAGGATGTCATATTTCCAAGCACGATTGAAAGCTCACCATGACTTTGGCCCTGATATCTTATTTCTCTGCCACTCTCACTGTTCCAAGTTAGACACACGCTGCTTGACACAACCACATTCATCAAATAGACTGTTTTAAGTTATTATCCAGCAGTTTACATTGTCCACACTTGTTTTAACTTCACAGATATTTTTCCAGCTCTTCACTGTAGTGAAGCAAACAGCAGTGAGGGACCACAGCCATAGAAAGAAATTTTGCATAATCGCTGCGCAAGCTTGGAGGATTACTGCTAACTGCTGTGGCAGCAGAGCTTGAAAGTTTAAAATTACAGATAAGTGCTACTGTAAATTCTCAGCAACCCCATCTTACCATCCTTGTCTGTCCTCCGCCCATCTTGTAAAATCCCCAATCCCAGTATGAAAAGCGCTGCCCTTCAGTAAGTGAGCGGGCAGGATTTTACTCAACCGGTTTTGGTTTTTTAGTTAGACATCATTGTTCCTGAACCATCCTTTCTCTTTATTTAAAAGACACCACTCACTCTATGGATACTGTGGCTAGCACAGGTTTTACCCATTCCATGAAACATTTTCCAAGCAGCCACAAGTCCTGTAGTCCTAGGTTGAATGACACGCACAAGGTCATTCACAACTTCTTTGGGCAACCTGTTCCAGTGCCTTGCCTCTGTCTAGTAAAGAACCTTTCTCTAATGTCTAATTTAAATCTCTCCTCTTTCAGTTTAAAACCCTTCCCCTTGTCCTATAGCTATCTGTCTGTGTAAAAATCTGTCTCACTCTTTTTTTATAAGCCCCCTAAAGTATTAGAAGGCTGCAATGAGGTGTCCCCAGAGTCTTCTCCGGGCTGAACAACCCCAGGTCCTTCAGCCTGTCTTCATGGGAGAGGTGGTCCAGCCTTCTGGGCAGCTTCATGACTCTAATATTTTGATATTATGCAACTAGACTGCAGCAAAGCACCTCCTGCTTATGGATTTGTCCTTTAGTATGTGATGTACCTTGGCTCAAGTGATCAGCTACTTTCAACAGAATGTAGGAAGCTTGTGATGATATCACATGATGTACTTTCACTTTGACGGACAGAGGACACAAACTGTGGGAAAAATTAATTTCACTTCAGTGCCAGCTGATGATGAAGTGCTTGTAAGAAATAGAAGATGACCTTTTCCAGAAGGCAGTAGCAAAAGGCACATTCTGAGACTAATAAATTTGATTCTAATACAGCAGATTCTAATGGGCTTGTTCTTATTGAATCTTTTTTTTAATTTTGATCAAGTTACTGCTATCTCTTAAAATTAATATCTTTTGGTCTTGCTTTTTTACTGTAATTCCATGTTATCCTCCATATTTTCTCTAATATTACAGTACAGAATTATTTCAGCTTTTTCTCTTATGTGTAATGGTAGATAAAAAAGTGAATAAACTTACATGGTCTGTCATATATGAGGCTGAGACTCCATTTCTTCTGAAGAAATGAGGGAAGTCCATTACCTGTGTGCTACCAAATTCAATGGTCCTCCCAAAGTCATTTAGTAAACCCGTGGCTAATTGGAAAATGGAGTCCAACAGCACTCTACCTGCCACGTAAAATGAATAAACCTACTGAAGGGCTTATGGTTAAACAACTGGAGACTCCCTCTTTTGTTTTAGAGGGAATTATAGTATTAAATGCACAAATAAATAAAAAAATAATTCTCAAAGGATTTTAGCGCCTCCTTGCTGTTTGTTTTCTAACAGCTATTAATTTTCATAAAGTAAAAATGAGAATAAATAATGTAATTAAAAATAATAGCATGTTAATCTTCTATCCCTAAGCTTCCATTTAATTGCTTGAAGGGTGATGCATTTGGAGCTGATACTTATTTACTAGGGATGATTGCTTAGCCACTTACTGTATTAATATTGACAGATGTCCCAAAGAGATAATAAGTGAAAGCGTATCAGTACTTTGCAGTCTTTTAATGTTAGCATATAATGCTACTTAATACATGTTGACTTCCACATTTACCTTCTCTGGTGAACAGAGGAACAGCATGAGAGCTTTTTCCCAGACTTGATTTGATTTTCCATCAAATAAATGAAAAATGACAAGGAAATAAGTTTTCTAAAATGACAAACTTAATGTTTCATTTCACCATTGGGGGGAAAATATAACATTAAAAGGCTAGTTTTGTCAGGACCATTTATAGATGACTACAGGTGGTTTTAGAAAGGTTTTCAGCACTAATATGATATGAATTCTCCTCCCAAAGGCTGTAAATAATTCAGAGTATTAGGGGAATGCAAGTTTTCAACAAAATTTCCCTTCTAAAAATTCATGTGGGACAGAGAGAAACAAAGACTGATAAAGTCATAAATTCTACCCCTAGAAGGAGTGTTGTATTCTTCCACAATATACTCTAAAGCATCTCCTGATGTAGATGTGAAAATATCAAGTGACTAATCTCTACAACTGCCCTTTACCAGTTCTCTCACTCTCAAATGTGTGAAGAATTTTCAGTATCTATTTTTCAATGTCAAAGAAATGCAAACAGTAGTAGTAGTAGTAATAGTAGTAGTAAAAAAAAATATAGGAGGAAATGTTTAATAATTTTATGGAGGATTGTGAACTAGTATTGAAACATATAATGTACAGGTGCATGTTTCTGACATGCAGTCCATCTGACATGCAATAACAAAGCAGTATGAATATATGAATATAAATACCTTTTTAACATGCATCCTTAACAACTCTCCTCATGTAGGAATCCCTACATTAAAATGATGCATTCTGAAAGTTTTCCAAGAGCTAGGTATTCATACGACTCCTCTCTGATTGCTGTGAAATTTGAAAAATGTGGCTAAAAGTGTTTAGAGATGTTGGCTTGTTGCCTGACTGATGTTGTCTCTGATATACCTTTGCTGCAGGGCTCCAGGGCTTGTAAAGTTTTTATTTTTTTTTAGCTGGGAAATGAAGAAAAATATTAAATATATTCATATTTCATTAGGGAAAAAAAACCCCCAAGAGACAAAAATACACTTTATCCAATTGTAGTGGGTTTCTTTTTTCTTTCTTCACACACGTGTCTGCTTTGTCCTTTACCCTCTCCAGTCTGGCCAAAGTACTTCCATTGCCTTTTAGAAAGCATAGGTTTCAGTAGATAGAAGTTACTTTACTGTATCTTCCTTACAAATTCAAGAAGTCCCATAGAATCATAGAACATGATGAGTTGCAAGGGGCTCATCAGGAACATCAAAACCAACTCTTGGCCCCGCACAAGAATCCCACTGCGTGTCTGAGAGCATTGCCCAAAATCTTGAACTCTGTCAGGCTTGGTGCTGTGACCACTTCCCTGGAGACCTTGTTCCAGTGCCCAGCCCCCTCTGGGTCAAAAAACTTTTCTTGATACCCAGCCTAAACCTGCCCCGACTCAGCTTTATGCCATTTACTCACATCCAGTTACTGGTCACCACACAGAAGAGGTCAGTGCCAGCCCCTCTGCTTTTGCTCGTGAGGATGTTGAGGACCACAATGAGGTCTCCCCTCAGCCTCCTCTTCTCCAGGCTGAGCACAACAAGTGACCTCATACAATGACTCCTCATACAACTTCCCCTCCAAAGCCTTCACCATCCTGGTGGCCGTACTTTGGACACTCTCCAATAGTTTCATGTGCTTTTTATATTGTGGCACCCGAAACTGCCCCCAACACTCAAGGTGAGGCCGCCCCAGTGCAGAGCAGAGTGGGACAATCCACTCCCTTGCCCAGCTGGTGCTGCTGTGTCTGAGGCACCCCAGGACACCTAGACAGAGAATGAAATCTGTTTTTATTTGCTCTAGTTCTTCCTTCATCTGTTGCAAAATCTGCAGTGACTCAGGAGCAGTCATGAGTCACTGTAATTCTCATCAGGAAATCCGCATCAAATGAGAACACAGATATTGAACTTCATATCAAACCGTGCATGAAGAGAGAGGGGCAGATGCACTGAGGAGGGTTTCTGTAGAGGAAATGGCAAAAAAGGTTGCTTTGGAATGGGTCAATATGTGAAAAATCTCGCCAGAAAATGGAGCTTGTTTTATCACGTTCACCAAGCACCAGAATGGATTGGACCCTCACCCAATCAGTACAGACATGAACACAGACTGGGAGAATTTGGAAAGTGTCAGGTTTAGCTTATTTGTTTGTTATTAGGCAAGAGCAAAATACGTACAAAAAATGAGATATTTTATTCACTAATTCAAAATATAATCTAATCAAACCAATCCCAGAAAAAAAGCTCTGTGTGTTCATTAAGTCAGGAGCTACATTCTTCAAGCTAAATGTTCTTTTCCCATATCAGCTCCTTATGTCTGTGAATACTTTTGACCACCTTTGTTTATGAGGAACAAGAGACAAATATGACAATTCCAGATTAAAAACATAAAAATTCCCAGAGCTGATAGGGAGGAACTACTTTAGATGTATTCTTACTGCTGAGACAAGTCAAGGTGTCTAAATTTCTCATGAAGATGAATAAGTTCTCCCAGGGATTAGAGTGCATTTCAGACTGCAGGTTGGATGTCTTATATCAGTAGTCATCATTAGGGATACTGTTAGCTGGGTGGTAATTTTAAAATCACAAGAATCTTCATTTCTTTATAGAAACTGGTATTTTTAACAAGGTGACCTTCAGTTTTATTCTGTGGCAAAGAAATGTAGTTTTACAGACTGTGTACAATAATTAAAAATACATATAAGCTCAGATCTGTAGTTAGATCTCCCATCACTGAATTCTTTATAACTTATTCTATGGACAAAATGGGTCACAGACCTTGAAAAAAGTGACTAAAAAAAATTATAATTAAAAGCATCAGCAGTTAGTTTTTTCTTTTCCATTTCTCTGTCAAGCTGTTCAGCCCAGGGATTCTGTACTCATCAAGATCCATGACTAACTGCACATTTTGAAAAAAATCCAAATTATATTTTTTTCTATTGTGATGGTTGCATCATTCAGTGACCTGTAGAAAGACTTGTATTTTAACATAATTGGTAACAGCCCTGAAAGTTCTGGCTCAGTCTTTGCTCACTGAATGCTGCAGTCTCCTAAACAAACTGTCTGGGTATAGCTGAGTTTAAACAGTAAAAATAGTAATGGTGACATTTTCTTCCTGTTGAATAAAAGGAATAAATAAAAGAAGGATGGATGTGTGGAATAAAGTTGGCTATACATTTGTTCCTGATATTTTGTTCACATTTGGAGACCAAGTGTATCCGTTTTCAGATTAGCTTTCTGAGATTATACAGAAAGACATCAATTTTTATATTGTGTTTCTTTCTTCAAAAGTTCAGAATTTTCTTTAGTCAGCTAAGTCTTTATCTTTGCTAGGTTTCTGGCATTACCTCTCCCTCTTCTTATTTAAGCTTAAGTTTAGATTGGATTTTTTGATTGGTTGGGTTTTAAAGTTAATGGTTTTGACAAAGAGTTTCATATCAGGAAAACAATTTCAAAATAAATCTTATTAATATGTTTTGTTGTACAAAATATTTTGGGAAATAAGAAATACATTATTTTTCAACCTGAGATGCCATTGTTTCACTAAACTCAGTAGTTCCCTTTTGTTTCAAATAAAATAAAAAACCACCTTTACTGATAGATGTCCTCTTGCTCTCTCCTCTTTTCTTTCCCAGCTGATAACCACGTTATTTTTTATTTGGTAAAAAGTGATATCACAACTGATAGTATTAATAACAATAAGGGTTTAGAAAGCTTATCAGCCACCACGGAAAAAAATACACTAGCAGTCCACTTTATGGTTATATTAGGTGAATATAATTTCTTAAGGTAAGATTCTTGGAGGCCAAAGCTCACATCAGTCATTTCCATGTTTCTCCACGTTTTCCTATTAACATACCTTAAATTTTTATGCGTAGGTACTTTTTCCAAAGAGAAGGAGTCATATTCTGCCTAAAAAAGACCGAGAAATCTCCTGGTGCTACAGGGACATGAAGAGTCATTTTGCAAGAAACTGAGCTTATTAAGTAGACAGAAAGGGCATTTCTGTTGTAAAGATGTTCTGTATTATATACAGGCAATTTCATTCCACTCCTTCATTCCATTGCTTAGACTTGAATCTGGTGTAGTTTAAGTAGAATCACTTAAGGTTCTCAGGTCTCAGTTGTCTTACATGTAATGTTCTTATGGAAAACAAATACCAGAAGACTCACACCAGGAGAAATCAGAGTTTGTAAGCTGTAGCTTTCATGCTGCATAGCTACATTTCTTTCTGAAGTGTCTGTTGCATTTGGGAACAAGAGTCGCAATCCTGTTAGAAGACTTGTTTCAACTTACACAGTCACTTGAACTTGGACTTTTGCATGACTTTTTGATTAGGAAAATTCAAATTAATACGTAAAAAAAATTACTATTCCTGAAAAAAGTATCAAGAAATTCCTAGGATTATTCTTTTTTAAACACATCATATATGATTTTTCTGTCTGACGTTGGATAACTTCAAGTTAAACCAAAAAAGCTGAACTGATTTTAGAAAAATGTAATGTATTGCTCCATTAAAGCAATGGCAGCATAGATGTTGTGTTAAGGAGCATGAAGTCTTAAGGAAAAATTTCTACTATGTTAGAAAAAAACTAAAGGAGGAGAGAAATAGCTTAGTTACACTGATGGAGCGCTGCTCTTTGCCATTCTATTCACAGAGTTTCCATTAGCAGCTTTAGCATCTTGCAGGAAAAAAAAACCAGTCTGATTATCTTCTGGCTAGAATATAGGACATGTGCATGTACTCCCAGGGAAGTTATATTTTATGGCATGAAAACCTTCTCCTACAGTGCAGGAGCACTGCCAACAGACTTGTGACTTGACTGCTAATTCAAAGTACTACAAAATCAATTTTGGTACCATGTAATAGCAATTAGGTCTTATTTTCATATTGCCTTTAACAAAATATTAAGAGTTTACTCTGTCTGCAGTGTTTTAATGTTTTAATAGACAATAATTCCTCTGTGTTCATTAACCTGAAACATTTGTTCAAGGATTTAAAGACTTTATCGGAGAAAGTAGAACTCCTTAAGATGCAAGTACAATTGTACAATGCTTTTTAAAGAAAATAACAGGACAAAAAAGCAACCAACATCCCCTTTAAATTATTTTAGACTTTTTCTACTATTTCAAACATCTTGAAAGTGATTCATAAAAGCCAATTAAAAGCTAGTCTGTTGGCTCAGCAGGAGGGACTCATATATCCCTTTCACATAATCCTTGCTGGGGTATGATGAAATGGGTAGAGGTAAAGCAATAGCAAGTCTCTAGACTTAAAAGTGACAAAGTATCTAGTTACTCCTCACAGGAACTGAAGGGGAAAAATCAATTATAATGTCTGTGCATCTAAAAATATGGCTTATACCTCTGCATGGTGCATTATCATCAGAGCTGAGCAGATGAGAGAGCGAAGAGGGAATGGGACACTGAGGAAGTGATCACCAGAGGATGCATTAGAAATTCAGCAGGCTGAAAGCAATTTCAGTTAGAAAGGAAGAAAGAAAAATGTTTTGATGTTAATTCATTCATGCTTCCCCATCTGACTTGCAGTCAGGGCCATCCACTTTGTAGCTTAGTGAGAACAGGTAGAAATTTTTATGCCTGATTCTGATTTCTCTTACTATTGAAGCAAGCCAGAAATTAATCCAATAAAATCAGCCCAGAAGTACTTACATAAGATTAGTGTAAAAATCAGACCCCTTATATTTCTGTGACATAAATATGTAGGATTTATGGCTATTTCTTTCCAACACCCATCAAGTCTTTGGATGGAATTAATAAATGTAAGTCATAGTAGTTGCTGCAATAACTGCAAGCAGTTTTATTCTTGGCTACTTCCTCTTCTAAGAGGGGAGTCAGGTTTTACCTCCCCTTCCTAACGAAGATATTTATGTCTTAGGAGTAGTTTTTTAAAAAATGTGTTTTGTTTGAGTTCTGGATGAAAGAGTCTTGGTTTTCCCAGCAGGTCAGTCTGTCCAATTATAGCAGGAAGTAAAAGGCCTGCCCTGATAATCATACCTACTCTGTGCTTATAAGCATGGCAAGCAGTGTCTGCAAAGTAATGACAGAGCTTCTGCTCCCCCTGTGCTGCAGTCAGATGCACTTTGCTGCTACTCTTTAACTCACTGAAGAAAATGCAGACAATTCATATAAAAATTTAAGAGATGCCCTTCTGTGATGGCCAGACAAGGCATAAGCAGTTATTTTAGATATCGACACCTTTCCAGTTAAAGCATACTTCATCTTCAGCACTGCTACCCTAGCAGAGGATGCTGAAGTGCTGCATATCACAGCTGGCTACTAGATCTTGTTTCATGTGATTCTGGGAATTCTTAAAGAGAATATCAACCTGTTCCTCTGCAACATAGCTTGTCTCCCCTTTTCACACTTCATTCACCCCTCTCCAAAAAAGAAAAGCTTGTTACCTTCAGAAATATAGCACAGAGAAACCTTTTCTCACTGAAAAGAGACTGCTAAACCAAGGACTTTTAAAGGTGGAGTACAAGGCTGCTGAACTGCATCTCTGAAGAGCCAGCAACTGCCTTTAAATACCGTGCTTGTGGCCAAACTGCCATAAATGTCTACTCTTCCTCTGACTTAATTGGCACTTCACCCAAGCAGAGCAGGATTCATTCTTTCACACTTTCCTGGTCAGACAGAAGGAAAAGACTCTATTAGCTGCTTTGATGTAAACCAAACCTTTAGTCAGTTAACAGGACCTATCAATTTGTTCAGTTCACCTAGTTCAGGCAAAATCAGAAAAAACCTTCAATTCCTTTTAGAGCATTAACTGAGCTGCAGACAGCTATCAATAGAAAAGAGCTGAATCAGTGTATTTGGGAAATACTTTGGACTTTGGCGGTAAGGCCACAACTGGAAACACAGAACAGTGCCTCTTCATAGCCACCCTTGTTGAGAGAAGTGTCTTCTAATAATATGTTTACCAGAATTTCAATTCAACAACCATTTCTTCGCTGAAGTTTGTGCTTTTGAATTAATAGAAATATTTCAATTGTCATATGTTTCAATTTTATAACATTATTCAGAGACAAAATTTTGACCCACATATAACAATGCTAGAAACTATGCAAAAACACATTTAAGCAAGATTTGTGCCTTTAAAAGCTCCAGAGGAGCAAGGTCTTCATTTGAGGTCAATTACTGCTGCTTCAAGCTCTATTGGGCCACAGAATTCGGTATTTACTGTAACAAGACTGGACAGAGGTCCACTAAAATAAAATGCTTATTTAACCATAGCCTTTGAATCATGTGAGTTTTTCCTGAGACCATGTTTCAGCTCTTATTTATCACAGGAAAAAAAAGAAAACAAACAAAACCTCAAAGTGTAAACATCAACAACTGTGTAGGGGTAAATGTCTGAAACTGAGCCAATGAACCTTCAAGCAGAGCCTGCTGCTTGCTAGCTGCAACTGTCGTGGACTCCTTGTAAATTTGGAGAACACCTGCTCTAAAGAAAAGTGGCATGGCCCAAATCCTCAAATTAACAGAGACATGAAGTACAGGAGGCTGCTCTCACTTTGCATTACTTGGCTTGGGAAAATGTAGAGCTTGGGGTTCTAAAAATTAGAGCATATGGTGGAAAATCAGAGTACCCAAATGAAGTAACCTCTATTAGAAAAAGGGAACCTGGAAAGAAGGCAGTGAAGATTGTAGCTGGAAGAGGAGGAAGGTCCTTAAGATCAAACAGTTTCATGGAGACAAATACTAGGCATGGAGAAAAATGCTGGGAGCCAGCCAGAGGCCGCAGCTGGTGATGCCCAGGACAGGTGACAGCGAGCAGCAGCACAGCAGGAGCTGACAGGACTCTGCCTGGCCACCGGCGCCAGCAGGGACCTTGGAAGTGCAGAGCAGCAAGCCAGGGAAGAGCAAGGGAGGGAGGGAATGCATGATATCATCAAGCTGAATAAAACCTTGAGTCTTGTTGACTCTTAATTAACAGCCCAGTACCCAGCTCTCCTGTGGGCTGGGATTTACTCCACCCCACCCATAACACAAGCAGTGTCAGAAATGGGGTGCAGTGAATGTAATGCTCTAATGGCATCAGGGGATCCCAGCAGCAGCTGTGTGTCTGGGTGAGTGTGCCAGGGGATCCCTTTGTGTGTGAGTGAGTGTGTCAGGGGATCCCTCTGTGTGTCTGGGTGAGTGTGCCAGGGGATCCCTCTGTGTCTGTGTGTGTCAGGGGATCCCTCTGTGTGTCTGGGTGAGTGTGCCAGGGGATCCCTCTGTGTCTGTGTGTGTCAGGGGATCCCTCTGTGTGTCTGGGTGAGTGTGCCAGGGGATCCCTCTGTGTCTGTGTGTGTCAGGGGATCCCTCTGTGTGTCTGGGTGAGTGTGCCAGGGGATCCCTCTGTGTCTGTGTGAGTGTGTCAGGGGATCCCTCTGTGTGTCTGGGTGAGTGTGTCAGGGATCCCTCTGTGTCTGTGTGAGTGTGTCAGGGAATCCCTCTGCCATCCATATTAGTAAGAACATAAATATTTCAGTCTTCAGTATCATTTACTTTAGAATTTGTTTGCACTGTTGACTTCTCAAGAGGCACAAGGATGTTCCTTTCAGGTGACCACTTCAGTTTTTCAAATAGGACAAACTGTAAGGTGGTATTACTCAGAGGGTAATATTTTGCCAAACAGTCACACATGTAGATGTGCAAAGTGGTAGTAACAGAGAAACTTTGGATTGGTACATGTAAATCCACAGCGTCTGTATGTGGACTAAGTGGAGATGACCCGGGTTAATCCAAGTATTAAATTTAAAAAAAAATTAAAAAACAAGAAAGGAGGAACAGAGGAAAGATGAATTGTTTAGATTTGTAAGCAGTTAGCTGATATATTTGGAATTGCATTTTCTAAGATATAAAAGCATATCTGTTAAAACATGACTGGGTCAAACATGACCATCACCATTTAACACTCTGCCATGCATTTATGTCCACGACCACAGCCTTACAGGATGATCCCAAGATCATTTACTCAAACCCCTCCAAAGATTATTGCAGGGAAAGAAAATATTAAACCCATTAAGTCAGAATCAAGGTGATTTAATGGTGAGTTTGGTCATAGCTCCTCTTAGTATTTTTCTATGCTTCAGAGACCAGGAATTTAGGTGCATTGCCTCAGGGAGGATTATTCGATTTTTAGGATGTTAGTATGCATCACAATTCCCCTTCTTCTGTCTCCTATTGAGTCACAGGAAGAAAGGTGTCCCCATTCTTAGAAAGGTGGGCAATATGTTTAAATAATAAGCAGTGGGAAATTAGTTTATTATTCAAAAGCAAGTCTGGAATCTGTGCTAGGGAGCCAAAAGCAGATTAGCTATATCCTTAGCAGGAAATATTGCCATAGGAACTGAGGGAATACTTGCTAGCTGCTATAAGCAGAGACATACGACTTACTTTAATTTTGGGGGGTTTTTTATTATAAAAATCCTTGCAGTTTCAGCAGAACCAATACCTATATTCCCCTGAGATTTATGCCTTTATTTTATATTTTATTCTTCATGATGTACTAACCTCTATAAACTTCCCTGGCCTGCAGATCATTCTAACTTCAATTCATTACTTCATCATAATAAAACTTATTTCAAGGTACATTAGGCTTCTACAGGCAGAACACTAATATGATACATTTGTTTCAAACAAACAAATAAAAAACAAAAAGTGGTGATGGGAGGGATATTTTTTATTCAGGATTCAGTGAACTGAGACTGTCTCAAAAATCTCCTGTTGGGTTCAGATCTACTACCTGTGTCCTGCACTGCTTAAAATGGAAGAAAGTGATTCATAGAGTCTTAAGGGAGAAGCTGATGTCAGAAAACGATATCAAGGAAAAAAAAACCCAAAAACCAAACAATTCCAAAAATAAGGTATCAGAGAAATTTCAATTGGCAGTTCTTTCCTGGTAATTGCAGGAATGTGTGGCAGAGCCCTCAAAAGAGTACAGTATATTTATACACATGCATAAGAATGGAGGTGATCATCTCCCTTCTGTCTTTTCTCTACATGTAGTTTTTCCAAAACCAAACAAAATGTCGTGGTTTAACCCCAACTGACAACTGAGTACCAGGCAGCCACTTGCTCAATCTCTACCACATCTAGTGGGACGGGGAAGAGAATTGAAAAAAAAGGTAAAAGCCAAGGTTTGAAATAAGAACATTGCTAAAACTAATAAAGGAGAATAAAACCCAAGGAAAACAACTGATGCACAAAACAATACTGATGCACACCAGCTTTGCCAAAGTTCAGGTATAGGAATGATTTGTGTAAGTTGATGAAGGATAAATTTGAATACACGAAACTGTGTTGGATGCCACTGGAGCGCAATAATTTTCCTAATCCAAAATATCACTTTTAAGAGTGCATTAGTACAAAATGAAATGAGGACATTCATACCATGAAAGCAAACAAGTGGAAGCAATTTGTTAGCTAAAATTCTATACATCAGTTTTTGAATGGAACAAAAAATGAATCATACATTAAATAGCCCTTGGTAATGTGAAAGTGAAATAGTTCCTTCAGTCAGGAAATCTTTCCTCATCTTTCAGTGCTATGATCTAAACTGAAAGCTCCTGCCTAAATATCCACATATCTATGGTAATAGAAAGATGAAAGCTTTCTCAGGAAATGTGAATAAATTTCCCTGTCCAGGACAGCTGGGTGAAAAAGGAAATGCCAAACATATGTTACAATTAGACAGCAAATTCATTAATGTAATTTATTAGACAACTTGTAGGCATTATTTTATACACTGAAAATACATTACAACTGTTACAAAGACAGTATCAGCCCATTTTTGGACTCTTCTTTCCCTAATCACTTGCAGTTGCAAGAATTAGAAAAAGGAAGTATTTTTGCATTGAAGATAAGCAATTTCCACTCATTTGTAAAAATATTCCTCTTAGTGAATTTTCAGCTTTAGCTTAGCAGGAAGCATTTCTTCCTGCAAATATCCATATAATGCACAAGAAAGTTCTCCCTGATAAATCACAGCTACTCAGACCTAATCCCTTGATCAACTGCCTTAAATCACTGACTAGTTTATAAATAAATTAAAAATAAATAAGTAAAAGTTTTTCTCTACTTTGGCAAATATTCTCAATCCATACCCCACTGCTCCTCTTTGTTCTTCACTCTAACAAAATTCTAGGGGCAGGGTGCCCAAGACCTAAGACGTAATTTCTTGTCGGTCCATTATTTTTAATTCTTCAGTGCATGGCACTGCGGGTACCTTTGGAAGAGATACTGCTCTCTTTTCTTTATGCTTGGTGTAAGTTTTTGAAGATGTAAACATCAACTAAAAAAGGGGAAAAAAGAACTTTAGTAAAAAAGTTTGCTTTGCTTGCCTAGATGTTTTATGATTTTATAAGACTAGAATCTTGTTCTAAAAAAAAAACAGCTTTGTATGTATGACATTTGCAAATTACATCAAGTGAAATGCTAGTGAAAAATGTGATTTTATTTTTACAAACAGTGGCTGTCAGATTATGACATATTTGATATCTCATAGTAGCAGAGGAAAAAGAAGTGAAATATTCCATAATCACCTTCTTACACAGGTTGCCACCAAGCTGCCCCTGTGAATTGTGTAAAGGATCAATAGATGCATTGACTTCCTTTTCTGTGAAATGCAATCCTGCCTTCAGTTTAAAAGCAAAACAGAGACATACAGATACACAAATTCTCCAGCTGTTCACCTCCATTCTTTTTTAATTGAATGCTTATGTGCATTGGTCTCTCAGCACTCCACTGATAACAAAACTCCTTTCAACTCCCTAAGCTATGAACTCCGTTTCCAAAGACACTGCATCTTCACTGGGATTCTTCTTCAAAAACTATCATCGCTTAATTTTTTCCCCTTTTCTTCTCTAACTCTGTGTAATGCTCCAAAGATTTTTCTTTCAGCTTCCTAAAGAGGCAGGAAGAGGTTTCTCTATTTCTCTTTTTACTCCCCTGCATTGAGATAAACTTGAGTGGCAGTTTAGGGGATTAAAACAGGGCAAAAATAACTTCAGATCAAACATTTAGCTGATATCTTTCCTCCTAGATTATCAGCAGGAGATGTGAATATATGTTTTTGGCTAAGTCACTGTTCAGCAAGCCATCTGCTTTTGATTACAAAGTGACTGTAAAAAATTTAATAACTTGTAACACCTAGCAAAAGCACTTCAAAAACCCTAGGAATGGCTATGGTGCTAGAAATACAGATAAAAATATGCTATTTATTATTTAAATTAAGTTTATGTTAAAAAAGAAATGGCTATGCTTCACTGCTGCATGCAAGCCTCATACTATATAGAGACACAATCTAGTCAAGCCACACAGCAGGAACAGCAGCAGGCTCTCAGAAGTGCTTAGGTTGCTGCTTTTTGTCCTGAGCTAACAGGTTGAGACACTGGGAGCGGGAAGAGGGACCTTTCACTGCAGCCCTGGCCCTTGTTCCCCTGAGCACGTGGCCCCACTTGTGTCCTTCAGCAGGCATAAATGGGGCTTTGGGTAATGGGACAGCTGGCTGCCTGCACTGGGCAGGCACAACCTGCCTGGGCCAGCTCCAGCTGCTCCCAAGGGGATGGGAGCCACCAGTGCCTGCCAAATACTTCAGTCAGCTGGAGGAGCCGAGGGAGCCTTGCACGAGCTGGTTTGAAAATAGGGTGGTCATGGCCATGGGAGGGGCAGTCGCGTGCTGGGGATAATGAAATTGTGTCAGTCACTATCCACTGAGCCCAACATCCAGCTGCACATGCTGCCTCACCAATGGAGTTCAATGGGTCTGGGTTGGATGCACAGTAAAACAAAAGCAGCTGAAAGTGGGAAGAAAGAAGAGGTGTTCCTCTGAGAGTTTCTTTATCTGTTCTCTTTTTTACTTCAATGCCAGAATCAGTGAATAGATGTTTGTCAATTGTTAATTAAAAGTCAACAGCACCTATGACATACACGTTTTGTGCTTACAAGGCAGGGCTCAGTTGCCAACTCTGTGGACAAATATTAGAGAACAATGGAGTGGAAAATTTGAGTGTGTGTCCCAGAGAATGAATCAAAGTACCTGGAATTTCTTGTCTGAATAGACAATCAGTGGGAATACGCTGCCACCCAGCTGTAAGGGACACGGTGTGCCCTGTTCTTGTGTCAGTACCTGATGGCAGCAGTGAGTTTAAGGTGCTTATCCAACAAAGGCTTACTCATGTATTTAGTTTTCACATAGTAGGTAAATTCTGTCTGCACTGTAATCAATGGGAGATTTGCCAGTGTCTGGCAAAAGCCCAAGGGCTGGGTTTTAACCTTGAACTCAGAGGTATTACTTTCAAGGTATAAAGAGAATTATGTAAGTAAACCTAGGGAGGGCTTGAACCAAATTTATTCATGATGCCTTACATTACTATATGGATTGATCTTCAGGTTGCTACATTATAGCTACTGTAAAATTTCCTTTATCACATCAGTTTGTAATTTCACAGAATAAAGCTGAGACTAAAGGTGACTTAGCAAACTTTCTTTATTCAGCTAAAAGGTTTTAAATTGCTTATACAATTGCAGTTACACAAAATTCTGTTCTCAGGGTTTAATTACAAAATGGACAGGTAAAAATCAGGTAAAACAGATTCTGTGTTTCAATACATGAGTGATAGCTTGCTCATAATTAAACATCTATAAATAACTCACATTTTAGAAATGGGTAATGCCCCTCATTAACTGTCTTTATCCATTTCAGAAGGGAAACTAATTTGCTAGATTTGTGTTCTCTTTTAGTTCATGTAGGAGATAAAAAGTCATTTCTAGGGTAGACAATAAAAGTTTCCTCTGAAGAGGAAGAAGGAAATGTTGATCATGAATGATGTTGTTTGTATACTGAAATCTGACTTTGTGAAAGCAAAATGTCACTCAGCGCTTTTAAAAATAAGTGCAAATCTAAAAAAATTCAGATTGGTCACACTTAAATGAAAGTAACAGCTGTTGAATCCTGATTATGAACTCTTTCAGACAATTCAGATTATAAAGCATCTCATTGGCGTTAAGTTAATGTTTTCTATTTGGTTTTGATTACCATCAGATCCACACATGCTAGTTGTGCTAGGAGCAAGAAAGTGTCCTTCTGCAGCAATCTTAAGGAGCAATAACCTCTGCTGTTATTCATCTCCTCCGTCCCCTTTTGTTCTACTTCATCTTCCTGTGCTGCACCTCCCTTTTTCCCCAGACACCCTGTGCAGTCATCTTTCAGCCTCCATTCTGCTCAGAAGATTTCACCTAACTGTGGGAAGGTATAAATGTTAGGGAAAAAAGTGAAGTTCACAAAAATGGTAACTTCCTGCAGTTGCAGTATTAAAATTAGCAGTGCCTTTCATGTTAAAGACAACCTGATCACCAGCAGTGATCACATGAAGCATATTCCATGAGAAGAGGGTAGACTGATGGCAGGCTGAAAGCGTGTGTGTCAAAGTCAATTTATCTTTGAGAATTTTGGGCCACACAGCAAAGTGGATTAAGGAACTTGGCCATCAACAAAGACTCTGGCAAATCCACAACCTGTCAGCAGTTTCTCTGCCTCAGCTAAGCTGAAAAGAAAGGAATTGATGGTAAATCAATAGTGCTCAATTGTCATTTGCAATACTGCATAATGGCAACACTGAACAGCCAAGTTATTAATGATAGTTCTAAGCTTTGAGGAAAGCATAGAGTACTTGTAACTTCCTGGAAATAGATTCTAATTGTCCATGTGTCTGGCCATTAAATTTTCCCTTTCCTGCTGATTTTCCAATATACTCAATAAGGGGATTGCTCTTTTGTACTGCACCGAAATCACAAATGTAAATGTGACTATGTACAGCATCCCCAGTTCATTTCAAGGTACTATGGCACTACTAATAATTCCCTCAGAAGAAAATGTAAACAGTTACAGTATTCGTGCATCTATGGACGTCATTGTGAGAGGATATACTGAAAAGATTTTTTTTTTATCAGTTTACACATTATACAGAACAGATTATAGCAATGCATTGTTCATGTGACCGCATGTCTGTGATGCAAAGTCATCCTTGAGCTAGAGAGAAGGGCTGGAGCTCTACTTTGCATTCCATCTTTAGCTGCCAAATATTAAATGTTTGTTTGCTAAGCTGTGAAGCTTGAAGTACATGTTTCTGTCTCTCTTGACTGATATTTTCATAGATACAAGATTTTATTGACTTAGTGCATCATGATATCTGAAGGACTTTATTGTGGTTTCTCTGTGAGATATAAAATCAATGAATTCACACCTGGGTACACCTTTATATGCATGTTTTAATATATAAATCAGATAGGAATTGTTGATGTACAGCTTCCAATTTTTAACATCTTTTTTCTGTTACAGCACTGTGCCTTAGTTTTTTTACCCTCCATTCTTCTTAAAAATATATATTTGCTTTGTCATCTTGCCTCCCATCTTGAAAAGGGATTCAATTTGTTGGGCCATATACACAAATGAGCTTGTGCATAACATGCCACAATCAGTCATTTATAGCTTAAAATTTCACATCTTTTTTAGCTATTTTTGCTATATTTCTAATTAAAGTAATGCCTTTGTTCAATTCGTTCTTAGACTCTGATAAGCATGTAAACTTTAATGAATTTTGGATTTCTGAGTTATCTATTGTATATCAAGCACAGAAATACACATATACACACACACATCCACCCCAACTTTATTAGTGCTGCCATGACCATATTGTTTTCTCTGATAAACAGGAAAAATCGCAGATTTTATGCGGTTAACAGCATATTATCATAATTTCAGGTTGTTACTAAGTGTATTAGGACAACAATACCTTGGTATGTCTCTCTCTGTTCTTGGCTGTACCACATTAAGTGAAGTGCTGTCCAGTGTGATGTATCTTTATCATTGACACGAATGGGGACTGTGAATTTCATTTTTGTTTAGCCATTTCGTATGTACAATTTGAAAAGGAGTTTTCTGGAAGCTTGAGCAGAATTATCTTCTTTAAGAAGAAAAGCATGGCAGCATCTTTGTAGGAGAGATGTTGAGAGATGATTATGTATTTAATGATAACTAAAAAAACAAAACTGTGCGAAATAAAACCCCACCATACACAATTCTACCCTTGGGAGAAAGAATGAAAAGAGGAAGGCATTATAAATGCTAGTCAAACTATTGAATGCACTATTCAAAGGTATTCAAATATTAGATCAAGGACAGTTAATGTGAGAATAAAAACAGGAAGAAAAATATGCACATTTAAATATAGTCGTGCTTCTACAGTGGATACTTAAATGAGCTAAATCTAATATCTCTTTTATGTATTATGTATTTTTATGCATTATGTGTTAAAGCTCTCCTCAATTCTTGTTTATACTCAAGCTTTCTTTTGAGCAACCTAATTACCATATACTGTATTATATAGGTAATTATGTACCATACAAGTGTGTTTCTCAAGCAAACAAAAAATCCCAAATCTAGACAATATGTTCTGCTTGGCATCTGTTCTGATGATGCACAAAAGAAATTTTCCCCAAAATATCACTGTGTTATTTTCACTTTGGAAGTACATAAAAGTTTAAATTTTCAATGCCATACAGTCATGTTGTTTTCAAAGTTCTTAGTATAAAACTGTTCTTTGAAGAAGGCAACACTGCAAGTAAATTTTAGCTTACTTTTCATTATGTAAAACCCAGGTGCATCCTGTCTTAATGCAAAGAAAACAAAAGTAAATTGTGCGAAATATCCTTTGTGGTAGCTACATAGAGCAACATTAGGAATATTTCTGTATTGACCTTTTATATGTTTGAGACGTTTCTTTTTATCCAATATCCTAATTTTGAATTTCCTAATATCCTTTTATATCGATGTATGGGTTCAGTTTTCCCTAATTGTGGCAGATTTGACCACTGCTGGCTTGAGATTTATTCACCAGTTTTCTTTCACTCTACATACCTCTATGAAATGTCTTGCTGTCATTTTGTGGTGAGGACATTGCTGAGTCAGAATGGCAATAAATTGTGAATAATGTCTTTGCAAATGGGTTATTCTAGCCCATCTCACCAGTGCTTACATGCTTGAGTGACTACAGCCAAACGCTTTTCCTTAGTCATTATGAAATCCCCATTCCCACCTCTCATATGATCCTGGCCCAAGCTACCTCTAATTCTGCAGTCTGAGTGCTTTCCTTGAAGCGATGCCACAAGAGCAGCAATGATTCACTTTCAGATGCGCCTACGCCACTGCAGAAGCTTGCCAAGCTGGAGAAGGAAGCGTCCAAGGTCAGTGACTGTGTAATGGAGAAACTTTGTGAAACAGATGTAAACACCTAATTCTAAAAGAGATTAGCAATCAGTTAAACTGGAGCTGCTGATTTCTCACAGAATACATTCCATTCTTGACGAAGTGTTTTATTTTAGAAGTTCTTTAAAGAGCAAGGCATTTCCAGTCCTTCCTTCAGATACGGATAAAGAGTACCCAAGTTACAAGGAAATTTATATGCCTCATATTTGGGTTTCCATCCTAGCCTTTGATTGCCTTGACATTTTTTAAGCTCTACGGAGAAAATACCCCTTCCCACAGCAGTACCTCAACTACAGAAGTAGAATGTATTTTGCCTGTTTCTCCTATCCCTATGCTTTGACTTCTTTAATTCAGTGGCCCAGCTTTACTGGGAAACAAACACCTCTGATACCATTGTGTAAACTCTTCTGCAACTTAACTTTTGTTTTTAAATGGTGCATGGTGCTTTGGAGGACTCTGGGAAAAAACATCAGGTCAAGATCTCAAATTTTTTTCTGATGGAAACTCAGATTAAATTGATGTATCACAATTCTTTCCATTTTCTCTTAAAGAGAGAACAGCTTGTGAAGAGGAGTTTATGATTTGAGTCATGAATTTAAAAGAAATCCTAATATCTAGACAGGAAGAGAAACCGAGACAGACCCCTTGTGCTTAACATTTGGTCCTATCTATGCTTCCCTTGTTGCTTTCTATTGCTCCTAAATGTTTTACATTTTCTCAGCTGCTTTTGTATAGCACTTGCCATTTTCTATGGATTGCAAAAACATTTGGGCATGTCAACTGAGGGAACAAAATCATTCTGCTTGAGTCAGTTAGTAATGTTTTAACTTTAATGCATAATACATGAACAATATATATATTGAAACTGCTCATTAAAACCAGGTATTAACAGATTTTTGCCCTCCTAAGTGACAATAATATTTACTATGCTAAGAGGTCTAAAAAATTAGATGGAATGATGTGTAAAGTCTATAGTTGTTGAGATTATTCAAGCTGTAAATGGAACTGCTGTGTATTGTATGACTCTCATTTATGAAGAGTAGGGTTAAGAATGCAAAGTATCCACAAGAAGTACAAATTTTGGTGTGAGACATCCAGACTGTAACAATAAAAGTGGGGGGAGTGAGGAAGTGGACTTTATGGGATTCCATTTGTGTGTGCCAGTAGAATTTTTGCCTTTTGCAAATTTTGCACGATTTTTAACTTTGATGACACTGAACTGGGAGGAGGTGCTGACTCCCTGGAAGGCAGAGAGGCCCTGCAGTGAGACCCAGATAAATCAGAGAGTTGATCAATCATCAGCTATGAACTTTTAACAAAGACAGGAGTCCCATTGCACTCTACAGCTTTCCCACAAGGGGAAGAAGGGCAGACACTGATCTCTTCCCTGTGGTGACCAGTGACAGGATGTGATGGAACAGCATGAAGCTGTGTCAGGGGACATTTAGGTTAGATATTAGGAAAAGGTTTTTCATCCAGAGGGTGTTTGGACACTGGAACAGGCACCCCAGAGAAGAGACCACAGCACCAAGGCTGACAGAGTTCAGGTGTTTGGACAATGCTCTCAGGTGCATGGTGTGATTCTTGGGGTTGTTTTGTTCAGAAGCAGGAGTTGGATTTTGATGATCCAAATATCCTTTCAGCACTGGATATTCTATGATGCTGTGATTTGTAAGCAGGTAGTAAGTAATGTATAATAATATTTCAAGATGTGAAGGATACCTATTACAACTCTTGTAGTTTAAATGTTTGTCAAAGATGTCTGTAAAAAATTTAACCTGTCCTCAGACATTCACTGCAGTGGCCAAGAATCAGCTGTATCTCTGGCAGTAAGAAGGTCTTTACAATTCAGTTTACTGCCTTGTGTGATTGGGTTTCTGCTCTTAAATTTCATGCAGTAAGAGAAAAAGGTGTCATTGATTGGCATGGATGCTTTAAATGAAAGTACAAATCAGTACTTTGGAATTAAGCCAGGTATGTACACTTTTATTACAACATGCTATCAGAAATGGCTATTAATACAAGTACTGTTCTTTTCTGTTGTCAACAGCCAAATAAATACTTCCATTTCTTACAAGAATAAATGGAAGAGGATCCTAAAGAGCAGTGGATAATAAAAAAGACATTGCCAGTAACCAGTATTTCAAACTATGGATATCAAGATACAGTTCTGCCTCTGGAGATCACAACCTGAAAATAATACACAATGCAACTCCCCAGTTACCTTAATTTTAGTTAGTTTATTCTAAAAAGAATATTTGTAAATGGGAAACAAACTGAAACCTAAAAGGTTATAGATACCAGCGCTTGAAGCTGAACTCTTTGAACTCTATTACAATTTCACAAAATGTGAAAAATACTCCAGAGAAATAATTTACAAATCAGTGAGAAGCTGCATTGCTTTTATATGATACACTGATGTAAAGTAAAATTTAGATGTGAGAACTTGCAAAAGCAAGAACAATGTACCGTGGGCAGGTTTTAAGAGTTTGTAGAAAAGACATCAGCATATCTCATCAGGTTGATAAATTTTAGAAATAGTCACATGAATAAAGTTGATTTTTTTTGTACAACTCATAAGAAGATACAGTTTATTGTGCAAAGTGGATAGGAGCTGTTGTAGCCCTTTAATAACTAGTCATGGAACCCAGACTAAATATTCACCTTGTAATAAAATCTTCAAGTTCTTTATTCAAATAAACTTCCAACTTTAAATACTACTCAAACACAACAGTCAATTATGCAATAAAATTCCACGTTTACTTTAAAGAAATTAATAATTTGACCCATAAAACCCTTGTGCTGACACCAGGTGCTCTCAATGGTTCTGCTGCATGCATTTTTAGTAGGCTTTTGTACTAGTAATTAGTAATTAGTAATTAGTAATTTTGTTATAGTAATTAATATGGCCTTTAAAATATATTTTGATGTTGTAGATATTTGTCCAGGGCTTTTTTATTTATTAGGTGGATGAGTGAAAGTAGCTTAATGGGTAATAATTAAATAGAGGATTGCACATTACAGTTCATTAATTGTTGTACTGTCTAACTATTGAAGGAGATTGCCTCAATGTTGATATGAAGAAAAAAGGCTTCAGGAAGAGGAGGAGAGTTCTGGTACTAATTTCAATAAGACAGGTTTGAAGACTTTTGGTAGGAGAAGGCAGGACATCATGGGGACTACTGCAGTAAGCAGTGTGGGTGCAGCCAGCCAAGCCTGAGAGTTTACTGTCATAGGAAGGGTCTGTTCTGTGCCTGTTGGTCTGGTGACAATTCTGGGCTTAATTTAGTAGCGTAGATACAGCCTCTGAGATTCTGAGTTCATACGCAGACTTGCAGATAGGGAATATCCCTGATCCACAGATGATTCAGAGCTAATTCAAGGGTGCTAAACAGCCTATAGTTAATAGACTGTTTTGTGGGTTTCTGTGGTGCCTTACTACAGCTGGAAAACTTTCTATTAAGACAAAATACTGCATTTGAGCATGCTGAGTCATTATAACATTCATTTTCCTTCCACTTCTGCTTTAAAATGTAGCACTGCTGATGGCAAAGCCCAAAAACCTTACTCAGCACACCTTTACTTATATCTTATTTGTACTGAAGAGGTTTGAGAATAGTAATATGCAGTAAGTGCTGGCAAGGGTGCAGCAGGCTAAACAGCCCGTTATTTAACTACAGAACTAAACTTGAAATCAATTAAAACTCAATGGTACACAGCAACTGGGAAACAAATAGATTTTGTTCCTCGCTATACTCCTACTTCTTTTACACATTAAATTCTTTGCTGATTTACAGTCAGCTCTAAATATATTCTTTCTTGATCAATGTGATCCAAATATAGACTCAGATAAATAACAGACAATAACAAAAATAGGAAGGGTGGCAAATGATTCTCTTGATTGAATGGTAAGTATTTTCTGACCTTAAACAGAGGGATCCTGGTCAGAAGCTGGCACTCAGAAAAGGAATCATTTAAATATACTTCAATTTACTTGGCCACTATCAGTAACATTTATAGAAAAAATCCTGTCTGGGCAGAAAAGTAGATACAATGACCCAATAGGTCTTTTCCATCTTTTACTCCTATTGTTCTGCTATTACATAAAATACATTAAAAATAAATTTGCATAACATGCTGGAACATCTCCAAGCAAGCCATTTCAATCTCTGAGGAACAAAATAAATATGTAATTTAAATACAGCCTAAAAGTCTATGTACTGATCTGCCTGCATTTATTCTTTCATTGGAGATTTAAAAAATTAATCTTTATCAAAGAACTCTCCTTAAATAATGTCAAATCTCTGACTGAAGTCAGAGGAAGATTGAGGCTTTGTCCTTAGAACATATTGCCTTATATTTAAGACCTGTAAGGGCAAGTTTTGAAAGCAGAACTAGTTTTAAATTTTTAATGAATTTCAACAGGAATCTCTGGTCATAATACCATGCTCAGCTTTGAAAAATGCAAACACTTATTACTTAACTAGAGTCAGATGCAAACATTCTGTTGAACAGAAAATCAGCCACAGTGAGCAATAACTTTTGAAAAACAAGTTAATCAAATCTCCACTTGAAACCGTTCCTTGATGAACTGAAATACTATTCATGTACCCTGGCTGTTTCCATTAGAAGTGTTACTAACCTGTCACAAAGAGACAACACAGGAGGACAAAGCTTGTCAATGAAAAAATTGCACCTTTGTGGGATCTCCTGCCTATTGTCATTTTTGCCACAAGCTTTCTATCTGAGACGTGGTGTCCATGTGATATTCTGAAGAATGGTGTTCACATTCATTTCTCTACTAGCCTTTATTTTAGAGCTGCTTTATTACCCTTTCTCCAGTATGTACTGTGCTGGGTATTTATTTGACAATCTAGGTTTGTTAGTCTGATATTCCTCAGAAGCCAATTAATATAGTGAACATAGACATGATGGGGAGGGGGAGCTTTTTCAACCTAACTTCATATGGTATAACAGGATTTACTTATTCAGGCTCAGAATTGATTGATTTTTCTGACTGTGAACTTACTTTAAATGAGGTACCTATAAGTTCCTACAGTGAATTTTCCTTCTCTTTTACCAGACTGTTACATCGGCTTGGTCTAACTTTGTTGTTTCCACATGTTCCTATGGAGCTGTTTAGTTATCTTTGAACTTGCAGTACCAAATTTTATGTGCAAAAGACACCAGACTGATCTGAAAAAAACCATCCCACTTCAGGGACCATATTGCAACCATCCCACTTCAGGCTCCTTTTGGGCATATACAAAATCATGCGCAAAACATAAATAATTTAAAAATACTAACTAGCTGCTGGTTTATACAACACATCATGTAGCTACAGGAACAAGCTGCTACACATTAAATGTTCACCGCCCCTATAGTAAATGTAATGAGTCTTTCACCAAGTTTTCATGGATCAGGTGGAGAAAAGTGAGCCTTCTTTGCTCCTTGGATCAAGTTGAGCCTTGACATTGCTGAGCTACTCTCTGCCTAATCCCTATTTTTTTCCTTTAATGTTTTGATAGATTTTTCTGATCACATATTTTCTGCTGAATGCTTGAGCTGCTCACAATACTCTGTTAAGTTTACTTGCCTTTGGTTTTGCCTTCCTGTCATGGCTCAGCTGCAGCCAGAAACCACATCACAGCTGCTTGGTCACTCCCCCACCAGAGAGAGCAGGGAGAGAAAGAGAAGAGTAAGTAGAAGAACTCACAGATTGAGATAAAGATAGTTTAATAAGTAAAGGAAAGCTGGACATGCAAGCAAGCAAAATAAATAATTAGCTCACTTCTCAATGGGCAGTGGTTTGGTCTTCCCCAGGAAAGCAGGACTCCATCACACTTAATGGTTATTTGGGAAGATCAGTGCCACAGCTCCAAACCCCTTCCCCTTCCTCCTTCTTCCCCACACTTTATATATTGAGCATGATGTCCTATGGTCTGGAATATCCCTTGGGTCAGTTTGGGTCACTTGTCCTGAGCGTGTCTCCTCCCATCTTCCCATGCCCACCCAGCCCCCTCGCCAGTGTGGCAGTACAGAAATCAGAAAAGGCCTTGGCTGTATGCAAGTACTGCTCAGGAATACCCAAAACATCTCTATTTTCAGCAGTTTTCAGCACAAATCCAAAACACAGCTCCATACTAGCCACTTGAAGAAAATTAACTCTACCCCAGTCAAAACCAATACACTTCTTTACCTCACATGGATCTAACATATGCTTTCTCACAGTTCTTTGCTACAATTTAGCTGTTTTCTTGCCAGCCTGAGTCGGGAGCTTGCAGCTGTGCTATATCCCAAATAGAACTTGACAACTGCATTGACAATAGACCTTGTTCAGGCACGTCTCTACCTTGATTTTGCAGAAGACTTAGGAACATGATACAAAGATGCTGAAGCTGGTCCAGCAGGAAATCAACACAGGAAAATAGGATTCACTGACTCATCATACTCCATACCTTAGGAAAACCATAGTTATTCTGCTATGAAATATAGAGGAGCTATTAAACCTTGTCAGATCCAATCTGACTCTACCATGTAGTCAATTCATATGTTTCTGAATCGCTAACACTGTCAATCCACAGCCTGACTAACTGAAAGGTTATGTAAGAGTAATGATCAGTGCTCTTTGTTTTGCTCCTTTTTAGGGGGAAACAAAGTAATGTATCCTGAAGATATGTTATTCTCAGGTTGCTTTTAAGCAGTTATATTTTAAGACTTCCCTGTTTTTATAACAAAAACACATGCATTTCTTGCCTTTCTGTCCATCTGCCCTGTTCTGTTATGGAGAGAGACATTGCGAGTCACTCTTTATGTAAAGATAGAAGAACTTAGTAAAAGAGTATTGCTTTTTATTAAAAAGACTAGCTCTAACTTTGGTTTTATGTTCTTTAGAACATATGAAAGCTGAAAGAAAGAATTAGAAATAGAAAAAGAATGAAGGCTAATCCTCAATTTAGCAGCATGAATTAAAAGGATCACTTTCAAGGCCTGCTACTTTTCTTTCCAAAAATCTTAATAGCAATGTCTCTTTCCCAGCGTGATCCTTCTTATCATTGAATAAAGGAATGTTTTTTTTAAGGAATAGAAGTAGATAGGAGAGATTCAGTAAAGTTATCAAAGAGCATGGTGTTGTCATACAAATTAAAAGAACAAGATCTCTTCATGCAGATCTGTCTATGAGGAAATCAGAATTTAAACAGCATCTATGGGCTATTGTTTGTTTCAGGCCTAATTATCATAGAGAAAAGGTCTGTTTAGGGTTGATTTTAAATCATATATTTTCACACAATAATAGTTTCCTGTGTCCCTTTCTACATTTTTCCTTTTCATATTTCATAAAAGATCAGACAGTCTCCAGACCTGCTGCTCTTGTGCCCATGGCCAACCACTGATTTCAGAGCAGCAGCTGGCAGCCACAAGCTCTGCTGCCAGCAGCTCCTCCCTCCTTCCCTCCCGTATCAACAAACTCCAGCCTCTGAAGAACATGCACTCCAGAGAGTTCTGGAGTAGTTTTAATTATGCAGTTGTGCTGTGGTGCTAGAAGGGATTCAGATGTCCTACTAACTAATCTTAAACTTCCATCCTGTCTTACTTCAGGGCCTTGTCAATTTCCTTCAGTTCCCAGAGATTTCATTTTCACATTACATTTTTGTCACCGAACAAATGCCATTGGAAGCTTTATCAAACTTCTTTAGCAAATCTTATTTTAGTGAAAGGTAGAGGAGGCATGGAATAAGATTTCCCCAGACAACTAAGGCAATAAAAATAGAATGTATCTGTTTAAAGAGAATTTCATTCTGATTTCCAATAAAATAGACAAGTTCACCTTTCTCTTCTTCTTTCTTTTTCCTTTTTTTCCCCCCCAAAGTTTAATAGAGGTTATAGTAGTGTGGTTTCAAATAATACCAGAGGATCTAATTATTCTTGTTAAGAATCATGAAATACTGCTAATCAGTACTGTATTACATACCATTTCAAATCATATTTAATTATTATCTCCTAAATAAAAAGAAGGAATGAAAAATTATGAAGACTGCACAGATCTATTCTAATTCAATCCCTTAAACCTTGAGCTGCTAATTTGATTATGAACTGAAACATTTGTGGGGACTAGTAATTCCATCGCAATCTTCATTTCAAATATGCTGTGTGATGGCTCTGCTTCTCTTAGCAACATTCTGCAGAAAGTGACAGATTCCTTTGGGCGTTTTTTTGTTACTTTTCTCTCTAACAAAGTGAAGAATACTTTCTGACCTCAAGTCTGAAGTTAACATGACAGCAGATGAGAATGCTGAAATCACAGCTGTGGGTTCATTTCCTTTCACTGAGTGAATTTCTTCATTTCAGATAGGTCCAGGACCAGGGAAGTATTATTACAGGCAAAAAGGGAACTGTATTTTTATTAGGATCATTTGTATATGCTTCTGAGTATCTGAAATTAAATTAACTCTGATTGTCTCTATAAATGCTTCATAACTTCCCAGCTTGGCTTGATGAAAGAATTTGAAGGAATGTAGTTTTATTTCTTTTTTTTACTTCCCAAGTTAGATCAATATTTTATTTTCCACTTAATTTTTAAACCTCTTTCCTTAGTTTTCTTTAAACTGACTACCAAAGGGGTAAAATACGGGGATAGAAATATTCAGGAGTTACAGAGTAGAAATAATATGCTTTTGTCCTGTCTACTCAAAGCCCAGGAAATAATTGAAAAATTTGACAGACAAAAGTACTGTAAAGTACTTATAATTGAAAGATATTGCTCACTTCTCCAGTGCAGTTTTTTTAGTTTACTAAGAGCCTTGTCTAACCAAGATACCCTTGCCAAGTTAGAATACTTTACTGTGACATCTCTTTTATATACACAGGTATTTTATGAAGGACATACAAATGGCACAACATGACAAGTTAACTTGTACTCCCTCAGTGCAGCAGACTCTGCCCAGGGTAAAACAGGGGCAGATTTTCCTGTATTCTACTGAAGAGCTCCTGTGGTTACACAGAAAGTTTCCTGCACTTTTCATGGGGATGTAGATCCGACAGGCATTACTGCATCTTTGGGAACTCTTCATATGCTGGCTGTCTTGAATTGTAAGATATCAAAACCACGTCACTTTAAAAATATCCAAACAACTGAACTGGTAACATCATTAACAAGAGAACTTAGGACAATATTGACAATATTGACCTATAGTAAATCAGCCCAAATGAAAGCAGCAAGTTTTGAATATCTATCTAAAGAAAATTGTTAGGTAGTGATGTTTTTTATAAGACTTTTAGTTGGGACCTGTAATTTGTGAACCTCTCTATGATGGGTTTGTCCTCTGTCTCTGTAGCTTCTTTCAAATGTGAAGGACATTACATAAATCCAGGTAATGTCTGCTTTCCCAGGACAGAGAGGGAAGAAGGAAGAATCTATAACCTGTTACATCACACATCCAGGTATGTTTTTTTGTTGGTTATTTCCCTGCTCATGGCATATAGAAGAGACATTCATAAGAAAAGATACTAAGAATATGTCCTGGATACAGCTGTAAATAGATGCCTGTTGAAAAGACTGTATTACCCAGCTTTCTCAGATTATTTCTGTGGCACTGCACTAGATTTAATAAACCATGCATATTAACATAGAGATGACCCTTGATACTCAGAGAAACTTCTTCACAAACACTAAACTGCTTTCAAGGGTCCAAATCTGTTCAGGTTCCCCTCCCAGTCTGCATTTTTGACAATGATTGCCCAAAATCCATGAAAAACTTTGTAGCCAACAACCAAAATTGAGAATGCCACATGAAAACCCTAAACAAACACCCTTTGCTTGTTCTCTAGTTGGCTGCATGAATCTTGCAGTATGTTCAGACTATGGGCAGTCAGTCCACTGCTTAATGTGTTCTCTATTATTAATCATCATTATAAGACATAAATCTCCCCAAATCTTCAGAGAAAGCCTTTATCTTTACACTTGGTTCTGAGAATCAAAAAAATAAGAAACAGAGTATGTAATTTGACTCCTGGGCACGTAAATCACCACTGAATCTATATTTATATGTGTCTTGAACTGGTTTCTGTTAAGCACTCTGCCAAAGATTGAGGCATGGCAAAGTTTCACAGTATATTTTTTTGAGGATGAAGCAGACTCAGATTTCATGCATTTTCAATACCTTATCTGTCTGAAAGGCTTATCAGATTGTTTTTCTTTCCAAAACAGAGTTTTCATTCCTGGTTGCACTGTAGAGCCAGAGGAGTTACTGAGCTGGATTCTGTTCTGTTTCAATTGTAAAGTCCTGCTGTTACTACAGGGCTGTTCACTATAATGTCTCTTAATTCTAAATATTTATTTTCAAATGGCTCATAGAATTTCATGAAAGAATGAAGCAATAAAAATTGAATTCATTGAAATGAATGCTGTTCAACCCTTTCTGTGTTGTTGTTTGGTGAATTCTTGTTTCTGAAAATTAAAGCATTTAACTTTCATTCACAGTTATTCCTTTTAGGTTTGTAGCTGCTTTTTCTGCTGGAATTTATTTGAAATGACTTAGTAGCCTTAATGCTGCTGCAACCTGGACTATCATCGTCAGTTTGCTCTTCTTGCTCAAAAATATAAGGGAAAATAGTGACATTGATCATTGCCTCTCTGGGTAAAGTACAAAGACAACAGGCAAGTTGATGGTATTGATAGTCTCCACTGATAGGCAAACAATATTCAGCTGAGAAAATACTTCCTCTTGTGGTGTTATAATAGGCTTTTAAATTCTGAAGTTGAAGGGCTTACTCTAGTACAAAAGGGAATATTTCTAAGATTATCTTTCCCTGGTTTTCTTCTGTCTTGTAGATGTAAAGACCATTGGTTTTTGTTTCCTACTTTTCAAACAGTAGAGTTTTGCAGGTTAGTTTGCTTGTGGTGTGAGTGGATCAAGGGTTTTAAGTTGGAATCTTTTTGGAATATCTTTTACTGGTGATATTGGCACCACTTAAGTTCTTTGAAAAGAAAATAGCATTGACTGAGAGAGCAAGAGATGTTGGCCTGAAATACTTGAACCTACATTGTTAACCTCAAAAGCTGCTGCAACCATAAATTGCACTGGATGAAGCAAGTTCTGGAGTACCCAGGAGCTTTGAATAAGAGAGTTAAATAGTCACATTTCAAAATGGGAAGAGCCCTATACACGAATATATACACACATATATATGTACATAAATATTAAAATAAATATTCTTGTGAAATATCCCTGCTATTCCAGCTGGCAAATTCAGCACTTGCTTCCATCATAACTATTTTATTAATGGGTAATGGAGTTTTTGATGGAAATGAAATTATTGAAATTGAAAAGGGGAAGGAAGAGGTGCCTCCTCCACATTAGTAATTTAAAAATTAGTAGTCTCTTGTGGAAGCTATCTTCATTTACCTCCAACAGTTCAATTAATCTTAATTAGACTTATTTATTAGGAGATTTGAGTATGTGTATTTAGCTCTGAAGACTTTCTGGTGCAGTCCAAACAGGCTGAAAAAGAAGTGCAATGAATTAAATGATGTGGGGAAGGAGGAAATGAAGACTGTTTCAGTAGGATGCAGGCAATGTGTGATTCTAGACATGCATTGCACCTTTAAATCTTTACTGTTTCTAGCAAAGCAGTTGAAATACCTCCCTGAATTCACTCTGCAAACAGAGGCAATGCAAAAATACATTAGAGCCAGCATCTCCATGACAGTGCCTGTATTAAAAATGGATGGACAGCTTCGGAAAACCCATTGTCTGCTGTCTCCACAGATAGGATTCAGCTAATGAAACAGCTAATTAGATTTTTGTAATCCTGTCGTCATTGTTTGAGAGTGACACTTTACTTGAATTCCTCATGTGGATCTCTTCAGTCTAGGAAGAATTACTTTTTTGCAGGCCAATTTTGCTCTTGTCACTTTGCTGGAATGGCAGTTCCCTCTGTTGGTGTAATGAAATCACTGCTTTCCCAAACAGAACTATGTCACTCAGCATTTAAATAGGAAAGAATGGGAAAATGAGGATATGATTAGTCAAACAGGCCCTGTGTTCAAAATCCATTTCTGAAATCAAATAGTAGAATTGGATTGAGTTCATAATGGAAGAATTACTTAGGTATTATTGCAATCTGTATTACATATTCATCGACTTGCTGAATGTGCATGGATTTGTCAGGCATTCTCCACTCCCTGCTTCTCATTTCCATCCAGTACAGATGCAGTCAAGGGATAACCAAGCTAACAGCCATCTAAATTAAGGAGTGATTAAGACAAGTTTGGGTGGATGCTGAATGTTAATCTCACAGGCCACATTCTTCTGCAATGTAAGAGGGTGCAACTTTCACTGGCAGCTCTCTGCTTTCAGCAGTGCATCGTGATGAGACTAATATATGAGAGACTGTAGTCCTTGAAGCTTAACTGAGTTGTGTGGTGGGTTTTTTTTTAAAGCTTTCTTGTTAATAGTATTTCTGCTGGTATTGATTTGTAATGGTAACTGGGAGCTTTATCCCCTTAGAGATTCTTGTAAAGTCCCTGCAATTAGAGAAACAAAATTGCACTGACCAGAAAAGCTGTATTAATTGGTAACTCAATATAGTTTGACCCAGATCATCTGCATTTCTGCCTGGATGGTCCCCTGCTATTGGTGGGACTCAGAGTTCTGCCTCCAACAAGCTCATTGAGCAGTTCAAATTATGCTCTGAAAATCCATTGCAATAAGAGTCCTTATATTTATTTTGTTAAAATAAAAAAGCTGAGTAAATCACTGCAAATTGCTAAGCTCCAGAGCAGGTACATTTTGTTGAGCAACTTTGTGATGTCAAACATGTTTTCCAGACTTATATGATATAATAAATCAGTATTTGTTATTACTGTATAGTCAAATATTGGTGTGAATCTATGAGCAAATGACCTGCACAACTGACTGGATTATAGAATTACTTGATAAAGTACCTTGCTCTCTGATATTCTCTTAACATTGACACCACAACCTTTTTGGTATAATTGCATAAACAGCAAATCTGAATGGCCTCTATTTTTTAAACATGTCCACATACAGAATCTCTATGACTTAATGAATAGTCTGTCTCATGGCATCTCTGTTGCAGTAGATGCCATCTCCACAGAAATCCAAGGCAAAATTCAGCAAAGAAAGTTAAGTCAATTCAGAGGCCAGGATTTGAAAAAAGATCACCAAACTGAGTTTCAGTTGTCAGTAAGTCTGTTTTACAAATTGCTTTTCATGCCGCATGTGTTGGATTATTTTGACTTTTTTTTTTCCTTGAATCAGAAGAGTTTTACTTTTCAGGAGCCTGGGTATAATGTTGAAGCAGGGATACTACTGCCTTCAGCTCTCATAAGTGAGAGGCCAACAATTTTCTATGCTCAGATATGAAGCATAGAATCAATATCCTTAAGAAGAGAGAAACAGAGAAAAGGCTAATTGCAAAGGACATTTGGAAAATGTTTCAAAATTTTCACAGCTGATTCTATTTCTTTAAAATTTCATCAAATTTTAGCTCTACTTTTCATGAATTTGCTTTTCCAATGCCATTCCTTGACTGTGTTATGTATATTTAGACCTCAGCCGAATAACTGATTTGGTTTCTTCAGATGCTGTCGTCCACATTTTGTGTAACTGAAACGTTCTGTTTTCAGAATAAATCCAAAATGGACTAAATTATATGTTCCATAACTGCTTTTACACCATTGTTGAAAGTTGCTGTTCTTTTTCATGGATCTTTAAATGTTTAAACATTAGAGTATATGCCTGAGATTTTTGTTTCTGATTTTTCAATTTCTTTTTTTATAAGCTGTTAAGAACTTTTTTGGAAAGATCTTTGTGAAAATAGAACAGTATTTACTTCTACAAGAAGAAATGGCAATTAATTTTTAATCATAATCCCTAAGTATTTATTTTGAAAAAAAATTTATTTTACATACTGAAAATTTTTATTTTCTTTTTCTGTTGCTGATACTGAAATACTTTTCTTTCTGAAAATAAGACTGGCTTAAGTAGAGAAAGATTCATTTCTTCAAAGTGCTTAAGACCTATCCTGATCTAAAGGGGCTATTTTTATCATGTATCAGTCATCTCAATGTTTAAAAGATGCTAAAAATAGGAAATTTCTATACTTTTTTTCTAGGAGTTTTAGATAATTTTTTGAAAGATGGACATTTTTCAAGGAAGAATTGGAAGAATATATATTTTCATATTGTTCTTGAATTTTGAGGTATTAATGAGTTTGATCATTACAGAAACAAAGTCAGTCCTCCTTGTAACATAATTTTAATTTAAAACTCTCTGAGTCATCTAGTCCTTCTGTGTACTTATTCATTATTAGTGATAATTGCATGAAAAGGAAGTTGTTTGTCTGCTCCTGCTGCTTATTCTCCATCAGAAAGCATAATCCTTTGTTTGTGGACAGCACAATTAGCAGCTTTGGAGATCATAATTATTTCATACCTGGGGCTTGGAAGAAACCTGGGGGAGAGATACTCCTAATCCTTGTCTGAAAATGCTGAATTTAGAGTTACTTTTCAAAGTTTCAGTTGTGTGAGACATGAGTGTATCTGTAAAATGCTCAGTTCCAGGTCCATGTGTGTGGATGGACTAATGGAGTATATGCATGGAACTGTGCTGATCTATTCAGAGTACACAAAACAAAGCACAGCAATAACAAAAAGAAACCCAAAATAATGACACAGGCTGTAGCACAAAAGTAAGCATCCAAACAGCATATTATCTTACAATGACTTTCTTAACTGATTGACAGAAAATAGATTTGATATTCCTGTGTACCTAATCAAATTTAAATGAGCTAGCCTGACTGAGAAGCCTGGGAAAGAAAGAGCCCAATCCACAGTTACTTGGAGACCAAGTAGTGGCAGCTTTTTCTTCTCCTCTGGTAACTTACCAGTTCTTGGTAAGAGGTGTTGATCCTGTATCTTTGCTCACATTTCCAGTGTAGGTGTATGGGTAGGCAAAAACATTATTTTTCTAATTCATTATCTGATCCAAGTTCAAACAAATGCACATGATCCAAAAGACAAGTATTATATTTTCAAATTTATAAATCACCTAACTTATCTAAAGTGACAGGCATATTAAGCCTCACATGGATCTGTTTCAATTCAGCCAGGGCACATTTTGGTATTCCTGTTCACACTGGCTGAGGATATGCACTCTAGCAGACAGCAGCTAATGACAATTTTGGATCTGTAATAAATCATATCTTCTATTTTAGAAAATAATGCTAGATTTCAGTTTGTTAATTTATTGATACTTTGAATCAGCATAGACTCTGTGCTCAGGGACTAGAAATTGCTAAGATTAAAAACCAAATAATTTTAAAACAAGAACTTTCTGTCTCAGTTTAATTTTCACATCTTTGATTTTGAAAAATATCTGGTGGCTTTGGTGCCAGGGATGAAATTTTATTTCTGTAGGCTCAACCAATCTGTAAAAGAGCTATCTTGATTCTTCTTTTGATTTCTTCAGAAAAATAGCCAGCTAAATTGCAGCTTTTTTATCAGTAAGAGAAATTTGACAAAAATACAGACCTTAGTTTTAAACTTTGAGCTGAGTTAGTGGCTAAGAGAGCAAAAGGTTCCTCCACTGAAACTGAGCATGCTTGATTTGTCGTTGCTGAAATGATTAATGTTAAATCTCAAAATACATTTTCTTAACAAAATCAGTTTAAAGTAGATCAACATTAAAACAACAAGTAACCATGTTAATTGAAACACATTAACAGTCATTTTATTTTGCAGAACCAATAGTTTATGTCAATTTAATTTTGTTTAAAACCTATTTAATCTCAAGAAGGAAGGAAACAGGAAAGTGAGCAGCTTTTACTTTTAAAAGAACCTCAAACACTATTTGACCTGTAAAAGCATTTAGTGGTTGCTGTTGAAACAAGAATCCATTGTATTACCAACAACACACAACAAAGAGACACTGAGCATTCTAAAGAGTTTTTCTAACAAAAAAAGGATAATAAGCACTGCTAGGAAAATAAAGGAACAGTTTTGGTGCTATGGGCAGGCTCCATAACTTTCAGCCTGTGTAGTTCAATGTTTCTGAATAAACTGTTTCAAAGTAATAAATATTCTGTGCACACCTGTACCATCTTGGTGTTCTCTTGAGTGTCTTTCACATGCCATTACCACCAGTTGCGGCTCTTTATGTAAGTTTCAGTTATTTCTTGGCTGGTCTGCTTTTTTGTCGTACACGGCAATCCCCAAGTACGCATGCACTGAGCAGCTGTTGAGAAAATGACCTGATTTAGAGTCCAAGGCTCTAAAAGAAGTACTAGATGGAAACATTTTTTTGGTAATAAAGCCATCCATCATCCAACTCTGCAAAGAGTGGAGCATGTCTGTTTATAGAAAAGCTGTCAGCATGGTGTGGCCTGGAAAGCAGACCTGTTGTGATCCTGTGCTCCTGAAAGCTTGGTCTGGAGAACAGCTTTGCTTATTGACACGGCTTAGTGTCCTGGAATATCTTTGTGAAGGTATTACTTGTGATAGGAAAGATGTGTGCTGAAGTCATTACAAATAATTTCATGGGTGACTCTTATGGGTGTTAATGTCCTTGAAATGGATCTTAATGCGTCTACCATCTCCAAGCAGCAAGTTTCTTACAGAGCACAGACAGCCTGACTCCTGAAATAGACAAGTGGGTCCTCACAAGCAGGAGTTGCTGAACTTTGGGGGAAAATGACATGTTTAAGAGGGACTATGTGGTAGGAGGTTTGGGGAGGCTGTACCTTCCTAGTGCCCTAGGCAAAGGGTAAGGAAGAAACACAACATTAAGCCGGCAATTTGTAAAAGGAAGCAGCGAAATCTTGAGAGAGAAAGCCCCGTGGGCATATGCCCCAAGGGACTCTATTTATTCAAATAAAGTTGCAGGACTCCTCTGTCTCCTTTATGGACACCGGCTTTCATAGCGTGATTTTCCATGCACTTGGAGGGACAAATGTCAAATGGAGTGAGACAAGTCCTGGGATCTCGTGCTCTGTTATTTCACAGAAAGATGGGGAAGAATATAATTTAATCTTCTTCTTTGCTTTCTAGCATTTATTTATTAAGAAAGAGATTTAATATATGTTTTTAATTTTTATTTAGCTAGTGACATGCCCTTCAGCAACCAAAGTCACTTTACGCATCATCTTGATCAAAGAAAAGTTTAGTCCAAAAGTTAGCAGTGTTTCAAAGCAGAAATAGTGAAAACCTGATAGTAAGATGAACTATGTTATTTGTGCCATCCCTTTCGCTAAAGTGCCTATGGGTTTGTACAGCCATTAATTTAAAAAAATTAAATAGAGAGGAATCCAGTGCTAAGGAATGCCTCTGCTGTGGCCAGCTCGGTTTGCAAGGTGCAGAGTGAGATGCACATCCAGCTCTGGGTAGGAGCTGGAGACAAGAGGCCCTGAATTGGCAACCTTTGCGTAACAAAGGGCACGACGAGGGGGATGCCAGGCAGGGAATGGACCCTGGGACACCCAGCAGGAGACACGAGCTGCGGACCTTCAGGGTAACAGAGGCAGTCAGGAGGAGCAGCGGTGCGGTCCGTGCGGAGGGACCGGGGCACAGGGCGGAGCGGGGAGCTCGGGAGAGCGAGGCCCGTGCCCGGGTGACCTCTGAGGCCATGACAGCCCCGGGCCCCTTTCTGGGGGCTCGATTGCACCTGCTCCGCGGCCCTGCGCCTGGACGGAATGGCTCTGTGTAACCAGAACCCTGGGGCTGTGCTGCGGGGAGGGAACCTGCGGCAGCGCCGGTGAGTGGAGCTGGTGCGGGGTGTGCGGGATGGAGCCAGGGGTACCCAAGCGGTTCCTCCGCAGCTGCCCAGGGCCTCCCGCACCTCCCCTCCATCACAGCCGTAGCTGGAAATGCGGCCTGGTGGAAACTGCTTGAGGCCCAGTCACCCTAAGCGCGCCTGCCCATCTTCGGTGGGGCTGGCTTCACCTTTTTCCTGGCAGAATGTGTTTCAGAGAAATAGACTTTATATTCTTATTGCATATTCTGCTGGGGAAAAAGTCCCAAACCCATAGGGATATTTTCCCCATAGCTTAATTAACAAAAAAACCCCCTAAAAACTAAAATACCAAGTTGTTTAAAGGTGTCTGACTTAACATGAGAAAATGCCCCAGCTATCTTGTGGAATGCTGTAACATTCTGCTGGTCTTATTTCACATAAATCCATATATTTTTATTTGGGGCCTTTACTTACGTGCTGCAGTATTTACTACAAACATGATCTTTCCTTCCCTCGGATATTCCTCAGAATATCTCTGAGGAGCAGCAGGCTGTTTACTAAACACCTTTTAAAGACAAATGGCTGAATAAATGGTTTTCTGTTCCTTCTGGAAATGGACTTCACTAGGGAAAAGGGGGTTTTAAATTTCAATTTTGCTTTGCATCTCAGCGCAGGAAGCTTTACACAGTTAGAATTTTAAACAAGGAGGGCCCTCATGTTGAGGGCCAAAATTTCACAGGATGGTTTAAAATTTCAGAAGAACAACGTAGCCTGTTTGAACCTGAACATTCAGTGAAGCTGTGAAACTGGGTACTGCATATAAAAATGTGATTTAGGCTTGGAATTTCTGAAGAAAACCAGATGATGGTGGTTGCTGAGGAACTAAAAACATCTAGTGCAGTGCACACATTGAACAAAAGCAGAAATGATTCAATGGGATGGTCCATTGAAAAAGTTGTGTCTTACCATGGTGCAGGCAGCACCTTTTCCTGCTCCTGTGCAGTGAAAATGAATGTTGTAGGGAATTGAAAACGGTTTTCTAAACAAATGTGTTCAGACAGTGGAAGAATGTTACTTTTCCTTTCTGGCTTACACTGTGAAAGAATTATTATCATTTTGCTACTATTAATGCTCTCACAGCTCAGTGTTAATAAGGTATACCTTACACAGACGGTGCCTATCTTAGAGGGGAACTGTTGATTCCTTGCATAGTGAGCTTATATGAGGAAGGACTGTGTTTCACTGACTAATGGTTGTTTTGGGCAGTTAGCCTTATATAATGCCTCTTGTCTGTCAAATAGGTATGAAAGTCAAAATATACACATGAAAAATAAAATTCAAAGTTTTTTCAAAAAACTTCACATAAAGGTGCTTACTATTAAATATGATCATAAAACAATAAAAATCAGTGTGTAAGATGGGACAGAGAAATCTTGAAGTAGCCTCAATCACAAGTATAAACTTTCTTTCTTCGATGCGGAGTGAACAATGCCTTCTACTGAATGTGGGAGGAAAATGGCTAAAATTCTGTAAAAATATAACTGATGCAAAACTAAAATAAGATAAACTTGAGTGATTCTTCTGATGCTTATTAACATATCTATAGCTGTGCCTATGACTTGTTTGCTTACTGGAGATTTTATATATATATATATATATATATATATATACATATACATATACATATACATATAATGTGATGAAATATGTTTGA
Organism: Melospiza melodia melodia; assembly: GCF_035770615.1. Classification (NCBI taxonomy): domain Eukaryota; kingdom Metazoa; phylum Chordata; class Aves; order Passeriformes; family Passerellidae; genus Melospiza; species Melospiza melodia. The sequence goes on along the minus strand of NC_086199.1, from coordinate 66,463,837 downwards.
GGAGATACTTGCAGAGTCTTTGTGCATACTTGTATCTGTGTAAAATGAGCCCTTGAATAATGTCAAAGATGCTGATGTCAATGCATTTTTCAGAGTAGGTGGCTGGTCGGTGTTTGCATGTATTGGTTGATATGATCCTTAAAACTGAATAACCACTGGTGACAGTGGAAATTCTGTTGAAATTTACAGATAAAACAAAGAGAGCATCATTGCTTTTGTAGTGCACAGCACCTCCGCAAGAGTTTTGCTTGCCTGAAGTGCTTTATAAAGAAAAAGAAAGTTTTGGCAACAGCAGCCTGAATGGAAGTTTCTGATGTGGGTGTCTCTAGGGAATATTGCCTGGTGACAGTGAAAATACTAAATATTTTCTTCTAATAATTTCAGTATTGTTTAGACCCCTCACTGCATAAAGCACTGCGATAATTTGTAATGCTGATAATTGTGTGTGTGTTCCTTGATTTATCCAACTTGGGGCGTTCCTGGTACATAGTTCTTCAGCTTTTTACTTCCCAGCACTTTGTGTCGGGGGGGGATCGGAAGATAACATTCCTCATTGTAACTGCAGTCTTGCAGACTGGAATTCACAGGTGGATAATGTGGGTTTGTGTCATCTCCTTCAGAAATCTGGAGGATAAAAATTATTGTGTCTTCTAAGCAGCAGATTTTCTAAAAATCTGAGAAAATACAGTCAATGTCTGTTTGCAAAAGTCTTCCTGTTTTTATCACTCACCATTCTGCTAAACTCTTAACTGTGAAGACTTCTGAGACAGATATTGTGACATTCAGTGAAGCTCTGGTAACTACTGTATTTTGGTTCTTGCTTAATAAAGACCTGACAATTTTCCTTTTATTTTACAGACACTAATGTCCAGAGTGACAACTAGAATGATTGAAGAATGTGAAGGAAAAAAAAGTTAATGCGCTTTAGTCTTGTATCTCAAAGGAAAACACTCTAGGAAATCTTTCCTCTACTTAAATCCACATTTATATTGTTAGTGTGTTTCTATTTTAATAATAAAGCATACAACTAAATAAGTTTTTATGGATGTTTGAATCAAACAAGTGTTGTGCTTAGGCTGAATGTGGTTTGTCTGTTTTGTAGCAAATGTTTTGTACTGTGGATATTTTAAAGATTGGACTACATCCTGAATCCCCATTTCATTCCAAATTGTGGCATATTGCCAGTGGAAAGGATGTGGGGGAGTGGATGGAAGAGATGTGGGGGGCATTGCCCTGGTGTGAAACTGGCACAGCAAGTCCCTCCCTTCCTGCTTCTGCTGCTGGTGTGGGACAGCGGGTCAGCAGCACTCGCAGAAGGAATTGTTTGCTTGCGTCAAGTTCAGGACATCCCACGTCGGCTGATAAACTCATTATACAATAACTGCAGTTTCATTGAGGGGTTAGATTTTTCCTCTGAAGTGCAGCACCTGATTCAAACCTTATACCTACTGATTATAGGCAGAAGGTAAATATTTAAACATTGATGCCCTGACTGTTATCTCTGTATTAAAAACCAGTGCATCACATTGAGCAAGGAGGACTGATGCACTGAGCTGCAGGAAGGTTTTTAGTGGTGAAATATGGTAACTTAAAAACTGGCAGGGACTCCAGGGAGAAAAGCCATAAAAGTTTTTTGTTATTGTATTTACTGAACAGACAGAATGATATCTGCCTATGTAATTTGCTGTTGCCTAGCCATGATTTTTCTGTTCATCTGTTTTTGGATTTCTTTAATTATGGAAAACTTTCAATCTGCCTTTGAGAGAATTAGTCAATATTAGCGTTCTATGTAGGCTGCATGGTAATACTTAATTGCATTTTCAAAATTTTTATAAACATAGAGCAATTTGATATGCTGTCTGGGGAACCAAAGCCCAGTTCTTTATTTTTGGTTTGTTTTTTTTTAAGGAAACAAATATTTTTCTAAAGGAGTAATTAAGTTTTTTATCAAAGTGCATCTGAGTAATTAATTGATTCTAGGCACACTACTTAAAACCTAGCCTATCTCACCCCTTGTCCAGGGGATTTAACAATAAATTATGGAAAAGTAAATTTCATTGTCATATCATATATTCTTTTTTCCTGCCACTAGTGTATGATTACCAGATACATAAAAAAGACTTATTGTATGTGTCTAATGACACAAAAGATGGAGAGTTTGGAGTTGAAAAAAAAAGGTATACTTAATATTAGCAATGTGTTTTGCTAGGTGTTACAAGAAGGAACACATCTTACAGTACTCAGTGTTCAAAAAAAAAAAAAAGGATAAAAGGAGAAAGAAGGAGATATTAATGAAATTATGAGAGTAAGATTGTTTAAAATTAATCTATGCTACAACATGTACCAAGGGTATTATTAATGAGAGTGTATACTGTAGTAAGCCAATATAATTTGTACTAAAATATTGTAGTTAAAATGCTGTAAGCATCTTGAAATTCAATACTTGAATTTATTGCCAGAAGTAAATTGTAAGTTAAAGGATCTAGGCTGATACTAGAGTCTCCATAAATGCAAAATAGAAAATCTTTTCATATTGCAGACCTGCTCATTTTATTCCTCACATACTCCCTTTGAGATGCACATTGACTGTCACAGAATCCCAGACTGGCTGTGCCACCAGGGCCCGCTGAAAGGAGAGCAGTGCCCGTAGCCAGTGGAATTCACAGGGTCTGGTAGCCCCGCATGAGCTCTCTGATTTGGGCTCCTGGTAAGCAGCACAGCTCTCTGGGGAGTCAGGGCAGTGAGGGTGCCCCTGCAGCTCTCAGGGGAGCGGGGCCTGCTGCTGTCCCCCACTGCTGTCCCCGGCTGCTGTCCCCTGCTGCTGTCCCCAGCTGCTGTCCCCTGCTGCTGTCCCCGGCTGCTGTCCCCTGCTGCCTTGCTCAGTTATGCTGTTGTCACACCGGGAGCCTCACACAGCTCCAGCATCTCTCCCAGTGGTCTCTTGTTTGTGCTGGCTTTTCCTCTAAGAATGTAAAACCATGTTTATATCAGTAAACATGCAGAGGAGAGAAGGAGTTTCTTAGTGTAGAGGATCATTAAAGTCCTGGAGATCTTTCAAGGTGAAGTTCAATTTTAATACCATGACCAAAACCTGTCACTCTAACTTGATTACCTTTCCTGTACCTGAGTGGAGGACAGAGGTTGCTGTTAAACTGGTTCTTCAAATGATTTCTTTTTAGTGGGAATTTTTGTTAGTGTGTAATTCATCAAAAGACTCAAGGAAGGAAGGAGACAGAGGGAGAAAATCGCTGGAGAAAAGCCAGTATTGCCAATCCCTTTGGGAATCTCTAAGGATTCCCAAAGGGATTGGCAAAATATATTCTGCTTCTTTTCTGGATCAGAATGAAATTCTAACTTGTAATTCATCTTTCTAACTATTCCTATAGCCTTTTAAACTGTTACTTGAACCACCATTCTGAGAAAAAAAACAGTACAGCTGAGAAATATCTTAATATCCCAGCAAATCCATGTGGTTATCTGCATACAAATAGATAGCACAAGAGAATTATCCCTTGAAATCTTTAAGACCATGTCAGACAGCTCTTTTAACCTCCATTTTATACTGCAACCACTTGCATTCATGCTCACCTTACAATATTTCCACTTTTTCACAGCACATGACCGAGCACTCCAAGTTGGTTTAAAACACTTTTTCTATTATTTAAAAAAAAATCTAAAAAATAATCCCAGACTTATAACACTGATATTTTGCATCATTATTTTCCTCGCTTCTTCAGTTTACCCAGTACCAAGTTTGAGATGTTTTTGCAGCATGCTGTTAAAAGCTGTGGGGGAATTTGACACCAATGATATAGCCTTTCTAGATGTATTTTGTGCACTTTTGGTTCTCACTAGTACTGTTTAAAATGGTAGAATATTGTATTAAACTACTTTATCACATTCAGACATCAATTTGTTCATTTGAAAATGTATTCTTATATATTTGTGCTTTCCTTCCATGGTACAATGAATCAATGGGTTTTTTTCTGGGATCAGCAGTTTCAGGAGAGTTATAATGAGCGAACCTAGAAAGAACAAATTTGTGCATTGCTATGGATTAGTCATAGGCATCAAAGGTCTAGTGTGACAAAAAGAAAGGACATTTCTTAAACTGAAAACACATAATAAATGTAATTCATTAGAGTTGTGGAGGGACTAACAATTCATCTTATATAGGAGCACTGAGTGTTTATAAATTAATGCATTTATCATTGGAGTGTTGTTTTGGTGTTTGGATCCAAATGATTGCTTGAAATAATAATGCCTTACAGAGGTTTGGTTCAAATTTTAGAACATACTTATTTCTTATTCAGTTGTACACAAGGAGACCTCCACGGGAGTTTAGGTCTTCTGAGGACTGAGTAAAATCCCCCCCAAAAACCTTTTAAAGTATCAATGACAGATACACTCAACTCACAGCAATAACAACTCAAACCCCAATAGAAGTGCAAGTCAGTCTGAAAACATGAAACACATATTGTAAATATCTGCAGAAACAGAGGAGGTAATTCTGTAGAGCAGAAGTACAGTGGAGATATGCCTTTTTTTCTGAGGGACATCACAGAAGATATGGCAATTTAGATAAGCTTTTCACAGATTGCAGTGACTCACAGGGCATTGAACTGATGATTGCCATGATTTACCCTGCAAAGCTCACTTGCAACATTTTCAGAAGTTCTGTATATCTAAAATTTTACTTTCCATCCATACACTTACAGAAACAATATCAACATTATTGTTCTGTTCATAAAAATACATGAATATAGACTTGTGAAAAATTTTGCTCACATGAGCAGTTGTAAAGCACTTTAGCATGTACCTCAGTGTATGTTATTTTGTGGTGTAGGACTTGCAAGCACCTTCTACTTGTTCATAACAATGTCACATTTTGAAAAATACTGTAATCATAAACAACATTCAATTTTTAAGAGCAATTTGAGGAAATATTTGACTGCTACCAGTAGTTTATCCAAAGTACAGATTCTGATATTTTGGTTACTGCATTTTCTATGAAGAAGGGTCAAATATTTGTATTTGTCAGTAGGACTATATATCTGCAAATGTTTACTTAATGTAATTTTTACTATTCCTAATAGTTTATTAACAGAGCACTCTTCTAAAAATTTTCCATGGCAAACCAAGAAGCAATGATCAGAGCTTCCATATGTTGCTCAAAAAATGCATAAATATTAGAAATTTTAGAGATATAGGTCTTAATGTGCTGCCTCCCCTTATTTTAAATTATAACAAATCTTCTTTCTGGCATAACAATTCACAAGAATGTTATTAATAACTTTTAAATTTATTAACAATTCTGAAAGGTAAATTTTTTTGTTTAAATTCTATGTCACATAGACTTCTCTGAAATATACAGCAAATAAAAACATTTTAAAATTTTTAAAACAAATTAAATGTTCATTTTTTAATCTCCTTCAAAATAACTTTAGCTTAGAATATACAGAAATCATGCTAGCCATGAGTGATGCACTGTGTGTCCAAATTCTCTTTGGCAAAATCTATCCAACAATTTAGATCAAGTGCAGTGGACACATTGTTGGGATCATATCTATATTATTTCCTAAATAAAAATTGCATGTAGACTATGTTATAATAGATAGTCCCGGTCTAGAAGAAAACCACTGGTGTCAGTTTCATCCTTTCTTTTTGTATTTATAATGAATTCCTTGGCACCTTCTTTTACTTTTTGGTGGACACTTAGCTGTCCTTTCATATTCTTCCAATCTCTGGAAAAGTTGAAAGCACTTACAACTTTAGAACAGTTTGTGGCAACCATATTACTTTGTATAAATCTAAAGAACTCCAGCGTTCCTTTGTAAAAGCAGTAGTTCTGTGACAACTCCTTGCAGAAATATTATTTTTTTTGGATGCATTTCAATTTCTCTGAACATGACTTCCCTCTGTCTTTTATACTTGCAAGAAAAAGCACTGTGTATTTCAAGTCCTATTTCAAGGTCAACCTTCCATTCAGAAAGATTAGAGATAGTATTACTCATTTTGTGGGTCGTGAAGTGTATGTGAGATAATACAGGCTTTTTTTAAAGACACACAATCTTCTTCTGTGTGTTTGGTTTACCTGGAGACTCTCTGAATGATGGTCTTTCTTGACACAAGACAATTCAAATGCTTTGTTGTTTTTTTTTATTATAAGCATTTTCAATCATTACTAGACATACTAAAGCACTAATATTTCATACCCATTCAATATAGGAAATAAGAATGTTATTTTTAGATCTAAATAACTTTTGGAAATATTTGAAGGTGACATCAGGATAGGTACTTGGACCTTCTGAAATTTTCTAAGTCATGCTCTTCTGTGTTTTTGTAGATTTTCATTTGGCTTTTTTAATCACTTCTTAGCTCCATGAATTTGACACTTAGGCTTTAGTTCTGCACCCAAAGAATTATATGTACTCTAACATTTAGGATACCCACCTGTCCCCAGTCCCCCCAAAATCCCTCAAACTATTATTTGGAACCCTGTAAATAAAATAAATAATAGTATTTGTGCCAAGTAAATCAATGATTTGTGTTTCCCTGACCATTTGCCATTTGATAGCCAATGTGGTAGAACCTGAATGTATATTGCTATTACTATCCAATATAAACTTCAATATAAAATAGAAGTCTTTGCACAGCTGTTAACTATGAAGTCAACAGTGTTTAATATCATTATAACATATGCTGCCTCATGCAGATATTAAGTGTAATATTCCATTTCAATGGGCTGGGAAATTGCATTAGTCTGCCCCATAGTTAGAGAGCCTCTATGTGTATGTATCCTCTGTTGAGAATTCATCACACATTGCCTCGTTTGCTCAATACACAAAGCTAGGATCTCATTACAATTTTTATCTAGAGCAACAGGTTTCTAGCTTTAACTCTGGATGTTCCATACTAAAATATAGGCTGGAATAGAAGCTGTTACATTAAGGAAAGAGTTAATCCAGTATACCATCAGCTATGGATTCCTTATACTTGAACAAGATTCTTTTTTAAAATCAGTATACAAAAAAAAACCTCACAAAATTTGCTCTTAAATCAGACCTGGCTAAAACAAATCTACAGTTTTAGACTACTATTATGCTCTTCTGAAACAATCTCACCAAAATACAGTAATTATTTTGCAATGCTTATGAGAACCTTTGCTACCCTAATGAAGTGCCCCTTGTATGATGCATCAGTTTCTGTGCCTGATATTCCATACCTGACCTGCTAAGAATTACCAGGAAGTACTTGGTTATTATGAAGTAAAATAAGTTAGAAATAAGCAGTTTGTCCTATATTTGCTGACCAATGGACTGAAATAAAATGAAAATTAGTATAAAAATGGGTGTAGAAGAGGACAAAAATTCATAAGTAAACTTAATTAATTACTGCATTTCACTAGTGAAACATTGTCAGCCGCAGCAATTCCACTTAGGAATCTGAAGTGTATCCACAGTAGGAAACTGAAGTGAAATATTTACCATGACAGAACCTGATGTGAGGGCCTGGATATTTGCAAAGCAATGAGTGATAAATCTAAAAAGCAGAAAGGCAAAATAATGAGAAGATCTACAACTGCTTTCTAATCATCAAATTTTGCTAGGAATGGCAAACAGCAATGTTATCATCTGCCAATGTCTTGCCCTTTCATATAAGCCTAAATTACAAGAGCACAAAGTGTGAAGTAGTCTTATATACGTTCACACATAAGAAGTTCTTTTCATGTTGCTCATTTGTTGGTAGAGGTGAATTTGCAATTCTTTTAAGTTTTACTAAGTTTTTTACAAAAGTAAGTGAAAAAAAAGCTGCAACTAAAAAAGCCCAAACTTTAAGAGGCCTCTCTAAAAATTTGCAGAGGCAGTTAGAGCAGGTTGTTGAATACAGTGTAATAAGCACTTTGGGCAAGAAGAAATGTTGAATATCATTGTAGATTAACTGCCAAGTTTCACCTGATTGTAGTAGCCATAGTAAGAAAATACTGTAATTGCAGCTATTTTTCCCAACCCAGAATGATATTCCCTCAGTTGAGGTCTTAATGGAAAATCTTAACAGAAATATGGGTGTAACCAGAATACTACTACCTTTATTTGAAGCATGCCTCTGTTTCAAGGATTTGTCCCACGAGTGCATACATGTTCTGACTGAAACAGTTATAAATGGACTCTGAATGTTTTGCCCTCCAGACTGCTTTTATGTTCCCGTGGCTGGAAAGTTTCAGGGAAACTTTGCAGTGGATGTGCTTTCTTGTCAGTATGTTACATAATTATCAGTGATGTTAAAAATAAGTCATAGTATCTTTAGAATCACTAAGATTGAAAAAGACCCTTGAAATCACTGAAACCAGTCCACAGCCTTACAACACTACCAGCTTCACCACTAAACCATGTCCCTAGATACCTAGGTACCAAAGTAGTCTTAGATACCTAGGTACCAAAGATATACAACTTTTAAATACCTCCAGGGGTGGTAAATCACTTCACTGGGCAGCCTGTTCCAATGTTTTGATCACCCTGTCAGTGAAGAAATTTTCCCTAGTATCCAGTCTTACCTAATCTCTCTAATGTCATCCTTAAAAGTACGTCTCAGAATAAATTTTGATGAAAAAACTACCTGTGAAGGCTCTGTGTGTGGTTGAGTTGCAGGAATCACACCTATATCTGTCCCATTTCCAAGTCTTGAAACACTTCACCTGAAAGGTCTGGTAGCCCTTATGCAAGTAGCTCCTGGGACCCATAAAGAAAATCCTTTTAGAGGAATGGTTAAATTGATTGTTAAATATTAAATGACTTCATGTAGTGTGGACTCTTAAGTGCCTCAGGGCTTTGAGAGAATTAAAATTGGTTCTCTCTGAATACTCACGTTGCTTACCAGGACTTTAGATAGTTTTTCATCTGCCCTGCTGATGTCTCAATGGGTGGCCTTAGGGTATGACAGTCAGTTATTGTTAAGATGCAATGAAATTCCACCAAGTATTTATGAAAGTCACTCACTCACTGGGTTCCTGCAGTAGCTGGTGGTTTTTTGACATTTTGAAACTGTTAAGTAAACTATAAAACATTTAATCATAACACGTCTCTTTTTCATTATGAGACCATATTTAATCTGACTTTCTATCACACATATTTAGGAATTCTTCGGATTACTTAGGGTGGATAACATGAAAATAATTAACATTATACAGAACTGTTCCTGCTGAGTGAAACCACATTTTGTGCTTCAGAAATAAAGCTTTAAAACTAAATATGAAGTGCCTGGCACAACAACACAGAGAGTTTCTCTAACAAAGTGACTATGTGTCAATGACTTTTCCACAGGATTCTGGCACAGAGAGCAGTCTTTCTCTCTCCTGGGTTAATTCTGGCCAAACTCAGCACAGCAGCACAATGTGTGGGCTTTACAACCAATATATAGATTCACTACAGGTAAGAGAATGTGCTTTGCCCTTTCTAGTTTCCCCTAGTATTTGATAGAACAAAGGAAAAAGAAAAATCTTGGGAAGATAATATCAATATTCACTCACAGGGAGAGATTCTGTGAAAAATAATGAGAAGCAGTATAAACTAACATTAAACATTTATGTGAATTATGCACAGAAGATAGTTCTCTTGAATACTTCTGTGGAAAAAAAAGAGTTGCAAGTTTTTCTCAAAGATATTTTTATTAATAGAAGTTCATAATTGCTGTGGCAAAGTTATTTCATAAGTAAGCTATAAAAGTGGTAAGAGGTGTGAAGAAATATAATCAAAAGTGAAATTATAGACAGGCGAGCAGTGGAGGATTCTAAATAGATAGATGCACCACATTTTAGGATGCATAATTTAATAAGAATATTTTCAGTGCAACAAAAGGAGTATTAGGTAGGAAAAGAAGAATTAAAATAAAAAGGAAATGTTCTGTTAACTAGGATATCAGTGTTTTGGGAAATGGTGAATTTAGCAGTTGATACATTTTAGATAACTTGGTAAACAAAAATGTAGTATGACAGAAAATCTAGCACTGAAAGGAATTGCTTTGCATAAGCTAATTGCCTTTCTCATCTTTTGAGTATTTAGCTCAATTTCTCACTTGGATTGGCTAGTTCGGACAGACTGATCATTTTCTATTTTTGCTTATCTGGTTTTAACTTTGACCATCTCTAAGCCGTGTCAGCGGAAGCAACATTGCCAAAGAAATACTCTGTCCTTGGAGCTGTAATTTTAGATTGTGAATGATCAAATTTAGAGCTTTTCTACAGCTTTTTCTATATAGCAGCTGGGCCTGCTTCTGTGTTTCCTTTCATACTGCTCACTGTGGGTAGAAGACAGTGCAAGGTGTGAGGATGTGCATTTGCCATGCAAAGCGAGCCACTGCCTGATTGCTGGGGGGCTCATCTGTCTCTAGGTCGATTCAAACTGTGGTGTCTTCTCGGCAATAAACTTCCTACTTATAGGCAGGAGGCATGTGAAATTTAAAGTGCATTTCCCAGCAAACATGTGATGGATTGGAAGATTATTATACTCTGAGTACTTCCTAGTGACATGTATTTTACTAGAAGCAAATATCTATGTAGCAATTATCTGCTGTCACTACTTGCTACAGTCTTGACAGCTCTCCCACACTAAGCAAAGTCAAAATAAAAATTTAATTAGTATCAAGGTTTTTCCTCAAAGTTTCCTGTGACAAATAGTATTGATGCAGAATGAATATTTTTACATTATGGCAGTTGTGTCTTGGCTTGTGCTGGAACAGATACTCCTTGCACGAAACATTTAGGCACTGTATACATGTAATCTTAGAGTTTACCTAGAACCCTGCAGGGCTATTTAGAGTGATGTCATTTTTAAAGGGAGCTGGAATATTTTATATGTGCAAGTTTCTTAAATGAGCACTGCATATGAACTTGACACTGTCTGGTCACATTAAGGGAAACTTAGTTAACCTCCAGAGAGGTCTTGGACGACTTACCACAAAGTACATATTTGGTACTTTTAGCACATTCCTGACAGGTCTAAGTTCAGTGGAAGTAATTGTAACTGCATACAACATGCTGATAATGATCCCGTGTGATATAGCTGATTTGTCTTATGTTCCACTTATTGTTTATGTTTAGGAAGATTTTTTTTGGATTTTGGTTTTTCTAAATCCATGTCTTGACAAGTAGTACAACCACGTTTGTTTTCAAAGACATATGTTTGCTTTCCCTGAATGTCCTTGGATTCTGGCAACCCCAAAGGTGAGCAGACAGAAAATCAGGCAGTTTGTTGTTTGCAGCCTTTCTGCATTTACTCAGTAATTAATCAAAACCAATCTGTTTTTGCAAAATGCTTCTGTTTGGCAAATGAGTATTTTGTGACAAAAGCTCAGTTTAATCAGAAAAATCCTGTTCAGTTCTATTCATTATACGGTAGGAGAGAGACAAATCAGATGCATTTCAGTCTCCTAATCACAGAGCATGACTGAATGACTTTGAATCGTGCCTCTATCCTCTTTCTCTTATTCCTGTGATTGATACCAAAATGAGAGCTATGAAACCTGAAGGCTGCATTGCAACTTTTTATTGGCAGCTGTCAAATATGCATTTTCAAAATTAGCACTATATACTTGACACCTCATGTCTGGAACACTGGCCTCTGAGCTAATGTTGCTTGAGTGTGCTTTGAAGGCATCATTTGCAGGTCACTTAAATTTTAGATGATTCTTCATTGTGGTTATGTTGGTTGATAGCATGTGAAGTACACATGAAAAATAATACAATTGTAAAGGAAATTTAGGCTCGGGCTGGGACAGTATTTAAAAATTGTCTTAAATTGGAAGGACTCGGGTATAGGTGTGCAGAGGGATAAATGTGTATAAATCTTTTCTTGAATTACTGACTGAACACTGACTACTTCATATTCCTGGGCTTGTATTCATTACCATCAGCAAAGAAAGCATCTAGATAGTGCACTGAACCTAAACAAATAGGACAGTTTGGGATATACACTTGTCCAGTTTGTGCAAAGACATTTGATATAGCCTGAGGACAGCTTTGCACAATCACAGTTCTGAATAACTTTCAGGTGACCGGTGCAGAAAAAAAAACAGGCAAAAATTCCCATGTGTTACTATATTTATATTTACTGTATTATATTTAAAGAGTGAGAAAAGTAGTATATAGAGGAATAGCTCTGTGAAACTTGATAAATTATTGCAACTCAAGATATCTGAAAAACATATCTTTTCCTTCAATCTAAAGCCTACATTTTTGGTCTTATGCACTAATAAACAATAAAAAGAGTTTTTCCTCTCTCTGTTGCTGAGATCCTAATGTTTCCAATAAGTTGAATTTGTGACTTTTTTTTGTTATCCTTGGTTTATTAGTGGATGAAACATGAAAAAAAAGAAGGAAAGTTGGAGGGAAAGGGGGAGAGAAATACAAGTTTGGCTTTTTGTCTTTCTTTGCTTAGATCTGTAAACTGAATTTATTTCAGCTCTTGGTTGAAGCATAAAAAAGATAGAAGCAGAATCTGTTTTTAACCAAACAGTCCTCATTTTTCTACTGAACAGTATTGGCTGCCGTCTATAATTTCTACTGTATGGTAAAGCAAACCAGTTTTGGTAGAAGGTAATAAAAGATACTTTCTTTTACCTACCTTGGTTTTATTCCTGGGCTTGTATTCATTACCATCTTCAAATTTTGCAACCAAAAAGGTCAAAAAGTAAGCTTTAGGACTTGGCTATGCTAAAAAAATATATGGTGTGGGGGAAGAGGGTTAGTCATCTAATATGCCTGTATCAACATAGAGTATTCTGAGCCTGAGGGGACCCAAGAGAATCATCAAGTCCAATGCACTCCTGGCCATGCACAGGATGACCCAGCAATGCCACCATGTGTCTGCGAGCGTTGTCCAGACACTTGGTGAACTCAGGCTTGGTGCTGCGCCCGCTTCCGTGGGGAGCCTGTTCCAGTGCCCAGGCACCTCTGGGTGAGGAACCCTTTCCTGATACCCAGCCTGAACCTGCCCTGACTCAGCTTCATGCTGCTCCCTCGACTCCTGTCACTGGTGACCACGGAGCGACTGGACAGCCGAGATGAGTGCCTGCCCCTCCTCTTCCTCTCAGGAGGAAGCTGTAACTGCACCGAGGTCTGCCCCCAGTCCCCTCTTCTCCAGGCTGAACAGAACAAGTGACCTCAGCCACTCCTCTTATGGTTTCCCCTCCAGACCCTTCAGGATCCTCATGATCCTCTTTCTGACTGGTACATTGGTATAATAAATGAGACTTTAAGTATATATAGTAAACATAGTGTTTAGCCATTAAATTAAGAGGCTGTTTACTATTTTTCTTGAACTCATCCTTTAAGACATGTTAACTTAATTTGTCACTGTTCTTCACTAAGAGAAACTTGAATGCATAAAATAACTAAAAAGAAAAAAGATAGCATGGTGACTTACAAACCTCTTACAGTTATGCTAAAAAATGCAGTTCTCTGGCTGATCTGTGACTCCAAAAGGAAAAACTAATTTATTTTATATCCCATGAATGGGAAAGTTCATTAAACTTCAGGATTCTTGGGAAACAGTTTAGTATTGATTGTGTTTAGGACCAGAGGGCTAAGAACTGGAAGGCTTGGTAACTGTTTTAAATTCTCACACAAATTTGCCCTATGACCCTGGAAAAACAAATTAATTTACATTCTATAGTTCAAATCAAGTAATTTTTTTAAGTCAGTCACTTAAATGAAAAGAAAAATAATTTAATTTCTTGACCTTTTCACTTTAAGTATATCTGGCTAATGTGAATGGGAATTGCTACTGCTGGCTTTTCTCTGTGAAAATAAATTCTATTTATCAGAAGCTTTAATATGAGATATATCAGTATAATGCCTTAGACTTTGAACCGTGGAGAATGAGCCATTGCTAGCTAACTGCTTTTTATTTAAGACTGAATACCATGGATTTTTTAAAATCTTGATATTAATAATTGTTTCACAAGACAGAACGTTACTAAAGATTTCTATTTTTAGTAAAGGTTTCTGACAGCTGTCTTATCTAAATTTTGCTGAAATTAGATGCAACCTTTCTAAAATTTTGGAACCATGTTGTGGGTTAGAACTAGATGGTCATTAAGATCCATTCCATGATTTTACCTGTCACATAAGTCTTCTGGAGTAGGTTTTGTCTTAAATGGGCTTTGGGGTTCTTGTTTGCTTGTTTGTTTGTTTCTTTGTTATTGATTCCTGAGCATGGTAAAACAACTGACTCATTCTTCTAGGGAAATAATTTTTAATAAATGAAAAGTGTGCTCCTGGGAGATCACAAGAGGTGATGTATTGACTCCCGTGAGCCCTAGCTTATAGCATTGTGTAAGCTTTTACGGGATATAAATAGTAAAAACTTTTGAGAAAGGTTTTCTTGCTCTCCTTTGCTTGGTCTTTTCACTATTTTATCCAATTTTGTGGTAGGTATCATCTCCACAAATCGAAGAGGGCTTTCACTCTGTTCTGTTTTAGAATCTCTTCTAACAGTAAACAGGTAAAATCTTCTGGTACTGCAACACAGAAAATTTCTTGTATTGAAGAGCTTTATTAAAAAATGTCAAGACAAGGAATAAAAACCAAATCTTAAAAAGTGATGGAAGCCTAACTTTTGTCTCAAAGTGACAGCCAACATCTTCACTGCTGTTATTACCCAGGAAATAGTAGTAACCTTAGCTGCACAGGAAATTTTGTCCTGTTTCTTAAGAAAAATGTTGGCAAATATACTCCAGATAAAACCTGAAATAGCTAATCCATGAAACACACATCCAGGCATGCTGTTGGGATTGCTGTGCAGGATTGCTTATTTTCCACTAGTGATCATCACAATTCTTCATATATAAGTGTATATAGAGTGTAGAGCAATTTTGCAATATCTAACAAAAAATATATTTTGCTTTTAAACAGCTGATAGGTGAACCATAAAAACATCTTTGGATGGTTTCTTTCATCTTTAGTCACATTCTTCTGGAAAACAAGCTGCTGTTTATGTGATAAGAATTTCAAGGAGTGGAGAGTGTTGAAAGGGCAAAGCTATGTGATTTTGGCATGGTTTTAAGTACAGAAGCATGAAAACAGTTACCTCTGCTATTTATTGGTCAATAACAAAAAATTAAGAAATGTTTAAACAACAGATTACTTAGTCCTCCTTATGCTATAACAAATTTTCTACCCTGATTTTAATGGACCTGAGATTTCATCTGAAATGCTCAGCTTTCAAATCTTAAGCTACTGTCATGTTAACTCAGTCTTCAAATGAAAACTGTGTCACTGGTTCTTCTGTTGAACCTATCAGTGTCCTGGTACTTTTGTAACAAGTATTGCTAACCAACCAATGCAAAAGCTCTTCTAGCATTCATAATTCCTTTAAACCTGTGCATTGTGGAGTACATTTGGAAATGATGCCATGGCAGTGTGTACATGATATCAATAAGCACTAATTAGGCCCCAAGACAGCTCCCAAGGCATAAACTGTAAGGGTTCAAGCCATTCCAATTTTCATTCAAACTTTCCAGCTAAGGAGTTTCTTCTAGGAATTTGGAAGAATCCAATTGAGATTCAATGTATTTGGAACTGAGCAGCAGTAAACTCAGATTATTCTTGTGTTCTGTCTTTAATGAAGCCCAGTTTGCCTTCAGATTTACTGCAGAATTGGAGTTTTGAGAGCTCCAGGTGACCACTGTTTTCAATGAGAAAATTGCTAACTCTTACTCCAGGCTATGTTTTATTAATTTGCTTTTCACTGACTATAAAACAAGCATTAAATTTATTTCAGAAATCTTCTGGTTTAATTCTCCACACAATATAATCAGTGCAATATTGTATGTAATATTCAGTAGCATTCTCAAGGTGACTATTAAAACATCTTCCATGTGACCTCCAAAGTTTCTCTACATTTTGCTGCATATCTCACTTTCAGATTTTTGCATATCTACTTCACTCATTTGAACAAAGTGGTATTATTACAGACTGTGTTTGACTGCATCTCAGTCAAAAGTAGTAAGTTTCCCATCATCTTTATCTGAAATAATATGCTATGGTGTATACTTCCAGGAATTATACCAAGCTAAAGCATTTCAATTTATTTCCTTTAACTTTGGATTTACAAGTCTTGCTGTAAATTTCATCAGCTCTGAATGGAAATGGCACAGCTTGACATTACAGGTTGTTCTCCAATATTCCCTTTCTGTGTTTGTCCATTTAATCTCACATTTTACCTTATAATTTCACATATTGTGAATTCATGTTTACAATATGAAGTAATAATGTAAGCTTCTATCAGTATGTTATGTCCTTTGAAACTGATCATTGTTTGCTACTTATATAATTTAAATTCTCCATTTTGAATTGTCTTGAACAGGAATTGTCTTGCAGAACTTAGATTCCCCTCTTGCAAACTCATGTGCCTTCACTTCAGATTTAATTAACATTTATGATCAAAGCTAACCAAATTCAGAGACATTCAGCTATATCTTTAAAGTTAATAGTTCCATATTAATTTTCTATACCAGTACATTTCCCCAAGTTTTAAACAAATTAATCTTTGAGTGTTATTGTTAGAGTTCAAATCAAGTACTATCATTTGATATGGTTTCAGAGTAAATAGCTGTTACTGTAGATTCAATTTCTATCCTTCACTGAAAAGAAGGGTAGATCAGGAGCTGCTTCTCTGTTCACTTAATTGTTATTTGCTATACTTTGCCAAATACTTGTAAGTCACTTTGTCCTAGGTAGTTTTACAAGAAGCATGATGAGTTTTGCTCTTCAAAATGTTCACTGTAACACTGAAATGTGCTTACAGCTCATGTTTAAACTCTGCTTGCTCTGTGGACCAAATCTAGTCTTAATTAAGGGGAGGTACTTCCATGGGTTTACAGTACAAAATCCAAAATAAATATGTATTCTAACACTTATGTATGACCTGATATTTTCAAGATTAATTTAATGGTTTTGTTTATTTTTTTTTTCATTTGGTCTATTCTATCATTAACAATATAGGTGTCTTATGGTAGAGACTCATTCTTGCTTGAATATTACTTATATGATTCTATTGGGGTTTTTGGGAATCTGCTGAAATGAAACTTCCAGTAACATTATTTTGTGAAACTATAATTATTACAATTTTAAACTGAATCATTTAAATTTAGTAATGTTGTACTACTGAGTTTTGCAACATAGCTTTATTGATTGAAATTAAAATAATGCTTGGTAATGAAGTATGACATAACTGTTGGTCAGATTATAATTAGCAACTTTGCTTTTTGTATTTTGTTCCATATGTAAGTCAGTTTGCTTGCTATGTTTTGCTTTTTTTACATTAATTCTATTTTATTAGAATGCTGTCAATTCTCTAGCTATATGACAAATTAATTCTGAGCTGAAGGTAGTGTCAAAATTCAGATTGCAAACTAATGAACTTCCATATATTCACATTGCATATGCCAATCAGAAACAAAGTCTATTATTTTGCATTCCACACATTAATGAAGAGATGTTTTAAACATTGCAGAGAAAAATTGAACTTTTGTGACCTGCTTTTCATATTATATATTTGATATTAGGAAATTATATTGTACTTATGCAAGCTAAAAATATAATGACAGAATCAAACAATTGCCCACCAAAGCAACTATGTCCGTTCCTTATTTATGGTACAGGATTATCTTATGCAAAATTTCAAGTACTATGAGTAGAATGTGCTTCAATGCTTTAAAAATTATGTGTGTGGGAAGCTGTATTTCAAAGTAATGAACATTAACAGAAGAGAATTCCTTTTAGGCACACTCAGTGAAGAACAGGGATAGTGAATGTGGCTGAGAATGTGGCTGAGAGGTCTCAGGAAGTAAATCCAATGTAGCCCATGGCCCAAATGCAGCTCAGATGGTCATTGATTAACATGGGAGAAAGTAGGACAAACCCCCAAAACTTCATTCCTCATACCCAGACTTCCACAACTTAATGGATCTCTTCCCTTATGCATACAGATGAAACAATTTAAAATTTCTAATGGAAATTGCTGCAAAAAAAAAGGGAAAACATCACCACATAAAGTAGCCCAAATCACACGCACTGAGACAAACACGCACATACACATACACACACACAAAAGTATGATTCAGTAAAGTATTTCTATGGTTGGAGATGGTAGGATTGCTGTGTTGCTCCTTGGTTTTTTGAAATTTTTTTTTACCACACTTTTCTCAGACTGCTTTATAGGCAAGAACTTAGAAATAATTTCATTATCAAAGACACTTGGAGCTTATGCTTTGTAAAACTTCTCTATATTAACTGTCTTCTGAATTTATGAGATACCAAACGTGGTTAGGAAAGTAATTTGAAGTAATGCTATAGCCTTAATGCAAAGGAAGTAGTAAAACTAGAAATAATATCAGAGGAGGTAGATCAGTGTGACATTGTATAATGAGCTAAAAATTATGATGCATATATGAATCACTAAAGTTAATTTCTTATTTACATTGAAATATTTGTATTTGGATACTTTAGAGCAGTAATATACCTTTAGCTGATGTTTAACAGCTCCTTTTTGGTTCCATCTCTCACAGGTTCTTTTAAGGCATACACCTTCAAAGATATTTCTGCAATGTGAATTGATTATAGGTAGAGGGTTGCTTAACAACATAATAATACCTGTTATATTGCTTAAGTAGGATATTTCTGTCTTCACCATTATACCAGGAGATTGGTGCTATATAATGCTGTCTGGGCAACATGAGAAAAATCTGTAGGCCAGAGTAACTTCCTGAGATACTAAAGAAGTGATGTGTCCTATCAGAAAAGGCACAGCATTCTTCCTGTTCTTCAAGGAATTCAACTGATCCTCATTAGCCCAGTCTGTAACCTGATAAAAATCTGAATCTGTTGTATTTGTCATCATTTGTCCTGTAGACTTGCTTTCATTTTAAATTGTTTACCTCATAAATTTTACAATAAGCCTAAACAAATTCCCACAATTAATATAACAGTCAATAATGGTACTCAAATTTCAGTAATAGCCAGAATTATAGGCATGAACCTGAATTTCTTAATCTTTTGTTTGCCATTAAAAAAATATCTGGCCTTTTTCAGACTGTATCTGAATTTTGCCTGAAATTAATGAATATAGGTTTGGTCTGGGTTCTACTCCAGACCTTAAATAAAAACGTAATTAATGAAACATCTGTAGAAGTTGGCATTTGAGACCTAAACTTATTCTTCAAGAAGATTCTCATAGAAGTACAAAATCTTCATGTGAATACTCAATTTTATATAATTTATTTTCTTTTATGATAAGGAAATTGTTAACACAGGCAAAATTAAAGGTCAGGGGGAATAAATACATGCAATTCAGTTATTTTTGTTACTGTTTTTTATAGCAAGAAGGTGAATCTTTCTCTTCTGAGAAATCTCACATGTAATGTTTTGTTAACTAGATAACTTCTCTGTGGCATTTAGTAGCAATGATATTTAAAAACATGCAAACTTTGTTCTAAGATGAGCTATAGCTAGGAACTGTTCCTAATCAGCTGTTGTGCTAATTAGAAGTGCTGCCAGAAATTTAGTGGAAAGGAGACTGCATTGGTTCCCACCAATTCTTCTGATCTTCCTGCCTTTTTACTCTCATAGGTGATATTTATAAAAGAAAATACAGCAGTAGTAATATTTCTAAAAGTACTTTATCTGAAGGCAGGTGGCTAATCTGTTCCTATTAATTTATCTTTAAATTTGTATTTCTCCAGTACTTCTGTACACATACTTTGAAATGACGCAGAAACATGGTTAGAGAATAGATGTTGTTACATTTTACATTGTTATTTAAATGACAGGTAAAATTCTGCCCAATCCCACCCTACTTTGTCTTAGTACTGCTGTCATCTCTAATAGTGCTTTAGACTAGAACCATATCTTCACTAAATCTCACATGTTGTGTAATGATGTGAAACTTACTGATATTTTTAAAAAACTCAGTCTATATTCATCACAGTTCACAGGCACTGAAGGAGGCTACGCAGGCGCCAGATTTTGCTCCTGCTGTTTGACTCACAGACCCGTCTTTCAGCATGTCTCAATGCTGTTATTTTCCTATGTGCCATCAGGGACAGAAATGGCAAAGCATCTGCATAGTTACAGCAATGTCTTCCTTTATATAGTGACCTATGATGGGGGAAAAAACTTCACTTTTTTTTGTTATTTTGGGATAACTTTTTGACCTGTACCCATAATATTGACTGGGACTAGAGGAGCAGTGAACTTTTAAAAAAGCTATTGCCTGAACATGTCTACCACACCTGAGGTGCAGTCACACAAAATGCTCTTCAAGTCTTACTTCAGGATGATTTTTATAAGGACTTTGTAAAAGAAAGAGTCTTATAGTAATGTGTAGATCGCAGATAATACCTCATTAGCTGTAGGAGGTTATTATAATTTATTCCACAGAGAAAACATTTGTTAAATATAAAAAATTATCTGCCCAATCTTCTAGTATTGGAAGAACCTTGGAGTTCAACAAAAAAAAAGGAAACAAAGAAACAAAAAAAAAGTAATGGAAGTAGAAAGTCATTTGCAGTAAGGAAAGGAATAGATTTCTGTGATGTGGCAGAAGACACTGAGATGTCGGTTCCCTCAGAACTCAGTCCCACCACGTCACCCACAAGGATTTGTCGCAGTGCCAATACTGACCTGTGAGGAATGCCACTCATTACTGATCTCTGCTTGGACATTAGGTCCAAACCAGGGTGTGACCATCCAGCCAATTCCTAATTCACCACGTGGTGCTCCCATCAGATAGATCCATCTCTCTCCAGTACAGAGGCAAGGCTGCCCCTTTATCAAATGAAAGTGCAGTAACAATGAAGCCTAATAAGATGCATTGTGCACAAAGTCATTCTGATGAATTATTCATAGAACTGATGATTCAATTAGGAGAAGATTTTTCTTTCTCAGGTGTGAAATTCCATGCAAGTTGAAAGGGAGCCTTAAAAATAGTAATGGGTGCAATTATATTCAGAATATGTCAGATAATCATGTCATTTTTCAATAAGGAATTAATTAGATAGTAATACTTTTCATATGCACACTCTAATTGCTTTCCTCTGAGGATCTCAGAATGATACAAAGAGCTAAATTAATTAGGCCTCTAAACAACCATTTGAGGAAATCATTGTCTTTTTCTACTCACTGTAAACTGAGGTACCGAGTGGTGAAATTACATTTCTGCTAACACACATTGAGTTAGAGGAAAAATCTATGTATGGATTTTTTTTTCCTTTATGTTACAACAGAAGGTGTTTTCATTTTTAGTGTTTATTTAAAAATAGGAAATCATGAATGCTTATGTATTCAGTCCCTATCACAAAATAGAAAATGCACCTCTTCTATTGAAAAAAATAAAAAAGACTGTATTGAACCATGTAGAAGAAAGGAAGAAAGATAACTTCTAGGGTTCAAGCAAACTTCCTAAGCTGAGCAACTCTGAAAGAAATAATCATAGAGCACAGGTTTATTCTTAGCAGAAGTCACTAGGTACTTTCTCTCATCTATAAAATATATTCAAATACTAATTTCTGATGACAAATTTATTATATGCATAGAAAGAAATAGTCATTATTTATGTGATCTTGTTGGTTTGGCATGTATCCAGATACTGATGACCTTGAAAATACAGCTTACTAATTTTAATATGATGAAAATGAAATAAAAATTCAGCAGTATCTGTTATAGAATTGATGATCAAGTACATTACGATCATATATCCTTTAATCATAAAAGGTATATTTTATGCTAATTATAGAATGTATTTTGTATTTGCTTAATATTACTAGTAACACCCAAGCTATCAGTTTTCAATTACAGTTTCTCAAATATGTAGTAAATCACCCATTTATACATTGGTAAGGTAATAATCCAGTGATATTAAAAACTGAAAGCTGGGTCCACAATCAATGTTTTGCAGGATGACTAATTAAGACAGCTTATTTCTTAATTAATAGCGAGATTCTTCTTGGCTAATGTCCCTGCCTGACATATTATTCTAATCTGATTTTTGTTAATTTTTCACCAAGATCCACAATCATCAAAGGACTTTTCATTCTGCTTTATGTTTCTATTCTGTTATTCTTCTTTACCTGCATTTGACCTCTGGGACTGCTGTGGTGTACATATATCTTAAATATGTCTTGATGAAAGAATCACTGGCTACACAAAAGACTTCTACTTTTTATAGTAGACTTTTTCAGTTAGTGGAATCTACTGAATGTCTTTATAAAGAGAGACCTAGAATTAAAACACACAATTCTCAGTTCTTCAATCCAAGTAAATTTAGCAGCATAACAAGGAAAATTTATGAAAATATTTCTTTTAGCAGAACACCTAGAAAAGTGCTAAATTTTTAGGTGTGTCATGAATATGAAAAACTATGTAGGTTCTCCTGCCTGAGAAATCACATTATGTTCAATGCTTTTATGTTCATTATCTGTATGATAACACATGCTTGTTTGGAGGAAAGCCATAAATGGTAGGAATGCTGGATACTTCAAATAGGTACAGAAGGTTCTCAAAAAATAAAGGTTATTTTCTATTCTCTCAATAATTTCCCCCATCACTTAAAATAGCAGTTTTAAATACAAGTAGGACTTAGAGTATAGAAATTAATAAAATCTAGGCAGCCCTAGTGTTTTTCCAGGAAACACCATGCTGCATGCTGCAGAAACCAGATGGCTAAGAGTGATGTTTTATGTTTACGGCTAGCAATTTTTTCATCATAGTTAATAATCAGCTATTTTGGTTTTTTTCATGGAACATAAATCCAAGTATCTTCAGCTATTTTTAAGAGTTTCAATTAACCTCAATTAATTTTACATTTAAATGTCCAGGAGAACTGAAATAGTCTATAATGCTATAAACCCATTTAACAGCTTAATTATGAAGTTTTGTCTCTCGTAAGATTTCCTATTTTTATTTAATTGTGTCATTATTAGGATGGGGAAATACTTACATATTTTTAATTCTAAAACAACAAAAAAGTATAGCAAAAACCAATGAAAGAACTTAAATACAACAGTCAAAAAGGATTAGGATTTTCATACAGAATTAATTATATATTTTTGTTAAGTATATTTTAAAAGAAATCTTGAAGCATAATAGAATTTGATGTGGTTTTAGAAGCCACTTTCCTTACCACTCATCTCTGTGGAATCACAAAGTGCCACTCTTTCTGTTTGCTTGCACTTGAGACAAAGGGTATGGCCTGCATGAATTCACACAAACCCTGACCATGTCATCTCATCAAAGATCTCAGGAAAGGACTGATGAGTAATTGTTACAGACACAGAAGTGGGAAGGTGAAATCAGTAAAACTTGGGCAATAGCTGATGTTAGGTATGCTTGATCTGATTTAAAAAAATATGTGATATACAAGTTCAGAAGGAAGTACTTAAAAAAGGATGCAAGTGACAAACAGAAAACTTTGGTAATGAATCACCTTCTGAATGTCATTAAAGTCAAACTAAGACCCCAATAAAGGGCACAAAGAATAATAAAAATGTAATTAATTTAGGTTTTCTTCTCCCATAATTACAGTTTCAAGATGAAGTGTATTTATGAGGCAGTCAAGACATTTTATTTGAAGAATGGTGTTTTCTGCCACTGAAACTATTTTAAGGGAGGTCAGACTGGACATCTTAAATGTTAGCAAAGTACACAGTTGCCTGGAAATGAAAAAAAAGGATGAAATTCATAGCATGAAATAATTTTAAAAGGCTTGCAGCAAAAATGCCTCCTTTTTTTTTCTACACTGATGAATTTCATTTGCATCCATTGAATTTGCAACAAAGATTAAAAGGAAAAAATACAGGCAAAGGGAAAGAGGAATTCAGGATTCAATTCATTCTCAGTTCTAATGCTCCCACTGTCATGATCCATTTGAAACTTTAAAAAGGAAACCCATTGAACTATCTTAAGTAGGTTTTGCTGAATGAAAGACTGGATTCTTAATGAGCAGGAATTACTGAAGAGGCATTCCAGAGTTGGTTTGAAGCTGGGGAATGGATGAACTTCAAAAGAGTCAATCTTATCTTTCCCATGGTCTTCAGAATTTGTAACATTATATTTTTGAAATGAAGACAGAATAAAAATATGCCATAGTATTACAAAAATGTTCCCTTCAACTTAAAATTTCATGTTTCAATTCTAAATAAATAGCAGGAAAAACTCCTAGAATAAATAGCTTGTATTTTATTTATCACATTTTAAAAGATCAATGTTTTTTTCCACAATTTTATTATTCTACAGTACAGCAGTAAGATGGCAGAAGACATTTATACTAGAAGTTCCTAGACACAATGTGTTTACTATAAAATATTAGTGGTTTCATAGGCTTAATTGCTTTCCACTGATAACACCAAAGTGAACCATGCAGGCAGTCAATAAAGAACAGGAATGTCCAGCAAGCACAGGGGACATATTTCCTACTGCACAACTCTTCCCTTTTCTGACCTCTCCAGTCCTGATTCCCAAGGGAACATTTATGAAATACTTCCAAAACACAAATCTGAGAAATAAAGCTTTTATACCTCTTGAAGCTAGAAATCTTGTTGTCCACATAATTAACATCTGTTTTTATATTCCAATACAATTCTTTCTCTAATTTGTCTCTGTTACACAAAATAAGAAACAGTTTTTCTCTCTTCTCCAAGTGAGAGAATCTCCTTGATATTGTGCTCCTCTCTTCTAGTGTTGCCCTTCAATCCTTCCTCTCTCACTATCCAGCACAGGCATTATTTAACAACAAGCCTGAGCTTGTTGTTAGCAGCTGATGGTAGCAGCTGATCCTGTGTGCAGCCTGGATTTTTCTCATTTCATAGAAATTAATGTGATTCTAGGCATTTGTTTTCTTCTATTGCATTTCTAAAATCTATTTTCAGATTTACCAAGTCCATCTAGAAAAATTCTCAAAGGCATTCATTTTTAGACATGAACAGTGACAGACTTACTTTTCAGTACTTAGTTTAAGCCCAGATTTTTTTTAATTTCCTTATTTGCAACACAGCTTGTTAGTCTCACAAAATGCATAGCGCAACAGGAAGGAGATTGAGTTGCAATTGGAAAATGGGACTAAGACTATGTAGAATAAATGTATTGTTTCACAGGCAGTTTCATATAACTGTGTGCCCCTGATATCCAGTTGTGACATGAATTTAGAGTTTTTCTGGTGGTTTAAATTTTTTTTTTGTTTGGTTGGTTGGTTGGGGTTTTTGTGGTGGGTTTTTTGTTGTTTTTTGGTTGGTGTTTTGTTTGTTTGGGTTTTTGTTTGTTTGTTTGTTTGTTTGTTTGTGTTTTGTTAGTTTGTTTGTTTTCTTTAGATACGTGCCTTCCTGGGAGTGGTTATTACTAGTAATGATAGATATGACATATTCCCATTGTCAGCTTCTGCACAGTGTCTGTCTGAAATTCAGGCTCATTCAAGTCAGATAGCTGAGAACTTCATCTGACAGAGCTTTGTTTAAATGACTGTACTACACAATCTTGTCCAGAATACTTGCTCTTTTTCTAGCTACCCATGCCTAAATTACATTGTGCAGTTTTGGTTTTTTATAGGGCAACCTGAGTATTCCTTAATATCCTATAAACAGAATTCTCCTGTAGTTTGTCAGGCTGTGTGGAAGCAGAAGAAGAAAGACAGGATATGACTGAAAAAAAATTAAAATATAATAGCAATAATAAAGTAATAAAAATGAGAATAGAAGTATAAATAAGGCTAATAAAAAACTGATTAGTCTCTTCTATCTGGAGTGAGAGATTATCATCATGATTCCATTGATGTTTGCATAAAGCCAGCTACAATTTTCAGACGAATCATTGCATCTTTCATAGTTTAAAACAATATTTTAGATTGAATTGCTTTCACTTATTAAGATATCACACAATGTGGAAATACTTAGAGCAGAGAAAATAGACAGATGGCTAAGTAAATTAATCTATAAGCAGCAACAGAGCATAAGGTTAGTTGCTGACATTGACTGAATCTTGTGGAAGGTGGTAGAAAGATGACAGCATTAATTAGTCACAAACATGAAGGTGAAAAAGGTTGTGAAAAGCTTGTGAAAGGGGAGGAGATGGGTTAGGAACCTGTCATTTAAAGGGAGGATGACATTTCACATTTGAGATTTATAACTGTACTTTAAATTCCCCAGAATTTTGTAACATTTTGACTGAAGACTCTAGTTAAAAACATGAAAATAGGAACACATTTCCAGTGTTAATCTACATTCTTGACTTCAGTTTCAAATGCAGGCATTTGAGACTGCTCTGATTTATTTTTTTTTACCAGCTGTAATCATCATGCAGCAAAATGCATCGTATAAAATAGAAACTAGGTCAGATGGTACTACAAGGTGCTTTCATTGCCCTGAAGAAGATTATTTACCTGTTCTTCCATATTACTAGAGATTTCATATTTTACAGTGTTTCCAATGGCAATATATTTTTGAGTAATATATTAATATAAATTTGTAATAGAGAATGTTCCAAAAGCTGCACTATTATATTTGTGATAAATTACATGTTGTGTTCCAAGGTAGACTGCATTCTTAGACTTTTTGCTCTGGAAGTCAAAACATTCCTAATCTTTAAATTCTGACATCATTAGACTATAAAAGTGACATTAGATATTTTCATACATTTTTAACAAGAAAATCCAAGTTCACTGAATTTTCTGGAGCTGTATAAATTCATATTAGGCACAGACTTTTCTTAATTTATTTTGCTCTCATTTCTTAACGAATCTGATTTTGAAGAAATGCTGAACACTTCTACATCACTTGAAATAATGCATTTTAAGGTGTTCTGATGAAGGAAGAGGGAACCAGTCTCAAAAAATCCTCACAGCACTGAACACAAGATAATATTTCTACGTATGACTTAACAAAACATTTCAAAATTTTGCTGGTCTTTTATTCTGTAACAACCATAAATAGATACTAGAAATATATGACACAAGGATACCTAAATGCTGATTTTAAAAGGCAAATATTCCCTCATTTATTTATTAGTGATATTTGACACAACTTTTCTCCATTATTAGCTTAGTGGTGGAAATTTTGCATTATTTCCACTGAATAATTTAAAAGCAAAAAGAAACAAGATTCTTTACTACATCATAACATATTTGACAAAATTCTTTGATTTCAGAAACAGTTCTGTGTGCTGAGTGGGAAACAGGGTCCCTTGAGTGCTCTTTCCTGCTTTTACTACATTCCACCTCCCTGTTTTATCCAAGATAGCTTATGGGTTTAGTGTATATAAATTCACATTTCTCATTAGCTCATTTTGGCATCCATACCAAGATTTTCAAGTAAAAAATAATTTGTTTCATAAGAGAACAGAAGCAAGAATGTAATTTCTTCTGAGATTTGTAGAGATCAAGACTGATTATGAGAAAGCAAATGCTTGGATGTTTTTCTGTTAGTAACCTCTTCTATTTATAAATTATCTTGTTACAAAAAAGGAAAGTAAGAGCATGTTTATGCATGATAGAGATTTTAATGTAAAAATAATGTTTGGAATGAAAAAAGCCTTTGATACCAGCTCATCAGTCATTTAAAATTTCCAGTTTATATGTTCATTTTTCTTCGCCTGCACTTGACTTTAATTCTATGCCCTTAAATCCAGCTTTAAAGCCTCAGGAGAATTTGGCATGGTCCATGGGATCATACAGACATGAGAGAAATCAATTTGCAGCAGAAGCTAAAGAGTGAATATTTAGAAGATGAGAAAGGAGGGAGATGATGTTCTCTGGGATGTGTTCCACCAAGAAATGTTTGATGCTTAAACTCAGGTCCTGAAATGATGTGTGATAGTAAACAAAAATCTTGTATAAAAGGAGAGACTGGAGGCATGGTTTGGATGCTGGTAATCATCCTATAGAATGAATAATACATCACAGCTGTGGAAAAAAAAATCTTTTCCAGTGCTAGGATATTTTTCATTAAATACTAGTTATTAAACCTATTAAAAGGGAATTTAGTTGCAATAAATAAGTATCTGAAGTATATATTATCTTTAAAAATAAGTATGGCTTATCTTCACATGTTTTCAGATTTTTGTGCTTAGAAAAAATACTAATAATGATATTTTGCAGTGCACTTCAATCCTAAAAGAATAATACATTAAAAGCATCACCAGAAGAGAGTGTTTGTCTCCTGAAAGGTTTACAAAAGAGTGAACATAAATTATAGTTTGCTTCTAGACACATAAGTATCTTAAGAAGCCTGAGCTGTTATGCTGAAACAAAGTCACACCATTCTACCTTTTTCATAGCTGTTAAATTTCAGGTAACATAAAGGAGATGAAAACAAACATCCTTTAGTCTCAAAAAGACATCAGGAAAAAAATAATGGCATGTTCTGGCCTGAGCCATGGCTGAGTTGTGCAGAGCTACCAGCACAGGCGCAGAGAGCAATGTCTGAATGCCTAAACCAAGAGCTACCTTGTAAGTTCCTGAAAAGAAATCATGCTTTACCTTTCAGTGCAAAGTAATTGGAAATGTTTCATAACTGTTAATCCCTAAAACATTACCTCTGGAACCATGAGAAAGAGTAAGGAATTGCTGATGTCCAGCACATACTGACCCTCACTGCTATGTGCTTACATAGCTGTCATCCACCCAAGATACTGATTTATCTGCCAGGGGTTGGTATTGTGCATAATACATGACCACATGCAAATTAGCATTAGTGGAATAGTCTTTCAAAATTAATGTTAGTTCTCATCTGGAACTCTGTTTCAAGATTTATGCTATTATTTCATTAAAGTTCTACAAATGTATTATTAAAGTTGGGGGTTTTTTTACATAAATCTCATTGAGAACTAAGGCTCAGAGTTCTTTTCTCCAGCCCCATTCCCCAAATCACATCCTTGGTTTGGAAGGAATTAGACATTTCCTATATTCTTAAAAACAATCTTTCATAGACTCATTCCTTAAAATGGTTTTAATTAGCAATGTTTACCTTATAAAACAAAGGCTTTGTATCCTCTAAACACCAATTAACAAAAAACTTACATGTTCTCCAAGCTTAATGTGCATACAGTTCTCTTTGCAGTAAAGGTATTGTGAGGTATAAATCTTAAATCTTAATAAGAGCAGTGCATTGTATTTCTAAAAAATTGTTTATAACCTTGAATTTTAAGTCTATATGACTTTAGAAACATAATCCCCACAGATAGAAACTATTACCTTTGTTTTTTTTCTTTTCATCTTGCTTCAAAATACTCTTTTAAGTTTTAGAAATGCCTCCAGGTTTTTGTTCAACAAGAGGGCACAGCCACACAGATACACACACACATACACACACACAGAAATACACCAACACTCACGCAATCATTTTGATTTTTCATGGGCTGCCCTCAAGAATTTGATTTACTGAAGCCATTAAGATTTATCTCAAAAGTGCAGTGAACACATTCCAAGGATCAAAAGGTCTTGAATTTGAGTATTGTTACTCTCCACCTACATCCTTTATAAAGAGGAAAAGCATTCTCATGTAATAAAAACAGTGTCTGTTTCAAGGTCATGTGTCATCTCTAGCCTACCTGATCTTTATCAGCAGTTGGTGCTTATACAGCAGTTAACACACCTGTTTTTTTTAAATCTGGAAAATGTATGAAAATATTTTTTTCTTTATTTAGCTTGGCATAAGCAGGCTTACCAGTTTTACATATAAGAAATAAAAGTTATGTATACATATATGTTTATATTTATATGTGAAAGAATGTGAGGAATCTAGTTCCTTAGCAAAGCAATCTGTCAGCTTTGAATACTTAGAACACTATCTGAGCTGCTTGTTGCAGTCTAAGAATGATTTACCCTTTTTGTCAACATTTTGGTTAATTCTTTTAAACGGTTTTGAATGCTTGGTCCAATTTACTAGATTTCTCAGTAATTATTCCTTCTTCTGTTCTTTTATTTGAGGAAACACCTGAATGGTTTTGTACTATACCAGTTGTGCTCTCCATTTATTGTATAATCCAAAACTCTTGGCTGATTTGAAAGCTGTTTATACATGTATTCCCAGTTACATTCCATTACCTAATATGCACTGATAATAGAATGACCTTCTCCAAAATTACCAGTGTCACCTTGATTTCCACAGGTGTTATTTAACAGTGATTGTACTTTTCCAGTTTTGCTGTAGAACAAATTGTTCGTGATCTCTGATGACATACAGCTGGTAATGCAGGTGCATTTATAACACAGCCTGAGGAAATAGATTGAATATTTGAAGCAATAAATCTCATTTTGATTTCTATTAAGACAGATGTCTACTCTGTTTCCTGTCCTTCTTCTTTTCCTGTGTCAAATAGAATTTATAAATGCAATTATTTCAAAGACACTTTAGGTAAGAAAAGGAAATAGAGAGGAAAAAAGGAAGTGACAGGCGACAATGGCATCAGAATTAAAAAATACTTCAAATATACTATAATTGTAACTAACACTGTGATAGTTGGAGCATTCTAGACTTGCTTATCTTTTGAGGTAATGAGTCTATTCGATTTTCCAGCTTTGTCTAAGCTAGTACTGATTGGTTACTAAAATTTGAACAATTGCTTTTCCTCTGCACATGTGGTGATGTTGGTCTGGCAGTGCCAGGGTATACTGAAGAAAGAGCCAATGCCAGAAATCAGGAATACGTAGTGAAGAAACAAGTGGCATTGACAAGATGCTGCAGATGGCCCAGCTCCAGTGTTCAGGAGAGCTCTGTAGTCAGTAAACCAGTTCACTGGCATTGGCCATGAGCAGCAGAGCCAGTACCAAGTAGACATGTTCTGAGAGAGAAAATACAAATTTGCCTGCTGGTTTGAAGCACCGTCTTGGTCTCCTTGTGGAAAGCCCCACTGGAGCAGTGAAAATGCCCTTGACTGCAGGCAGTTTGTCTGAGTGGGGAGAGGCTGACAAGACAGTGCAGCTGAGGCTACACATGGAGCCTATTATAAATATCTTTTTCATTCTTAATCCAAGGAAATCATACAACATTGAATGGCTTGGAATTGTTTTGTACCAGGCTTTAAGATAAATTTTTGTTCATAATCACTCTTCTAGTCAAAATTGCACTGGTTCAGTCCTGAGAACAAGGGATGGGTAGGGGATAGTGCCGTGTGGTCTTTTCTGTTTCCATCACAAAGCATTGTGGAGGGCCTCAGCTGATGTCAGAAAAACACCTTCTGTTGACACTCCTCTAAGGAATCAGTTGCTTTGCTGGTTTTTAACTCCTTTTAAGAAAAAACTAATGTCATGTGCCTCATTAATTTAATATTCAGTAAAGGCTGACATAATTAGTGAAACTTTGAACATTTATCTTCATTTTTTTAAAAAGAGTTCTGTTTTGACATTAATTTTCATGTACCCTCATTTTTTCAATGAGGGTACATGAAAATTAAGGTCAGAAACCTCATTGTGATGTGCAGATACGCTTTTTCAAAGGACCATCTTTTATTTACCTTAGCTTTTAAAATAATAATACTAATACTAATAGAACTAGTACTATTATTTACATGAGCTTTTAAAGATAGTTGGGATGGGGCATTTTTCAAGGAGTTCTTAGAATATAATTGTAAGAAGAGATTAAAAGAATTGATTTCTAGAGTAAGACTAATCTCAGTTAACATTAACTTTCTCCACTTAAGAACTGTGAGAAGTTTTTCAATCTCAGTTTTAATTATGTAAGTCCCAAATACATTCAGCAGAATTCTAGACAACATAATTGCAACAGCTTAGGAAATCACTCTTCTGAATGAACATATGCATCTACTTCCAAAAGAGATGTATTGCTGAGTCAGAGTTAGCTTCTGTAATGACTAGACTTTGGCAGTAGAAACCTTTGGAGCACCCAAAAATAAAAAAAATAAAGGGGGGAGAGATCACCTTTTAATACAAAGGCTCTTCTGTTTCAGATATTACCTTTGCATATTGTTTTCCTTAGACCTGGGTTTTCTGGTAAGAGGGCAACTCATGTCCCTGGAATGAGCACTCAAGAGGTTAATGGAGTTGTCTTGAGTTAAATATTTGTCTCAGTTTTCAAAAAAACACAGACAAAAATTCATCATTTGGCACAGTCAAACACAAGACACTATGTCTGGTGACTCATACAGTTCAAAAACCCATGTTGAAATATATAAGAGGTGATAAATGATCTAGCTGGAGCACTTCAGACTTTAGGGAGTTGATTAGGAGATGCCTTGCCAGCACACTGTCTTTTGGATTAAACAAAGGAGGTTCCTCAGTCTTACATCTTATGTTTATCGTGCATCAGATCTTCCTATGATTTACAAAAATTTCATTTAGTCTCATTATTTTGTTAGGTAATTGATAAACAGAGAGGATAAACTGAAGTAAAGATTTAAGATTCACTCTATGGTAGATTTCAATGGCAATTATTCATCTAAATATCTTTGATTATCTGGGCGTCACCATTTAATCAATTGTAATTCTCTGCTCTAGCATTAGTTTAATGTTATCTGATTGCTGTTCACTGATGATTCTCCTGAGTGTTTGTCCCTTAAATAATAACAAAGGGGTACCTCATCTTCATAATCCATTATTGGATGTACACCAGGACTACTTTGCCACTTGAGTAATTGCAGTTGTATTCTGAAGTGTTTCTGTTTGGGTGAGGTTTGTCTGCTAAAGAGGAACCTCTAAAAGGAGGTAACAAGCCTCTCTTAAGTCTCAGAGGACTATGAAGCTGTAAATGGAAACACTTCTAGCATTAGTTACGATTCTGGAGTTAAAATAAAAGTGAAAAATGCGGTGCTATCCAAAAATAACACAATACATTTCAAATGTGGCACAGCTTGATACGAAATAAGGAGCAGAACAGTGCAAGACTTGCTGAAAAAGCTGCTAAGAAAAAATTTTGCAAAGGCAAGTGGGAAAAGTACTATCAAGCCAAGTAAGAAAAGCACTGCAGTGCATTATAGTGTAAAGTGTTTGCTTCCTCACACGTATGGCTTTGTTGTACCATTGCCATCAGTAGAGAAGAAGAAATAGAAGATTCATGGACTTGGTTTTCATATCATTGTGTAACTGGCAAAAGAAAGAATGTGTGTACTATATAAAATAGTTCAAACTACAGACAGCAGAATTTCAGAAGAATTTCAAGCTGGAATCATGATAGCTGAAGTGGTAAAAGAGTGTGAGATCATAATAATTACAAGGTTTTCTCTCTTGTCAATAGTACTAATTATCAGACCTTTTTTAACTTTTCACTCATTTAAAACCTAGAATATATTTGTAGCTGACATAATTTAATACATGCAGAAAATTAGATTAGAAAGTACTAGCTTTTTGAAGTAAATTATGTAGTGATCAGAAGTTTGGATTTAGCAAAGAGTATTCTGCCAAATGACAAGTACTTTAAAATATGTATTGAATCTCTTCTTCTTTCTTTTCAACATTTGCAATAATTGTGCCTTCAATACACAATCACTTTACAGGTTTACATTGATTAGTTTGAGGTTTGGTTATCTTACCAAACAAATCAGCGAAAAAAACATTAGAAATATATTTGATTAAATTTTCCTAGATATATTTTCAGTCATGGAAAATAAAACAACCTGCCATGTATGGTTTTATTTTCTTCTTTAAGAGTGTTTAGTATCTGAAGCCTAAAGGAGGAAAGCTCTATTCATATCAGTAACTACTGCTTTTTACATAGACTCAATAATAGCATATGTATATTCATAAGGAGAAACATTCATTTAAGTCATCAGGAAGAGGGTAATTACTATGCAGGTTTTTGCAAAATCCTGATGGTCACAAACTAAGTTAATCTGTATTTAACTCAGAGATGATAAATCCACTGAGTTTACAAATGCCCATTTATATAACATTTGAAAAAACCACCAAACCACCTTGAAATAGGCAGTTAAAAAAAAGGATTACAATTGCCACCATGTATGGGACCAAGGCAGATGTTAAGTTACTAAGTATAGTTCTGGTGAGATGTACCATCTTTTAGTATTACTTCTGATTGCTCCAGTAGTTTAACAAATCTGTACACTTTCAGTGTAGTTTTCTGTGTAAATCTCTAAAACTAGGTAGGCCTTTCCTTTTTAATTATTTTTGATTTTTTTAATGGCTCTGTACCTCAGATTTGAGGAACTACATTTCTGTGAATATTTAAGAAGATTAAAATCTGAATTAAGTTTTGAAAAAGGACCTTTAATTACATAACAAAGCATTTTCTTATGACCCAGCACAGTCTCACTTAAGCTTGTTGGGTACTAAAAGTATTTCAGCTGTGCTAAAAAGAAACTAAGAACCAGTGACGCCCTCAAACCTCGTCCCACTGACTTGTGTGGATTTTGGAGAAGTTACTATTGTGAAGACACTGTCTGCAAGCACATTTTAAAACATGTTTAACTATTCCTGGTTTCTTTGAAAAGGCGCTGAACTGTGTTTTATATTAACTTACTTTGCTCAGAATTCAAGATAAGAAATGCACCCATTTGCATTGCACATGTTACGTGTTGTAATTACAAGATTTTCATGATGGCGTGGGTGTTTTACTGCAATACTTCTTGGAAAGAAATATTGTTCCCAGCTTAGAAAAACAGTAAACTTAAATAATGCAAGTTTTTCAGTGCTGTTCATTTCACCAATCTTTTAAAAAAATTCAGGTCCAAACGATCAAATGGTAAAACTAGCTCCAAAAGTTTGTGCTGTGAGCCAGGATATGTTAGAGGTTGCTCAAAATGACCCAAAAGCATGGTGCTTACAGAGTGTAAAGCATCAAGATGTTTTATATCTTCTTTGTTCCCATGCAAAACTTCCATAAGATTATGAGAATTCTGTCAATATTAAAAAATATATATCTTGTTTAGTCTCCAGTGTTTGCAATCTCAGTAGGCATTTTCTTGCACATTGTTGGCCACTGAACAAAATAGCAACAAAAAGAGTAGATGTTACAGAGCAAAAGGGTCACATAGGTATAAACTTAAGTCACATAAGCAAGAATTTTAAGACAAATTCTAGTCATGCTTAGAATCAAGATGTGCTTCTGTACCTGTAATTGTAGACACAATGGAGATAATACGGTAACTCTGAAGGTACTGAAGCCTTAAAAGTGTTTCAAATTTTATTTGGTAAATTTTATTCATTATTTATTCATATAAATAATGGTTTGTGGTTTTTGAGGGTTTTTTGGGGTTTTTTGCAACAGTAATGAAAAAAGCACAAAAGTTCTTAGAACTATTTCAGTGTCTTGGGACATGAATTCTAAAAGTTGTACGAATTTTTCAAGATGATAAATATTTCTGGGGACTACCTGGATAAGAATGGATAATGCAATAAAATAACTGTGAGAGCTTAAAAGGGGGCATATAAAGCAAGAAAAAGCATATTTTGTCTAAATTGCTCATAGGGCTTTTTACTCTGTCAAATATGGCTGATATAATTTAACTGATATAAATTATTATTGATTTCCAGGCCCTGAGAAACCTTTTAAGCACTGAACAAAGATTTTAATCCTTTCTGGTTTTTAAATAAGATTTTTTTATTATCCTTTACAAAAGGTTTTATGAAGTTATTAATTTGATTATCTCATAATAATGACTGTAGTTAAACAGTACATTCAGAGAAGATAAGGAACTGCCTCATCAGAAAGAATTTTATGTTCAGAAATAAGGTCCAAATCCACAGAGCTCTTATATATATATGTTGATGTCAGTAGGAGTTCAATTTATCACAGTCTAAATGAATGGAGTTGATACAATTTGTGTTGGGAAAATCTAAATAAGCTAAAAAAATTAGATTCATAGATCTAGTATTAGCTTACAAAAAGATGTCATGAGAATTATTTCCAAAGATCACCTTCTCCAAAGCCTTTTGCATAAGCAGCCTCCTGTATTCAGTACTGTAAAGACACCATGAAGGGATGCTCACAACACAGTGCAATACTTTCATTTAATCCATAATGGATCACGGCATTCTTGTTGTAGTAGTTAGTAGTAGTTAACAGTAGTTAGTAGTAGTTCAGTAGAGCAGCAGCCATGTAGGCATCAGGCTCTGGATGAGCAGCATGTGTGGACTGGTTTTTGTGAGACAGTTGAGTATTGCTTCTTCCTCTTTGAAGTCATGTGGGAGGAAAAGCAAGTTGAAGCATTGGTGCAATATTTCTCTCACTGACACATCTGCTCCATTACCTGAAGAACCTGGGATTTAATTAAACAAATAAACACAAAGATGCGATGCCCTTGAAGACATAGGGCCTTTAATGGATAAAACTGGCTACATTGAGCTCTATTCCTGCTACAAGCCAACAGAAGCTTGAAGGTTACGTCACTCTCATGACCTATTAAAATCCTTATGAACTTTTCCATTGACTCCACTGTATTTTGGATGAGTCCCCAGTTCAACAGTAACTTCTTATTCTGATTATTTTGCTGATGTGAACAAACCTCTGAACATTGCTGTGAAGCATCACCTTCTGTACATAAACTCCGTAATGGCAAACCCAACATTTTTAGTAGATCTTAGAGTCAATGGCTGACAATGCTTAAGACACATAAGGCAAAAAAGCCCTGCAGTTCAAAATGGGAATTTCAGAAGAAAATCAGTGCTCCAGAAGGAAATTTGGCCATTGCACTAGAAATCAGCAGAGATGGGGTTAAATACAATTGATGTTACTCTGTGAAACATCAATGCATGACATTTCACAGCAGTTAGTATGCCCAGTTGCCCCCAGAGCTCAGCTCGTTCCTCCTCCATTCTCCACTGCGCTTTGAACAGTAAGACACCGCTAACAGGCAGCTAGCCCATGTGCTTTTGAGCCACTTTGCAGCAAAAAAGAGCAACACATGAGATGGACTTTTGTCAAATCCTTTCTGGAAATCTGAACATGTGATGTCCATTGAATTCCATTTTTTGTCTCCTACGGTAGTCTTGTCTTCAAAGAAACCTAACCAGATGGTGAAGCTTGCCTTTGCTTTCTTAGAGGCCATCAGTCTTTGCTCACACTGTGTATTTCTAAGTGTTTTTCCTGTTTTGATCTCTGAGAAAGACTTTGTAAGACACTTCCACTTGCAACTGAAGTTTAACGACATTCTCAGAAATGTTCCAACTCTTTTGTTAATCTATGGCTCCGTGATAAGTACCTGAACCTACTGAACTTCAACTAAGACATCTTGAAATAGTAAAACATACAGAAGCTTCCCTGCAACTCTGGTCATAAAGCTCAGCTCACTAAGGGTAAATAATAATGGCTTCCATTTATGAGAGCACCTTTTAACTCCCAATATCCCAAAGGTTTTGCAAACTATTGTCCTGATTCTGCAGCTATCTATTTTAACAGACAACCAAGTTCCGCTGTCACAGATGGGTAACTTCTTGCATCATAGAAATTACAATGGGGAAAAATTTTTCTGCTATGAAATAGAGTAAAATGCCTCATTAAGAAGAAATTTATGTTGCAATCATTTTAGAAAAATTCTGGTGCAATTTGTTAAGCAACTCGAACATCATGCTTCAAACTGCATTTTGCCTGAAAAGTAGAAGTCAAGACTCCAACAACATTTAAGGATAACCCCAGTAGATTCTGAATGAGAACATGTTTTATATTTACTCTCTGAATCTGTTTTTCCTGTGTATTTCCTATGTTTCACAAATGCATGATCAAGATAGACTCTCTTCTATATTACTGGATTACCGTTACTGCCTCAAAGAGCAATTACATGTTCTTGTGACATTTTCTATTCAGATACCACCCAGGCCAAACGCTCTTTAGCCTTTACAAGTGCAAAACCATGCTAGAAGTTATGCTTGATGATTCTGTATTTACTCATGACAGCATAACAATCATCACAGTGAAATCATCTAAACGCTGGCTCCATATTTCTTTTGGAGGTACTAGTCTTTCAGAGGATCACATGCATTAATATTTTTGCTTCTTGTCAATCAAAAAACAGCCATTGTCCATGTGCACTTAAGGAGGAAAAAGTTTGTAGAGGAATATGAATCCATGTCTTTTAGGTGCTATAAACAAGTGTGTATTCTTTGCCTATGTTCTATATTATGCCATAACTGTGTAATCTCTTACAGATACACCAAAGAAAATCTGTAAGTAAAGCTGTGTTATTTTTTGCTGATCTATTGGAGCTGAAACAACATCCTGCTGTGAGGTAGGAATTACTCAGTAGACATCAATTACTCATATAGCAACTTGATCTATTTTCAGTGAATAATTTGGAAGTTATAGCCCTCTATCCTCTTTGGAACCTAACAATAAATAGAACTTACTACTGCTATTTTTATTTGCTGTACCTATTAATCATAAATATAAATAGAGTTAGTATATTTTTCATGACATAAATAATGTTAGTTCTGTTATTTATTAGATCACTAATGCTACATGCTACTGCTTCTGCTCTAGACATTAACTAATGGAATTATTTGATAAAAATATGGCCTGTGACTATAGAGAACTAAAATTGTTTATTCATGCACAAATGTCCTTGATTGCAGCCAAATTAGGGTGATCAGAAAAATAGAACTGAGAAAAATTTGCACTGTTTTCCATAGTGACTTCTTGCACAGCACAGCTGCAAGAAGTCAGTAGCAGCTTTGGTGACCAAGGAGAAACTGTTAAAAGATGAACCAAATGACGTGCTACATTTCAGTTGCTACAGTTTGGGGTTGGTAGGATTTATGTTTAATTATCTGTTCTAAATTAGGAACTCTACCTTCAGTTCATGTATCAGCTATAGAACTTTTGTATGTCTTGAAATTTAATTCCATTTAGTGAAGAGTCTTTCTTATCCCATTCTCACCACAATCAATAATGTATATTTTCTTCTAATCGTTGCCTTTCTAATCTAAATTCTCTGACACAAAGGCCCTGTGGTATGTGAAGCATATCTAGCTCAATACAGTGTTTGTCTTGGTGGAAAAACTTGTAGGCAGTAATAAACTGATGCTTGTAATAAAATATAGAAGAGAAATTGTACACATTTAACTCTATTAATGTGTATTTTCAGATTTTCATTGGGTAGTTGATATTCCTTAATTTTTATTAACTGAAGGTTTTTTGATTTCAGGTAATTTCAGTTCAAATACTATAAATTGTGAATTAATAATGTGCACAATATACTGCAGTAATTTAAAA
Source organism: Melospiza melodia melodia (assembly GCF_035770615.1). Lineage (NCBI taxonomy): Eukaryota > Metazoa > Chordata > Aves > Passeriformes > Passerellidae > Melospiza > Melospiza melodia. Next base: position 66,424,687 of record NC_086199.1, on the reverse strand, counting down.
AAAATGTTTTTTTCCAGTCATTTTTTTCTCCCTATGGTTATATGTTGAGACAGAAAGAGAGGAAAAAGATGAGAGTTAAAAAACAAAGAACCATGCAATATGTATAATTGATTTTGGGTTTTCACTCAGCAAAAATTTGTGATTAATAATTGCATTGTAATCCTGCCCTGGAAGAATACATGGAAAATCTATGTAAAAAAGTCTAATTTAGATATGTTTTCTGGGGTGAAAAAGAACTATTTTACTGAGATGAATAAGCACTGTGTTATTGAGAGGTTGTTTAGTTAGAGTTTTGTGTCAGGATGTGAGCTTATTGTTAGTTTATACACCTTACCTTAGGTTAGCTTATACACCTTACCTTACATTAGTTTATATACACTACCTTTATTTCAATTATTGACCAACTCTTACTCTTTCAAACAATTTGTTACTGCTTACTTAGCTAATTCTGCTTGCCCCTTACAGGGAAAAGCATTCCTTGTTGTCTCATAGTGATCAATTTATACCTTGAATTTATGTACCTTGATATACTTGGCTTTATTGCCTAGCCCTCACAACAGCAAATATTTGATGAAAAATCATAAATATGTGTCTTTCCAAAAATGAAATGTTTAGACATAGGAAATAAAATAATTAAATCATACCCTGCTTTTCAATATGTGTTTTGAAACAGCCATGCTAATGGTTCGGTAGAAGTTTCACCTTTACCACATCTTCCCTAACTGTACTTCCTTGGAAGTATAATAAAGCTGCTACTCATAAAAGATCCCCTAACAGTTTCTGATGGATTATTTCCATTTAAATATAATAGGATATATTAACAGACAGAGGGATTACACTTTCAGCTGACCATCAAGTAAATTAATACTAGCCATAAGCATAGTTATCTAAAAGCCTGCCTGCCTTGCTTTTTGGTTTCATCTGTCATTAATTTATTGTATGACAGATGCATCATATAAATAAATTCTTAAATTTGGTTTGTTAAAATTATTGTACAAAATTTTTGTACAAAAATTATGGGTAGTAGGCATCTCCAATCTTTTCTGTCATAATTCAGATAAGAATATAATAATGTCTGTGGTGGTTCAATTGGTCTGCTCCAAAAATGTCCTACATAGCCTTAAGCAGATAGTCAATAGTATGACAAAAAAGGGATATATATATATACGTATGTCCTTATATAAATAAGATTATATAATAATATATTATTACAAATTAATAACACCTTATAATAATACTCTTCTGACTTGTCTCCAAGTATTTTTACCGCAAGACATACTTGAGGAGATTTTCAAGACTTTAGTAGCCCTCAGGGCAGTTTTGTCCAGTGTCCCTTGTGCCCATCAAAACTTTTTGCAGCTACACCATCTTCTAAATACAAGTAAACCAAGCCAAAGACTTAATACGAGTTTATTAACTTGTATTAAAAAAAAAGTTTTATTAACAAAAAATATGCTGTTTTACATTCCTAGTCATATAGTAGTTCCTATAATTGTAACCCAAAGCATAGCATGACTTAGGAATACTAATTTTTCAATACCTCTGAATTGAACAGTCCTTTTTCAGTCAGCTGTCCTAGGATTAATATCAGTAAATCTGGACAACCATCTAGAGGGAAATAGAAACTTTTAGCTTATGAGGAAACGCAGTTTTTTGTTGTTTTTTTTTTTTTCTTTGGGAGAAATAACAGGGCTCTTGGACACAGATGATTGATTTTGGCAAGGTCTGTCCTTGCAGAGCACTAAGGAGTCAACTTGTTTTTGTTTTGACTCTATATCAGTGTAATTGTATTATTGTGGCTCTTGCCTATTTTCAGTTTCATGGAAGTACTTGAAGTACTTTCTTAGAGGATGGGTTTGCCATGAAACAGAGTTCCTATTTCAGGGTCTTTCCTGATGTTGATGCAAAATTCAGAAACGCGCAGTGGAAGTCATGTCCTCCTCCTTCCACATACTCCTTTCAACTGGTGCCTAAAGGGTGATGTTATCTGATCTCTGTCATCACAGAATGACAGCTGTTTGCTCTGAGTTTCCGTTCAGTCCATATAGAGCTGCATTTTGAAAGCTTGCAGGTACATCCTCTGAATTCACACATTCCTGACTATTCAAAGTGCTCTAACACATCAGGAACATGACTCTCACTTATTCCTCCATTGTGCCACCTTAGCATATGTATATTTCACATTTGTTTTAGCACATTGCTTCATGTTTTGCCTTGCTTTGATTGACATTCAGCATACTAAATTACCTCAGTTCTTGAATATATTTAATTGATTATAGCCTTGAGACACCCTCTGATAAATGGCTGTGCTCTAATTTTCAGAAATAAACACTGATAATCACAGGAACCTGTTTGTGCACTTCTCATTTGGCAGTATCACCAAAAGGCCTTTAAATTAGTCTGTGAGCTTTAAAATTTATAGGTTTATAAATACTATTACCTAGTTTCATGTCTGAATTTACAAATCCTTTTTATTCTGTGTCCCTTCTTTTAAGTTTATTCAGATTTCTATATCACAGATTGGCTTCTGTTCCAAGACAATTCATGGCCTGGAGAAAACCATTTCTTGCTACAATTTAGAAAAAGATATAATTATGACAGTTAGATACAGGTAATGGCCAGTTATAAGAGCCCTAAATCACATTTCTGAGGATGATAAGGAGGCTACAAAATATTATATGGAGTGGTGCATTCTCTAATACCTATATCAAAACCTATTTCAAAGATTCAGAGAGACCCAAACCTCTTGGTTTTGAACACCTAAACTTATTTTTGAGAGTGTTGGTACAGAAGTTATAGGAAACTACTACCACCTCAAGAAAAAAGACATTGGCTTATATTTATGTGTTAGGGCACAGATTTTGCCAGGGAATTCTGGTCAGAGTTTGGAGGATCCTTGAATTCAATTGAACAAGCTGCCAATTCTAATTCTAATTAATTCTAATTGTAATTCTAGTTGTAATTCTAATTCTAATTCACACTCATATTACAAGTAAGATTTTTTTTCTGCTCTGGGCAGAAAATTACATCATAATTGTATGAATCATAACTAAAACTTACATAAAGTATGAAAAATCCTAAATATGAAATCCATCCCTTTTTCTCACATGCAAACGCAAACATTCTGTTGGAAAGAAATTCCTATCAGACTCAAACCCAGAATCAATATGAAGCCAGATGGATATAAGATTGAATTTTCCTCCCTTCTTTTTAGTGCACTGATAAAAGCTAATACAAGATTGACATCTTCAGCCTCACAAATAAAAAGGGAGCTGCAAAGAGAAAACAGATTCTCCATTGTCTTCTCTTTGAAGCATCAATATGTTATTTAAAAACATCTGAGAGAGAGAAAGAAAACATGATTTGTGAGTCTAGTAACACCTAAATTGGACCTGCTAATTTCATTTGTTCATTGTCATCTATGTGAAATCCTAGAATGCTCACTTTTTAACAAAGCGTTTTGGTGTATTGAGAATATTTTTGCCAGTTTACAGAACTTGTAAATAGAGCTTGAAGGGTGCTATACTGACTGGTTTAACATCTCTGAGCCGATAATTAAAATGAAATGTGAATTACTTCTTCCTTTCCTTCTTCAGATATATTTCTGTAATACTGTACTTGGACTTTTATTCTTAGAAGTCATGATTCTGTGTCCAAATGCTTTCAAACATGATTCAGAATCAGATAGGGGACTGCAGACTCTGAACTTCATGGACCATTAAAGTCATATGTCTGTCTCCTCTTCTTGTTCAGCTGCTCTGTGGCATTAATTTCTCACTAAGCTTGTTAAGCAATGCAGTCATTCAGACACCTGTTATTCATTCTAGTAGTACATGTAAATGAGTCCCTGGTAGTGTGTTGGCTTGTCTGCAGTTCCTAAGTTTTGTATCAGTGAACTATATAGGCAGCAGCTTACATATTTAATCTTGGTTGACTATTTTAAACCTGATAAGCACTGTTTGAATACCCCTGTTATTCAGTGAGGCTGGTATACTGCCTAGCTTTACAGTGATAGCATAGTTTGGATTGAAATTGCACCTGAAGACAAGGGAGTTTCCTTGATTTATAGGTTTCAAAAGAAGCTCTAATACTCCATATGAGAGGAATTGGAACAATGGAAAGAGAGTGATGCATGTTGCAGAATTTCTCAAATTGTACCAGATACTTGTTGACTTTATGTCTTAGCCTTTCAAAAACATCTCCAGAGGCATTTTGAATTTTGATAGTTCTTAGCTGTAGAAATATGTGTTTAGGCATTTCTTTCCCTCTTCTGAGCATTTCACAACAGATGCTGTAGAATAATATGTATTGTGAGAGTTCTCACACATCTTATTTTAAAAAATGACAGGCTATTTCTTATTTAAGATGCAGATAGACAGACCTGGCTTTAACACAGAACTCTGGAAAGAACACAGCATGAAAATACTGGCTGTAATTGTGCTTCTTTCTGTCTACAAGTTGCTGAAGTCATTTTGATATCAGAGTGAAGACAGTGGTCAACTTAGTTTCTTTTTGGAGTTTTGATAAAGGTGATTTTTTGCCTTTATATAAAGTTCATTGTACCTCTAGCAACATTCAAAATTAGTGCATTGCCTTTACATTATATTCTTACGATTTCAACTTCATTTTTTTTCAATGCACAACATTATAAGGAAGACTGATTCAGTAGAATTTTGAAATAATGCAGATATGTGTCTTTTCCCTTGGCTCTGAATTTTTTTATTGTTTCCTATTTAAATATTGTCAGTCTCCTTTATTACATTTTTATAAATTATAACAAAAAAATAAACTGTGCATTTACAGCCAACTATCAAACAGAAGTGTCTTCTCAACATCTGGAACCAGCTGAGTTGTGCTAGTTTTAAAATAAAATAATCTGCTAAAATGTGTCTTGAGAAACCAAAACTTCTCTCTTAATAAGTTTATTGGAAGTTTAACTGTAAGTTCCATTGGCAGAACAGAGACATAATTGGTTCTTTCTTTCAGTACATAAATTAGGGTGTTTAATTCAAAGTGTGGACTCTTGAGAAATTTCAGTTTTGCCACATTAGTGAATAAACGAATGGAACAGAATTAAAATGGTGCTTTATCACTGCAGGATGATACATCACAAAATATGGTTTATTCCATTATCTTGACAACTGAACTACAGTTTTAACTATTTATGATAATGCTTTCATAATATAGTGCTAAATATTTTATAATGTATTTTATGAAAATAAAAAAGACTTCCCTGCACACAATAAAACACTGGAGCAGGCTGCTATGAAACCTTGGCCAAGAAGCAGGGAACACAGAGACACTTCATGTGTAAATCATAAAGCTTACAGATTATCAAAATGCAGCCATCTCTATGCAATTTTTGGTGGAGCAGCACTGTGAAGCTCGGTAGTGGAATCAAGTCCATTTTTATCCTTTCTAAAAGCAGGATTGTTCAAATGAAGAGTCAGATGCTTCTGGCTTATTGTGAAACACTGGCTCTGTTTCAGATTTTATGCATACAAACTGGAATTGTGACAATTGTTCATGCACAGCTCCAGATATATTAATGTCTCTAGTTGCCATCACACATAAGTAATTAGATAAATGTAATATTCAGGCTTGCCAAAGATATATAAATAAAGGACTTAAGGAAGATACCCACCTGGCATACATTTATTTTCAGGTGCATGTGATTTGCTTATATTTTTTTTTAATAGTCTTACAATAAAGATGAAAACTCTGTCTGAATAAATAGTGGTACTCTGTAGCTTATTTTTTTTGAAATATTACTGGTGTTGCTTTTCCCAGACTTGGAATTCATAAACATAAATACCAGGAATATGTCCAAAGTATTCTTATAGATTTGTTGATCTCCCTTATTTAAGCGAACCAACGGTTTTTACCAAGCAAGGCAAAAATGAAACTATGAAGATATCTTGCTTTTCCTGTCATTGCAACAGCAATTAGAGCAGGTAGATTGTTAAGAGAAAGAGACCAAAGGGCATTAGGAAACAATTTTTATGAAAAAAAATATTTGTGTGACTGATGTATCAAAAGAAATAAAAATAATAAAAAATTTAGGCATTTTAAATTGTTTAGTATTTATTTCAGACAGGGAGAAGCAAAACTCTCTGCATGACAATTTGAAATAGTATTTTTACTAGGTATGCCATTTTAATTCTGATTTTTAATAACAATTCAAATACGTGAATAAAATGAATATGTAGTGTGGCATTAGGATGTAGCCTTACACTATCAAGAAATTTGTCATAACTGTATAAAGAGAGGGAGTATCATCAATATCTTAAAAAGTCAAAACTAAAATATTAAAACTACTGATAGTAATTTAAGAAAATATAAAAATCCTGTTGGCATTTAATTTTTTTTTTCAGAAATTACAGACTGCTTAAAAATATCTCAGTAGTTGAATTTGTTAACAGAGTTCAACATATGTCTTTTTTAATCTTCTGTCATGAGTTTTATCTCCAATCTCCCAAGTAGTTCTTTTGTACAAAGTACTTCTGTTTCTAAACCTCTGTTCAGAGTCAGTCTGTATTCCTCAAATCTGTAAAGTTTGAGTCGTATGAGAGAACAGAACTTCAACAGTTTTCAAGTGCATCTGTAGGTTATTGTGTTTAAATATCAAAATATCTTCTCTGGACATAAAAAAACCTGTAAACACAGTCCCACTGTTAAAAATAATTTAGTGTTGGTAAACAAGGGGGTAGGACCTCTCAATTGTTTTCTGTCTGTGCTTATATTGAAAATAACAAGGATTTTAGGTGAACCTTTTCTTCACTGCCATGTAGTTTAGGCAAATTTTAATAACTGAGTCTTCCACAGCACAAGTACCCAGGCAGCCCTGGTAGTTATACCTTCATTTAATATTTTAGGCTGTTTCAGAAAGTCTGTTATCTCCAAGTTTCTGTAGCAGGCAGTTGGTATAACACATCACAGCTGGTACTTCTCATGGCAAATACAATGGCTCAGGTTAAATGTTCACATTATTATTTTTTCTTTGTTTCTTCTTTTTTCCCTCTACATTAAGTAGGTCAAAACATGCATTTATAGAACAAATTGAATCAATTTCAGACATAGAAGAGATTTCCAAACAACTTTAACCATTTATTCCTGACTCTCTATTTAGCAGAAATCAAGTTGTATATATTACTTTTTTTCATTTTATGAAGCATGCTGGAAAACCCCAATCTGGCAGGCTCTGTGAAGGATTCCATCTGGACTTTTTTGCCCAGCAGAGCCTTCTTTAATCTAAGTGCTTCTATATTGGGAAATTATTTTATTTTCTATTTTTAGTTCATGCATTGGCTTGGCCTTGTGTTTCATCTGCACAAAACTGTTGCTCTTCCCATTTCTAAGACACAGAATGTTTGCCATTAACTGTGGTGATGTCTCATGTGTTTTTCTCATTAATATAAACAATCCTAAATATGACACTGAAATTTTCACTAAGAGCTCCTGTTTGTATCAGTATACATGACTTGGTTTAACACCATATTTCTTGCTAGAGCTAAGGCACCATAGATTCACCATATATAAAACCTCTACATTCAGCCATAGTTGCTAGAGCAGGAACTTCCTCTCTTGAAATGTGTTTATTCTTGATGTTGGAAAAGAAAGATGTGAAAACTAGCATGACAAACAACACTAGAGAGGAAAAAAAAAAATCTTACTCGTACCAACTACTGTCTTTCACCCACATATTTCAGCCTAATCTTAACTCACCAGAATAAGACTGATATGATCTATCCTCAGCAGAATTTCCTTACTGAGTCATAATTAGAGAGGTTAAGGAGAGAAATTGCACAGAAAAAAGTTTCTCCTGGTCCTCTGGATGAAATCACAGAGATTAAACACTCCCAACATTTATCTCTTCTATTTTTGCTGATGGCACAGCGACTCATCTGCTGTTTGTTTGACCAGTAGAACTATTTCTCTCCCCAGTGAAACAATCTTAGCCCAATTATTTTCTCAGCTTCTGATTTAGGCCCATTATCACTGGTAACTAAAAGCTAAGAATGTGCTGTGAGTGGATAATGTCAGAGATATTGGTCAACAACAAAAGGCACCATGGAAAAGTGCTACACTGAAAAGTTCTTCATGTAACTTTAAATTTCCAACTTTTTAACTTTTAATCTAGAAGGGGTTATTTATATGTGAAATTTCTATTTATTTATTTATTTATTTATTTATTTATTTATTTATTAATAAAATGCTGTAACTGCAGTGTTATGCTCATACCTTTCTTGCTGATGCAGGCCAGAGAAAGTGTCATAGTCTGGCACTCTGCTATGTCCCTCTACTCTCTTCCATAACATTCCAAAGTAAGAGATTCATTTTTTCTTCTTCTAGTACTAATGAGACTGTTTTTTTGATTTTGCTGGAGGAAGAACTACACCACTACTGAGGAGGTAATTTGGATTGTTCCTTTAGTAATCTTAATATATTAAAGATTTAAAGGAAGTCATCCAGAACATAAAATTCTTGAGATTGAATCTTAGCAGTAAACGGCAGAATGAGGGAAAGGTCAGGGTTTTTTCAATTCAGAGCAGCAATCTTTTTGCAGCAGAAAAAATACCAAGTGAAAAGTGTGACAAATAGATTTGGTTGTGTGTTGAGCAGTGCTTTGAGTTGAGACCTAAATGTGTTTTAACTTGATTCTCTCATTGCTACTATTCCTTTCATTTTCTACTCGAAAAAGCTCAGACAATATTGTGTGTTTTCATAAACATGTAATTGGCTGTTGGGATTTTTTTTTGGAAGACCTCAAAGGAAAGACTTACCAGGTGCTGACTTGTGGATAACTAAAGGCTTAAGGTGATGGGGATTTGATGTAAATTGTAGGTATCTGGAAAAGTGTTTCCACACTCATGACAGCCATTTTTTGGAATAGTGACTTGAAAAAATGTGACAAATAGTGGATTCCTAGAGATTGAATACAGATGAAAACCAAATAGTAGATATCATCCTTGTGTGTCTGACATGTGACAGTTAATGAAGCAATCATCTGTAAATATAAACTATACCAAAAGTACTCTGCATAACCTGTATCTCTAAGATTTACCAAAAACAGGGTCAAGGACCACTTTCAGGACATGTTCCATTCATAGATGTCCTACTATGTGTCTGACATCATTATCCTTTCTCATTCTGGTTTTCATTTTAAAGTAGACTGGAAGCTTTTTAAGAAGTAACTGATTATCCTTATTTGCATGTATTATGGACAACAAAATAGCCTATTGAATTTCTCTGAGTCTTTTGGCAACTACTGAGAGATCAATAATAAATAACAATCTTTACAAACAGCAAGTGTATATGTGTAGATACACATTTTGCATCCAGGAACTCACAGACCACTGGGGTAGGGATCTTGCACAGAGAAATTTAATGACAAAGAGGATAGTTTGATCACCTCTGTGAGTGTGAGTAACAAATCTGTGTGCAGATTTGACAGCCACAGCCTTCATATGGTAACAACCTGGTTTTTGAGAGGGCAAGCCAAAAAGGAAAAGTACTGTACAAATATCTTTTGAAAGTCATGGGGCTTTTGTGTGTGTATATTGAAAGACAAAAAATGTGTTTATTTTCTCAATACTACTTCATATTTCTTTGAGAGCATGAGAAACAGCATGAGTTGATTTACTGTCCTTCACTTTACAAAAGCTACATTTTTCTGCCTCGTGAGAATAAATAATGCAATACTACCAAAAAGGAGCTAGTGCTGAGTATAGTCATTCAAAAAGTCTTTTTGACAAAGTGACCCATAAGGTCATGTCTAAGAGAGCATAGTGGAACCTGCTCTTCTTTAGTGTCTGTTTTCTTGTGGGTTTTTTCAGCATTTTTTAAGTGTATAGGGTTAAGATGATGTCTGTTGGGAACTCGAGTCATTTTCTAAATTCTCAATTGAACATGTAGTTTAAAGAGGAAAAAATGCTGTGTGCTTTTCTTCTGCATTTCATACCATAAAAAATAAAAAAAAGGAAATCTTTGCATGAAAAATGCTTTCTTTTATTCCTTTCCTCCATGCCTTTTTCCCTAGTTGGACTTGTGTAGCTGTGCTTTGCAGCTTAATGACACTCAGCCAAACCAGTATTTCCAAGCACAGGAAAGCAAATGTTCAATGGACATTAGATACTATATTCATACCATGTTCTTTCCAAGTGGTCAGGAAACTACAAATCACTATTCAAAAATAACTAGGTCTTGTACTAATGCTAGTTTTGAGGTGGAGAGGAGGGTTTGTTTAACTGTGCTCACAGTCTAAAGGAAAATTAGACATAAAGCTTGTATTTGGTCTTCATGATTTTTCCTATAATTATTCATGTGTATTGAACACTGAGTTCACTTTATCTTTTCTAATATCTCATTATCAGTTGTCTCCACTCACACTCTACATGAAGGTGAATGTCCAGAGTAAAAACATTTGTCTTGCTGCCGCAATTTGCCCTCTGTCAGTGAAAGCAAATGTTGAAGTTGGGGAGAAATGCTCTTGATGACCACTCCTTTTATACTTCTCTGTTTCCATAATCTTACTATAAAACATTTGGCAAGAATATACCACTGAAAATTGAATATTTTATTTAAAAAAATAAAGGAAAAAGAAGCCTGAATGATGATATTTTGTTTAAAATTTGCCAGATATAAGCACAGACCTGTAGAAGAAAATGTGATAACGCTAAGAGTAAAGGGAGGGAAAATGTAAGAAGAAAAAGAAGAAAAGTACTGTAAATTGAAGAAGGGAGATCTTCTAACAGAACACCATCTCTTATTTATGAAAATTTATGATGAAGTGGTGTCTATTAAAAATAATGAAAACTTTGAGTGCGATGCAAAGAATATAAATAGCTTTCCAGTCTCCAGTTTCCAACAATTATTATTCTTCTTCCCCGAAGCCCCCAAAATCATCTTTTTTCCTTCTTTTTACTTCTTTTTTTTACTAAAATTATTTGTAATGTCCTTCTCCTCAGCTGCCTTTTTCTTAAATCTTGGTGCACTTTGTGGAAAAAGCAAGATTCAATAGAGATCAAAATGGCAAGGTGTAATCTGTGCTACATTTTTCAAATGTTGTAAACTTCTAATTTACCTTACTCTAGTTCTGTTTAGTTTAGACTTTGAAAATTGGGGTAAGAGAAATATTCATTCTTACCGTTTTTTTTGCAAGATGTCACATTGATTACAGTGGAAAAGAAGGCACTGTATAATTCTGAGTAAACATTCAAGAGTATCAGATAAAGAAAAACTGCTATGCACTCTGAGTAGCACCAACCCTGCCATATCTGCAGGCAATAGTGGCAGGTGCTATCTTTAGGTTACTTTGTCCTGGAAGTTCAAGCCATTCTTTGATTCCTTTGAAGACAGCAATGCCACTGTACATGACTTCAGTGAACTTAGCTCTCTTGAGAAATATTCTTGGAAATGAGAACTGTTCTCTCTGTGGTTGGCAAAATTTTCAGAATACGGTAATATGACTTCTGTGGTTGCACTTTGCCCCTAATTTATATTTAACACCTTTGAGTTTCTTTTAAACAGTTCTCTGAAAAGGTTTTACCAAAATATATTTTCAATGAAATGACTATAACAGAAATATTCTTTCTAAAGTGTATTTTTTTTTAATTCAAATACAAAACTTCATTTTGAACACTTTCATGTATCTAAGAGCATGTCTGTGTAGACACAGACACCTTCACATAGATGCACTTGTATGTAAGAACTGTGTTAGAATCACCAGTTCTTCATGCTGTGGAAGCAATGAAACATTTGAAAGGCTTTTGAGATAAGGAAGTAAAATAATTAATGCAATTACACATATCCATGACTTCAGCAGTTTTCTTTTGTTATCATAGAATGATCCTGTTTCAAAAGAGAAAAAGGGAGAGAGTAGGAGAATGCACTACTGCCAGACTAGAAAAGTAATTTTAGTTCAGCAGCAAGCAATGATTATATATAAACAAATACTATGGAATTTTTTAATCATCTAAAGTTGTGATGTATAGAGCCAGGTAATGTTGGAGCATTGGAGGGCGAATGAATAAAATAAGATTTTGATCTTTGATAGAAAAGTACGCATACTAAGAATGTAAAACAGTGGGCATATAAATTTTGAGATGGCAAATCACATCACATGGAGGTAATGAAAAAATCAGAGAAAAAAAAAATCAGAAATCAGGATTTCTAACTGGGAATCATATCCATGCAATGAGGCTGATGAATTCAGAACGATCCATAGTCTCTGGGTTACTGTCCGTGCTCTGTAGGTTGCCCTGGACAGGATTGTGAAGGGTTCACCTGACCTTTCTTCCAGATGGATATTCACATTGAATGTTTGCAATAATCTTATTTATTGTTGGATAAAAACATATTTTATTCAACAGCTTCTGATCTGAGATAGCAATTATAAACCTGAGAAAAAATATGCATAGGAATTAAAGAAGAAAGTCATAACAGCAAACTTACTGCAATTTTTCCTTTCCCTCCTATTACATTAAACAATTGTTCAGCATCCATTTTCTGTTCCTACTCACTTTGAGAAAATGTCACTATTGTGCATAATTACTACCCTGTTTTACTGCTTTTATGCTTCACTAGAGAAGTATTGCCTTCTTCCTGTACATTGTTCATGATAAAGCTTAAATTTCCAAAACTACTGCTGTATTTGACTGGTGAATTGCTTCTTTTTTTTTCTTTCCACTCTACATAAGAATGAATTTGCTTTCAAAAAGATAGTAAAAATTTTCCCACTAATAGCCTTAGTCCCTTACCTGGTATCCTTTCATCTTTGATTTGCTCTTTTGATGAAATTCAACTGCCTGAATATGTATTATTTAGTTATTTGACTGCTAACAGCTTCATTGTAATAATTTGTTTCAAACCTCAAGTTGTCCAATTGGTATTTAAAAGTTTAATTTTTTCATAAAATCAGTGATATGTTAACCTGTTCCTTGCAGTTCTGTGAAATCTAGCTGGAATGCAGCACAAGAACTATCTCTTCAGGCTATTCTTTGCTAGCTCAACAACAAAATTTTTTACACATATGAAGTTTATTTTTCTTCACCTCAGCAGAAGATTCAGTTGAAGAGTTGAGTCAGTCATTAGCAATACATAATCACTGATTGTTGAGAAAATACATAAATATTAATATAAAAAACCATATTTGTAATATTTTTCACAACCTATCACCTACAGTAATATAGATGTTTTTTCTTAATCTTTTGGAATACTGTAATTGTATTATAGATTGTGCTAAATCATAATCTATATATTGCACTATATATTGTTTTGTAAAGTTTCTTACCTATTGCTAATTTTTTCTGATTCTTAAGCTAAAATAATTGACTGCTATTACATTTTAGCAATTTTTAAAATGAATTTGCTTTAGAAAATTAAATTATACTAACTATGTATGTTTTAGGTGCATCTCATGAATTCTCAATTTGGCTTTTGTACATTTACAAAGATTTTTTTCTTGAGTCACATTTCCCTCTAGGAACAATTAGAATTAACAGAGGTAGCCTGGTTTACAATTGCTGTAATCTAAATAGTTATCCTATTAACATTTAAATTTTATTAGGATAGATTAAACTCAATTTTTTCATTAACTATTTTGACCACTTAAATGTCAAATTTTTGGATTTCCGTGGGTTGTATTGTTCTTTAGTCTCTTGAATTTAATGCTAAGAAAAAACCTCGAACTTAATCTAGTCCTCAGAGATCCATTTTAGCCATTAGGATTAGATGGGAGTTTTATAATCCTCCAAAGATTGCTCTTCTATGCTTCCATTAGTAGTGGTGGCAAAAGTTTATTTTTGTCCTTGTGTTCCTTTCAGTAAAAACTCACAAACAGTTCTGTTATTTTAGATTTTCTCAAAACATCAACTGTTTGAGCACTTAGGAGCTGTTTGAGACTCCACCACAGGCTACTGTATGTCAGAGCAGCCAGGGATTTGTTAGGCCCTAGAAACCCCCTACTCTATCAAATCTGGCTCTGCCTAATTCCAGTACAATAAAGCAAAAAGATAAAATGCAATTCCTAACAGGGCTGGATAATGCATTTCCTTTTCATTCTGTCGTATAAATCTCCATTTCCATGGCTCAGGCACTAACTTCTCCGGTTTCTATTCTGTCATGTTTCACTCATGATAATATTTATTTTCCTCCTATGATAATTTATGCTTTGTTGATGGCTCTGAGCACTAATTTTCTGTCAGCTCATCTTTGTTTTTTCTTGATTGCATGAGCGTTTTTTCTATCTACACTTCATGGATTAGATTGATCAAATCTTAAATCCTGTTTATTTATTTAAAATAACTACTCCATTTCATTAATAAAGCTTTTGAAATGGAAAGGCCAAGGATTACTGTAATGTTTCAAGTGAGACTTACCCAGTATAAGTAAGCAATTGCCTTGCTTATTTTATCAATGCTGCTGTTACCACACCACATTACAGCATTTCTCTCTTCTTTCAATCTACATTCACTTCTTAGACTTAGAAAATGTATCAGCTCCTGTGAAAACTTCAGTTCAATAGCACTGCATGATAGTAATTTTAGGGTTTTTTGTTGTTTTTATTATTCTTGTTTAGTTACAATTGGTTTTAGCACAGATAGTATCAGAAATATTTTGTTAAGTGTTTGACATTCAGATAATGTCCGAATATCACAGCACAAATATGAGGTCAGCTAAACTATGAATTGAAGCTGAGTTCAGAAATTCTAAGCCTTTTACCAATTACTTGGTTTCTGATTTGCTGTGGAAAGGGGTTCTACATCCAATTCCAAATTCTACTCAAGCTCTTTTTTTTTTCTTAAAATATTGGTTTTAATATAAATAGCAAGAGTTAGCTTAAACTCTGAGGATGTAATTCTAATTTGTCTGATGTCAACTACATGGAAGAAAATTAAATACCTTTAGCTCTCTCTGGTCTCCATTACCTTTTCTCAGCTGCCTGTTACCAGGCAACTTGCAAGCTTGCTTGAATTTGTCTGGTTTTGAGACTAGACTTAGGCAGAGTATAGCTACAGTTCAAAATTAGTTGTATGCATTGTTATTACAAATATATTTGTTTCACAAATTTGCAGTAGTTCTCTTATGAATGATATAATAGAGCTCCATGAAATTCATTCAGTCACCAGAGCTCAAATATTATAGATCTATGCAGTAACCTTTCCAATAATTTCCAGGGTCATGCCATTTTCCCCCTCTAGTTACTCGTGGTTTTATACAGCAAGTCAGCCATCACTGGGATTGAAACAAAAGAGGGACAAATTTCCCTCTGGCCCTCTTCCCCCCATATGACTAAAGCAGTAAACTTTACCTTTTATTGCTGCCAAAATACTTATTCAATTCATATGCAAAGACGGCATGAAAAATATGGCAATTTAAAATGTCCTTCTTTGCTATTTTCTACATGTGCAAATCTGTCCAAAGAAAGTTTTATTTTTCCTAGATTCCAGTCACAGATATTTGGAAGGCTCTAAACAATGTGCTAACATTGTTTGGCTCTAAGCTCAAAAGTTTAGAAAGCAAGGTGTGATTGAGATACTGTCTCAGCTTCAGAAATACACAGATGATCCAGAGATACACTGAATTCAAACCTGGGTACAGACAATAAGCACTGGCAAATATCTGTCTCTGGAACACTGCTTATGAGATAAAGAAAATAGTGTTCAGAATCAGAAACGGAATCTCATAAGCAATGCCTAACTTTACAAAATGAAAAGCTCAGCAGCACTTCTACCCCGTTACAGAAATCCAGGTGGAGACAGTGCTCTCACAGCACTGCACGCTCACAGGTCATGGCGAACAAACACAGGTCAGACCCATGGCATGTGGCCTGACACTTTCTCACCTCTCAGTGCTGTCCTGCAGTTCAGCCAGAGCTAAACAGGATTGTTAGACAGGATGTGGTCATATTCAGGCTCTAAAAAAAAAGAGGGGAAATCATCGCCTCATTCAATCTAATAGATTCATGAAGCCAAAATTATACTTACAGTTTTATAATGTGAGCTTTCCTTGCAGAAATGTAATACATTTCCAAACCCTGTTTCAATCATTTATTCTCATTGGTATTTTTATTACAGTTTAAAGACGAAATATTAGGTACTTTTGTTCTTTATGCATGCTTTTTTTGTCAGCAGAGCTGTATCCATTGTACAGTTGTTTTCAATACATAGTAATACTGATCTCTGAAAAGAGATCCAAGCACTTTCTCCTTCCCTTCCCTAGCACGCACACATCTTAACCTTAGAATAAAGATTAATAAAAAACAAGCGTTGGTGCTTCTGAGGGTTAACCAGAGAGAGTTTGGATTTCTACCCATCAGCTGTAGGTCAGAAACTATTGAAATCCCACAGTGGCATCAAGATTCCTGGGAGGCCATAAATGCCATCTATAAAACAATAAATTTAGTCCTCTGAGATGCTCTAAACACATTCTTTTAAAAATCTTGACTTAAAGTTCTTAGTTTTACAAATACTTCTTTATGCACTAAGCTTTACACTTACTCACAGGATTGGAACATATCCATTAACAAAGGACAAAAGTTACCAAAGTCAGGGAGGCTATGGCAGGGAGTTTTTATACTTTCAACAAATATGTGTGATCATAATACAGTCCCTCTAAAAGACTACTATAGTATTTACTTAGTGGGTAATCATAGGAAAAATAAATAGTCTCCATTTCTGATACCATTTTATTGTTATATACCAAACATATTCTTTGTGATGCATAAAACAATAACTGCATGTAAGAAACAAGCAGAGTGAAAGGCTCCAGTATTCCATATAGAAAAGTTTGAGAGGAAAAGATAAGAAGAAAATCAAACAGATTAAGAAATAGTGATCAATTAGAAATTACTTAGCTGAAACGATATTTCTGAAAGATGGAGTAGCTCTCCAGTCTTTGATAACACTATTTTGATATGCCTTCTAGTCACAATTGACAAAGTTTTTTCTCTAAAATACATGCATATCTTTATATATATTTATATATTATACAGAAGAGCAGAATTGAAGTCACTGTGGTACAAAGTAGCTAGAAGCAAGTTAACTTTCAGGAAAGGTGACATAAGACTTGCTTAAAAAAAAATCTTGTCACCTTCAAAATTTTTACCACAAAAAATATCCACCTGACAGGGGGTGAATGGCATCATGATACTCCTTCTCCCATTCTGCTAACAAATTAAATCTGCTTATAGAATTGCTTAAAGCAAAATCATTCTACTTCTTCGTCCACTTTTCTTAGTTCCTGTCGGAACTAAGTTCCTGTTGCTCATTTACATGTCAAGAATTTTGTTTATTTTGTGAATAGCAAAATGTGTCCTTATTTGCTTCTGCTCACTGTAGGAAAATAAGAGATAGTAATTGTTTTATTTGTGTGGATAACTGCAGGACAGCCAAGCCAAAGTCTTCACAGACTCTGAACTACTATCACATCTGTAAGATGGATGCCTAAAATACCTGAATTCTAATTATTCTTGAAATGAGAGAAAAGTCTCAAGACAAGAAATAGACAGATCTGTGGTAAATCAGAAGGAGGGGTAAGAGGGAAGATGCAAATTCCAATCAACCATTTAAAATTCTGCTTAGTTTCGATTTAGCATGACCTTATAATGTGTTACTAAAAAAGCAGCATCTCTGAAAGTGTTGATAATATTTTCATATCCCTTATGAAAATAAGAAATTGACCGAGGCTTTGGGCTATGTCATTTATTGGCAAATTAGATAAATCTTAAACTTTATCTTCTGACTGCCTACTTAGGTATTGTAGTTACCCCTAAGACATTAATCTGTTGAAAAGAAGATATCATCTTTCAGGAGAAACATGTCGAAAATATTTTGATAAAGTATTTATAATCCCTAAAAACAGATGGCTGTTCCATAAAGATTGTCAGCTGAGAAGATTTGCTGACAGAAACATGTTAAACAACTTTAAATTTTTTGAGGGAAGAACTTGCACCACAAAATCAGATGCAATCTTCTATTAATCAATCACAGCCAGTTGATTTTTTGACAGCAGGACCATGCTGGATGTAATTTGATTGTCTTGCACTTTTTCTGATTAATAATACCTGGGTAAGTTGAAACTTGATGGAGACAGTTTAAATGCAGATCACTTGCTCAAAATATAGGTAGAATGAGGGGAGAAGAAAATAAGTTCTTATGTAAAGATAAAGGAAAATCCATGGGATTTTATTCATACAGGAGGACATTGGTTTTGTTTTGGTTGAGACAATAGTAGCTAGCATTTAAACTTTCAGAAATATAGTATAAATCCCTCCAAAGAACACATATTATGTGAGCAGTTTATAGTATTTGAAATTTCCTATATTCTTGAGTCTTTTCTGTATGCATAAAGTGCCTTTCTGATGGAAGGAAAAACATATGGCAAGGCAGGGCTCAGTAAATTGTTGCACTTCTTCCCAGTTGAAGAGGTCAACAGGATCATATAGTCTAGGGGACAGAAAGACACAGAGAGACAGAGAAACATAGTCAGAAGAACAGCTGCTGACAGATATTCTCCTCTTTAGTATGCTATTTATTGATACTTGATAGTGGAAGTCTTGCTGTCTCTCCAAGAATTCTGCTGTCTCTGACCTCTTGTCAACAGTACCTCCTCAGCTCAGGAGTCTCTCAGATGTCAGCTTGGCAGACCTCCATAGATTCCCTATTTGTCATTCATGTTTCTAAGATGTTGGTGGCTCTCTTTCAGGTGGGTTAGAGACAATGATTAATTGATAAAAACAGCCAAACCAAAATGAATGATAATTCAAAATACTTTTCCCACATTGGAACCTTCCAAAATACATTGTATAGTTGCTACTGATGTTGCACAAAATTAAGCTTTGATTGTAAAATTAATGCTGGTTTTGTTATGACATCAGTGAAAAGAAACAGATCTATAATGCAAAAAAAGCACTAGGTTGCTCTGAGACACTTCCACTGTTTTTTTGCTCATGCTCTCCTCATACCACCTGGAGAAGAGGAGGAAGTGTTGTAAATTGTGGTGACGAAAATTCTCTCATTATCTTGCTAGTGACCATGCCAGAAACTGTCAATTATCTCTGGATTAGTTAGGGATAGGAATCATAGTAAATTCTACTGTAATCTGATTAGATTTTCTGTGGCTTTGGTGAGAGTGCATTGGGAACAACTGAAGGGCTCTATACTTTTAGAATACAAATATTACCAGGAATTGCCTAGCAATAAAAGAATTTTAATTTCCCGATGACAAATAAATTCAAGTAGCAAAGTCTAGACAAGTGTTTGAGAGAAACTTCTTTGGCAAGCAGTCACTGAATCCACATTGGATTTGGAGAAGAAAAAAGGGGTAAAGACATCAAAGATCAAAAAATTATTTTTTATTTTTCTCAATTTTTAACTAAGTAGAAAAGTATTACTAAGGTTTTAGACTTTTCAAATCACTTTATTGATATGGAATGAAAAATGTATTTTAGAGATGCATAGTAAAGCATAAAGAAAAAATTATGAAAGCCATGATGTGTTAAGACTCTGTAAAGATCTAACCCAGAGGTATGTAAGAAAAAAGTGAAAAAAACAGTAGTATCATTCTATCATAATGATGCAAATAGTTAAGGCATCATAGCTATGACTCACAAAATAATTGCATATTTTGCATTCACTTTTAAAACTGAGAATGCAAGAATTCTATATTAAAAAAAAATGACAAATAACATTCCACACTGATTTAGGGATGTTCAGTGGCAGAGAAGATTCGAGGCAGGTTAGTCCTCATCTGCACAGCTTTACTTTTCCATATTGCAGTTTGAAGGATGTTTGTAGTACAACTGCCCTTGTCCCCCTCATTCAGAGCCCATATTAACTTGTACCAACTTATTCCAGGTCTACTCTACAAATGTTCTGATGGCAACATCACCTTGCTGTTTTGTGACCATTTAAACCTGAAAGAACAGTTCACACAACCCTAATTTGTGGGCTTATCCTCTG
This sequence comes from Melospiza melodia melodia, assembly GCF_035770615.1. Classification (NCBI taxonomy): domain Eukaryota; kingdom Metazoa; phylum Chordata; class Aves; order Passeriformes; family Passerellidae; genus Melospiza; species Melospiza melodia. The sequence continues at coordinate 66,404,726 of NC_086199.1, read as the reverse complement.
CCTGCA